>NC_090937.1:1384611495-1385236495 GCF_040938575.1 Ambystoma mexicanum | reverse complement strand
TTCATCTTTCTTTAATATTTGGCTCTTCTGTCAGTTCTAAATGCTCCAGAACACTATTCCAAACACTTTTCTCTCACTCATCCTACTGGCTCTGTCTGCTGCATTTGACACTGTGGACCATTCACTTCTATTAGCCTCTCTTTCTTCCTTTGGTATTTCAGGTTCTGTTCTCTCTTGGTTCAAAACTTATTTATCCCAGAGGACATTTTCTGTCTAATGGGCATCAAACACTTCAGACTCTCACTCTCTTGCCCACGGGGTTCCACAAGGGTCAGTTTGGGAACCTTTTCTGTTCTCTCTTTACTCATCCTCTTTGGCCAAGGCTATTTCCTCTCATGGCCTATCACACCACTTCCATGCTGATGACACTCAAATCTTTTTTTCCTTTTCTACCTCCTCTGCTGACATACATGCTCAGCTGCCTTCATGCTTACTGGCAATCAAATCTTGGATGTCCTCTTATTATCTCATACTCTTTTTTATTCCATTACTATCCCCCCCCCTCTGGCTCCAGCGTCTGTACACTTTCCATCATCTAACCTCCCCACTGCTTCAACTGCTTGTAATTTGGGACTTTACTTTGACTCTGCTCTATCTTTTCAACATCAGATTTCAATCTTTTCTCGTGCCTGTCGCTTTCAGTTATTCAATATTTGTAAAGTTTGTTCTTTCCTAACTTTCAATGCCACTAAAATACTGATATCTTTGTTGAGTTTTTCACGTCTCTTCTATTGTTCCACTATGCTCTTTGGTCTTCCGGTTTCTTGTCTTGCTCCCCTGAAATCTGTCTTCAATGCTGCTATTCATTTACTTTTTGTTTGACTCCACATGGTTCTATTTCCCCTGCTCTTCTCACTCTTGTTTGACTTCCTTTCCAGGCTCAATTTAAATATAATTTCTTATGTCTTGTCTTTAAATCACTGTATGGTCTTGTCCGGGATTATCTATCCTTGCTAGTCTCATTTTATACCGCTTCTCGTTCTCTTTGTTCTGGCTCTCAATTTCTTCTTATAGTGCCAGTCCCTCCTTGGACACAGTCACATTTCCGTACATTCTCTCCTTTTGCTCCTCTGCATTGGAATGCTCTTCCTCTTTCACTACGGCCTATCCCTGCCTACTCTTTCTTTCATAAATCAATGAAAATGTATCTTATCCAGAAGGGTTGATTATAGCTTTTTATGTAACTCCTCACACTATTGTACCATTTTTGTACTTTTGTATATAAAGTGCTTTGGATTAAGGCGCTATATAAATCATAAATAAATACACATACTCATATTACTACTATTTGTGGGCAAGATCATAACATAGTTTACGTTGCTACACTTACAGTTCAACACCAATTTGAGAGAGACCTGATAGCAGATTTGACAGAATGATTTGACAGACGTGGGATGTGTAAATGGCAATCATCTACAAAACCATTCTGCAGTACAGGGAATGCAAAATGGAATCACTTACAGGTTACAAACTCCTCTCTCAAGCTAGCCATCAACCCTACAGCAACAATAAACTTTGTAATAGTTTACAGAGCACCCAACGCCTCTAACAATCCAGACAGTGACCTACCTCTCTTAATGACACCCTTCCTTAAACACAAAACTAAATACATCCTCCTAGGAGACCTTAATCTAGGCTACAACGACCCCACAGGCAGCAAAGCAATAGCCTGCCACAATGCATTCCAAGAGATGCAATTCACTCAGATTGTGAACACCCCCACCCACTCTAAAGGTAGAATCCTAGATTGAATATTCACCATCAATTCCGCAGCAACCGTAGTAGACATCCTCAGTATACAATGGACAGACCACTGCCTAATCAAATTTAACATAAACATGGACTCTGACCCCATAGCCAAAGCAAAGCATCCAGCCCAGGAGCTGTACAGGTCAGGAATTCACTCAAACTCACCCTCTTGAGAACCTTAATCCACTCCTGCATGACCTGATAAATGCCAAACAGCTACACAATATCAACACAGCTAGCATCTCGGATCACTACCATCAATGTCTGAAATCCACTACAGACGAAATAGCCCCTCTTAAAAGTAAACTACCTAAGCCCAAACAAAGCTCCGCCTGGTTTATTGATGAACTTATAGAACACAGAAGGGAAAAAAGAGCCCTAGAACACTTACATAGAAAAAACCATTCCCCAAAACTCAATCTAAATCAAAACTAAATCAAACTCCAACAACTATCCAAAGCCTAAAAACTTAGTGTACCCTCCCACAAAGCTGATTCGTTTAACAAGTGCATCTCCAATGCAGCCTCTAACAGAAAAGAACTGTTCATGATTATTAGAGAACTATGATCCCCTATCCTAACCTCCTGTCCCATCAATACCAGCAAAGCCTGGTGCACCACCATACATGATGCTCTGTCCTCTAAAGTGAATACACTCCAATGCAAAATAGCCTCACAAAAAAAGATCCTGGAGCTCACATCCAACCTACTTCACCCTTCAGATGCAATTCCAAGATCTGATGTACCTAAATTCCACTTGCTCAAGTCACCACGACCAGGTACTTCAAACAATAGCATCTCTTAAGCCATCAAACTGCAAAGGTGATGGCTTCCCCGCTAAAGTAGTCAAAGACTGGGCCTCCACACTAGCACCAATCATTACCAAATTCGTGAACGTGTCCTTTAGTTCTTGCAAAATACCAGCATCCATTAAAGTAGCATGGGTCACACCCCTACTCAAAAAAACAACATTAGACCCAGCAATCTCCACAAACTACAGGCCCATCACAATGGTGCCATTCCTCCTTAAAATCATTGACAAAATAGCATACACCCAGATACAAACCCACCTAGAAAAGAACCACCTACTAGGGGATAGGCAATCAGGCTTCCATCCCAGACACAGTACCGAGACCGCCCTTCTACACCTAAAAAAACAGATGGACTCCCTCAGGGACTCAGTTAAACTGTGCATTTTACTACTTATAGACCACTCAGCGGCTTTCGATTTAGTCGACCATGACAAAATATGCCTAACACTAGCCAATAATTTTAATTTCTCTAAGAAAGCCACCACATGGATTAACTCATTTCTCTCTGACTGTTCCTCAAGGGTCACCCTAGGTGATGAAGCAGTTGATCCTATCCCAGTACCATAGGAGTACCGCAAGGATCTTGCCTTTCCCCCACACTTTACAACGCCTATACAAAACTACTCTTCGCAGCACTAGACGCCATGGGACTTATTTATACAAATTTCACCAACGACACACCAATACTCATACCTATCACAGGCAACCTCAAACAGGACACAGTTACCATCAATAAAATGTACTCCCTCATTCAAAACTGGATGGCTAGTAACAGTCTCTGGCCCTCATTCCGAGGTTGGTGCTAGTCATGGCGCTATTCGTCATGGCCATGACTAGCACCAATACCGGTACCGCCACCAACGTGGTGGTATAGGGACTTACTGGTCCATTCCGTCCTTTGTGGGACCGGTAAATCCCCATTTGAAATGCCATTCACCATTCCCATTTGAGCCCCCATAGGGTTCAATGGGACGGGGGAAGGCGGCAATAACGGTACCGCAAATTGCGGTACCGTTATTGACCCCAGAATCCCTTTGCAGGTCCCGTCCGTAACGCCAGCTAAAACCAGGCTTTAATGAAGGACCCGCAAAAGGACCTCGGAATTGGGCGCAAAGGGATTACCGGCACCGGTGTCCGGTATCCCTTTGCGGCCGGGTTGTAATGACCCCCTCTGTCTCAATGGAGAAAAAACAGAGATCCTCATAGTCGGCTCCCCAGCCAGACTTAGCAAACTCCACCCCGACTACACATCCATAGTGATAAATGGCACCCCTATCACTAGATCCCACAAAGTTAAAACTCTAGGCGTTTACTTCGACTCTAGCCTCACCATGACAAACCATATTAGCGCACTGGCCTCATCCACGGCTTATACAGCTAAGCTCATCACAGTAAGCAGGGCTCTTCTCTCCACTGAAATCTGCCTCACACTCGCTAGAGCCCTTATTCTAACGAAAATAGACTACTGCAACGTCCTACTACTAGGCACCTCCAAAAGAAATTTAAACAAACTACAACTCCTTCAAAATAAAGCCCTTAGAGCAGCTCGAGGCATCAACAGAAGATAGCACATATCTCAACACAGAAGAGATGCCCACTGGCTCCCAGTACAAGCCATAAATCTCCACAAAACTCTTTCCATTTTCCATAAATGCATCCCAGACAACGCTCCTATTTACCTCAGCCAATGCATTTCGCGTAAAACCACAGCCAGACCTCTCAGATCCAGTGCCAACACTCACCTCCACATCCCAAGCTTCACAACCTCCAGAGCAGGCAACACTAACTTCCCCACAGCAGCTCCTCGTATCTGGAACTCACTTGCCGCCCACCTCAGTAACGAAACCTACTTCCTGAAGTTTAAAAAAACTTCTCAAAACATGGCTTTTCAACAAATACCAACAGCACAAACCCTACCAGCACCTCACCTCAGTTTGCTTTACCTAACCCACCCCTACTATGTATTTTTCTTCGAAACCCATCCTTCCCCCTCACACCCATGTAAATGAGCAACATGCCCAAGATGTTTGTAATTGCTTAAGATGCGTATGATGTATAAATGACCAAGTTGTAGGTAACGGATTAAGATACCTAAGATGTAACTGCGCGACTGTGCACTATGCTGAAAATGGTTGTAACTGCTTAAGATGCTTAAGACTTATAAATGACCAAGATTTATGTAACCGTTTAAGATACCTAAAATGTAACGGATTAAGATATCTAAGATGTATGTAACCTATGCCGTGATACCTAAGGGTTTGGGAGTGTAATCAAATGCAATAAATAAAATAAAATAAATACATTAAATAAATAAAACTAAATAAAATGTGTGCGAGTAAAGTGACATGTGTTTTGTCGATTAGTGTAAGCTTGAGATGTGTGATGATCTATGTGTGATTATCTAGGAATTTAATGTACATGAACATTGAATAACATGAACAAGGTCAATCTTAATTTTGAGGGACAGACTGGTTCAGAAAAAAACTGCTTCAGACAGTACGGAGATGCACAGACTCAATCTGACAAACCCCTTAGTATGCCATCTGTGAGAAGTCTTGCAGTTCATACTTGCATGTGTTCCTTACCAATATGAGATTGTGGAGTGGGATAAGGTCTTAGCAAACCTCATTTTGGTGATAGCAACATAGCCGAAGACAGCAACACAGTTGGTATTTTAAAGTATTATCTGATTGAATGTAAAGCCATTCATTAAACAATGCACATTCAGTATGGGTTTACACTGAAATGTCATGTAAATATTGTAAAACATAACCATGCCAATTGTTTTACTGAAAAGCTAAATTGCAAATACAAAGGAGCCACTATATTTATATTGCCATCTAAATAGGGAATATCATAAATTGCATAACTTGTATTTTAGTTTATTACAAGTAAATCATGGACAGGCTGTTATTTTCAAATCACATGAGAGGTTTAGTATATTTATGAACAGAACACTTTACCATATAAGTGTTATGTAAATTTATAAAAGTGAAAATGTGTGGGTGTCTGGGTTTGTGGCTAAGCAGTGTTCCTTATTCACTTCTACACCGTTTCACCAATCTTCCCCATATGTTGCATAGTTACCTGTTAGGACCCTCCGAACATTGCTGGCTACATGACATTTGGACACTCCACCCATTTCTCAGGATTTCAGCACAATTCAAAATGTGTTTGTGGATTTGTGGTTTGGCAAATCATTGTTCCTTATACAATTCCACACTGTTTCACCAATCTGAAGCAAATTTTGCATAGCTACCTGTCATGACCCTCTGGACATTACTGGCTACATGACATTTGAACACCCTACACCTTTCCCCGGTTTCTAGTAAAACTCAAAATATGTTTGCAGATTTGTGGCTTGGTGAAGCATTGTTCCTTATACAATTCAACACCGTTTCACCAATCTGTTAGGACCCTCCAGGCATGGCTGGCTACAAAACATTTGGACAACCCACCTCTTTCCCGGATTTCAGCTGCTTAACACATGAGACGGTTGCATGAAATCAGCGAAACATCAATGTGGTCGTAGAAGGACCGCAACCAACTGCACCATGCCAAGGTGAGGCAACAGGTGGGGAGAGAACACAGTAGGTCCTAGTATACAGCAGCATACCAGCTCTCACCTCCCCCCAATGTCTCCTCCGGGGTATGTGAGCCAGCCACACACAGCCATTCTCAGTGCAGTTTACTTCAGAGTACAAAGCATATCAAGCGATACGTGCATCGGAACAGTGACTACAGGATCATTAATTTTAAACAATTTGTATTTGTATTTATTGTATTTGTATAGTGCACCTGGCCCAATTGATTTGAGTGTTGTCATGTGTGGCCACAGAATCTGTTTGGAGAATTGGTACTTTTGCTACTTATAAATAAATACAAGGCAAGTAGCACATTTTGGTTACATGAGACAGAGTATATCTCACTTAGATGTTATGTACTGTGAACCCAAGCTGTGACCTTTAGTTCACATAAACTGTATGTTTATGCAAGGTTCAGCTTTCTTGAAAGCAGGCCAAATTATCCATCACTGTGCCTAAGGCATTAAAGGGTCTATTGGCACAGCTATGTTTACCTAGGGCAAATACCTGTATGTAAAATATAAGAAAAGTAATCATTAATTCCAAACTCAAGGTTTTCATCAGTGCATTTGTGCAGGCTTATTAGGAGGATCACCCTGGTATCATATTGACAAATGCATGGTCAGTCAATAATTGAAACCTCAAAGAATCAGATGTCTACACAAACATTAACCTCTAATTTGATAGAGCAATATGGCATCATGCAGTATGTTGGTGAGGAATACCAAAGCCAAATGGAGATTGCCTGAAATTTACAGTGGCGAGGCATCAGAATAATATGTTGCTTCATTTAAGACTTGCACTTCTCCCCAATTACTTGCTTCCTTGAGAGACTGCACCAATTACATGGTGCAGATGTTTCCAGAAACTAAAGTGCCCCAGAAACAATATTGGACCTTAAAGACATGTCACCTAAAGACTAAAGTCTGCAAAGTGGAAGAAAGAGATGCAGAAAAACTCTGTTTTAAAAGGAATGTTATGCATGCATTACACTGTTCCACATCACAACAATTTATGGAGATATAGTAATGAATAGATGTGGAGTATGAACAATGTAAAAAACATTGCACCTTATCAATAATTGCATCATCTTTGATAAATCTGGGGATTTATTGTTGAAATGAAAGAGCCCGGTGTATCAGAAAAGTTTCAATTTAAACAGTGTAAAACATTTTCAACAAGAAAATGAAACATTGATTTATTTTCAAGAATGTGTAGACATAAATAAGAGGCGCATTTTTTAAACTTTAAGTGGGGACCTACGATGATGAAAAAAGCATTTGCTCATGGCGTATGAACATGTTGAGCATGTTTGTTTTGCTGTGTTATTTATAATTTGACCTCGGGTGTCCATGCTTCCCCAGAGATTTAGATGGGATATCCAAAGTGAACAGGGTGTGTCTGTTGCCATTAACATCCATTAGTTTCACAGAAGAACAAAAGATCTTGTGAAAGAGGCCATGTGAGTTAATGCGAGCCCAATCCTTGTAAGTTCAAACCAGGCAGGAGATATTATCAATACAGCATACACTCCATTAATGCATCATCTACGGTGTGTTGGCTGCCAACTATCAGACATATTCTCCTCTTGCCAGGCTTCAAAGTCAAATCATACCACTTAGGGTATCCACCTCAGCTCCTCATAAAAGCTGTGCAGTTGGTACTAATGGAAACTCCAAACAAACGAAAGCCTGTTAGGTACCTCAACGAATCATTGACTGAACACATTACACAGACTTGTACACATGAGTCATTATGCTGACTGGAGAGCATGCCCAGTCATGTCTGTTCTGCCTGGGTCAAATGCAACCAGTATTTACAATTACATTTTAGACACAAAAGCGAGATGCAGCCGAATGGTGCCCTTTTGTAACTTACAAACAAGGTCATGGGTGCATTGTTATCGTGATATTCTTTATATAATTAAAGTTAATACAATTATTATAATGCATTACGTTAAGAATATATATGCTACACAGACATACCATATGCCCATGTTTTATCAATTTGGAATATTGCAAAAATATAAAATATAAAAGAATATCTGATTTACAATTGACTATTACTCAGAGCAAATCTTCCCTAACATTTTTTTATATTCAGACAGGTGAACATCCAGTGGAGATTGAGGGGTGTTTTATGGTGGGAGTGTTGACTGTTTGATAAGACAATGGAAGAAAGTGACCAATCAACAGTGACATATTTATGAAATCCGTGCGGGAATATAGCCCTATTGAAAAGGTAGAAACACAGAGGACAAAGGGCTCTGGCTCAGGAATTAAAAGCTGCAGCGAAGACAAATACCCTTCCAAAGGACATGGATGGATTATTCAGAGAAAACAACTTGAGATGTGCAGAACGGAGGATTCTTGTCCGAAGGGGATGATTCCTGTCCACAATGTAACCAGCGGCAGAGAAGGGGAAAACAACAGAAAGTATCATTTCAAAAATTGAGAATGAAAAATCCCCAAATGAAATATGTGTTCTCTAGAACCATTTTGTCCCAGAATGGAATGGCCTGAAAAGGGGCTCATATAATACAGTTATAGTGTAATGAGAAACAAACAGCGTGTTCTCGCTGCAGTTACAATGAAGTGAGATGTCATTTCAATTCAACCCCCAGTAGATTTCTCTGCTGTGTGCGCCGTGTGATACACAGAGCCCTTCTGTGCTTCGTGCGTGCATCTCTTCGCAAATAGTAATCTCACTAAAATGTACTAAAATGTACCAAAAGCAGATATAATTAACATTGAGCTTTGGCTCGAAAAAGTCGATTAACAAAGATTTGCTTTTTAATATATAATCAGGCATGAGGGCAAACATAATTGTGTCATTTCTACTCCTATGGAGAACGGTGTGAATGTAAATGCCTTGCATCCCCTCATTCTTGACTTTACATAAACAGAATCTCACATCAATGGGACTCAATCTGCAAAATAAAAGGCGATGTGCACACCTACTTGAATCAGAATATCTTAAAACGTTTCTCCTAGGTTGGGTGCGTAAACTGAACTTCTGTGCATTTTGAATTAATAACATTACATCCATAACCCAAAACCTGAAAAACTGTGATGCAACTCTTGTTAACATACTTTGAAATTTCACACACATACTTGCAACCCACAGCACAGTATTTACATGTAAAATATGATTTTATGCAACCGTTCTCCAATCTAGCACTTGCTGGTGTTCTTTCAATCGTTTGTTGTGTTGCTTACGTATAATTTAAAATTTATTTTAAGTCAAGAGAGTTTTGATATAGGGACCGACAAGCTGCACAATTATCACTAGAATGCCTATTGCTATTCCTATTTAATCACATTGCTGAGTATAAATGGATTAATCTGTGGCTTCCCTTGCATAAAGCTTAGGGACTATATTTGAATTAATTTTATTTAAATAAAACAACATTTTGATTTCTATATCAGGCTATTTTTTGTCTACAGATTTGTGGGGTGGGATTGCATGTCTGAGGGTGATTAAGCAAGGAGGCCTTTTAACAATGTTTCTGCTTGTTGTGACCACTAGCCAGGGTAATTATAAAGGATACCCATGTAGTCGGCTGTGATCTTCAGGTTACTTTATTCAGGTTTCATCACAAGGAGATGGGAAGTACCGTACTAGGGAAGCCCACTGGCTCACACAACCCAGGTTACATCATTACCAACTGCCCTGGGTGGAATCTCATAGACTCAGCATTCCAGTCAGTCACACTCCAGGCATTCCATTCATGATCTCACACCAGTAGACACACAGCGTGCATTCAGGAAGAATAAAGCAGGGAATAACCATACAATAGGAAGACCATTCCTAACTCTGCTCTATTAAGATCAGCCTGTTAAAAGTGTATTTGTTCATAACAGCAAATATCCCTAGCCACAAACAATTCACGATAAAATGTAATGGGCTGCATTTTCACTCCAGGAAAATAAATTTGGATAAAATGTCCAGTACTGAACCCCTAGTGGACCATTTTAACACTAATAATTTATTCTATGGCCCCTTTAAAGAACAAAATGATCACAGTTGAGTATCTTTGCAAAAAAATGGTTCTCACCTGAAATGATGGCTTTAAAAAATGTTGTTAGGCACTTAGTGCACAGATGGAGAAGAGACCCTAATTGTCCTGATCAACATGACAAGTCTTTACTTATGTATCTGGACTTCAAAGTAGGATAACATACTATCCAATTTCAAGTACAAGTTAAATCATTGGGAATGACTCATTATTCTACTCTATCCATGGTGCCTCAAATCAATCTAACACTGAAAAACTCTCACTACTTTTCTCGTACTACTTCCACAAGTTAGGCCATTCCTCTCAGAACTTCATTGCTCCATCTTGGTCAGAGCCTTGGTGCGATCCAGGCTGGATCAGTGCAATTAAATTTTATCCAGCTCTAGAGTATCTCCTATTAAAAAGCTGATAATTACCAAGACTAGTAGATCCGCTCACATTTCCCCTGTTCCTAGGAACGTCACTGGTTGCCGGTCAAAAGTAAAATTTCCTTTAAACTACTCACTCTGGCTCCCATCCCTCCTTATGGACCCTCTCTTCTTAAAATCAAGCACCAATTCAGGTGGCTAGTATCCTTCAGGTCACAACAATAATCCAGTCCAATTTTGTTTTTAAATTCCATATGCCAAAGAGAAATCAACAGGTCAATGAAAGCAACAAGGAGGATCCCTTCAGGTATGATTAAGTAAAAGGAGCATATCATAGGTTCTGGGAAATACACATTTTCCACATCAAATGATCTTGTATGGGTGAACTTCGCCAGATATTTAAAATTGTACTCATAAGAAACAAGGAGAGTTTCGGGAAAACAGAAATGGAAGAGAGCATGTTTGAGTGAATCGAGGTTATATAAGGATATAGCTGAAGGGAAATCTCCTTAAGAAGGCCTTTCCTTGTGGGACTGAATGCAGAGGGCCTTCCCCCAGATGGACCCAGATTACTTGCGCGGGATTTTGGGAGCATATGGGTAGACTGAAATGAGGAGTCTAGCTCACTGTGAGGACAAGAGCTGGTTAATTGCCCTACCTGTCATCTGCCTATGGCAATCAAATCAGAAGTGAGTACAATATTCCCAGTGCTTTTAGATAAAGGTCCCAATAATTGATTAAATCCTGTATTGCAAATTAAAACGTTAGGGGAACCCAAAGCCATGTCACCAATGTGAGAAACTTTCTGTAAGTAGAATTAATATTGACCGGCCTACAATATACAACTAGACAAAGCATATTATTATTATTAATTAATTTCCTGAATTTTCAATGGAGAAAATTAAAACTGGATTTGCTAGTGCAGTGTACGACCTATCACTCAGATTTGCAATATTTGATAAAGATCTTGACCTGTGAAAAGCATAGTTTGCATAGGAAATTCTGAATAGAGTTATCTAATTTTGTTTTATTTTTTTTATTTGTTTATGGTTTGAAAACACCTTTACAAAACATCAAATAAAACAGCTTACCATTTATTTTACATTACATTAGAAATCTTGTTAATAGTACAGCCTAACAGAATGTTATAATTAAAACTTTAAAATTCAGAAACAACCACAAAAAAACAAACAGAAAAAAAGACAATAAATAATACAAGCAGGCCAAAAGGAAATATTAGACAATTACTAGATTGTTGAACATGGATTACTACACATCATTGTTAAAATATTTTAGGGTTATATGTCTCAACAGATGAGAAATAAAATGGGTTGATAATTGATTTCAAATTGATAGATTTAAAAAAGGCTGCAACTACTATTGTGCCATGAACATTATCCCCGTACAAGCTTCTGTCCCAGAGATATACCTCTGTGCACCAATAACTAGATACAAATCAATCTCCCAGATAACACTTCCTCTTCTCACTCAATGCCGGGCAGTTTAAAATCAGATGTCGGGTAGTTTCTTTGAGGTCTGTATTCTTACAGAACCTACAACCAGATTTAGCTGCCAAAATAAGACCTCTCCTCAAAGAGATTTCATTGTTTGGTAAAATATTCCAACAGAATCTTAGAATGATTCCCCTGTACATAATATTTTGGAATCTTATCAAGTACGTTAACAGTGATCCTCTTTTCTTATGTTCATTGGAGAGATGACTCATTGACGGATAGCTGTGGAATTTCTCCACTGTGTCTATCCAATGCTTATCACATAAAGATTTTTTCACCTTTGATGGATTATCCATCAGCTCTTCTATTTTCATGGTCAACATTAGCGCAATGTTTTCACTAACGAATTGAATCTGGGCAATACAATGTACTGACTTTCCCCCGTGATTAAGATTCATACATGCGTTCATGTCAGCATATAATGAGGTAGGAGGTGGTACAAGCAATTTTCTAAAAAGAGACAAAACATTCCACTCCACTTGTGCTCTCAAAGAAACAAGACCTAATTCATATATTATTGCTGCAAGAGGCACAGAGTTAGTTACACCTCATTGAATAGTATCCAAATTTGCTGTTTAAGATTGCAAGTTGGTTGAGCAGGAGGGTAGATTTCTGGATGAGGCTTTCTAACCAGGACTTGCAGAGATCGGAATGCCCAAATATATCTATTGGATATTGATTTAATTATTGTGTTCTCCCATGACCACATTTGCTTCTTTTTCTTCTTACAACTTGCAATGGCAAGAACTTTTATTTTTTTGGATTAATTAGAAGGCCATTGTCAACTGCAAAGGAAGTGAATGTCGCCCGGAGTCTTTTAAAACCAACTTGCGGTTTATCAAACAGCAGAAAATCATAGGCGTAAACTAACTATGGTACCTTTATTTTGCCCACCTCGGGGGAGACAAGGGTGGCAGGAGCCAAATAATCATTTACATCAGAGACTTACAAATTAATAAACAAGCTGAAAGAATACAGCTTTGTCTAAGGCTGGAGGGAGTTGGAATATGAGTGGACATCATTCCTTCTTTGTTTAGTCTGACCTGAATGCTAGAATTCTCGTTTAGTCCAATGATGAGTTTAAAGAGGCCGGCAGGAATTCCCCAGCTTGCTAATTTTCCTGATAGCCTACAATGATCCAGGCGATCAAATGTGGAAGACAAGTCGACAGATGCAACATATGTGCAACCACTGGGGGAAGACCAGGCTAGTTCTTGAAATGGCTGTAAAATAAGGGCATGAAGGTTGGTGGATTGTGCCTTACGAAAGCCAGACTGGAATTCGGAAAGCCTGTTCATTGAAGTTGCCCATGTTTCCAAATGTTGAAGAAGAACAGATGCAAATATCTTACTGTCAACATCTAGCAGCGATATTGGTCTGTCATTTTTTGGATTTAATCTTACCCCCTTTTTAAAAATCGAGACAACATTGACAGTCTGCCAAGATTTGGTAAAGTTTTGTGAGTCAATAATACTATTAAGAGGATGGTCAGTACATTTGCCCAATTAGAGGGATCCTGCTTTAGTGTGCTGTTGGTAAGGCCATTAGGGCCATTGGCTCTGGAAGATTTCGATAACGTTATCAATTCATTTAATTTACTCACTGCTACTGTGATATTGATTTCTGAGGGCATTTTAGTATCAATCAAGGGGGAATTAGGTAATGGCTCAGTTTTACCTGGGGTGCATAGATCTGAAAAAAAGTCACCCAATCGGATTCAGCAACAGCATTCAGCTGAGAGGTGAGGACTTACTCTTTCTGCCCATTGATTATATGCCAAAACACTCCCAGACCTTTTTTTGTTAATATCTTAAGCATTAACTCTGCATCTCATTGTAATAATGCTGAGCGGGTGAACTTACAGAAATGTTGTGCCTTCGTTTTTGTGCTTTGCATTCGTATAACTGTTCACTAAGAGGCTGATTGGAGCTCATTATTTGTCTTAAATGATGTCTCGTATCTGCTTTCATGAGGGCTAAGCTTCCATCATAGACATGGTTATGTTTCTTGTTAGAGGTGTGGTTGTTCAACCTTGGATCGTTAATAACAGCAGTCATAAGTGCTTTGACAGTCGAATCAAAATTGCCCACATTGAAAACATCCAGTTTCCATTCTAATGTGGTTTGTGGCGCATCATCAAATTAAATTCCACAGACAGTATGTGAATATTTCTTGAGGACCAGTGAACTGCATTCTTACTGGAGGTTAATCTTAAATTGGTAGGTCTGATTGTCAATTGGTCTTTAATTTAAAGTGCAAGTGTAAATTTGGCACTTAAAATACAATGATCTCTCCACTTATTTTCGACAATTGGGAATTCAGAGCAGAGCTCAAACAGCCTTTGGTGGTGCAGATATAATCCAAGGTTGAATTACTAGAACCTCAGGACCAAGAGTATTGGGCTTCAAAGGCATCTTCGATATGCCCATTAATTATTTGAAGACCCAGAGAGTTCAGGGTGTTACTCCACTGCCAACCTATTCTGGATTTTGAGTCCAAGGCTGGTAGCATGTAGTCACACTGGTTGCCACCTAAACTTAGCGGAACACAGTTGGAGTTAAGATCACCTGCCATAAGAACATATCTATAGCCATTTTTGGACATCCAGCTGGAGACTACGTCAGTGATAATCAGTAAAAATTCATCCCGTTCTCCAACACAATTGTTCCAGTATAGATTAAATAAAAAAGTTTACAAATTGTGTGTCTGTACTGACTCTTCTATAGCTAGAATACCATAGGGAACGTTATAAATCTGTTTACTGGACAGAAATAAATCATTGCAGAGAGCAATGATAAGCCCACCCAAAGTTCTACCTCCACAACTAAGGTTTGCAGGCTGATGAAATATTTCAATCCCATCTAGAGACGGAGTTGAAGTCATCCACATTTCTTGCAGCATTAAGATGTATATTGCCTCGAGAGTTCCAGGAAAGTAGCTTCAGCACCTCTTTCCCTAACAGGGTTTCAAGTCAACTACACACATCACTGTTTGGGATTAAATCTAAAATTGTTGTGTCTCTCCAAACCTTGTACTCTAAAGTTAGCTGATCTGCTTTAGTTACGTGTTGCATCCGTGTTGTACTGGACAGTTCTAAATTTAGGTGTAAACACATTGGGCCTCATTAGGAGAAGTGCGCTAAAAACAGGGTCATTACTGGCATGTAGGAACTAGCGGGTCTGTGCTCGTTTGATGCCGCTAATAGCGGCTGATTACGAGTGCACGTGCACGCGTGAACCCCCATGCCAGTAATGGCCATACTGCCATGCAGCTAAAGGCCCTCCAACCCCCAGATAGCGCCATCACAGGACCTGCCGATACAGCCGCCGCCTAGGAGGCATCCCTTTATACAGACCTGGTAATAAAAACATGCTAATACCGGGCTCGTAATACCAGACCCGGAAGTAACGTCATTGCGTCGGAACGGGAAATGAGCCGGCGGCCATCTTTAAAAACACAATCTATTGCAATCCTCCCAAACCACAAGGAGAGACCAGGGCCTCCCAAATCAACATGTCCAAGGCAACCAGAAAATCAAACCCCTGCCAATCACTACGGCATCCATCTCATCCACCACACCCCCATCCTCCACACCCACTTCCTCTGCCCCATCCAGCCCTGTGCGTCTGACAAGGCGGAGTGCGAGACAGTCAGAAATGCTGCCTCCGGACACCAAGAAAGCACAAAAATAGTGTTGGACAACAATGGGAGTGGGTTAGATGGTGTCAATAGTGTATAGGTGTATAAGGGGGTGTTCATTGGGGGTATAGGGAGTTCATTGGAGGGTATGGGGAGTTCATTGGTGGGTATTGGGAGTTTTGGTGTAGTGTGGGGGAGTAGCACTTTTCTGTAGTTTACATTAATACACCTTTTGTGTAAAAATTCATTTAATGTCTGGACATTGTTCTTTTCGTGTGTATCCATTTCATTCATTTTTATTCATGACAGTGCACAGTGCCCAACTCCCCACATACCCTGTGTGCATGTCCACATGAACCCAGTGGTCAGTGTAGCACTGACACATATCCATAAACGTCCCTGTGGTTCAGAAGTATTCGTCAATCAGTGATTGGCGTACATCAGGGCCATCTTGTACATAAAGTACTGGCATGGGTGCTGCTTCTCATCCCTCTTCATTCTCATCATTCACACCCGGTGCATGCATGTCAATGTCAGGTGGCAGTGGTACATTTCTTCGGACGCACATGTTGTGCAGCATGACACAGGCCATGGTGATCTTTGCCACCTTCTCAGGCCTATAAAGGAGTGTTCCACCAGACCTGCTTAGGTAGCGGAACCGCGCCTTCAACAGGCCAAAGTTCTGCTCAATCACGACACGGGTATGGGTATGAACCCGATTGTACTCCTCTTCATGGCTGTTCCGCAGGTTCCGCACAGGGGTAAGTAGCCACGGCTTCAAGGGATATCCTCAATCACCTGCATGCAAATACAAAGCGGTCTGTGTGAGTCACTCTGAGCTGTCACCTTCAGGATTCACATCCATGGCCGCAGCAATTTGCTGTTGACATGCACATGTCCCTGTACATATGCACAAATATTATTTAGATGCATTGTATACTGCAATATGGTGTGCTACTCTGGATGGCGTTGAACGGATTATGCAGGGTGATTACTTGCATGCTGATGCGGATGTACTGTGGATGCAGGACGATGTCTTGCCTCCCATGATTGCTGTGTATGCTACTCTGTGCATAATCACACTAGCCACATTCGCACAGTTGCAATCATGTTTGGTCATGCATTGCTTGACATATCCATGGTGGCCAGGTTGTGCGTCTTACATGTTGTCATTGATATACGGCATTGATCCAATGTGTGGCAGTGATGTGTCATGTTCGTGTTGGGAGGTTCAGGTTAGGAGTGTATAGCTCTGCGTGCATTCTCCACTCATCACCCATTTACACCCTGGTGGAGTATGCATCCCCCCACCTCACGACCCCGATGCACTGCCATGGCCTAGTCAGGCAACTCACCAAGCAGCCAGCATGCCGCTCCATGTGATGGGGTAGCGTGGAGTTACGCAGCACCATGGCATCATGTGTAGATCTGGGATATCGGGCACAACCATGTGTGAAGGTCTTGCTGGAGTCACATACCATCTGCACATTGATGGAGTGGTATTGCTTGAGATTGCGGTACACAGCCTCTACGGCATGATGGACTGCCAATTCGACATGGGTGCAGACAAGGGCACCAACGCAATTGGGCATGCCTGCCAGTGCATGGAAGCCTACTTTGGTGTCGGCAATCTCCTGGGCAGTCCGTGGTAGGGATATATGGGTGCTAGCGTGCTGCAGGAGGGCATCCAGCACTTGGGTCAGCATGTGTGAAAAGAGTGGTTGTGAAATGCCATGCAGCTGGCCCGCTGTGTGCTGGTAGGTGCCTGTGGCCAGGAAGTGGAGCACAAACACCACCTTTAGTAGCGGGGGATGGCAGTGCCTATTTTTGTGAGGCTGACGATGTCGTCATGTATAATGTCCACAATGGTGGTGATGGTGTCCCGGTCCAACCGGTACAGGGTGTGGATCTGCTCAGGGGTTAGATTGAATGGACTGGGTCTGATCAGAGGCATTGGTGGCTGCCTACGAGGTACTACTGACTGAACTGGTGGTATTTGCTGGGCCTGTCTCACCCTCCTTCTCCTTCTGTGTCTCCACTGTGCTGCCTGTGGCTGTGGCTGTGGCTGTGGTTGTTGTTGTAGTTGTTGTTGTTGCTGTAGTTGCAGCAGTATAGACATGTCCTCCAGCCACATGATTGCAACAGCTAGTGGTGTCATTTTGGTGTGGGAAGGGGTGTGATGTGTGGGTGTACATCTTTTATGCTGGGACAGGCTCCATTGACTCCACCTGTGGTGATTGTGTGCACCTGTGGCGGTTGCCTTGACTGCAGGTTGGTGTTTACGGGTGGTCCACATTGCCTGTATGTCTGCCATCGTGCAGGCCCTAATTACGGCCTTCGGCATGCCAGTAATTGCCTGCCCGCGTGAGTTGTGATGTCCTCCTATTACCGGCATCCCGGTATTTACTCTGCGAACGGGCGTGTGTACGCACGCGAGCCGGTATGAAGGGGCATGGTACGGGCAGTGGCAGTATTGGCGGGTTGTCGGGTCATAATGGCCCGGACCCATTAACGATGCTGGTAATACCATTCCACCTTCCTATTTTCATTACCTCCATTCTCGTAATGAGGTCCATTGTCTTGTGTCTGTGGAATAAGAGAGGTTTGCTCACATTTGCACAAACAAATGATTGAAAAGCCCATGCTATTCAAATATGCACGTTCCAAAAGAATCAGATAAAATGCCCGTCTCAATTGGAAAAAAATTATAGATTGCATTGTATTTTGCCTAATTGGAAAGACTACTCTTTGAATATCAGCAGAAGAAAGGCATCTCAAAGAGAACATTTTTGATAACATCACCAAACATTAGTACGATAAAGGCAAATTGGGAAGTTATCTCTCAACAGACTGGAAATCACCAACATGTTTTCCTTATGTGGTGTGTGCTCATTGGATTGGCAATTCACCTTCTCTGGTGGCTTAAACAAATTTGGGGATGACATTAGCATATCATGATTGTTCTAATTGTTGGAGCTGGAAAGTTTCTTTCTACATGTGTTGCTGATTGGGTGGTTCAGTACAGTGTTCCCCTGGCTCCAGTATATGAATGGCCATACCAGAAGAGGGAGGGGGAACGTATGGATGAGTGGATGTATCAGACCGAGGATCAATGTCCCCACCACTTGGGACATATCTTTTATTTAAATAGCCCCTCCAATTCAAATTTGGATTTCCTTGATAAACTCTTGGCAAGAGGATTAGAGTCTGAATGGACAGGGATGGTCTGCAAATAGGAGGTATAGATTTTGTGACATTAGGATTTGGAATGCAGTTCAAATCTGTTTATGTGGGGAGGTAATGAGTTTTGCCCGGGCCACTTATTGCACACTCAGATGTCCACCGCCTATCTGTTTGAACCATTGCCTCACAATGTTTAGGTCTACCAGCAGTATTGGTCATAGCTCGTTTATCACATTTGCAGTCATTATTCAACATACCGGAGGAACAATAAAAAGCTTTTGGGGGAGGAATTATTAGATACGTTGTTAAGGATTCCAATTGGGCGACACTTGGTCTTGACCTGAGATGTGGTGCTCAATAGGAGTGCTTTTTCTTTAAATTAATTGAATTCAAATTGAGTCGGTATCCGACCCGTCTCACACCCCCTTTTACAAATATTCCGGGTCACAATGGACCATGAACCAGACCGATTGGTGAAAATCCAATATTTATTCATTTTTAGAGTTCACAAAAATCACACAGATTTTAATATTGGGCAGCAATCACCATTGGGATGATAATTACAGGGAAATGGAAGCACCTTCTAGTACCTTCTAGTAAAACATATCCAAAGCACAATTTAATAGGAGCACCTTTTGAATTCAGATAGATAGCACCCAAGTTAAGGTTTCCCCCTGCAATGTTCCCTCAACCTACAAATAACTAGATTCTGAGTGGATAGAACGAAGCGGCACATAGTCAGGGATACGAGGCAGTGAACAGAATCCCTCAGAAAATAAGAGGGATTTTAAACCCTTTGTAATAGTAGGAAATGACACTCGGAAATTGACAAATAAATAATCAATCTGTGGTTAAATCTTTGAGACAAATATGACTTCTCACAACAACAGTAATGCATAAAACCTAGCAATCACAGGGCAAAGGATCAACAAGAAGCATACAATTCAAAAACAAGTGTAAAATTAGAACATGCTGCCGAATGACACGTTGGAAAGTTTCAATTTTCTCAATTTAAAATGACACAAACGAATTTGAGGAAAAACGGGTGAAATACTTGAATTATCAATGCCGTGTTTAGGCTGGGGAATAGATATATATCACAGGGACAATATAGAGGTCTATAGCTGGTGAATTGGGAGAGATTTGGAAGGTAGAGTGAGGTTCGTTTTTCATAAAATATAGCAGTGTAAAAGAGAAAATCAGGGTTCCAAGATGGCCGCCGGGGTGAGGAGTCGCAGCTAATCCGCGCTCCGCCCGGGCCGCCAAAAGATTGCACGACCGAAGCCGTGACGGACCGCCTCACACCGCCCCCGACTGCGGAAAATCCCCCCCCGCCTCCCCCCCCGGTGAGGAAACAGCGCCGCGGCAGATTGAGCCGCGCACGAGAACCAAGGAACGGAGCGGACCGGCCCCTCCCCCATCGGAGCTGAAAGAATCTCCCCTGCGCCGTGGAGAACCACACTGCGTGGCGTGGGGAGATCGAGAGACGGCAGGAGCAGGAACGGGGACTCGGCGGATCCCCGAGGGGAGGATCCGCCCCCCCCCAGGAGCCGCACTATTTAACGAGGAATACAGAGGAGAAGGGAGACACGGCTGTTGCGGCCGAAGAGGAACGGCGACGCCGAGAGAGCAACAGCGCGATCAGGGCGGACCGCTGGAGAGGAGAGGCGGGGGCCGCCCTGAAACACAGCGCAAGAAAGGTGAGCCATCCGGGGGAGAGAGGGTGAAACGCCTGCCAACACACAATCGCCCCGGAGGGGGGGACCCAGAGAAGACACGGGATAAACACTGAGGGACATAAAAGGGGGAAAAAAAAAAAAAAAAAAAAAAAAAAAGAGGATATATATATATATAAGAACGAATTACCCAGCAAAAAGAAAGAAAGAACCGCGGCATCAACGGGCCGGGGATCCCCCCCTAGGCCTAAAAGAATACACTACGCAGGACCCGGCCCCCCCCTACGCAGGCCGGAGAAACCTCTTCCCCCACTAGCCAAGGGGCGAGGTAACACGCAACTGCTACCAACTTCAAGGCACCGAGAAACGGCCAGGGAAGGAGCAGGAACCCAAATTGCACGTCTCCCTAAAGCAAGAACCCCCCTGCCCACAGGTAATCTACAGCGGAAAGGAGTGGGAGTAGGGTCCTCAGGAGAGCTACACGAAGGCGCAACAACCCCTTAAACAGACTCACAGTCCACCCCACCATGTCTAGGGCAAAAGTAAAGGGGAATCCCATACAACAGACACCCCAATCAACGAAACAAGGTGCGGACATCTTGCAAATGTGGTCAACAGAGGGGTCATCGCAACCGAAGGCAAGAACCCAGGGAGAACCCATGGGGGAGCCAGAGTCACAATCCCAACAGCTACAGCCACTGACCAGGGAGGACATGCAAACCTGGCTCATGGACTTGCAAGAAAAATTCATGTCTACAGTGCAAGAACAATTTACAACCATGAAGAATGAATTGAAACAAGCAGTACAAGACATGAGAATCGATATAGATAACCTAGAAGAAAGGACAGATACAGTGGAAAAAACGGTGCAAAGTCTAGAAGAAGATGCGAGACAAACAAGCGAAACGCAAGAACATTTGGTGACTCTCACTCACAACTTAGAAATACAATGTGAGGACTTGGAGAACCGCTCTAGACGTTCCAACATCCGAATCAAGAACATGGCGGAATCAGTACTAGACAAAGACCTGAAAGAGGCGGTAAAGGAAGTGTTCAGAGACATACTGGGGAACCAAAACACGGAGGAAATCGGAATCGACAGAGTCCACCGGGTGGGACCAAAAAGATCAGGGGCCCCAGGGGAAAGACCACGCGATGTCCTGGTGGCTCTCTCCTCCTACCCACAGAAGGAACAGATTCTCAGAAGAGCCAGGGAACTGGAACATATTAAAATGAACGGACAAGACATTCAATTGTATCAAGACCTCGCTCTAATAACCCTCCAAAAAAGGAGAGCAATGTCTCCACTAGTGAAAGTTTTGATAGAAAAACATATCCGCTATAAATGGACCTTCCCATTTGGGATACTCTTTACGTGGGAGGGGAAACAAAGAAGGGTGACCACGGTGGAGGAAGGCCTTAGCACAATGGGCCTCCAGGAAGAAGAAGGGGAGCGGGGGGAGACCTCAAACAGGAGAGATCGGACGAGAAAACCAATGGGATGGGAAACAAGCACGCAAAGAAAGACAAATACTGGGAGGGAATCCCGGAGAAAAGTAACATGAAGAACCCAAGAACTAGCATTCAAGGGGAACAGATACGGAACAGCAATTTTCGATACCCAGTCGGGGTGAGGGAAGAGAGCGGAACGAAATGGACAATACACAAATGGCGGTCGGGGTAAGAACCGACGGCTTGGAACTCGGCGAAGACCAATGGGTCAGTGGGGTTTAGGATTCCCCATAACATACCCCCCGAGGGTAAGGAGGGCAGGGAGCGACGGGCGCAACGCCCTAGCGTCAATAGGAACCCTCGTCCTACTCGGGGGACAGTTTGGTTGGTTTAATGTTCAAAGTTGGGGGGGTGGGGAAGTACAAGGGAGGGGAAGGGATCGGAGGAATCAAAGTAATGAAACAAGAACAGAAGGGGGCCCGACGCAATGGCGAACAAATATAACACAATGGGGATGATACGTGTGGTGACCTATAATATACGGGGCATGAATCACCCCACAAAAAGAGCAAAACTGGAGAAACAGTTTAAAAGGGGGAAGGCAGATATACTACTTCTCCAGGAAACACATATCAGAACAAGGGATAAGCAGAAAATGCGGATAAAAGGATACAAAATCTGGGCTCTAGCAACGGCAACTGAAAGGAAAGCCGGGGTCCTCATCGCGGTGAAAGAAGGAATGGATACTAATCTACTGGATACAAGCATAGATAAAGAAGGGAGATACGCCTTCGCCAATGTGGTTATTGAAGGACTCAACATAACGCTTGCCTCAATATATGCACCCAATCAAGGACAGGATGGCTTTCTCAGAGATGTACTATCGAAACTGGAAAACTATGCTAAAGGGGAAGTGATTATAGGGGGAGATTTCAACATGGCGTGGAATCCACAGGTAGATAGGAGTACAGGGAGCGCACAAGGACAGGGGGCACCATCAAAGCGATTGAGACAACAAATGGACCAGATGGCCCTAAACGATGTCTGGAGGGAACGGAAGGGTGAACAGAGGGGGTATACCTACTTCTCACATGTCCACAACACGATGTCTAGAATTGACTATTTCTGGGTCTCGGTGGGACTACTGGGAAAAATTCAGGGGCTTGATAAGGGTACAATAGCCCTCTCGGACCATGCCCCGCTATGGCTAGATGTGACTCTCCCGGGGAGGAAGAATGGGCTCTGGAGGTGGAAACTTCCGCAGGAACTGATCCAGGACCCAATAACAGGGGAGTCCATTAGGGAAACGATAAAGGAATATTTCATACAAAACGACATCGGGGAAGTAGCGATGATTGCAGTTTGGGACGCGTTTAAAGCAGTGTTGAGGGGGAAAATGATTGCATTAAAAATCACAAAAGATAAACAAAGGTTTCAGTGGGAAAAAGAACTAGAAATAACGATCGAAGATATCCAAGAGAAACTTCTGATACACCCCACTAAGATATTAAAAAAGTCTCTGAAACACACACAGGGCCAATTAGAGATGCTCCGCATGAAAAGCGCAGAGAAGAACCTACTCTATTTGAAACAACGATACTACATAAGAGCAAACAAAGCAGACCGACTACTGGCAAGACAACTTAGGACAAAACAGAAAGAAACAACGATTAAAGCCATATATGACACGAATGGAGACCTCCAAACTCGCACACAAGACATGGGGGAAGCACTGAGGCAATACTACCAAACTCTCTACTCCACCGAATACCCCGACGCAAAAACCCAAGACTCATATTTAGAGGCCATAAAGCTCCCGAAAATATCAGAAGAGGATAAGCAGACACTAGAGACACCTATCAGAGAAGAGGAAGTCAGTAATGCCATAAAGGGACTCCCAAACAACAAAGCCCCAGGTACGGATGGGTATACAGCCTCATTCTATAAAAAATATGCAGATTTATTGACCCCGATCCTGACGAAGCTCCTGAATTCCTTTAAAGACAGTGGTAACGTGACCCCTACTATGAATGAAGCAAAGGTACTGCTATTTCACAAACAAGGGAAAGATCCAATAAACCCAGCATCATATAGACCAATCTCACTGATAAATTTAGATGCAAAAATATATACAAAGATCCTGGCATCAAGGCTATCCCCGCTTCTCCCAAAACTAATTAGTGAGGATCAATCAGGCTTTATTCCCGGCAGGCAAACCCACGACAACACAAGGAGGCTAGCTCATTTAGTGGAAAAAATAGGCATAAATCACACCCCTGCGGCACTACTATCGGTAGACGCCGAAAAGGCTTTCGACAGGGTGGAGTGGTCGATTCTGTTCAAAATTCTGGAGCGCATGGGGTTTGGGGAACGGTATATAGCGAGCATTAGAGCGAACTACAATTCCCCATCCAGTAGAATAGTCATTAATGGTGAGCTTACGAAAACGGTGAGGATTTCGAGAGGAACGAAACAGGGATGCCCCCTCTCACCTCTGCTGTACGCTCTGTTTTTAGAACCCCTCCTAATTAAAATACGGGAATCAACACACATTAGAGGGATAGAAATGGCAGGTCAACAACACAAAGTGATCGCCTATGCGGACGATATGCTAATAACCCTAGAAAACCCAGAATCCACGCTATCAGCGGCAGTGAATGAATTAGAAAATTACGGAGCCATCTCTGGCCTGAAAATTAATAGGAAAAAATCAGAGATACTAATCCTGGCAGGGGACAGAGCAACTATAGAAAGGGAAGCAAAACTACTGGACCTTAAGATCGCACTGAAAGGTATAAAATATTTGGGGATAATAGTACCTCATAGAATAGAACAATTCTATGGGGAAAACTACCCGCTGCTTCTCATTAACACCCGAAGGGAACTTGGTAGATGGAACCCCCTACAGATATCCTGGTGGGGTAGGATACAGTCGGTCAAGATGACCATCCTCCCAAGGGTACTGTATTATTTTCAGGCTCTCCCGGTGGGTATCCCAGACTCATTCTTTAAATCACTAACAAAACTGGTGTCGTCCTTTGTATGGAAAGGAAAATCGCCTAGAATAGCCAGGAGGGTCCTCACAGCACCAACTAAAGAAGGAGGGATGGCACTCCCCCATTTTAAAAAATTCTATCAGGCAGCCCAGCTAAAAGTCCTGAGGGAGTGGGTAGGGGAGAACCCGCAGCAGATATGGGCCAAACTAGACAGAGCAGTAGCAAGGACCCCACTGGTAGAACTCCTCTGGAAACAGAGGCAACACAGACATGCAAATTTAGGAATAAGCGAAATCATGAAATCCACGTTAGATGCATGGGACGCCCAAACACGAAAAGGCATAATGTCCACGGCGCTTGGACCCTTTACACCCATATGCAGGAATCCGCAATTTCCACCGGGGATGGAACTAGGGGCATATGACAGCTGGGAGAAGGTGGGCATTACTAAAATAGGTGAAATGTTCGCAGACAAGGAAATCATCTCCCTAGAATCCTGCTTCGTAGGCAGAAAGATCCCCAAAAGCGATAGATATAGATACGAACAGCTAAAACACTGGCTAAACTCCCCGATAATCACAGAGGCAGCAACCAGGGACCTCACAGGGTTCGAGTCATACATTATCTCCAACACGGGGGAGAGAAAGTGGGTCTCAACTCTTTACAAATTCATTAACTCACAAGGGGAAGACATTAAATGGACATACAGAATAAAATGGGGCAGAACGTTAGGGGTGGAACCAACGGATAGTCAATGGGTAGACCTATGGAAGCAGATCCCCAGAATGACCCGATCGGCACAAACCAGGGAGATGTGGGTCAAGAATATGACACAATGGCATTATACCCCAGAGAGGCTCCACTCGATGTACCCAAACACGCCAAACCTCTGCTGGAGAAGATGTGATGAAGTAGGAACATGGAGACACATATGGTGGGACTGCAAGGGCATAAAACCCTTTTGAGAAGAAGTGAAAAACGAAATGGGCAAAATATTCCCGGATGTGGGGCAGATGGGGGAAGAGGTGTGGCTCTGCGGAATCAGAGATGAGACAGCAAGACTATACAGTAAAACACAATGGAGAAGCTTTATGGGATTACTTATAGCTGCATGGACCACCATAGCACAAAACTGGAAAAATAAGCATACCCCACTGACATACACTTGGCTACAGAAAGTATGGTCCCATATATCAATGGAGAAAATCACCCACAAAATCCAAGGAACTGGAGACATATTCGCGAAAGAATGGGAAGGGACCTTGCAATATCTCCAATCAGACTTTATGAATCAATGGTGCCCCCACAACATCAAAATATCAGACATCTTCAATGCATAATAAGAACCCAAGACATTATGATTTCATCCGATCAGATGGGAGGGAGGGGGGTGGGGGATGGGACAGTTTCAAGTTGTAATGTTATCCCTTATGTGACATCTATGTAAAATCAATAAACAAAAGTTTTAAAAAAAAAAGAGAAAATCAGTTTTAAAATGAAAGACAAATTTTACTTAAACTAGATTTAATGGCTAAGAAAAGAGGAACAGCTCTAAGAAAAACGGAGAAAAGGTGGGCACCACTACTGGTTCTGTTAGTCTCAAAATGAAATGGTGTATTTTTGTTCTTCAATGCGTTCTTGATTATATGTGGAGCAACTGAGTTAAAAAGAACCCAATGACACCTGGGCTCTATAACACGTACAGCAGTCAGAAAAACAGAGTGGAAACCACATTGTAAAGCTCAGTGCTCCTCCTAGCTCCCCTCAGGAAGATACATTCATTCCTTTATGTTTGATAAATTCAGTATCTTGCTTGTGCGTTTAATGCAATACTCTGCGGTAACTGTAACGGCTTTGTAAATGAGATCTCAAAATACTTTCTTCAAATATCTACTCATAAGTTTGTGTTTTATTCACACAATGCTTTTAGGCGAATGTGCAATTCCTCAATTGAAAGTATCAGCTCTTGCCAATGCATTTCAGTGCAAAGCACCATCGTCAGGGCTACATTTTAACACAATCAATACCATTGCATTATAGACAAATGATATAAGTTTCAAATGTACATACCATCACGTAAGTAAGTGTTGTCACAGGACAATTCCCATCATGTTGTTAAATAAAAAGAGAAAAGAAAACGTAACAGTACTTTCATTAGTCTCCACATGATCTGTTTACGAGCATAGTCATCTACACCTACGTGTCTGCACAAACTCTCACGTGTGTGTTTACTTTAGCTTGCTCAACAGAATGGTGGCGCTTCGCATACAAGCGCGTGCATCAATGGAGTCTCCCTGTTAGAAACAAAGCGGTAATGAGCTTCCCTTTAATCTATCTCAAAATCGTTCCTATTCCACATACCCACACAGAGCTCCTTACCTCCACAGTTCTCATGTCAACTCTTTCATGAAACGGGTCGCGTTCCAAATGCGCGTACCGGCGGAAGGCTAACCTTTGTCATTGTCATGGCAATCAAGGTGACGCCCGCCGTCCAGGATTGGACATGGCGGACTTGCCTCCAGTCCTACCCTCCAACGTGAGTTTCAGGGTGGGACTGTAGCTCGCCATGGCAACTCTTCTCATATAGGTG
This sequence comes from Ambystoma mexicanum, assembly GCF_040938575.1. Taxonomy (NCBI): domain Eukaryota; kingdom Metazoa; phylum Chordata; class Amphibia; order Caudata; family Ambystomatidae; genus Ambystoma; species Ambystoma mexicanum. The sequence continues at coordinate 1,385,208,915 of NC_090937.1, read as the reverse complement.
CATTGTGTCTCCAACGCCGTGAGGCATTTACGGACACCCTCCCGAGCACGTCCACACATTGGATCTATGTATAGTCATGTAGTCTATTTCTGTGACTCAGAACTTTGATGTAATGAACCGCTTGGCTGAACCCAATGTACTTAATCCCTGTGATGCAGACGGTCATAAATATTTAAAGGCATAGCGCTCGTAACCTGTTTTGCCATGTCACATCTAACTGGTCCAATAGTAGCAAGATAACGGGTAGTAAATCTTGATCACGTGTCTTGTGTTTCCTCTTGTAGTTACCTCTCGAAACTAATCATGATTAATCAATCAAATCTTCCAACTATATGATATGTAATAGAAAATAAGATCAGGTGTATTTGTAATGCCTAATTGCTATTTGCTATTAAAGCTATTGTGTTGGTAAAATAACTCACCCTTGTACGGCAAAAATCCACAATTGTCAAATAAAACCTGTAAAATTCATCACTACATGCCATGTCTATGCACTATTTAAGAAAATAAAAAGAAAACAAAAAGGGGATAGACAACTAAATCTACTCATCCACAATTGCTCAAATGTCTAAAAACATGTTTCTACAATCGATACATGCACATTATTAGAGAAAACAACAAAAGTTTATCTATTTGTTCAATCCTCTCGGTGTCAGAGTTCCAAGTCTGCCAATCCAGAAGGATTCCCTCTATTCTAGTATCTGTTGCAGGTTCATATGTAGCTCTCCTTTTCTCACCACCTCCAATATTTGAAATCTTATCTGAGACAAGTCGTGCTTCTTAGAATCCCAGTCTTGTGCCACCGCTGAGTTCTTGTTATGATTCCATATACATGAGCGATGCTCATTCCGTCTAACTTTCGCTTGTCCCACGTAATATAATCCACACGGACATTTTATAGAGTAGATGATGTTATTTGAATTACATGTCCCAAATCTAGTTTTAGTGGTGTCTTTTTTCATCTTGAAGCTCTTTGTTTTCACCAATTTGTCTTTCACATTTTGACTCTTCTTGTAAGCAAATGTGGGCAGTTCCTTAAAAAGAGGCTCCACTCTCTCATCCAGAGCAATATGTTCCAGTTTCTTCTGATTATCTCTTTGATCCGTTTACTCTGTTTGGAGTATTTTGAGACAAACACAGAGGGTGCTATATCTGGCTTTTGTTTTGGTTTCAGGAGTTCTTCCCTTTCTTTATTCTCAAGTCTCTCTTCTGCTGCTTTGATTTCTGATCTGTTATAGCCACGATTCAAGAATTTAGTTCCCATTTTATTTATGGCTTCTTCGTAGGCTCCTGGGCCACTAACAATCCTTTTGACTCTGAGCATTTGGCTGTAGGGTAGATTTTTTATCTGGCTAGGTTGGTGAAAGCTTAACTTGTGTAGGAAGTTATTTCTGTCTGTGGGCTTTTGATATAAGTTGGTCCTGTAGCCTGTATTATCCTTGCTGACCTTGACATCCAAGAAGTGTATAGTTTCTGAAGAGAATTCCGATGTAAACTATATTCATTGGTCTATACTATTCACATATTCCAAAAACCTTTCCAATTCTTCCTCGGTGTCCCGCCAAATCCCAAAGATGTCGTCTATATAACGAATCCATAGTCCAATCTTGTTGTTCCATCTTTCGTGTTTCGAATTTATGCATGAATGCATTGGCGCAGGGCGGTGCCATTGTGGCCCCCATGGATGTCCCTGCTATCTGCAGGAAGAAATGTTCTTCCTAATGAATTCTAGTAAGGCCATAACAAATTCTTTTGGGCTGGAATATCACCTTCTTGGAGTAACAGCCACTCAACTGCAGCTCTTCCTTGGTCGTGAGGGATCGGAGTATAGAGGCTTTTTACATCTATTGTGAACATGATGTTATTTTCATCGTATTCAGATTCTCCCAAGTATTTCAAAAAATGTGTAGTGTCCTTTATATACGTGCTAGTTTTCTGTATTAATGGTTGTAAAAAATGGTCGATATAGATCCCTAGTGGCTGTAAAATGCTGTTAGTACCTGCCATGATTGGTCTGCCAGGCGGGTTTATGAGGGTTTTATGGACTTTGGGTAGTTTGTAAAAGTGGGGAATGTTTAGAAAGATGTTAGTTAGGAATTTTTTAGTGTGATGGATGATCCAACTGAGTTCTTCTGCTTTAGTGAGTAACTCCTCCAGATTTAGCTTTATCTCGACGTAGGGTCTCTGTGCAATCTTGCATATGTATTTGGGTCATTCAGCTGTCTCATGCATTCGGCATCATAGTCTACTGCATTTAACAGGACTAGTGCTCCCCCTTTATCTTCACTTCTTATGGTCAATTCTTCGTCACTATACAATTTCTTAATGAGTTCCCATTCATGTTCACGCCTCCTCTGGATTTGAAATTAATCTTCTCCAGGTCTTTAATTGTCTGCTTTTGAAAAATATCGATGGACGGTACACTAATTGGTGGCAATTCTTTCAGTTCCTCTTCCTCCCTTTCTCTTCCTTCTGGCACCTCCAATTCATTGAAAAACACTTTGAGTTTAATTTTTCTCACAAGTTAGAAGAGTTCTACTTGTGTATTGAACAAAGAACTATTATATGTGTGTACAAAACTGAGCCCCTTATGTAATGTCGCCATCTCCTGTTCCGTTAATGTCCTTGAGGATAAATTTAATACTAGACTTTTCTCTGTTTCTGTCTTGTCTCTTGTCCTTCTCTTGGCTTTCCTCTTCCCCCTCCTTGTTCTTTTTGTTCTTTCCGACCTCTGTCTAAAAAAGAAGTGGAAGCTTCTCTCGTGGGAGTGTTTGGTCTCTGTGTGGGGCTTGCATTTCCAGTTACGTGGTCCTCCTCCCCTTCTGGCTGTGCAGGGTTGGTCTCTGTTCCAGAACTTGATGTTTCGCTGGTATTGTCAGATCGCGGTTTAGGTTTAGGTCTACCTATTGGTGGCCCATATTTTTACATCCAGGTGTATACCTCACCATTCAGGTAATCATATGTGTCCCTGCAAAACTTCCTTATTTTCTTCGCTTATAGTTCGGATTTATAATCTGACAGTTTTTTGTTTATATCATCAAGAATTGTTTGTACTTACTCCTGATTCAATGTTTTCACAAGTTCTTTTTCTATTTCTTCTATTTCAATGTGTAGGGAGGTAAAATTGTTGGCTAGTTCTTGTATCGTAAGTAATATCAAATCAAGGGAGCATTTGTTCAAGATGGCCTCCCACTTCCTTACAAAATCCTTGCTCTACTTGCAGAGCATTGGGCGTAATTGTATTCGCAGCCCTTGTGGAATCCTTTGGTTCTTGTGGTATCTGCCTAGGGCTATATATAGCATGTAATTTGCGATGTATTTACTTCCTGATCAAGTATTCTAATTGCTTGATTTTTCTTGATGGATCTTGGCCAGCAGTTGAGCTTGTATTGAAAGAGGAATCAGTGATTAAACCTAAAATCTTGTTCGCCTCTTCAGCAGAAAATCCCAGGACTTCTGCTTTGTTGCTTGTAAGTGCTTCAATGTCTGTAAATGACATCTCCTTACCGTATCTTTGTTGTGGGTTTGTTTTAGGGCACCACTACTGGTTCTGTTAGTCTCAAAATGAAATGGTGTATTTTTGTTCTTCAATGCGTTCTTGATTATATGTGGAGCAACTGAGTTCAAAAGAACCCAATGACACCCGGGCTCTATAACACGTACAGCAGTCAGAAAAAACAGAAAAACAGAGTAGAAACCGCACTGTAAAGCTCAGTGCTCCTCCTAGCTTCCCTCAGGAAGCTAAATTCATTCCTTTATGTTTGATGAATTCAGTATCTTGGCTAATTGATTTAGGCTAAGAAAAGAGGAACGCCACCCGTGAATATCAAAGTTACGCTGCAGTTGTAACCCTTCACGCAGTGTACCCCTTTTCTTCTTTAGGGAAAATTAGTTTATTTAATCAAAATATCGCTAATGACTTATGATCTATGCAGAACAAAAGGAAAATAGGAAAGTGGCGCTAACTCTGGGAAATTCAATGACAGGGTGCACAGAGAATTCTAACAGGTTTTACAAGTGTCCAGGGTCAGATAGGATTGCTTAAAGAGTATGATAGAGACAAAAGGGTCAAGATAATATAGGATATATGTTTCTATGGGGTGGGGATTTATACTCACAGTCCACGCTTAAGTCTAAGTATTTTTGACAGTCAACAGGTTCTGGTCACAGAAGATTCTGGTCACCGGATGCGGACTCACCTGGCAAAAGACAGCTGGGCAAGGTTTGGTCGCTGGATGCTAAATGTCAGCAGGCATGCAGGTAGTGGCAAGATGCTGGTCTCGTTTCAGGATGCTTAAGGTACCACAGATTCCCCCTTTTAATGATATTTAGTGGGTTTTTCTGGATCAATGGCCTTCCTGGGAGAAAATCAGCTATGCTTTGGCCTTGCTGGAGTAGGGTCAGCAATGCTTTGACCTTGTAGGGAAATCTGGAATCAGCAAGATGAATGGAGCAGATAAGGAACGTCGGCGCAGGAATTTCAGGAGAGAGTGTGTCTAGAGTCCTGTCAGGGACTCTTATTTATAATGCATAGTGACATCATAGAAATATATGGTAGGGCAGGCTTAAGCACGCCACTAAACCAGCTGGTTAGATTTCAAGGGCAGGATGTCAGATTTATGATGTGAGTTTTACAATGTTCAAAACCTCCCACAGTTACTTTACCTAAAATTCAGTTTAGCCACAAATGGTACATTTATACAGTTGAAGTATCTTAACAAATTACTTAAGCAGGTTACATATTGTATGTAGAGCATAGCAGTCCAATCCTCACGATGGTAGGACCTTGTTTCACCCTTCTACCAGTTTTTCACCCTTTTCAGTGAGAATTATATTACTTAAAATTCTACAACTTTAAACATGTGTATGTATGTATGTATGTATATCATTTAATATAGCGCTGGCAGCCCGCAGGCATCAGGGCGCTTTGACAAGACAAACACAAAACTATCACAAGGACCTCCTGTGTCTAACTAAGTAAACTAAAACAGCAGCTGGGATTTTAGAATTACCTGAAGAGGTGAGTCTTCAGGAGTTTTCTGAACTGTAGGTGATTACCTTCCATTCTCATAGTCATAGGAAGGGTATTCCACAACTGAGCTGCAAGCACTACAAAAGATCTGCCCATGCCTGACTTAAGTTTGTAGTTGGGTACTATCAGCATATTCTAGCCTTCTGAGCGTAACTGTCTCTGTGGGGTGTAAAGTACCAGGCTTTCCTTGAGGTAGCTAGGGTTTTTTCCAAAGAAGCATTTGTGAATGAGAGTCAAGGATTCAAACTTTATTCTCTCCTCCACCCTGAGCCATTGAAGTGATCTTCTGGCCATGGTGGTATGGTCCCTTCTCCTTAGATGCTTTACAAGCCTCACAGCATCGTTCTGTATGACTTAGCATCTAGCCAAGTCTTTAACAGAGGCCCCAACAAGAAAGGCATTGCCGTAGTCAAGCCTGGATAACACAATGGCCCTGGCGATTGTGGACATATTGTTTTCATTTAGAAATGGGCTAATGGCCGTCATGAGCCGCAGGTAATAGGCTGTGTTTTTTCGCAGATAATTAGCCTGTGCTTCTGAATTGGCGGAAACATTCACCATCATGCCCAGGGTTTTAACCTGGTTGGATACTTGGATTTTCGCATCCTTAATCTGAAATGACTCATACTCCACCCCAAGTTTAGCTAACAGACGGCTGGACCCAAACAGCATAAGTTCCATTTTAGTGTCGTTAAGACACATCGAGTTTAGCTGCATCCAGTCATTGATTTTGCTGTATACTTTCCCAATCTGTTCGCTTACTGGACTATGAGAGCCCTCTGGGTCTAATATGAGCTGTGTATCATCTGCACAGTTAGTGAAAAAAAAACCTGTTTCCACTAGAATGTTACATAGATTATGCATATAGATGTTAAAAAGCATGGGCGAGAGACTAGCTCCCTGAGGAACTCCAAATAAGATTGAGATAGGGTCGGAGAAGTTGTTTCCCCAATGTACTCTGGCTTGGCGATCTGTGAGAAAAGAGACCAGCCACTTCAATGCCATTTCAGAGCATCCCACATTATCTCTTTTTTCTTTGGCCAAAAGTTCATGATCAACCAGGTCAAATGCCACGCTGAGATCCAGCAACATCAGTATCCCAATTTTACCCTTATCCATCAGACCCAAAATGTGGTTTTGAAGGTCCAGCATAGCCGTCTCTGTGCCGGGTGAAGCCCTAAAACCAGACTGTTGATGATGTATGGATGCGTGTTTTTCCACATGATTCTGCAGCTGCTGAGTAGCTATTCTATCCAAAACTTTGAGTATGAAGTTGGAGTTGGTAATTGGCCAAAGGTTCCATGGGTCCTTGGGATCTACTCCAACTTTCTTTACCAGTGGTGTTATGGTGACCTTCTTGATCTCTTTGGGGACTGTTCCCTCCTTAAACGAGACTTTGACTATTCTCAACAGAATGGGAGTGAATTGTTCCTTATTTTGGAGAATGATATTAGGCGGTAGCACATTTTCTGCACAGGACGTAGGCTTCATAAAACCAAGCACTTCCAATATCTCTGGTTCGGTTATGGTAGCAAATTTAAAGGTCTCCTGTCCGGCCTTGTTATTGGTCTCCTTAATCAATGTTTCCTTTTTCAGCGTATTTCTAACTTTAATTATATTTTGTCTGGCTTTGGCTATTTTAGCTGAGAAGGCGTTTTGCACAACGTCGCAGTCTGCCTTTGAAGGAAAAAAAGGTGGAGTAAGATTTTTTGGTTTCTCTGCACTCTTTAGAATTTCAAAGAGTTTACTAGTCTTGTTATCTGCTGCTTCAATTTCCGCTTTAAAGAAATTATCCTTAGCTATCCTTATCTTGTCTTTATACTTCTTATTAGCTAGCTTCCGTTTCTCTCTGTTTTTAGTGGACTTGTCTAGTCGCCACTTTCTCTCAAGAGCCCTCTTTTCAATTTGTATTGTGTCTAACTCTGTGTTGTACCATTTCTGGTGATTACTGAATTCCCTGGCTAGCTTGGTTTTAAGTGGTGCAGCTTCCTCAACAAGCTCTTGTATATGTGTGGTGCATTTTTCAATCAGCGTCTCACAGCTGTCTTGTTCCTGGAAGGATAGTAATATTTTATCTAAACACGGCTGGAGTTGGTCAATTGTCAGATTTCTAAAATTTCTACTAACCACCTTAATATGAGGGTTATGTTGTATCAGGGGTGCCTGCAATACATGGTTCCGTGGAGCATTTCTGTGACTGTAGATTATTAGATATAATCCAGTCCAGTTGGTTCCCTTGCGGTGTTGTGGCCTCCTCATTCATGACCACAGAGTCTAGGTTGTTTAATGCTTTTTCTAGAGCGATTGCTTCTTTATCTTTTTTGTTCCCTCGCCAGTGATTAAAATCACCAACCACCAGAGTGGACTTGTTGATAGATCTCAGTTTAACTAATTGTGAACCATGCTCATTAGAAAAATCAGAGGCCAATGACTGCGGTCTGTATAGTACTATTAGATTGAAGCAATTGTTGGGGGTAAATGTCAACTTCATCTGGATGGATGCACACCCATTACAGTTGAAGCTAACTTTAAACAGTTTTAACATTTCTCTAGCTATAATAGCTACCCCCCACCCTGACCTCCCTCTCTGTTAACATTGTAAATAATGTATCCCGCTGAAACAGCTATTTCACAAGTAGGACCTATGGGGTCCTTTAACCAAGTTTCTGTCACACAGAATATATCGAATTCTTTGTCCAGAATCAGTTCATGTATCTTTATCGCATGTTTAACCATGGAGCGGGTGTTTACCAAACCCACTTTCAAACTCATGCGGGACACGGTAGGCCTCGCCAGCACCTCATCCTCTACTTTGCTACTTCCTTGAATCCCAGTGACTCCACCCGTTTGCATCAACACCTGCCGCTCACGAACGGTAGCTGTCATCCTGACTTAATGTAAAAACTACTAGATTTAGATGAAAGTAATAATTACCTCTGGATGAGTGGTGGAGGATAGTGGGAGGACAGGCCAGAGCACACCCAGAACAGACATGATCTTAAATGCACAGAAGAACTACGAAAATTAAGGGAATTGTAGTTCTTTCACAAATTCAACTCGAAACTGGACGTCTCCGCACCGTCTTCCACCATCGCAAGCCCCTTCCGCTGCTGCTGTAGTGGCAGACGTGACACCAGTCCCCTCACTCCCGGATGATGGTAATTCCTGGGAGGGTGGCTGGGCCTAGCGTCGCCGGCCGGTGGAGGCATCCCTGCCGCTTTTCACCACAGCGCCGTCTCCACCCTCTTCTTTACTCGACGCTGTGTAGAGGGAGACATAGAACACAAGCATCAGGGTACTGTACAATAGTCCCTTAGACAGGAAGCAATAGCACATGAGTGGCACTGTCAAACGTCACTTCCATCCTGTCCCTCCACAACACATGGGTCAATGCAGGCAACACACATGCAGAAACAGGCACGGCGCATACAATCAACATTAGCATCCATGTACAAGGGCCTCTATTGACATAATTGTTGTCTTCAAACTCACATGCATCATGGGTCATACCGGAGGCTCATGCATCTGGCCTCGTACACCACACACACAGTGGATAGAAGGATGACTAGACTGCATCAGTGAATCAACACATCGTCACGGACATGTGTCATGCATCCATGGCGTTTCAAAGTCAAACACGCTACTCAGACACACAGACATGTACACCATACATGTACATGACAGCAGCACCCATCTCTCACACCCCATCTATGTCCATGTCCAAGAACAGAGACAGGCATGCATTCATGTGTGCATTCCGCATGCTGCTCCCCATGTTGCATTGTAACACATGCACCATCCATGTGGTCCACGCATGACTGGTCTCACATGCAGCACCATGTTGTCCCTGCACACACACATCCATACATGGCCTATGTCACACATACAGGCAAGTAGATGACTACCAGCACACTGCTAAATGCCCTGTTTCACACAGCAATGCATGGCCACTTACCGCTAAACTCCAGACGGCTCTGCCTCTGAGGAATCAGGACGTGGAGCGCTGGGCTTATGCGTTGCAGGACCCTCGTCTGGATGTTGGTCAGGCTGACCCAGCACCCCTCTGCATCCTCTGCCTTCAAGAGGCGCTGGGCCTTGCTGAGGGTCCTGGACCTGAAGTCCTCCCAGCACTTCCGGACATGTTTGAAGTCGTGGGTTGCCACCCCCTCCGCGTTGATGGCAACCACTGCGTCCTCCCAGATCCTCTCCCGTCCTTCCTTGTCGGCACACGATGGTGTGAAGAGGGCACCAGGATACCAACTTCCTTATCGCTGAAGCTGGTAGCCCTCTGCCTCTCTGGCTGGGGGTCGCCAGTGGTCTCTGATGGTGTTTGCCCCGACATGGCGACCCCCGAGGCAGGTGTGGGTGGGCAACTGGGTCCTGGGGCTGGGCTGTGGAGCGATGGTATACCAGTCAGGAGTCTTCTGTTCCAGCAGGGGTGGACACAGCAACTGGACCCCTGCAGATGGCTGACGTGCAGGCACCAAATAGCAGGGCACGTGGGCAGCAGGCAGACAGGCAGCAGCAGATAGCAGGTGGGAGCATGCTCGGGGCTGTGGGGGGCAGGAAAATGGTCTTCAGGGCAGGAGCGTGGTCTTCCGTGTGTTGTCGGGTGGCCAGATTGATACGGAGTGACTTGGCATGTGAAAAAAGTGCACATCAGCGTGTAATTCGAGGAAAGGCCCTTAGCGCGTAAGCGCATCTGTGACGTTACGCGCGCGGGCGTTTCGCTCGTGACGGGTGCAAAGTGATTCACACGTGAAAAAACATCACGTCCGCATGTCAATGCGTGTAATCCAAGGAAGGGGCCTACGTGGAGACCGACGTGTGTGTTGCTACTTTGTGTTGTTTCTTGCACCATCACATCTTCACAGCGGATCAAGACGTATCTCTTGTTTTGGCGGGGGGATTTGGCTACGCATGTTTTTCATTATCACGCTAGTCTGACGGTGATTTGCGCACACTATTCTTCGCACTGCGGGTGCCCCTGTGTATCGCGTACCCGTTTTCGAGGTCATAGTAGCCCGCGTGTCCCAGGCGTACGTGTTATTCATGTCCCTGGGTGGCACTGCATACTGCGGGAGTTTAATTTCACACACATGGGCTACCGGGATTGCGTGCACAGTTTTACTGCGGTTGCCTGAGCGTTGTGTGACCCATCACTTCATCACCGGGATCACATACAGCCTTGCAGGTGCAGGGGTGCTTTCAACATCTTGTATCCCACCCCTTTCACCCAAATTGCACAGGACAATTGTCATGCACACCTCCCATTGACACTACTACATCTGTGCTGGCACTACTCCATCTGTGCCATGGTTGGGAGGCCACGAAAGGTGAGGGGTGCCTCAGCTGGGCGTACTCCTTGTGGCGGGCGTGGTCAGGGACGTGTCCGGGGTGACCAGGGAGTAGGGGGACTCCAGGGTGTCTAGGGTGGCTGCAGAGGGGGAAGAGGCAGGGGTGCGCCACTTCGGCACAATGTTGTGCCATGTGTTGGTGCAGTCATGCTACCACCCCCTGTGGCTCCGAGAGATGCAGTTCTTGCATCTGGCACTGGCGCCCATGTGACCCGGCAGTCCGTTTCATCGACTGCCACGGGCCCAAGGGTAGTGGTAGCTGCAGGTGCAGCTGTGGACACCACCACCCAGGCTCAGGGTCTGCCAGCGCAGGCTGCGTTGGCACTTGAAGAGTGCATGGAAGATTTCCAGCAGGTCAAGGAGGAACACCGTAGGGTCACGCAGGGCCGTCCTGACCGAGGCAGGTGTCCCTGGGGCAGTAATGTCATCTGCTGCCCCGATCAGCGGGGTGTTGGCAGGTGCAGGGGCAGATACAGCCAACAACACCCTGGTTGTGAGTCTACCAACCAGGACAGTCGCGGTCAATGACCCGGGCACAGCGGATGTTGCTGCGCAGGGTCCATTCCAGGGCACCCAGCAGCCACTGATGCAAGTCAGGCCTTCGGTCGTCCTTCCACCTGCCACTCCCTTGGTTCAATCCACTGGTTCCACTGGCCATACTGATCAGGGCGGCATTCGCCAGCCAGGGCCCGCACCACCACCCAAGAGGAGGAAGGTTGCACCTGCAACACAGACTGGGACCCCAGACACAGCCACGGCCTCCTGCACGTCAGGGAAGAAGCCTTTCTGTGCGCAGGAACTGGACTCCCTTGTGGACTACGTGCGGGAACACAGTCGTGACATGCTAGTGGGGCCGAATTGTCAAACTACGGATGCCCATCGGAATACCCACTGGAAGCATGTTGCGGATAATGTGAGTGCATTCGGCCATAAGGTACGCATAGCTGCAGAGTGCAAAAAGCGTTGGGATGACCTCAAACGCAGCGCTAAGGCCAAGGGTGCCTCTAATTACAGCATGACTCTGGTGACTGGCAGTGGGCCACCACCTGAGGAGGATGACCTCACTCCGCGCGAGTCACTCGTTGAGGAGTTCATACCGGCAGACTCGGTCGAAGGAGTGGGAGAGATGCAGGACTTTGATGTTCCATCCAGTGAGTGTTGTTGCGTGTATGTCCATCCCATGTGTGGTTTGCCTGTGTGATGTGTTGTGCTTGATTGCCACTACATGCTATGTGTACATGGTTCTCATGTGCTAGTCATGCAATGCTTCACTGATGCGTGCATGCTGTGCAGGATGGTGGACATGTAGAGCAGACGGGGACTGTCCTCATCACCACACTTGCACCCTACTCACATGCTAGTCACCCAGATGCCCCTTCTGTCCATGTTCCAGCTCACTGGCCCTTCTGCATGTAGCCAGGGGTGTCATTCCTCCCCACACTGGGACTATGTCATTGCATGACTGACGTGCATGTGTCCTCTGCCTGCATGAGGGTACTCCACGTAGGCATCCCCCTTGCCCCTCCACCCCCCCTTCACCCGAATTTCAGCATTGCACTGGTGTGCACCATCTTGGCGTACTGCAATGGCCTGTTCAAGCCTCCTGTGTACATGCTAACTTCCACCAGGCAACCTGCCAGACACATGCAGTGGGGTACATCCTCTGCCCTTCATGCAGGGTGTCTCACTTGGACTGTGCAGATGGCAGATGCTCCGCAGGGACATGAGTGCCCATTCATGCCCCATGTGCATTCCATGCATGCCCCTTTGTGTCCTTGACTGGATGATCATTGTAGTACCTGGCCAGGATGAGCCCACTCTGGCTCAGTCCTGCATCACACACATGTCTAGGGTGTCACAGCTGTGTGGAGCACAGTCCTCCCCCTGTTTCAGGCCCAAGGACTCTGTCCAACTGGTGTAGTGGCTTCTGCACACATGGGTGTACTACTGAGGGTTCATCATGTGTCCTGCTTACTGTCCCATCATCATCTGCTGTGTTGTCAGTTGACTCAGATGATGCATTGATGCTAGTCAACACTGTCTTCCAATGCACAGGTCTCTGGTCATCTTTTTAATACCATGCAAGCCATCCCTGCATTTCCACTTAGGGGGAGGGGTGGTTTGCTTGTAGCCATGCAACCCGTTGCATGCACATTGCATGTGATGCCTGAACTTGCCCTCGCACTGCCTTCACATTTTTTGATACACATCATGAAGTACTTGTACATGTAGATAGTGAGTAAGGTACACATGTTCTGCACTGCATCGACCCACTTCTGAGCCGTATTACACCCTTCCACATGCCTACTCACTGATGCAATGTAAAATTGACCTGGCATGCATGGCAGGTTCTCTTTTGTGTGTGAGATGTCTGCTTCATGTGTTGGCTGGCTGTGTGATGTCTATGTGTGTGTGTGTTATGTGCTTCTAACATGTGTACTAATGTTTTTTTCTCTCCACTTTTCAAATGATGACGCAATGGAGCCAGAGGATGGTGTTGTCATGCCAGGCACAGGGTTGTTATCACAACAGCAACCCGGCACAAGTGGGGGTCCTGGGCTGGTAGACCACGAGAACCCACATGTGCTACAGACCATCTTGTCTTTGGCTGGCAATGAGTCCATCCCAGATGACCACCCTGACGTCCATGTCGAGTTGGATGTGCATCAGGTCCATACGTCAGGGGTGAGTGATTCTGATGTGGACACTCCTCTGTCCGTGACACCTGCACTGAGGGGCCAGACAGTGGTGGGACCTCCGCCTGTGGTGGATCGGGATGCAGGGTCGCCCTCCACACCAGTCGTTGATGTGCCTGGGCTATCACGTCGACGGGGGCATGTAGTCGTGCAGCCGCGGCTGGTGCCAACCTAACGAGGACGGCCAGTCCTTGGGTCCCGCAGGTGTCAAGCCCAGCAACCCGCTGGCCGCATGCCACCGAGGTATACTGAGTGGGAGCAAGACATGACTGCCAATTCAGAACGGCAGGGGCAGCACTTGATAACATCGCTGTGAGCATGGAACGTGTGACCCAATCCGTGCTCCCCTCTGTAAGGCAGTTGCTTTTCCAGCAGCAGGCAGCACGGTCCATGGCCCACTCGCTCAGGCTGGGCATGGCGGCCTCAGACAGGGCACGCCAGTCTGAAATGGTGTCTTTGCGTCAAGCAATTGCTGCTCACGCCGAGGCACACACGGAGGCCATGGAGGTTGAGTATGCTTCCCTCAGATCCACTCTGGGTGTGCTCTGGATGACCCAGAGGGAGCGGGCAGAGGAGAGGTTTGCACAGCTTGAGCATACCATCTCGGCTGAGCTGCGTGCTTGCCGGGAGGTGCATCAGTTGTCCAGCCAGGCCTTGCAGGAAGAACTCTGTGTTAAACGTGTTACCTTGCAAGAGGAAGCACGCGTATCACGGGAGGTTCTTCATGCAGACCTACGTGTCATCGCCGCACAGAACCAGGCTCACCCATCCGGCAGACTTGCTGCCGATGAGGGGCAAGCTGCGGCTAGGCGTGGTCAGGCTCCTGTGCGACGTCCTCCTTTTCAGGATGAGCCAGACTCGGACGACGAGATATCTCCCACACAGGTCGGGCTGTGCAGGCGTTGAGCCCATGGAGGTTTTTTTTTTGTCTCAACATCATCGCATGTGGGTGTTGAGGTGCACCCTGTACCTCTCGCCTCCTGGGTGCCTCCCCCCGGGTCGTATGTGGCCATTTTTGATTTTTGATTTTAGTTTAGTTAGTTAATATTGACTATGTGATAGTTATTTTAATTAGGTTATGTAGGTTGTTCATTGTTAGTTTAATTAGTTAATATAGTTTAATATTGCTTGTCTATTGTGCATTCATGTGACGGTGTGGTGCTTTGTGGCTTTTGAAAGCATCCACTGTCTGTTCCAGCTGGGCCCTTCAAGCTTGTCTCGTGTATGTGTTTGCAGCTTGGGGTCCTGACTGACATAGGCCACTCCTGCTTCCCTTATCCATGGGCTTGCTAGGATGGCTTGGTGTAGCAAACATATACACAAGGGCTTTTGACTTTCATCATAACTGTGGCCTGTCTGCTGCTGTACTACTTGTGTTTACACCCCTAGTGGGTATTTGTAGCATTTTATCCACCCCATGTCTGTAATCAATTTGTGTGAGTACGTGATTGATGTCTCCATTAATTGATGTGGATTATGATGTATGTTATTTTCTTGCCTGTATATGTGCTTGATGTCCTTCATGCTGTAGACAGTAGCCTGCACCCTTGGCCTATCAAAGTCACACTGATGGTGGGAGGAGTTTGGATGTATGTCTGTAACCTGGCCCAGTGACAACCAGCATGAAGACACACACACAGGGAACTGTCAAGCCTTATTCATATATTTTATGCCCTTTCTGCAGGGAAATGATCCTCCACACTACCTTTGCCAGCAGACACAGGGACGAGTAATCTTGATGACTGGCCACGTTCGGTGGTGCAGTCGTGTGCATGTGTGCGCAAGCAGAAGCACAGGGCTTGTGCTGAGGCGTCCGACAGAAGCAGACGTGTTTCCAGGAGCTCCAGGCAAGGTGAGCAGCACAAGAGCCCACACCGCAGCCAACCTTCCACCAGGCCACTTGCACATGCATGCTAAGTAGCACCAGTGCTGAGGAGCTTTGCCAGGCATTGTTGGAGAAGCGCACAGTACAGCTGACATGCATTAAAGGGGCAAATGCAAAGTGGCTTTACAAGTTGTCAGGGGCACACGCAGGGGCCTTCGAACATATCCTCGAGTACCCCTTGCTCCATTGAAGCAGAGTTATTAGGGCAGTAGCGTTCCTAGCCAGAAACTGATCCAGCGCACAGGGACACCCTGTGAGGCACAGACTCGTGTGCAGTGCATATCATTTGCATGTACAAATTGCCACCTGCACTACCTATTGAAATCCGCGGCTGCCAGAACACAACTTGTACTGAAGCTGCACCTCACTATATGCATGTAGCAGCTCACCCAGAGACTATTGTATCATGTGTGATTCTTGACGCATTGGTCTTCCATTTCCTGCGCGCCCACATGCGCCTGCCTTACTGCATTGACAGAGTATGAACCATGAGGGGGCCAAGCTAACGTATGGGTACAAAGCAGCAGACAGGAGTGTTTGTTTGTGGAGGAGTCACTTACTTTGGGGCATGGATGGTGTTGTGTGTGTGTTGTTAACACACATTCAGATTAGTAATTCACGCTCTCTTTGCAGCATTGAACTGCTCCTGTTACCAGACCTGAGGGTGTGCGCAGGCAGGAGGCCAGCACTGACCCCTGAGATAAGTCTCTCTTTGGCTTGCATTTGACTCATTTGGTACAATGTGCATGATGAACATGTTTTCTCAGATTGAGTATGTGTTTTTGTGAGTAGTAGTTTTTAGTATTTTGACGACTTTCCCTTGCCAATCCGACTCCCCTCTCCTGCCCCTCTTTCCGGTTATTCTGCATACCAATGCCTGTCCAAACAACATATCCCTGACCCTCCTTCCCCGCCGGGGTCTCAGAGACCTGTGTAAGTTTGACCTTGCAGGCGCCCAGACCATGGAGAGGGTGGTCGGTTCCTGCCACTCCTGCGCCTGGACACCGGAGCTGGGACACTACCCATCAGTTGTTGCATCTTCATTGTATGTTATGTACCTTAAATGGTACCCATCCTGTAGGACCATTGTTCAACTGTGCTACCTTGGTTGATCTATCATTGCGCTTGTTCATGTGGTTTGACATTTCCTGCTACTTCAAGTCATCTACTGGAGACTCTTCCTGTTTTTTTTGGTGCCTACAGTCTTTTTCCCTGGTTTGTGGGTGTGACTCCTTCGAGTTCTTTGCGATTTGGTATGGTAAGGTGGCCTCTGAGGGGGCTGGACTCTATTTACACGCAAGCTGGAACATGGAGACCAAGGGGTATGGTGATCCTGTAGCCAGGTAGACTTGAAGGAAGAAGGCTACATACCCCAGACACAGTTGTTCAGAAGGTCACGGTGATGTGTAAATGAGGGAGGGCCTTTTGTTGTTGGACAGTCGGCTTGGTCTACAGTGTTTTGGGCACTCTGACATTGTAATTGTGGGGTACTATGTACATGATGTGTTGTGCTGGTCAATGCCTGTTCCTGTTGTGTTTACTTTTCAGGTGTCAGGGGATTGGTGTGGTTTGACATGCTGGGGTGTTCACATGGGCAATGTTCACATGTGATCTGTACAGGACCCTCAGGGTCACTTTATTTCACATGCATATATTGAGTGCATGTCCCTAATGACACACACAGTTGCACAATGATCCACCACACGTACAACCACCCTTCCATGGCCACAAGTGCCCACAGATTGTATTCTCGGGCCCGCAGTGTCCCTGCAGCACATAATCTATTACCATTTGGGTATCCTGTACATGCGTCATTTGGTTATTGATTTGATTTGTCATTTTCATGTGATGCTCAAGGTGTATCTGCAACACAATGGCTGCTCAATGTGCTGTGTGCTGAGCAGTGTTTTGCAGGAGACACACACAGCACACGGGTTCGGGAGTAGGGATTTCACCATGCCCAATGTGCATGTGAACAGGCATTCAGTGTTGTGTTCATGCTATGACTGGTGGAAAGCATTTGTGTCTGACTTTGTATGTGTGGGAGGTTGTTGGTCAGTCATTTCATCTGATTCCATGTCAGGCATCATTGCCTTGTGGCAGTTTTCATTTATGACATGTCACTTCGTATCTTATTGGTCAGGTGTTGGGCTTTTGCTATTACATGCCATGTCATGGTGTGGCAGACTAGGGTGATGAGGGTTGGGAGGGTTTTGGTGACATACCAGGGATTGTGATGGCCTGTTTTGCGGGGGGTGTGATACACACCTTGCATGTGTTCCTTTTGGTCACACAGGATTGGTTATGTTTAAGTAGCTAGGGATGCACACAATGTAGCACTTCCGTGGCAACATTCTCAGGGTGGTAAGGTTGTGACAGTTGACTGTCTCTTTGTCATCATCAATTGTCACCTGGTATGTGCCAGGCCTGTGTGCACTCTGCAGGGGTGGGAGTTTAGGTGAAAAATGTGGCCACGAGCTGTGTTCGGGCTGCCTCGCCAAGTGCCCTTTCCCCTCCCATGGGCAGCGCCTGTGCCTGTGGTTGGGGATGTGGGGGCACCACCATGTCCACCGGTACGTCCCGCTGTGTTGCAACATTGTGCAGGACACATGCTGCCACAATGATCCTGCACACTACTGGGGGTGCACATAGTAGCTGGCCGCCAGAGCGGTCAAGGGAGCGGAAGCATGACTTGAGCACTCCGAATGTGCACTCCACTATGCCCCTGGTTGCAATATGGGCTGCGTTGTATCTTACCTGGGGTGGTGTGGTGGGGTTCCGGATTTGCTTCATCATGTGGTTGCTCAGAGGGTAGGCACTGTCCCCTGGGGAGGTGATAATGGTTGTGATTATTGGGGTTTGTGTATTTGGCTGTGTGTGACATGCATGCATGTGCACAGGCATTTGTACTCACCTAGGAGCCATGTGTCGCCATGCTGCCCAGCTCCCAGGGCCCGGCTCAGGGCGGTCATTCTGTATATGAAACTGTCATGGGTAGAGCAAGGGTAGTTTGCATAGACAGAGGTGATGATTCCCTTTGCATCGCATACGACCTGCACGTTGATGGAATGCCAGTGCTTGCGGTTTCGATAGATGTGCTCAGTGGCCCTAGGTGGACGTAGGGCCACATGGGTGCAATCTATGGCACCGAGCAGTTTGGGGAAGTGTGCCACACTGTAAAAGTCCTGGACCACGTCCTGCCTTTCTGCGGGTGTTCTGGGCATGTATATGTGCCTGGAGACTGAGGGGCGCACAGTAATGTTTGCCAACACCTGGTGTAGGCAGCGTGACTGCATGGCCTGTGAGACCCCCCACCCCCACTATGGCTGTTGTCCGCTGAAATGACCCAGTGGCCAAAAAATGCAGGACATAGAGCACCTTCTCCAAGGGGCTCAATGCTTGGGAGCACAGGGTGGGTGATGTAAGGTCATCCTATACCTGCCATAGACCTGGTCGGCAGGCATCCCAAAAAGGGAAGTCCGGGAAAAAAATGCAGGCCCTTGCTATTCTCCTCCTCCTGCGGTGTCCCACGATCAGTGCTGCGACAAATGGGGCATTCATTGTAGCTGGATATACGTGTTTGTTGTTTGCGCGCACTTTTATACTGTGCGCGGGGACGCTTCCGCCTGCCTTCATGTGGCGGTCGTGTTGACGCCTATGCACGTCTTTTGGCGTGTGCGGGTTTCCCATATTCGATTCCATGAATACGTGTTGTTCGTGTATTTCCCTGCAGTACTTCCCCAGTTACGCCTTCTTTTTCACACGTTGTTCCCCATTCCACGTGTTACGCCCGTGTCCCGCCCCCTTTTTGGTCTGTGCACCGATGTTGTGCGCTTTCCCTGTGCGCAATGCGCACGGTGTTCGGGATGTTGCAATGACGTGTGCGCCCGTGTGCGCCACACACGGATTTGGCGCACATCCTGGGGAAAACACGCGCAGGCCCTTCCTTGAATCGCACACGTGCGCTTGCTTTTTCACGCTTGTGCCAGCTTGTGCCAGCTTGCACTGAGATTTTCGGCACACATTTGTTCCATGAATCGGCCCCTTAAGTGATTGGAGTTGCCCATCCATTATCGTTGTTTAGATTCACTTATTAAACTAGTTGCTCAAGCAGTGCTTAATTTGTAAAAGTGCCAGTGCCCAAAAAATATTGGCCCCATAATGCCGGGCGCGGCGCCACCCTCAGCGCAGGTGCGCCAGCCGCACCAGTTCAGTGCTAGACCTACCTAGATCGGCCCACCACCAGCCCATCACACTGTGGCTGCTCCATGTCACATGTTTGGCGCTGCAGCAACTGCTGGCACAGGCTAGTAGTAAATACGCAACTAAGACATGCTCCTCCTGTAACTGCGCCTCGATGCCCCCAGGCTGTGTGAGCGCTTTAAAAATGCAAATAAATAAAAAAGCATTCTGTTTCAGTCACTGTTGCACTTTATTTGTCTCTACCCCTTCTGCCCCATCTGACAGTCTGTTAAAGTACACCAAGTATTTTTAATCGGTTAACTCCAGGAATAGCACCCTCCCCTCACCCCGTTCTTCAGTCACCTCATCCAGGTGTTTTGTGTAATCAATTTACTCTCAAGCCCTTATCAGTCATCACATCTCATAAATGCACCCCCCTTCACCCTTCCTTCATGGTGTTGTATAACTTGGAAAAAGTCATTTCTGCAAGACATGGGCCTCATTACAAGTTTGGAGGCAGCCATGGTGCTCTTGGCACCATGGCTGCCTCCAAACCGGCTCCATTACCGGGTTCCTTCAATGAGGAATAACCAAGTCATTCCAACATTGAGGACTCGGTTATTCCTCCTTGAAGGAACCATTCCCCATTCCCATTTGAGCCCCCATAGGGCTCAATGGGAATGGGGTGAGAGGTAACAACGGGCACATTACGAATGGCCCGTTATTACCTCCCTCTTATCCCTCGCGGGACCCGGAAAAGATGTCTGGTCCGGGTCCCGCAAAGGGAACCTCGTAATTGTGAATCCCGTAATGAAGGGTGTCGGTCCTGTACCGGCACCCTTCATTACGGGAGCACAAGCCTCGTAATGAGGCCCATTGTTGTGAAATCAACGGCCTGTGCTACTTCTGCTTTAGGGCCCCTTTCCACCAAAACACATATTAAAAAAACTAAATTGGAGGACCCGGTTATTCCTCCTTGAAGGAACCATTACCCATTCCCATTTGAGCCCCCATAGGGCTCAATGGGAATGGGGAGAGAGGTAACAACGGCCACATTACGAATGGCCCATTATTACCTCCCTCTTGCCCTCGCGGGACCCGGAAAAGATGTCTGGTCCGGGTCCCGCAAAGGGAACCTCGTAATTGTGCATCCCGTAATGAAGGGTGTCGGTCCTGTACCGGCACCCTTCATTACGGGAGCACAAGCCTCGTAATGAGGCCCATTGTTGTGAAATCAACGGCCTGTGCTACTTCTGATTTAGGGCCCCTTTCCACCAAAACACATATTAAAAAAACTAAATATGTTTTGTCACCCAATATTCAGGAGCCAGAGGAGAATGCATATTCGGATATCTCCTTCCCACTGACATGTTCTTGACATACTTCACTAAACTGCGGGTGTAACAGACACCCACCTCCCTATCTGAGGATTCCTATCTGAGGATTGCATGTGCTCTCATTCAAAGCACATGCTCAGAGCGTACTGTACGCAGGTTAAGGGGCCACATCTGGTGTATAAACTACACATCAGGATAGAAAACATGCGCTGGAATTATGTAAAAAAATGACAGCAAAAGATGGTTGAGAATTATTCACGAATACTCAACTAGTGCTTTTATTTATGACGACAGATTAGTGGGCACGTGCACCATGTTTATCCCCGTCTAGTTTCCATGTATATATCTTTAAGCCTGAAATGGCATTTCAGAAGTTCATCTTTGCATGGGGTTTTCTCGCGAAGTACAGCCGGTTTGGTTTCAGCCCAATACGTGCACCGTTCCAGGTCCCCTCGCTGAAGCTCGTTTGTGAACTAATGAGGCCGATAACATTAAAAGGAAGAACGGAAACACCCAGGCACAAATTCACAGTTCATGTTTCGCTTAGATTAGTGCTATCCAGGGTCGGACTGGGGCATACAATTGTCTCGAGTCGGGCTCGGCACCAATGAAAAAGTTGCCAAAGTTGCAAATAACAATTCATTCCTTTTGTGACAGACACTAGTGGGAGCACGTAGAGCACGTAGAGCCCGTGCCCCGCCCAGTCCTTTGCCCGGCCTTGCCTCAATCATTTAGGCTAACTATCATGGGGCCACCACCGCCACTGCCATGCTGAGCCTGATGATGACAAAAATAGGTGCGCGATGCAGCGGCCCAACGGAAGGTAAGATTTTAAAAGAAAAAACATATATTTGGGCGGCTGGGGCCCATCATTTTCGAAATGATGGGCCACAGCCGCCACTCAAAATAAGTTATTTCTTTTAAAACCTACCTTCCATGGGGCGGGGCCCCGGCCACCAGCCACACGGAAGGTCAGGTTTTCAAAGAAAAAAGTAAAAAACATACTTTTGGACACAATCCATGAGTCATCTGACTCAGTCTGCGGCAGCCACCAGCCCCTGGTCACAGAAATGCACTGGCACTGACTGCAGTCAGCAGCACACTGCACACAGGTCACACAGACAGAAGCCTGGGCGCGGACGGGCCCCTGGTGGGGTCCTGACTCCTGGGCAGTCAGGACACCACCAGGGGACTGTGCCACCACCTGGACCCCGACCTGGGCCTTCCTTGCCTGATCACTTGACTGTGACAGGCTCAGGCTGTACCGCACGCAACAACAAGTGACTTACCTGCTTTGCCGGCTGGGACTTGGTCCCCTGTCGGGCCTGTCTCTCTCACAAGTCAGGACCGAAGACGCCACGCCTCGACACCTTCACTTCACAGTAACTCGTCAAATGAAGGTGGCTCTGCGCTGCCTCCTGTGGCAACAACAACACATCACCATGTAATTTCACTGGCTCAGAAGAACAGCCAATGAAAACTGCACATTCTGTGTTACTATACAGAATGTATCAAATACTGCATAGTAACAACAGAATGGTAGTTTTCATTGGTTGTTGTTTGTAACAGTTTGTTGTTCATTGCTATTGCTTGTCCCTCCCAGGACCAGCCAGCCATGGCCTGCAACCTGCAAGCACGAGAGAGATCGAGATCAGAATGACAAATCTCAATGATTTATAATCAAAGCAAAGTGAAGTGGAAGAACAAACAAAGCAATTGCACATGCACTGGCCCCGCATGAGTTCCGGTGCCCAAAAAAGAGTGCCGGTGTTGGGCACTGGCATCCACCCCCACAAATTAAGCACTGTGCTCAAGTGCCAAGGATCATTTAATAGGTGCTTGCAAGCTGCTTGACCCGGGTGATACAAAACACATAGACCATAATATTATATATTAAATTCTGAGAATTCCAAATGCGTACTTACCTTAACAGTTTAGTGCCTCTGTAGTATCTCATCCTCGGTCCGTGATCCTTTTGATAACACTACTTTCTTCCAGTATTTTATTCCCTTACAATTATTACCATTGGCCAGTTGCTGAGGGACAGGATTGGCCTATAGTACTTATTCCTCTGATTCACCAGTATAATCACATGGCTTTTGAAAGGCACATGCATGCCTGCTTCTCGGGCTGATTTGTTATATACAAACTGTGTACATATTGTGATGACTAAAACAACGTACAACTCAAAAATATAATTTGATTATGTTGCACCAATGTGGATTGATCTTGCTAAAGTTCTGTGCATGGCTGACCCATAATGTCCAAATACGGGGGCATGGAGACATGTTTGTTAACATGAAAACATTAGAATGTATGTTAAAAGGAATTAGTTGTACTTGAAACAATGTGTAATAATGGTTGGTGTATTAGGCATATTGGGCCCTCTGTGTTTGCCGATTGGGACAGCCTGAGCTGTTTCCAGGCTATGCCCATGTGTATTGTGTGACGTAAGATATAAGGCATGTAGCTTACTGAGATATGTATGTGCATTGGTGCATGGTGTTCCTGGAAGCAGAACTCATTTGCATGGGGGTGCAATGTGCGCAATTCAGACTGGGCACTTCATACAAGAGTGCAGTGCTCATTAGAGCATAATAACAAAGGGTCCTTTATGGTTCTTTATTGTGGCTGGGCACTATTAGTGCGTTGGTGGCAGTAGTCATACCATAAAGCCATGATAGAACAGTCTAGGCCCTCATTGCCTGTTGTCAGTGGTCACCCCCATTGTAAAAATTGTTGCTTGATATTGATTTGCTCTGAGTGTGTGGCTAGCTGATATCTCTTCATCCAGATGTCCTGGCTTGCTTAGGACTGCTGTATCTACACTTCTGACCTAAAGGAGGATTTAGGCTACGTATTGGGGACTTCTTATTTGGTAATCATAGATGATCCTGGGTGCATATAGATCGGTATGATACCGTTGTTGTCTTTATTGCAGTAGCCTAAGGTAAAGACGGGCCTGATCGGAAATCATTTATCAATAGGGGGCGCAGAGTCCAGTTAGCCTGTTTGTATTGGCCTGGTTGTACCATTTATATTAATGCGAATCAACAATACAGAGTGATATAAAGAAAAACATTTGCTGTGTCAAGGCCATGCTCCACATTCCTGGTTCTGCATATCAGTCTTGCCTCATGTTGTCGTAGCTTGAGCACTCTGTTACCTCCTCGGGAGTTACATTTTATAACTTAAAGGCCCACAAATTTGATGTTCTTTTGATTGTCCATTTGGTGCTGCTCTTGCCAGTGGATTGACAATGGATATCTGGCGTCTGTTGTTCTGCGTGTGTTCATATGTTCTCTTAACCTTGTTCTTAATTCGGGGGGCGTGGCTTGGACGGCCATGTAGGAGGCTGTGCTTTCGTGGAGCTCTGTAGATCCTGAACTGATCCTGTGGAAATGGAGCGCGTGCGGCGACCAGCCAGCGCTGAAAAATTACACACAAGTGTATGAACATTGTGGTGCCACTCGCTGAAGGTTTGATGGGTGGGGAACGCTCGGATCCCGAGTTATTCCCACTGTGTTGCTGCGGGTCCCAGATCGGGGACACAGACAAAATGGCAGCCAGAACAAAGAACAAAGAAGAAGGCAGGAGTCACGGGGGCGCCGCTGCAATCGCGTGCTTAGGACCTGCAGGGCCCCCGCGGCGAACTTTCCGTTCATCGCCCGAAGGCAGACTGAGAAGCCGAGCAGGAGCGATGGGAGAGCGCACGTCGGAGGCTGCAGGCATCCACGACAGGATTGACCCATGGGCTGCAATGCAGCCGAGATCCTGCTGAGCGACCTGCCTGCGGTGACTGGGCCCGTGGCGGAATTGCTCAAACGCCACCGGCACCCAGGAAGATACATTGTTGCTGCGCAGGGGGGAAGGCCAGCGTGATCCTTACTGGCAACAAAGTCGCTGTGGACCCTGCGAGCGGTGAACTCTTGGGAGCGGCTGTTGCTGCGGGCCCTCTGGCACTGTGTATTCGCTCGGGGGTGTGGAAAGAAAAAAACCTGTCGAAACTGCCGACGGACAGTGGCAGATCTTCCTGCAGGCCCTTGAGCTGG
The DNA here is from genome assembly GCF_040938575.1 of Ambystoma mexicanum. Taxonomy (NCBI): domain Eukaryota; kingdom Metazoa; phylum Chordata; class Amphibia; order Caudata; family Ambystomatidae; genus Ambystoma; species Ambystoma mexicanum. Next base: position 1,385,184,374 of record NC_090937.1, on the reverse strand, counting down.
ATCGCCTGATAGGAGGGCAGTTGTGTGCACCAGGGGGTGCGCTGGACCCCCCCTTGAAGACACTGGGCGCAGTGGAGGCCGTGCTACGGAAGGGCCCAACATAGACATGGCACACCAGATAAGTGTGCACTGGATTGCTGGTGCTGTGCCCACATATTGGAGCATCGACACAGGCTTCCTGAACGGGTTGATCTGGACCTTTGTGGGCCCATTGCTGCCTACTGGGGCCCCCCCTTTTTGGCGCTCACGGGGGCCCTTCGGAATATGGGAGCGGGAGCACCATAGTTTAGACCACCCCACACGACGGATGACTTTGTGATTGTAAAGAGGAGGCTTTGAAGGGACTGGGGAGCACTGTTCAGGGATCATACACGGCAGAGCCCGGTAACATAACGCCGGGGGTGCGTGAGTACGTGGGAGGACACAGCCCACTCGGGGCGAGTGCTGCGGACAAGCGCAGGTTTGGACAGCAGTGGGTGGTCTGTGACCACGCGAACAGTGGTGTGAGGAGAAGCACGGCGGGATTGGGTTCAACTGACGCGGCAGGATGTCCTCCAAAGTGGTGAGACCCCGGATCAAGCAGCCCACGATGGAGGCCTACGCCAAGTCGCCCCTGGGCGCGGAGGGGTGCAAAAGTAAAGAGACCCCTGCGGCGGCGGCGGACCCACAGGGCACTATCGAGGAGGTGCTGGCAACAATTGCTGACTTGAAGGTGGCCTGGGAAATGAAGTTGGGCCTAGCCATGAAAGAGCTGCAGGAGGGCCTAGACCAAAAGATCGGAGCGGTCCAGGAAGAGGTGAACCTGCTGAGACAGGACGTGCAAACGATCGCGGAGCGCACTGGGGCACTGGAGAAGGAGTTGACCCCGAACACGGAGGTGTGCGCTGCACATGCTAAGGAGCTTCATGCCCTCGTGCAACGAGTAGGCAACCTGGAGGACAGAGCAGAGCGAGCAGAAGGGCGCGCCAGACGCAATAACATTCGTATAGTGGGTGTACCGGAAGGGATGGAAGGATCGAACCCAACAGAATACGTCGAAACCATGCTCTTGCAGGAGATTACAGGTGGTGAGTTGACCCAGGGGTTCGCGGTTGAAAGGGCGCATAGGGCCTTGACCAGTAGACCGGCCCCAGGAGCCCCCCCGCAGCCGCTGATCGCGAAGATCTTGAATTATAGTGACTGCGAGAAGATTCTCGAATTTTTCAGGAAAGGAGGAACGATAGAAAGGGGGTCAGCGAAAATAACGGCGTACCCGGACTACACGCTCCTTGTGCAGCGTAGTCGAATGAACTTCGGATCGGTGAAAAGGAGGCTCAGAGAAGCAGGCCATCGCTACATGTTGCTCTATCCCGCCAGGCTAAAGGTGTTTTAAAAGAACAGATCCCTTTTCTTTGGGACGCCGACTGAAGCGATGGATTGGCTGGATAGGCAGGGTCGACCTCAGGAACCGGATGTCCAGACGGAAGCGGCTGCAGATAGGTAGCACATTGTGAGGGCACCCGTGGTGCCATAGTCATGACACTGGGACTGGAATATAGAATGGTATTGTGCTTGTGGGGAGGAAGTCATGGTATCTGCCGGCGGGTCCCGTTGGACGCACCTCTCCTAAAATAGATGACTGGGAGCTCCTGGAAGCGCCCTCTGAACCCAATAGTAGTATACTTAGTTAGGTCACCGTTAGATTGGTGACGCCCTGCGGGGTCCTTGTTCTCGAATACGAGGCAGGTCCAGACGTGGGTAGGCCTGAGATCCAGGGATGGAGCTGGGCAATTGTTGGGGGTTGGTAGGGAGGGGGGAGGTGTGTGCTGTGGTGTAGATTTGGGGGATGGGGAAGAGGGGTTTTGTTTGTAAATAGTAGGGAGAGAGCCGGAAAATGAACTAGCAATGGGAGCATTGAAGGAAGGGTTAGGATGGGGATAGTCCGAATAGATGGCGTTGGGTAATCTCAAAGTTGTGACCTGGAATGTACGGGGCCTCAACAGCTACCTGAAACGGAATAAAGTGATGCTGTATTTAAAGAGGATGCGCATAGACATAGCCCTGCTGCAGGAGACCCACCTTACTAGGGAGAAGTTGGAGGTGGTCAGGAGGAAATGGAAGGGCAATGTTGTAGGTGCTGCGTACTCGGCATATGCTAGAGGGGTCATCACCTGGGTGGCGCCGCATTTGCCGTTTCGGGTGCTTGGCTCCACGGTAGACCCGGAGGGTAGGATGGTGGTGGTAACGGGCCTCCTGGAAAACAGGGAAGTGCACATCATAAACTTGTACGCCCCCAATAACGACACAGCGGCTTATTTTAGGACCCTTTACAGTAAACCTGGGCCCCTGGCAGGGGGTACGGTGGTGTGGGGGGGACTTTAATTGTACCCTGAATCCCAGGATGGATAGGTCAATGGACAGGGCAGGAAAAACAGCGCCGGCGGCTAAAGCGCTGGGAACATTACTGAAAGACCTAGGCCTAGAGGATGTGTGGAGGAGGGTGCACCCTGTGGATAGGCAATATTCACATTACGCAGCGCCACATGATTTGCACACAAGGTTAGATTATATATTTGTATAGTGGGAGACATAGTGGGAGCGGAATATAAGGCCCGAGTATTATCTGACCACTCGCCCCTGGTGGTAGAGTGGAGACACCAGCCCCCAAGACCGCAGATCCCAACATGGAGGCTCAGGACCGAGGCGCTGCAGGACGAGGGGTTCCGGGAGGGTCTGCGGGATGCCATTGAAGAATATTTTGATATAAACACGGGAAGCGTACATTCAGTGGGCACTCTGTGGGAAGCGTTCAAAGTGGTGGTGCGTGGGGTAGCCATCTCCAAGGCTAAAGGGCTCCAAGGGGGTATAGAAAAGGAACTCCAAGAAGCGGAAAGGGAGCTGGAGGATCTCATGCATTGTGAAAACACCGCCCATAATAACAGAACCAAGATAAAAGAGCTACGGATGTCCTGTAGTGCACTCAGGGATAGGCTGTGCAGACTCAATTACAGGACATACACGGAGAGGATACATGCGGGGGGCGAAAAGCCAGGCAAATTGCTGGCCTGGCTGTATAAGAGTGAGACCCCCCACTCAGTGATAAGTGAGGTTAGGGATGAGGGAGGTTGCATTTGCAACACCCAAGATGGGGTAAATAAGGAGTTCCTTAAGTTTTACAGACACTTGTACGAGGACACGGGGGAGGATATGTGCCGAGACATACTGGACACTTGGAGGACATAGAGTTGCCCACCCTGGACGACCTAGAACACACAGAATTAGACGCACCTGTCACCTCAGATGAGCTGAAGGTGGTGATTCAGAATCTGCCCACATGCAAGGCACCTGGTTCAGATGGGTTGCCTAGTGAGTTTTACAAAACATATAAGCAGGAGCTGCTCCAGCCACTGCTTGCCACTTTCAACGAGGCCTATGAGCAGGGGGAACTCCCATTGTCCCTCCGCGAGGCAGTGATCATCCCACTCTTGAAACCAGTTAAGCCGGCCGTGGAGTGCGGGTCTTACAGACCGTTGTCCATGCTCAACCAGGACGGCAAAATACTTACTGCAGTGCTGGCTAATAGGTTGAAGAAGGTTATTGGGAAGCTGATACACCCAGATCAGACGGGATATGTTCCAGGCAGGAACATCACCGATAACCATAGGAGGCTACACCATATCATTGACCAAACTGAGGAGGATACGGGCGAGCTGGCCATAGTGTCGTTAGACACGGTCAAAGCCTTCGATTCAGTAAGATGGCCCTGGTTGAAAGTGGTCCTGAGGGGATTCGGAATGGGACCTGGATACCTCAGGTGGGTCCAGTTGCTATACAGCGCCCCGATGGCGAGAGTCAAAACGGGGTCCACGGTCTCAGACACCTGGCAACTTAGTAGGGGGACCAGACAGGGATGCCCCTGGTCACCCATGCTATACATACTGGCATTAGAGCCGTTGGCGATATGCCTGCGACAACAATATGGGGAGGTGGGCATAAGCACTGTCAGTGGTAGGCACCTGATATCACTAAATGCGGATGACATGCTTCTTTACTTGCGTTATCCGTAAGAAAATCTGCAGTATGTGTTGGAGGTAATGGAACGGTACGCCACCCTTTCAGGCATATCGGTGAACCCCAGAAAGTCTAGTCTGTTTCCTTTGGGCAGATATAGGAATGTCCCGTCGCAGAGGTTGCCTATCCTGCCAATACCATGGCAGACAGAGACATTTAGGTATTTGGGAGTAAATATTTACCACAAGATCGAGGCGGAACACAAACATAACACGGAAAGAGCAATAGAGGGGATCAGGAATAGCATGGTGTTTTGGGCTAGATTGCCCCTGACTATGATGGGGAGAGCGGCCTTGCTCAAGATGGTGGCATTGCCTAGACTCTTGCACTTTTTCGTGAATGTCCCGTTTTTGATACCCAGAAGCCTATTCGTGAAACTTCACAGCGTGTGCAGGGGTTTTGTATGGGGTAACTCCAGGAACATGGTGGCCCTGTGGAAGCTTCAGAACCCGTATGACAAGGGGGGTATAGGTCTGCCAAATTTTGAACTCTATTACCTGGCGGGGCAGCTGCTGTATGTAGCCAGGTGGCTTTCGGCAGAAGACTCGGCAGAGGCTAGGCTTCTGCGTGGGGATTCAGCCCCATACTTTTTGAAGGAAGTGGTGTGGTTGCGTAGAGACTAACTGGTGGGCAGGGGGTGGCTGCTGAGGCTGGGCCGGGAGATCTGGCAAAGGACTTGGAGGATGATGGGGGATTTGGAGCCGTACTCCCAGCAGGCCCCACTGGTGGCACTGTGCGGGAGCGACTCTCAACTACTCGAATCGGTCCGGAGATACTGGGAACAGGTAGGCCTGGCCACCCTCAGAGACATATGGCAGGAGGGGGAGGCATTGGACTTCCAGAGGTTGCAGGAAGAGACGGGGTGCATGGTGGCCAATATATAACTTACGCTAGGCTTGTGAAAAAGACCAGAGAAAGATGGCCCGAGACAGTGCTAGCGGAGGATCCTGATGCCTCCCTGGAAACCATGTATGATGTATCAGAGGGCGGGCACGAGATATCGAGGATATATGAGCTCCTGCGAGTAACGGCAGGGAAGGAGTTGCTCCAATTAAGACAGGATTGGGAAGAGGAGGTGGAAGGACCCATGACAGACGGGCAATGGGTGTGGGCTCAGAGGTACCACAAAAAGGTGTCCCGGAATGCAAGATTCCAACAACTTCAACTGTACGTTACTCATAGGGCTTACCTGATGCCCGGGAAGATTGCAAAGTTTGGGGGACCAGCTACGCAGCAATGCCCCAGATGTGGGGAGGTGGATGCGGGGCTGCTAAACATGTTTTGGCCTTGCCCGGAAATGCTCAGGTTCTGGGATGAGGTTAAAACGAAACTGGCTGGTGGGGGAGTGGTGTTGGATGTGGAATCGGCCTGGTCATGCATGCTTGGGCTTTTTCCTAGAACCCGGCATTCAAAACACATGAGCAAGATGAAGGACTTGGCTTATGTTTTGGCCAAGCGCAGGATTGCAATGGGCTGGAAGGCAACCCATAGACCTAGGGTGGAGCTATGGTGGGCGGACCTCTTGAAATGGGCGGAAGCAGAATCTGTTGTCTGGTTTGAAGCGGTCACCAGGGGGGGCGAGGAGGAAGTAGGGCCCCTGCTGGCCTGGCGGCAATTGGTGGCCTCTATGGCAAATCCTTACCAGGGCAACAACGGACCAGAGGACTCGGGTGATGACCGCTTAAGTATTGTGCCACCTGATAATGCTCCAGTAGAAGACATGTGCGAATTGGCTCTAGTTTAAGGGGAGGGGGGAAGTTGGGGAGTTCTAATGGAAATATGATGATCTAATGATGTTTTTTGCGTATTGAAACAGTTGTAATATGCGTTTCATTTGCTTTTGAAAATATAATAAAACTATTCCAAAAAAAAAAAAAAACCTTGTTCTTAATTCACAAATAGTGCTTCCAATATATTTAAGTCAACACACACATATGATGACATAAGTGACATATTTCTATCTACAATTTATGAATTGCTCAATATTTTTCTTATAGATTGTTCCAAACTGAACATGCTTCGTGGTCAGCGTGTGTGAACACATAGAGCAAGTACCACATTTATAGAAACCAGCTTTTGTTTGTTTGTTTAGCCAATTGGTTGTCGCTGGTGCCTGTGGTGCATAAATAAAGGACTGAGCATTAGTTTGAGAGTTGGCAGTTTTGAATATCCCTGTCAATAGATAGGATGTGCCAGTGTTTTTTTTAGGATTCTCTCGTATTTGTAACTATCTTGATTATACTGAGTTACAAATTTAATGCATTTCTCATCGTGCATTTTTTTCTTCTACTTTTTTGGGTGAAGTAGACTAACCCTCCTGATTGCACTTGCTTTAGTTATGGCAGAGTCAATATTTGTCGGTTTATAACATCTATCCAAAAAGCATTCTTTCAATAGACTCCATTGTTCTCGGTAGGTTGCCTTGGTGCTACAGTTCCTTTTTGCCTGAATGAACTCTCCTTTGGGAATGTTCTCAATAACAATTTTCTTGTGGCAACTCGTGGAGAACAATCCAGAATTCACTTCTGTTGGTTTTCTGTAGGTTCTTGTTTGTATGCCGTCAGTGTTTACTGAGATCCTGATATCAAGAAAATCTATGGTAGGTTGACTCTCCATCCCAATTAGCTCAATCCCAAAGCTTTTATTATTTAAATATTCCTTGTAGGAGTCGAGTTCATTCCTGGTTCTAGTCCATATCAAGAGAATGTCATTGATGAATCGATACCATTTATAGACATGTGAGTTGAAGTTCTCATTACTGAATGCATTTATCTGTTTCATATTGATTCATAAACAAGTTGGCAATAGCCGGAGCCTATGTTGCCCCCGTAGATATTCCATTCTTCTGTTTGTAGTAAATCCCATCAAAGAAGAATATGCTGTTTGATAATCAGAATTCCAGTATTTCCTTTGTCATAGCTAGGTGAGAATAGTATGATGCTGAAATGTGGGCAAAGGCATAGTCAATTGCATCAAGTGATTGAGTGTGCTCTTTAGCCGTGTAAAGAGCTTTAACATCTAATGTTAGTAGGATAAATCATGGTTCCCATTTGACTTCTTGTAACATTGCCAGTACATGCATAGTGTCTCTTAAGTAAGTTGGGATCTTGGGTACTTCATTTTTGATGATATTATTAACGTACTTGGCCATTGGCTCTGTGATCCATCCAATAGCACTTACAATTGGTCTCCCCTATGATATGTTGAGGTATGGCCTGTGCACTTTTGGGAGAAAAAATATTTAGTAGGTGTTCTAGGGTGGTCCATCTTGAGGTATTTAGATTCAGTCAGTAGTTCTCTTTTGTGCCACTTGTTTACCAAGACCGAGGCTTGCTCCTTTATCAAGGCTGTGTGATTGGATGGCAGGGTTTCCTAGCAACCCGGTGCTCTCAAGTATGTCAAAGCCATTTGTATATAGTCTTCTTGGTTCATCGTTTCTATATTTCCTCCCTTGTCAGCTTCTTTAATGACTACAACTGGGTTGCTCTTTAATGTCTTAAGTGCCTGGAGATCCTGGGCATTCAAGTTTGCATGTCCTCTCTTTTTGTTTCTTGTGTTTGCATCTTCCAACTTCTCAAGGTCTCGAGTCACAGCCTTCGAAAAGATGTCAATCAGTCAGCACATTTTCGACATGCCACAATATTGAAACGCTCGTGCCCGAATTGCATTTTTTCCACACAGAATCAGAGAACCCTTTAGTGCATTAGGAATAAGGTCAACATTTGACAAATTGTGCGCACTGATAAAGACACCGGAGTGGTTGAAACACCTGTAGGAACCTACAGTGATAATAAAGACCTAATGGCATGAAACCATAACGAGTGGACTATATCTCTCAACAAATTGTGATCCCACACAACATAGGAATTTTCCTGAAACCTGGCACTTATGTACAAAGTGCCAATATCGTAGGAATCTGACAGTCACTCACATACTCCCATTAATGATACCCCATCCCTTTCATAAATTAAGTTATTGTTTATACTATAAATTACTTGTAGATAGTTGTGTCAATCAAAAAAAAATTTAAACTCCAATTTTCATAAATTACGTTATTGTGTATACTATAAATATCTTTGCATATAGTTGTATCAATGGATTTTTTTCAAAACTCCAATTCATAGTCTGCGGACTATATGAATGTCTGTGTCTGCTTATGCAATGGCGTGCCTAGTCTGGACATGTCGAGGCCCGCAAAATGTACTTTCAATTAGTCCGTGGATGTCATTGTGTGACTGTGCCTGTGTGGTATGATGGCATGTCTGCAAATGGTGTCCAGACACTTCAGACTTTTTAAAACTGTATTTTCAGCCAATCTTAGAAGCTTCAAGTGAAAACTGTGCCAGTCCTTACTCCTAGCAACATTCTTAACACTTCTATCAATGTCCTACAACTATTTACACCAATTTTTGTTCACTGACATTCACAAATGTCTACCAGCATCACGAACGTCCCCGGACAGTGTCATGTGACTGTGCCCATGTGGCTTGATGACATGTCTGTGCTCTGCAGACATTTTGAAACAGCATTTTCAGCCAATCTAGTAAGTTTGAAGTTGAATGTTTACCCTTCCAGGGCTCCTGGAGCCATTCTCAGTTGATCTCTCCCTTTTACAACTTTCCAAGGTCTATTTTAGACTTGGTAGTCTGCGGACAGAAGAAAGGTCCTTAGATGGTTCCTCTAAAGGGGCCCATCCACCACTTTTAGTATACTCAATATGGCAATCCAGGAGAGGACACCTGCAGTAAGACCTTTTTGCAGACCATTAGCAAACCTTATATTTCCCTTCAAATGGCATCAGTCATGGCCATCCCTCCTCCCCAGGGGCCATCACCACCACCACTACCACCACTAGGTGGTGGGCCAGGGCAGTGGAGTTGGCGCACTGATGCTGAGGCAGATCGAGAGGACGACGAAGATGAGCTAGAGGAAGTACCTACCTCCAGCACCCGGAGAGAATCATGGGTGTGTCAGTTTTTTGCAACCATTGGAGCGGTACCAAAGGCTTGGACTGCCCGTGATAAATGCACTGAGTTTGGAGACACACTTAGTCGCGGACAACATGGGCAGTACTCCTTCGGTACCACCTCCATGCACCGCCACACCCGCACCTTCCACCCATGTGCTCTCAGAAAGGCTGTTCCTCTGACAGGGAGTATGCAAACTTACTCTACCCCATCTTCCTCAACCGCTCCTTCCACCACATAGTCCACACCTATGGGGCAGAGGATTACACAAGCTGTCTCGCAGGCCATACAGGAGGCTGTTGATCCTTACCTTTCTAGGACAACAGTACTCTGTATGTACTGCGACACACCACTCTGCAGGGGGTAGGATTTTCAAATAGCTTTCGAGGCTGCAGTCAAGGAGCAGGAGAAACACTGCCCCCAACCTTAGAATTAAGGCCGGCCTAACACCTTCCCCTTTCCACCTTCCCCTTTGTATCTGTTGTTGGAGCCCATTTCTTCCTCCCCCCAAACCTTATCTCTTTGCCTTTCCTGGAAAAACATTAAAACAAAAATACAAAATCAAAAAATATCACAAAAAAGGTTCCATTTGGATTCACCTTTCGCAGTTAAAAAATAGAACTAAGAAAAATAATCGTATAGATTCGATCGACTTTACATTTTTCAGTAAAGTAGTTGACTCAATAAGATTCTCCAACATTTCCATTAGCAATTTTTTCTATCTAATGGAAATAATGGACAATTGTATTTGAGAAATAAATTAAAAAGGACAAACAATTTTCGGTCCCAAATACTATTCTTTGGCATACAACAAGTAACATCAATTCCTAAGCACCTTTTGTAGCTTGCAGTGCAAATCGGCAATTGCATCTGTATTTGCAACTTACAGAGAATCCTGAATGGTATGTACAGGAGACCCCACACATTTTGCAAATGAATGCCATCATACGCCTACCATGTATGTGACCCTAACTCATCCTACAGTGCAGACATCTGGATTACAGAACAAACATGTATCAGGACACATCTTCCTATACTTGCATTTTGGCCAATTCAAACACAGTTTTCAACTTGTGGAAGAGGTTTCATTTGTTCCTCATGCTACATATAAAAATAAGATGCCCTGTCCTGGGTCTATACATTGGTCTCTGTAACTTTTTGAACCACTTACCCATTACAAGGCCCGCACCATACCACAGACCACAATAGGCAACCCAAACAAAGGACGCAATGTCGTACTCAAGCATGTCATAGGGAGACCTCAGAACCATGCATGGGCATCGTGATGCATATCCAACTATATAGACCTGAAATCCTGTATCAGCAAATAAGATCATCTTGGTACCCCAAACTACCACTTTACACATGAATGCTTTCTCTGGCTTCTTAAAACATGCCGAGCTCTTATCTGTTGGTCCACCACTGAAGAGAATGGGCCTTTTCATAAAGCAGGTTCACAACTAATGAAATTCACATTGCATGAAAAATGCCAACACAAGGGTTTATACACTCTTAAGTACATGAATGACAATCATAATCCCCCTTTCCTCTATCCATTGTGATGCCGCATACCCCAATACACCCTTAGCTCCTGACACCACTGAGTAATCCATTCAGCCCCAGATAGCGCTGCAATAGTGCTGGCCATGCCCAGACCCTCAAATCCATAGATCAGGTATGTGGTCGCCTTATAAACCACTTCTGGTGTCTTCACAGGGCTTGTGCTGCATTTAAGACCTCACTGGAAAACGTCTACTTATGATTTGTACTGTATGTTGCACAACATAGTCATCCACTAGGTTATTCCAGGGGAAGACATCATCAAAAATGTATTTTGCTGGGGACGAGTCAATTTCTAAAAACCACACCAATTCTGCAACAAACGAAAATGTATTTAAACGAGAAAGTGTGGGCAAATTGCTGGTGCCCACTTGAAGGTGATGTCAAAATGTCTAAAATATCACAATCCAGGCAAGGTCTGTACTATCCATGATGAGGTGAATGGAAGATGAATGCATGGCTATGCCTACCAGTAAGATGTTCAGGTCAGGACAAAGGATAAAACAAGGCAATAAATACATCTAGCATTATGATCACATGAATCAAGTAAGGTTCCAAACTGAAACAGTGAAGAAAGAAATATGTTTGCAGTGAGATGGGGGTTTGCTTCCCCTGCAGTGGCTGCTTTCCCTCTGGATGCTACTGGATAAAGGCAAAGTAGCTCTGAAGCAGATGATTGTGGAAGTGGCAGAGGTGGGAGCCTGGATAGGTGACGGACATGCTTAAGCCTTATTGTGGTGCTGGAAAGGATGGTGGAGGTTAAGGTGATAGGAGACACTCTCCTGAGTAACACCTGCATTTGGCAAACAACCTATTCCTGGAGGGGCCGCAGCCTAGTTATGGTGACTTGTGACTATGCATGATGTTGACTGGCCTCTACAATCTATTGGCAAATGAGTGCATCACTGCAGACTACATGGTGCACCACAGCAAAAGCAAATGCCGCAGGATTTACCAGGAGGCCTACGCGTAGGCTGGGTGAGTGTACTCCCTTGCCCAAGCATACACCTCTGAAGCATAAGCACTAGAGGTGAGCTCATGGTCCAGTCAGGCATCATCCAGGACCCAGCCATTGCAGCTGCAGTCATAGATGTAGGAGCAGATGGTTGCTTGTGGTCAAGCCGAGACTCCTCCCCAGTCTCTTACTTTGTTATATGTATCTCATCTAGCAAGCCCTCCCTTAGGCTTTGTGCTGCATCAAACCTCTGTGGCACGGACTGTTGGATCTCTCCCGTGATTGATCCCAACAAGGAACAGTCATCATCTTTCAGTTCCCTCCCATTCTGTTCTAGCCATGCCTCTGCTTCCTCCATCCTTGACAATGTCTCTGAAACAGCGATTTCCAATCTGTAGCTTTTGAGGAAAACGTTGATTGTGCGTCCTAAAATATTGGTCACCAGTTGATCTGAGGTATGCTGAGGAGGCCAATAAGAATGAGACCTTGCAGGGATGAGACAGCAGTGGCACCGTAGCCTGAGCCAGGACTGTATCGGAAAGCTACCCGATCAACAGATCATACATTGAGTTGTGAAGTTATCAGTGGAGTGGGCTGAAGTGCGGAGAGAGGCTCCATCATACAGCATGGTAGGAGGTTGCTCAGATGAATACTAATGATGCAGATTAGGCAGGCCCTGTGATAACTAGGCAACAGCTGTTGCAATCATGAGCAATAAAGATCTACTATTGCTGCACCTATGCTGCACTGCCCATGAAAGTTAGCAACGCACATGGACTTACTACGCACACGTGAGCAAAGCAGTGATTGAGGAGAAACCTCGATGCAGAAAATAGGCTGGCGTGGCAATTCCTGTGAAAACCATGGAGTCCATCAGCAGTAGAACTGACCTACTAATGAACACTCACCTACTGAGACACCCACACTGAGCATCACTCTACAGTTGCTGCAGAACTTGAAGCCACAGCCCAGAGCAGCTGCACAATCTGACAGGCAACTGAGCCCTCCCCTGCCGCACTCAGTTTGGTGGTGTGGAAGGAGGAGCTTCGCAAGTGCGTAATGGGAATAAGTGACATAAATGACTAATTGGCCACACTTCAATGCTTAACTGACCACAATTCAATACATTGGAAAACGTTTTTTTTTGTGCTTGCATTCAGATGTGTTGCCAGCATGAACATTATTTGTCAGAAATGTTCCATACTCACTGCAGAATTTCGATGAATACATGTGCCTAGCTGGCTGGTCGTTAGTAGGAAAATAATTGAACAACATGCCCAAGCATGTATCCGGTAAACATTTGACATATTCTTTTTCTTTGCACAGCTGGCAAGCGCGTAATGGACAAGCAAGTGACACAAACGCGCATCATTCTTTTATGAAATAATGTGAACATGCCACTTTTTGTACAGGTGAGGTTTGCGTGTTATGATGCCTTGATTTGTTTTTTCTGGAATATATTAATTCTCATTGCACAGCCCTGACAATGCATGGCAATGTGTGCAGGATTAAATCATTTGCATCACGTTCAATAAAAATGCAATTACGTTACTGTTCATTTCTATTTAACATGCACATTAATTCCTCCAACTACAAAGGTACAAATCCCAATGTTTTATTTGAAGGGCCTTCGCATACTTTACTTTGTTGCCAATTAAACTGGCATAATGTGCTTTCAAAAGCCTCACTTGCCACTTTATTTCCTGAATAAATCCTCCTGGGAAGAACTGGCAAATCTTTCAGTAAAATATTGTAACCACCTTTTGACCAATGTAACATGCCCCACACCATTTAAAATGCCATGTTTGCCACTGAATTTCAAAGGAATTCTTATGGGAAAGTTTCTGTGAATAAATCTTTAAATCCTACCATGTTTATATCAGTATTACTGATCTTGATGTCCTCAAAAAGCACAATTTCGTCACAAAGTCCTGAAAATTCCTTGTGGGAGAATACAAAAATACAAAAGTGTCTTTAAATGCTCAAACTTGAGATCACTATTACTGTCCCAAAATGCCTAAAATCACCAATTGCCATTAATGCCCTGAAATGTACTCAGGGGAGAACCCCGCGCATTTGTATTTAAGCAATAAGCCCTGAGCAGGGGGGGCATTACCACTTCAGGTAATGACCCGGGGCCCATACTTACAGGCCTGAGTGAAACGATGATCTTAACAAAGGACCCAGCATTACCCAAAGTGTTAATGCCCCCCCCTGCATGGGGCTTATTTCTATTAGTACCCCAGCCCGTAAGACCGGGATACCGAAAGCATTTTTTATTCTGTTCAGAACAGAAAAAAAGAAAAGAAAATGGCTGCAGGGGCAGGGAAAATGAAGTCTGTTTTCCCTTTCCATGACGGTTATTCCCAAAGAAAAAGTAAACAGACAAAATGGCCACCATGAAAGGGAGAAGGGACTACACGTAGATCCTTCTCCCTTTCCATAGTGGCCATTAAAAAAAAATGGCCTCCATAGAAAGGAGAGAGAGCAGATCGGCAGCCGACGTGCTGGAGCCAGAAGTTTTTCAAGCGCTTTCGCTCCCAAAAAACAGGTGAATTTGGGGCGGTGGAAGGAAGGGGAAATATGGGGAAGGAGAAGGGGATTTAGAAGACTTACCTCATTCCCTGGAGAGTGAAGATGGCGGTCGCCAGCACTGAGGAAGCTCATGTCGGTTGGATTACCAGCTACTAATGCCCGCATTAGCAGCATCCCCATTGGCTGGGAGGTTGACACACCCCCCTTGCCGGATAATAATGTTACTTAAGTCATGGCATGTTTTTGAGCAATTATACAGGCCTTGTGTGACTGCAAATCTCAAATGAAGAGCAAGGGCTCTGCAAATTGACTGGATTTGAAATGAACGGTTTACCGTACAGATGATATCAGATACATTTTAAGACAAGAGCAGAATAGTGTGAATTTTGAGACAATCTAATAGACAGGAAAAAAGAGTTTAAAAGATTAGGTGCAAGTAGGTGAAAAACAACAGAATGAAAATAGAGACACGGGAACCGTATGTTAGGAGGAGACGAGCCAAACGTGCATTTAAAAATGATGCAAAGAAAATGGAAAAGGAGACATGATTACCAGGACAGCCAGAAAAAAAAGGAGTGTGCATGATTCTAAAAACTAAAAAAATATCAATAGAAAGAGAGTAGAGGAGCATGTTGGTAGTCAGGAAGAGCAATTAAAAGAGCAGAGCAATAACCAAGAAGGAAACTAACAAGAGAAGAAATGAGCAATTTAGTTACGTGACATGAAAGAAAAGAAAACACTTTGCGAATATTGTCCATTTTAATAGAAACATGAACTGGAGATATTTGAAACGTGAAGAGGGAAATAAAGTAAGGAGTTAAACATAATACCTAGAATGTGGCCAGACAGAGTAGAAGAAGGATATTAGAGGACAGATAAAGTGGGGTGGGAATAGTTTAAGCAGGAAAGCAGAGAATCCCAGTTGTTGAGGCACTGAGCTGAAGGAAGTCAGAGTGGATCCAAGTATAGATAGCTAACAGACAAACAGTATGAGTAGACTGACGGGAGACAGAGAAAAAAACAAAAATGACAGTAATCTGTGAATCATCGGCATACAAATGACAAAAATGTCCAAAAGAAGCAATAATAGAAGAAAGGGAAGTGGTATACAGAGAAGAGAGAAAGGGCCCAAGAATGGGACCCTGAGTTACACCATTGTTAAAGGGGAGGTTAACAGCTGCTTCCCAGTCAGAAATAGCACAGTTAGATACATAACATTGAAACCACTGCAAGAAAGAGAAACACCAAAGGAGTAAAGGGCGGAGAGGAGAGTAAAATGATCAAACATGTAGTAAGCAGCTGAGAATTAGAATGGAAGATAGCGTAAATTGACAAGCAGAGAGGAGCAAGCAAGTAACACAAACAACAGCTGTTACAGTGCAATGCAAATGACAGAAGACAGACTGATACAGGAGAAGAGACTGCTGATTTTCGATACATTTCAAACTGAGCATAAACTATATTTTTGAGTAGAATTAACAAGTAGAGAAGTACAACAAGAGGTATTTTTTTTTAAAACAGGAAGAATTACAGCATGTTTAAATTATAGGAAAATCTGAGGTAGCAAGAGGGGTAGTGAAAAGAAAAGTCAGGAATGGAAGTAGTTGATGAAAAAACCCTTAGGAACAAGAGAGGATTGTAAAGGATTGCGTGGTGAGCAGACGTTTACACACGGGATAGGAATTCACAGTGCCAGAGATGAATAGCAGGGGAGAGAGGAAGAAACTGATGAAGGCAAGGGAACATAATCTGTATAGGAGGGGGAAAAGAAAATGTAAACAAGCATAGCTGTGAAACATTATTAGAGATGTACTTAGCAAAATCAACTGGGAAAGAGTAGATGAGGAGGAGGAGTAATTATTGAATGCTGCCTTGTTCACTGTGGTTCTGATTACTTTCATTTTATTTTAGTTCTATGACAATCCTGGATGACTACAGGAATATGCTGTTTGTTATTCTCAATCATATCCCTCAAATTATCATCTACTATGTCTGACATTTTTTCAAAACACATATGTAAGGAATAAGACATAATAGTTCCATTAAATATTTGCAAATGATTTGACTAGTTTATAGCAGTTTTATAGAATACATCAATGATCACTTATCTTCAAAACATGTTAATTCATCTAAGAAAGAGCAGATTGGGAACATTTACTACCGATGGATGCATTATTTAACTTAGGATTCCTACTTAAAGGTGAAATGAAGAGGGATGTATTTTTGTTTTAATATTCTGCAGTTTATAAAAATGAATCAATGCAATAAAAACTATATGAACCAATGTAATGAAGAGGGTGAGTTCTGTCTGCTCTTTATTCTACCCACCATTATTCAGCTAGTCTTACTCCAAATCAACAAACAATGATGACCAAAAAATATCAGAATTAGGAGAGTTGGAAAGTAACTGCATGGCTCCGTCAAACATAGTTATAGGTGAGGATAGTGCACTTTCCACTTCTACCTGCCTAGGTACAGCCGTTCTGTATTCACTGTGTCCTTGCATGTAATGCCCATGTCATGAATAATGTTCATCAATAGCTCATCAGTAAATAAAATCAGTTGGTATTAAAGGCAAGTTGTCAGAACGGAGACTGGATCTCTGATCATTGGGCTCCCTGATAATTGTGAGATGAGGAGACTTGCCTCTCAAGGGGCATCACTATTCACCAGGCACTGATCATCTTGGAGGTTTCTACAATTACAATTGTGTCATGATCATTTTTGGAAACTGATGTCAAAGTGTCCAGGAAATGGTTTCATCTGTTCTTCCCTTATCACCCTTTCAGATGTTCTATCCATGAATTACTTGAGAAGAGATTCAATTGAACAGATCCACTTGCGGTGGGTAGCAATACCCACCACTGGGATTTAAGGAACTGCAATACCCTGATGGGAAAAACAATGTTAGAACTCTTCTTGACCATTACTCAGATTAAAAGAGGATGTCGAGGCGCGTACTCCAGTTCCCAGTCAACTTATACCTGATAAAAAATAACTGGGT
Organism: Ambystoma mexicanum; assembly: GCF_040938575.1. Classification (NCBI taxonomy): domain Eukaryota; kingdom Metazoa; phylum Chordata; class Amphibia; order Caudata; family Ambystomatidae; genus Ambystoma; species Ambystoma mexicanum. The sequence continues at coordinate 1,385,167,303 of NC_090937.1, read as the reverse complement.
TAGATGCCAAAAACAGCTTGGTAAATATTAACAGGGTTGATTCCCAAAACAATGAAAAAGTATTAACAGGGTTGGATCCCTTCTCCTGTTCTGTTGCTCTGTTTTTGTTCTCCTCCTAGCGCTTTCCTGTCACAAACATTCATCAGGGAGGCTATGCTGGTATGCAGGTGGTTCCATTTAGTAGCTCTAATAGTCTATAGGGATTCTGGTAGTTGTAGTTGTCTCATGTTGCCAACCAGGTGACCAGGAACTGACACCCCTCCTAATACACAAGTCTTTCCCAAATTTGGGGGAGGGGAGAACACCATTAATATGGTTCTCTAATGTCGGGCACAGTAGCCCCGGTGCTGCTGCCTCTGGAGCCCGGAACTCTACACTGTAGGAATCAGAGAAAAAGAGAATGGCGATGCGTGCATTCCAGTTCCCAGTCAAATTATACCTGATAAAAAATAACTGGGTTAGAGCCGAAAACAACTTGGTAACTATTAACAGGGTTGATTCCCAAAACAATGAAAAAGCATTAACAGGGTTGGATCCCTTCTGCTGTTCTGTTGCTCTGTTTTTGTTCTCCTCCGAGCGCTTTACTCAGATTAGAACCCCAGGAAGGGTTGTGATTTCCATAAACATTGAGATCATATCAGGTGGGCATGAGTTAAACCCTGCCTCTCATTCTTTACTCCAACTGCATGTGTCATGTCAGTGCCCACATTGGCGGTTTATCCTGCCCACGGGATGTCAACTCCACTAGAGAATCTGCAATCACGATTTGAAAGGGAGTCACTGCCAGACCAAGATGTTAGCTACACATCAGCCACATTCCATCCAGAATTACATGTGCAAACAAAACGATGAGCTTTAACCAGTTTTAACAGTCAGCCCTAGCCATACAAAGTGGCACTTATCAAGTGTACATTGCTCACTTACATTCCTTATTCTGCCATGAGATAGGGGTGTGTTGACATATTAGTAGGCACTATGTCCCAAGGCCGCACCATGAGAAATGTGTGAGGAGGTTTATGGAGGCAATTACAGACTAAAGTGCTCAGAACAAATGCAGAGACTACAGCTTTTGGACTACCTCCTAATGAGCAGGGGATTTGGCTAACCACCTTACCCAGTCCTCTACATCTTTACTCTACAGTGTGTCTGCCTGCTCTACGGGGCTTCCTTAACAACACCTGTAACATTACTAAGCATGCCACCTTCCACCATCAGCTATGTCTTAGCTAGATGCATGAACACATTCACTGGGCCTTCTGTTCCCAAGCTGTAATGCCTCTCCTTGATATGACCTCTGCATCTGATGCTCCTTTTCCTCGGAGCATCAGATGCAGCTACTTCTGATGTATACATATAGGTTAGAATACGATTTAGAAAAACATAATCATGTATATGATAAACATGGCCAATTCACCTTTTAACTTCCCTATGCATGTGGTAGCTGTGTACAGCAGACGTATGCATGTTTTTACATTAAGGATACTCGTGATTATTATCCATATTCCCTGGGTGTGTGGACATCTGTTTAACTACAAAGCATATGTAGAATGTGAGTCTGCTTATCACAGGACACTTTCTCGTAGAAAAAAGAAACTTCACTTTGGGTTACAACAATGAAAAAGACTGATGGGTACACCTTGACAGATGGCATTCCATCATACATGACCTTAACTAATCAATGGCATTGAAAGACAAAAGGAATTTGGCCATAGGCCACCATGAGCAGCTAGTCAGTTGTTAGAGAGTATGAGTTTCCTATTTCTAGTGACCATCTGGGGGTTTAGGGATGCATGGGCTAGGGTGGGCATCAGCCCAGGGCCATGAACGAGAGATGGAAGGCCCTAAGGGAGGCTCTCCTCAATTTCCGTGCAAACCCTTGAACTGTCTTCCAGAGTTGGTGTGTTATTGAGGTCATCTGTGACAACAGGCATAACAAAATGGGCCAGGGAAGTACACATTTTTAACTTGTACGTGTGCAAGTACAAACAACAGCAATGCAATGTACAGCAAATTCTTTCCAAATGAAGCATATGGGGGGGTACTGCTAGTCCACAGAGAACAGCATGGTGAAGGGTAACATGGAGAAATACAGATAACAAACATATGAAAGCAGAATGCTTTAACAGACTTATAGCAAAAACACACATTCTTACAAAACCCCTCCAAAATCTAGCCCTCTTTAATTGGGAACATTGAATATTAACCTCCTTCTAAAAGCCCCGCAAAGCCCAAACAGAAGCCAGAGATCAGCTCCATTTTTTGTTGAGCCTTGAAATTTGCATTGCAAATTGAGGCTTCTGATTCAATGTTCAAACTCTATCTATGGCGTTCCTGATGATGTATTGAATGATCACAAGGCGCAAACTCTGACTTCAGATGGGTTTTTGAGTGTCAAACAAACCCTCTGGGGCGGCTCAAATTATACATCCTGTCCACAGGTTTGCTTACGGTCAGTTTGGATCACAAAACAAACAACCTGCACTATTTATTTATCACACATTTTTATGATGTGTGATTGATTTGGTGTCATAAGCCACTTTAGGATGTCAAGAGGGGAAAGGATAGGAGGGGGCACAAATGGGAATTGTGTGGCAAACAGGAACACTTTCCCAGATAGACATGTTTCAATTCATATCCTGTACCTTGCATCATCAAGGCTTGTCACAAGAGAGGTACATGCTGTTCCCTACAACATCTAAGCTTGGCCTTTTGTGTTATCAATGATGGGCACAGGTTGTTCCACTGAGCTAAACATACTACAACTGGGGCTTTGTTTCCCAAGCTATTTTCTTGAATGTTGCTGGGTAGATATTTATATCAGGTTCAGAGGTGGGTGAAATGCAGTAGTGGCGGTGACCTTTGTAATTGGTGGGATGCAATTATGGTCCATGAATGTGTACAAGCAGAGCAAGGGAGCCTCAACAAACCAAGGAGGGTTCAGTGGGATTCTCCCACGAGCAATATTTTAATATAATGAACGAAAATGGTACAACACACTTCATGTTACAAATGGGTTACAAAAACACACAGTTTACACTCCATTTTGGAGGGTAACACAAGAAAACATTCAAAAGAAGCCAACTAACAATAGTGCAGAGAAGCATTTTGCAAAAGATTTTCCTTATGCGTTTGCTCACAATAAATACCGTTATTCTGCCATGCTGGCAGTCCCAAACATGCCCAAGTTGACTGCACCAATATATGCCAGCATTCCCACGTAAGAACATATGCATGTTTGATGTGCCCATTACGCACGTAATGATACTATAAGAAAACATGATGTGGTAATGGATATGAGATTTGCACCGTTACAGACCACGCCCCCAATGGCCCCACCTGTTCCCAATCCACCTGCTCCCAATCGTAAATGAAAGTATAAGCTGAGAAGGTTCAGTAAGCCATCAGCAAAAACCAAGGGCCATGTAGTTATCATTAAAAGAAGCAATTGGAATACAAATAGTGGACAAAGTAGTTTATATATAGACGCAGTATAGGGATGGACAGGCAGAGAGAGTCGCTGCATGACTGAAACATAGACACGAAGAACACTCTCACGTAGACATGAAGAACACAACATGGCAGTGAATTAACAGAGGTACTGCCATTGCTCAGACCTAACCATGCCTCACAATGCTCAGACAAGCCCAAGACACCAAGGTCAGTGCGCGGAGGGGATTTCTGCTTAGCAAGCTGAAACTACACCAGATAACGTTTCCCAGGTTAATTAGTTCCTGTTGGCAGCTGTGAGAAATACACATATCCTTGAATGACAGGTACAAGTGAATACTGTGCCAATTAATCCCATAACGAATGAATACATAGCACCAGGCGTGGCTGCTGAAGGAAAGCACACGTACATTAGGATAGCAAAAAATCCAACACATAAATTAAATTGAGCTTCGAAGAGTGGTCTTCTACCACATGACCCACACAATGGTCATTTATTCCAGGCGAAATTAGAAAGTGCACTTGCCACTTCATTAGCACAACCAGACACAGAGATGACACATCAAAGCCACAAACAGACTGGCAATTGAGGCATAAGGCTTGGGAACGTGAGGGGAGTATCTTCTTTAAACTGATCATAGCGGTTTGCCATCTCTCCTTCCTCACCACCTATGTTGGCACTGTATAAAGTGCTGAGGTCAGTGAGCTTATAACTGCCCAATCAAACCCTGTTCCTCTAATTGACTAGTGTAGTAGAATGCCAGGCAATAGCATGTCAAACTGAAATGTATCATTTGTAGAGGGTTGAACCTAGCAGGAGGAGTTAGTTGTAGAAGAACCAAAAATAACAGGTTTCACTTGTATATGAATAAATGTCCTACACTCTACCAACAAATCAAAACTGAGAATAGACGGTTTTTATGATTGTACTAAGTATGATGTCAGCTATGACGATTTCTTCATACAAAAACGTGTTGTTCCTATTGCCATTTTGTACGCTCTGAGCATCCACTTGTATTGGAATAAAGCTGGGGTTTCTTGTGCACTTGGAGTTACTCCAGTATTGAGTTTCTTCCTTCTTATTTGATATATTCGGGCCTATCTTAACATTGTGCATGCTGGCTGTGCCAATATATGCAAGTATTCCCCACTTAAGAAAATACTCCTGTGTGCTTTGCCCATTATACCAGTAAAACAATGCTATGCTACGGTAAGAAAACGTGTTCATACTGGCTGCAAATGTAGACCAGTGTATCTGCGTAAGAACACTCATCATGTTTGCTTTGCCATAATGCCAGTAAAATGACCATGCCACTTTAAAAAAAAATGTCCATGCTGGCTGCACCAATTTAGGCCAGTATGCCCATCTAAGAACACTCATCATGTTTGCTGTGCCTAAAATGCCAATAGAAAATGACATATCACTGTAAGAAAACATGACCATACTGGCTACAGCAATTTAGTATGGACACCTAAGAACACAGGTCATGTTGACTGTGTTTGTAAGGCCAGTAGCAAATGCCACACCACTGTAAGAAAAATGTGCAGTCTGGCTGTGTTAATATATGGCAGGAGACCTGTCCATATACACTCAAATACGTACGACTCATATTGTTTTCTCTCATAATGCAATAATTCCACATGAATACATGTCCATGATGCTCAGGTGACATGTGCGTTTTGGGATTCTGGCTGGGAGCTGGGAGACATCTGAGGCTTTGAGGTTTCCTTGTTAGTACCAATTCCATGCCTTCCTCCAGAGCCTGCAAACTGCAGTATTTGAATGTCACATCTTCTTTATTATAAAGGCAGCAACTTTAGTCATTTGTTGATAATGCATTGTTTATTTGGTATAATATTCTCTGTGAGATGGATTGTTCTGTGGACATGGTGCCACTGGAAATTGTTCAAATACAGCTGGCTCCCACATGTCCGAAGCAAAGTCCAATGAACAACCCAGAAGGCACCAGCATGTTTAAGCTAATAGAGCCAATTCAGAGATAACCCTTATGGGAAGTTGTAAGAAATACTTATATCTGCCAGCTGTCCCTACAACCTGTGATGAATCGAGGGAATATGTCCCTTCTCCCCAAGGGGGAGACCCCCCTGTGAGGACAGGAAGATGAGCCTGCTCCACATTACCCTCCCTAGGGGCAGAGGCAAGTGGGACCTCACTGGGAGAGACTCAAACTTTAGGGGACAAGGACTCCCGTTCCCATGAATAACCCCCTCAAGCTGTACATACTGTCACCTACATGGGATGTTTTAAAATTCCAGAAACTGTGAAGTACCAAGACTGGGACAAAGACACTCTTAATAGATATTCTTACCTTATGGTAAAGGATCATGTTCCTTTAAATCAGAATACCTAATCTACTGGGACGAGTATGTTGATGAGAATGAACTTAGAAAGAGAAGAGAAGGAAGAAAGAGGTTTGCATATGCAAGCCAGGGAAGGCCCAAGCTGCATAACACCTGGAGAAGATGGAAACCAGGAAGGTGTTGAGTTTCAAACTTGCTTGATATTGCAGAGTGGGACACCAGAGCTATGGCAGATCTGAAGCATGGGAAACTGACACGGCACAGCTCAGGAGAAGATGGTGGTGAGACCGCAAAGGATAATATGTGGTGGACAGATGGTCCACAAACAATTGGCATCACCGGCAATCAAGGGGGCACAAAGTGTCTGGCCCCACAGTGGAATACCAGGACACTGTGAGGAAATGGGAGAGCACGAGGAGAGAGACACCAAAGAAGAGAAGGCATTGACAGTTCATGAGCAGAGCGAAGGTTCCTGAGGAAGAAGTCTCCCAAAGATGTTCACCTTCAAGAATTAAGGTAACTGAGGGAACGGGAATCACAGGAGGCTGCAAGGGAATCATTATAATGCACAAACAACTTGTCTGAGTAGAAGCTATGAAACATAGTTAGCCAGAAAGCAAATGAACACTAAATATTGTAAAAGAAGAAAAATAATTATTGAAAATCAGAATAATGAGAAAAACGAAGGATAATAATACCATGGGAGAAGGGTAAAATAACACGACATTCTGAACAAGAACAACATAAAAATAAAGAGAAAGAAAGAAATGAGCCAGACTTTAGAGAAACTAGTAAAATGAGCCACATAAAAATTCAAGTTGACCAAAACAAGTTGAACTGTTATTACCCAGGAAGGAAAGCCTACCAGAGGAATATTACCTTCCAAGGATACACTGAGATGAACAGCCAAGAATATAGATATAATAAGAGATCCCCAAAGAGGAAGGCAAACTTGTTAGCCCATTTGAAGAGCTAACGAGACTGATCCAAGAAGTCATAAGATACTATTTATGGATTGTGTATTGAGGAAAAGCCTATAGATTGGTACTATAAGCATCCTGAGGAGAAGGGATTCAATCTCCTGACTTACGTTAGTTTTCATAGTGGTTGGGTCAGTAAGGGTAGTTTTGGACAGCAGACTTATTTCTTTGGACTGACTGACTAGTCCATTAGTAACATACGTAGGGTTCGCACATAGTTATAGGGACAGTTTGGCTTTGTAATTTTACTTTTGTAAAATATCAGACACCATGTCATCAGAGTCTGTGTCCTTCTTCTGACTCGCCACACACCACACGAGTATTGGAAAAACTATGGCTAGATGCCAGCATTTAAATTACACCAAATGTATTTCCATAACGCAATGCCATCAAATGAAACACCATCTAGTTACATGCCCATTTGTCCTTTGTCCACCACATGATCCCAATCCTATATGCTATTTAGTATTGCAGAAAACAAAGAAAATCGTTCTATATTCATTGATTATTTAAACTGGAACATACATCTTCACCCATTCTCTTCTAAATTGCAGAGAGAGGAGCACATTTTAACACATGGCATACCCACTGCCCATTGCCCATTATCATTGTGTGATAATGGGCATCCCTATAGTGATAGGCTAGTAAGCCATTCCAATAAGCCCAAGCTATAAAAGTAACAGATATATTATGCAAATCAATCCCACTATAATTGCCCCTTAACCTAATAGAGAGAAAAGGAGGGAGGTAGGCAGAAGATAGGTTTGGAGGAGCCATACCTTCTTCTTTGATTATAAAATGTTTTGGTGATATACATTTCAACTGTGCACAATATCATGCACTAAGTGGGGGACTGAGGGGTGAGTGAGAAGTACTTATTGAGTGGTAAGGTACACAACACTGCAAGTGTAGAAGACGTACATTAAATCACTGTATCTGATGTGCCCATGGGAGCCTGTAGTGCATTCACCAATCCCATAGTGCCAAATCCCAAAATGATTGACGCTCACATTGTAGCAACATTCCAAATATGCGGCATAATTCTATATTAGAACATAAAGCAAGAATCAATAGCAATTATCAACAGTAAACATTCAAAGTATGACACAACCTATATAATGACAGAATCTGAGGGTGATGTTCAGAGTGATGGAAATGAATTTCAGATACCATTGAAATGGAGAGCTTTGGGTTTGCGTCCTGACTGGGTATTCACAGATTCACCCAGGGAGTTCTGTTTTGCCTCAGCCGATGCAGCACTCCTTGCCATGGGTAGACCGAATTTGCTGCATCTCTTTATGATGACAATCAAGGCCCACCATCAGAAGATACTACATGATAAATATGATATTTCTAATAGCTGTGGCCATTAGAATATCAATAAGTGTTTGGTGCTTGTGTTGCACATTCATAAGCACCCCTGACATCTTTTAAAATGATCATGTACATGATGACAGTGCTTTGAAGTTGAAGCCTGTTTGTAATTAAGCGCCTCAATACCACTTGTGTAAGATCTTAACCTCATGAGTGCTGGAATTTATCAGGCCCTTGATAATGAAAGTTGCAGAGAGTATGACTGAATTGGAAAGCAATGTAATTCCTAGAGATAAATGTGGGGGCTGAAAGGAGGCCCCCTCTTCTTTGCACACAGTTAAGTACACAAACTTGTACTTGGGGAAATCAGAATCTTTCTGGCTGTGGAATCACACAATCAGATCACAGTTTATTGAAGGAGGGTATAGCATCACCATGAGAGAAATCCCCCACTGTATGTAAGCCATGCTTTTCCCATTGGGACCATTTAGGTAGTTCCCCTAATATGAATTTCTATGTTCCCCACAAAAATGCAATGTGTAAAAGGGCGGAGAAACCATCTGGCAATATCTAGTGCCCCCATCTTTGTCATCTATAAGATTGGGTTGTGCTCTGGACCCAATATATTAGTCCCAGTGAGTGTTGCTTGTGGGCTGAAAATGCGACTATGAGTGTCTGCTCTACCAGAAGCCGTAGTTGGGTCTTCATCCCATCATAGGTTCACAAACAAGCTATCCCCTGACATGCAAAGAATGTCTTACAGGACAATGAAAAATCCCAAATCTGCAACCCCCCACAGCTATGCATGCTTTAAGCTTCTTTTGTGATATACTTCACTGCTTCCTTTGTTATTCAAAATCTGTAATAATGGTGTCAATCATCTGGAATAAGGCTTAAGAAAAGGGGAGGGTGAGTAGGCTCAAAGGGTTAAATATCTTTGAGGACAGGAGAATTTCTATTGCATCCCCCATCCCACCCAATAAGAAAGAAGTCCATATTCTACTGCATCTGTTATAACATATAGAATATTTTGGTTATCAAGCCTAATTGTGTCTTCAATCGATCTAAAAAATAGAAAAAACCAAGCATTTCAATATTGTATTGCACCGGAGAACACAAAAAATCCCTTGCATATCAAGCCGGTACTAGGTGGCATAATTCCATCTAGAATTGATTAAGTGAATAATCAACCACCTCGACAAACTGCTCAGTGATATCTATTACACGTGATATCGATTGTACAGTGTGTGAAACATATAGAAGAATTAAATCAGTGTGGCAAAAATGTTTTACCTTAGTACTATGTAAGGGATTTCAATCTGGCACACACCCAAGTCAAAGCCCAGCATGTAGTGCACAACTGAAACCCTTATTTATTTTTGTCTATAAGTTCAATATTCCGAACGATATACCACTCATATCACACCCTTCTCCTGGAAACCCCCCGGTCACACTGAACCAGGAATCAGGCTAGTTTGCAAAGGTAAATATTTATTTATGTATTTAAAATGTAATCACAATAGGTTTTAATGAATAAACCATAGATAAACAACAATCACCAATGGGGTGACAAAACACTGAAGAATGTCGTTAATACACTATGAATCAAGTAATGAGCACCACAAACATATGCTGCACAGCAAATAATACTTTTGTGTTGGTTCAGTTCAGATAGCACTATGGTTAGAAGTTTCCCCTGCAACACCCCTCAACCCCCAATAGGCAATGTAAAGAGATAGGAGGAGAGAGAAGGTATTCAGGAATAGCACAAATCAAACAGAATATCAGTCCCTCCTACCCCCATAAGAGAAAAACGGAATAAACTTTTCAGCTGTCAGAATGGCTTTTACAATTGTCTTTAGAATTGACTGGGCAAAAACACCAAATAGGTTAAAAAATACTTAATTTGTTATAAATTCTTATGGGAGCCGCTTTGAACAGTTGCACACAATCACAAGCAATGATTTAGTCCAAAGAAAACATTTGAAATCTTAACGTCCAAGTCGGAAGCAGTTTAGAGCTATTTCACACGTGTAAACCTTTCCGATTTTCAAAAATCGGGTCTAACCTTTCCATGCACGAATCAAACTGTTTTGAAATGAGTGGGTTCTGTGGATAGCTATGGATGTTAGGTATAAGTAGGAGTTGAAATTTCGTTTCTATCACGAAAACTGAGGGAGTTATAGAGGTTTTAGTAAAGGTCGTTTTTGCGAGATAGGCGTGAGAATGGAAAACAGAAATACACTTTTGACAATGACACATGATAGTGGTTTGCATACACTAGAGGATGACTATGAAAAAGCGAATACCACACAGGGATCTTACAGTCACTTGATCAGGGGGACCTGCCTGGGAAGGAAACTCGACTTCTTCAGATGAGAAAAGGGTCAGCGCAAAGATGGTTCTAACAATACTGGTTCTGAAGGAAAGATAGAATGGGTTTCAGATAGGGATAAGACAATGCAAATATACTCCTAACAATACTGGTTCTGAATGAAAGATAGGATGGGTTGGAAATAGGGATAAAACAAAGTAAATATACTATGGGCCACAGTTCTCCCTATTAATACTCACAGGGTAAGTTTTTAAATGGGACCGTCAGCTTTGGTCATAGGATTGGGTCTGGTCCAGAAAAGACAGCACATCAGGCACGGTACTAGATCAGCTATGCCAGTCGCCAGATTTGCACAGGATATGCCCTTCTAGTCTGTGGGTATTTGAGTCAGCTGGATGGCTAGTTCCTCAGGCAAGCCTAATGTGGCAAGCCAGAGAATTTCAGGATACTGGTTCAAAAGGCCTTCTCACACCACCCAGCGCTTTACTGGGTAGAGAGAATAAATTGGAGGATTTGGGGCTTGCTGGAAATCAATGGTTCTCTATTGCTGGAAAGAGTGTTGGCATCTGGATCTGGAAGAATATTAAAGCTGGATGCAGAATGCTGGATCAGAGTGCTTCGCCGCATCAGGAAAGTGGCTGCATCAGTGAGTCCTTATGTGTTGTCAGCTGTCTCTATTTAAGCTATAGGATGACATCACAAAGGGGGTGTGTGGGCTGGGCCGGCTTAGCTAAGCATGCCCCTGTGAGCTGGGATAGGACCACACTTCTTCCCCGCCTTGCAATTTGAGTGATTGGATCAAGGCCGGATGATGTCACAATTTATGATTTGCTTTACAACCCTCATAGACCTCCCTTTAGCCACTGGTTTCAAAATCAGATTTGATACTAAATGTACATTTCTACATTGGTCACCTTTATACAAATCACACATAAAGATGCCATATTTTACGTAGCGGGTGTTCCGCAAAACCCTGCAGCGGTGGGATCTTGTCTCAACTTTCTACAGAATTTTGACATTTTCGCTATGAACATAATTTCCATATGTTATGCAAATTTCCACAAATGTGCGTGTTTAACATAGGGATATACGTGTAAATTTTCACAATTCTAATAGTAATACATTTTGCATAAAACCACATTTATTGCCATTCCTGCCCAGAACATGTCACACAGTTCTAATGCCTCGTCACACGTGCAGCCAGAAATTAAATTAACAACTCTGTCCTTTTTATATTTTTCACCATTTTGAGTAGCAAGTTATGAGTCTTTTAAACATTTGTTCTTTGTTCGTGTTTAGCAACAGATGGTCCGCTCCTTTTTGTCTCCCTGCAGTCCATGGCATCCCCCTCCTTGCTTGTTCCTTCCAGAGTCCATTTACAACCCCCTTCACACTTCCTGTTTCCTGGGCTGTAGCTTTGTCATTGTTCCTTCGCTTTCTGTAGACAAGATTCTTTTCTAACCCGCAATTAGCACCTCCAGGTGTGTTTCTGCTGAGAGGAAGGCCCTCCGTCTGGGAGAAAAACCTGCTTTTCCAGTTCTTGCAGCTAACTTGTTAAATCCAGCAAAAACCAAATTTGTTACATCAAACATAAATACATTTCTTTCTTGGCCTTAAAATCTTTGGGAAAAAAACACAACTAAAATCTGCATTCCTTTTTGGCAAAAATCGTGTTTATGTTTGCTAATCCAGCAGACTTTAATTTTAGGTACTTTTAAAGTATCATCAGTACTCATCTGACAGCTGTCATTCAGGTATCCCCGGGTACTGCACTCAGATTTTGGCATAGGCTGTCAGTTCACCAACTTTGTTTGTTTCACAATGCTTCATTTGATACATGAATTTTAGCACCGGCAAGATTGTGAAAGTTGAAAAGTGTTGTGTTATGGGCATTTTGGAGTTTTTTGGCAACAAAAAGCAAATGTAATTTGTAGGCACATTTTGGGGTTTCACTTAAAACGTGCAGCTTTTCTCTCTGCACTCTGCTGGTCATGGAGTCCACTTGCACATTTCTGCAGGGTGTGCTCTATTCCAACGCCCATGTACCATGGGTGGCAGGTTGTGCATCTCTCTTTTTGTGTGCTGAAGCACACCGTTTTTTGTAGGTTTTTGTAGGTTTTGCCGCGCACAAGGGTTTTGCCGCCATTGTTGCTGTTTTTTCCCCATAACTGGCAGGGTGATGCCGCATAGCATAGCTGAGTGGGTCAATACATCACACAACTACCCACCATAATATCCCTAAACTATGCAGCACATGTCTAAGCACAAAGCACGGTTTCAAAAGAAAGAAGTACTAAGAGATAGAACAGACAAGAGCACTGCCATGTCCCCTTGGATAGTTGGAAACAAAGGACGTTTGAGATCCTTTACCAATACTATATGCCTGGGGGAATGTAGTGCTATGACCACTGCTCTAAAACTAGTCCCTATTGCAAACACCTTGAGGGTATCAAATACAACATACAATACAAGCTTTCTATGTATCAAGTCCCTTGAGACCTCTGCTTGTCATCAGTCTCAATCACCTGACACACCAATCTGGAATTATCCTAAACATACCTTCCCAACTAGTCTATGTTCACCAATGTCTCCATAAACTTTAATAGTTGGTCAGCTGTCACCTTGCATATATCTTACAGGCTTTGTTGATTAAAGTTATTGTGGTAGATCTTGACCTCAGTGGGTTCACTACCTGAACAAAACTGCAATTAGGGCATCATGAAGAGTTCCCAAAATTAAACCCCTTGACTGAGGAGGACACTAGTAGAAGCTGGGAAGTAAGCAGCTTGATGAATATCTTATAAAATATGTGTGGGAGCATGTTGGGTCCCAGCGATGTACCAGTTCTTATGACATTTCAGCAGTATTATTTATAGTTGAATAGAGGCCTCCAGCCTATTCCTGGCCTCTGAGAAAGGGAATGAAGATTACATTTACTGAAACATCCCAGATGAAAGCTTCAAGTTGAAAGTATTTTCTTTGTGTAGAGTCATAATAGTGTACCAATTATTTCATGAGCCTTTCTGTAGTAGATTTGAGATCACTATCACAGTTTACTTTATACCCACTTTATATCCTGCTTGAACACAGCCATCCTTATTCTTATCCAGTTATTTTCTAGCTTTCTCATCTGTGATTCCTATGCTGGTACTTTTGCATCATCATACAAATGAATTGATCCCTTAACTTTTGTATTGTTTTCTGATGAGAGGGATCGTATGAGATAGCGTAAAAGGGCTTCTGTTTTGCAATAGCCATTTCTAGTTGCCTGACTTTGACATTGACCTCCCGATATTAACCCATATTCATAGAAACCATTGTCCCTCTAATGCTAGACTCAAAGTCAGGCCAGGTATTACCCCTGATGTCTGTCCCATGACATGTACACTCAAAAACTCTCACATAGGCAACTGTAGTGTGGGTTCATGTTTCTATTGAGGTCTTGTTTTGGTTCTCTAGCACCATGTACTATAACCTCCCTTAGCCATGTGTCTAACTAAACTGTGACCGATTCATGGTCATGATATCAAGATAGTGTAATTTTTAGGGTTATTGGCCACCTGAAACAGGTTGCTTGATGAAAGTATGTAATCTTGTCTAGATGGAAAACTGTATGGAATGGATAGGATCATGTATCTACAGACAGTTGAAACATGAATATGTTGCAAAGACATGATCAGGGACTTGATTTGCAGGCAAGGCAAGAGTTATAGGGCGTAATTCATGGAATCAAGCGCAGAAATGGCGCACACCGCTGGCGAAAAGATGGAGCATGCGCCAGCCGTGTGCACCAAAACCCATTTTGACGCACAGCGTATTCATGGATACTTGCATCCATAACCAGCCGTAGTGCAGCGTGGTACAGCGACCCTGCAGCAGCACCAGTTATGCTCCCAAACCCCCCCGTGTGCCAAAAACAGCGCACAAATCCCCTACATGGAGCAAAGGCCAGTGGACCAGCATACAGCCCCCCAACAACGAAAACACACTACATACGCCACACAGCCCACATACGAGATTCCAATCGCATGTAAAACTCCCCGTGCACCACTCGGAATACGCACACTCCGCTCGCGCCAGAGGAGTCGTGTGCAAAACTCCCTGTGCACCCCTCGCAATATGCGCCCCTGCTTGCGCCAGGCCAATCGCGTGTAAAACTCCCTGCGCACCGCTCGGTATACGCGTAACCCGCTTGCGCCAGGCCAATCGTGTGTCAAACTCCACGCGCACCCCTCGGAATATGCGGACCCCGCTCGCGCCAGCATAATTGCGTGTAAAACTCCACTCACACCCCTCGGAAAATGCGTACCCCACTTGCGCCAGGCCAATCGTGTGTAAAACTCCCTGTGAACCCCTCAGAATACACGTACCCCACTCGTGCCAGGCCAATCACGTGTAAACCTCCATGTGCACCCCTCAGAATACGCGTACCCCACTCGCGCCAGCGGAATCGCATGTAAAACTCCATGCGCACCCCTCGGAATACACGTACCCCACTTGCGCCAGCGGAATTGCGTGCAAAACTCTACGCACACCCCTCGGGACACGCGTACCTCACTCGCGCCCGGCCTATCACCTGTAAAACTACCCACGCACCCCTCTGAACACGCGTACCCCACTTGCGCCAGGCCAATCGCGTGTAAAACTCCATGTGCACCCCTCGGAATACGCATAGCCTGCTCACGCCAGCAGAATCGCATGCAAAACTCCATGCGCACTCCTTGGAATATGCGTACTCCGCTCGTGCCCGGCCTATCGCATGTAAAACTACCCACGCACCCCTAGGAATACACGTACCCCGCTCGCGCCAGGCAAATAGCATGGAAAAAGTCCCCTCTGTGGTGTGTGCTGGCTGCGGGGCATGTGCAGGGGTGATGGGCTAGCTGCAGGGCATGGTGAGGAGTGGGGGGGACCTGTGGTGTGGGCTTCCTGTGGGGAATGTGCAGGGGTGATGGGCTGCCTGCGGGGCATGTGCAGGGGTGATGGGCTGCCTGTGGGCATGTGCAGGGGTGATGGCCTGCCTGCGAGGCATGTGCAAGGGTGATGGGCTGCCTGCAGGACATGTGCAGGGGTGATGGGCTGGCTTCAAGGCATAGTGAGGGGTGGGGGGGTCTGTGGTGTGGGCTGCTTGTGGGGCATGTGCAGGGGTGATGGGCTGTCTGCCCTGCAGGGCATTAGCAGGGGTGATGGGCTGCCTGTTGGGCATGTGCAGGGGTGTAGGGTGGACCCTGTGGTGTGGTCTGGCTGCAGGGCGTGCATGTGGCTCCTCACCACACTGCTGTGTGAATTTGGGGGTACAGGAGTGAGAATTACACGTGATTCCGCTGGTGCGAGCGGAGTACGTGTATTCTGGGGTACGCGAGTGAGAATAACACGCGATTACGCTTACGCAAGCGGGGTACGTGTATTCCGGGGTACGCCAGTGAGAATAACACGCGATTATGTTTGCGAGTGCGCGGTACGTGTATTCCAGGGTACGCAAGTGAGAATTACACGCGATTTGGCAGTGTGTGCCCTTCCGGGTGTGCCCTCCCCATGGCGCACGGGCAGCCCACACCACAGGCCAGCCGATCACCCCTCCCCATGCCCTGCAGGCAGCCCATCACCCCGGCACATGCCCCACAGGCAGCCCACATGGCACCATGCACTTCTGAGTCCCAACACAAGTCCCCCCACCAGTGACGGGCACCTGCCAGCAGGCCCCGACTCATGTCCCCCCACCACCATTGACGGCAGCCTGCCAGCAGGCCCCCACTCATGTCCCCCCACTCCACCCCCATTGACGGTTACCTGCCAGCAGGCCCCTACTCATGTCCCCCCACCCCAATTGACGGAAACCTGCCAGCAGGCCCTGACTCATGTCCCCCCAAACACCACGTCAACACTATGCAGACCCATGGCACTAATGCCAACCCAAATCCCTCCCTCCCACCCCCCAGTGCAAACACTCAACAATCCACTGCACCCACTCCCTAGTAAATTACCCATGCCATGAGAGTCTGAAAATAACCAGCATGCCCATCAACAAATGTCCTACAGAGACACACAGTGGCAACACATGACTGAGCCAATGCTCATGGAGACATGCACAAAAAAAATCATAGTAGACCACACCAATGATGAAGAATAATGAAATGTATTAAAAATAAAAACAAATTACAAAATGAAAACCAGACATGCAAATGAAGAAATAATGATTGCCATATGAAAAAGAAAGTGTAATCCAAGGAAAAAATAAAAATCCAAAACATGAAAAAATAAAAGTGGTCCATCCCCAAAGTCCATAGAAAGAAATCCAAAGATGAAAAGCATACAAAAACATTACTTCATGTGAATATCAAAAAAAGTAATTATGTTCATGTCTGGAACATTGAAAACGAAACTCTGAAGGATCCATTATGCCAAAACAAAATGAAACCCACCAAAAACCCTATCTAAAATACAACTATATACAAAAAGTGGAGCAAAGTCTGCGGACTCCAAATCATAATAAAAACCAAATGAAACCTAAACCTATATAACTATATACAAAGGCGGTGGGCTAGTCTGACGGCTCACTCATCGAACTCCACTTCAATGTCCTAGAGGCGGGCCTCTTCCCTGACCTCGAGGTCTTGCAGGGATGCAGCCATGGACTCCTCCAACTCCCTGCGAGTTGCCTCGAGGCACTCAGCCCGCCTCAACGCCCGGTGCATGGAGTTCTCCGCTCTGACCATTGTGAGCCATGCCCTCTCTGCCCGCCGCCGCTCTGCATCTATACGCTGGCCCAACCGCTGCCACACGGAAGACACTCCCAATCCTGGGTCCCCCTGCCCGCTGGCCGATGCCTGCCACTGGGATGTTGATGGCCCCGAGCCATGATCACTCCCACCCTGAGCCTGCTGCTGCCATGCATGTGCCCTGTCTGTTTGTGCCTGCACGTCCTCCTTTTGCTGGGGTCCAGTTGGTGGGGTGGCCACCCCTACTGGACCTCTGACTCCTGACTGTGGCAGGGATGTGTCCTCTACTAGCCTGACCGCTGACTCAGGGGCAGCTCCACAGGGGGCCCTAGTGATACTTAGGTGGGAAGATGACACAGAGGACGACTGGCACATAGGGGCTTCAGTTGAGGAGGGGGTTGCAATAAGATCCAGCACATGGATGAACCCATTGCCGGCGACCTGTTCTAGTAGGTCAACGTGGCCAAAGAGGTGTTCGAAATGACGTGCATTGTCCAGATGAGAACCCTGCACTTAACCCCGAATACCATGTTGGCGCAACGCCAACCCAGCTAGGACAGGCTCAATCCGGTCACAGATTGCAACGTCCGCAGGGAGAGGAAGGCCAGTTATTTGCCCATCCCCTCCCTGAAAACGGGTCTGGATGGAGGCATCCCTGTTGGTGCTGGATGATGCAGTCACAGGATCGGGGAAAGGATTACACACAGGCATGCCTGCGGCAGCCTGTGCTGCCTCCTGTCCCTGCCCCTGGACTGCACCACTACCACCATTGAAATCCCCCTTCCAGGCCCCATGTGTGGAATTCCACAGCTTCCTCCTCAACCAAACCCCCCACCAACCTGGATGACGCTGTGCCATCTTCCTCTGTAGGCCCCTGTGGGGGTTCAGCTGCCCCTACTGCTGCCGAGGAGTCCACCTCCAACCTCTGCCTCTTGGACCTTCCCTCGGCAGCTGCGACCATGGACGTGGCACCAGACTCCTCACTCCCGGAAGATATAACTACCTGGGAGGGGAGCTGGGGCTTGCATCTCTGGCTTGTGGTGGGATCCCTGCCGCTGTGCTCCACAGCACTGTCTGTGCCCTCTTCATCAGACGATGCTGCAGACAGGGAGAGACAGAACACAGGCATCATAGCAATGTACAATAGTCTGATACACACATGACAATTGCACTTGAGCAGCAGTGTCAAATTTCACGGATGGCATCACAATCCCCAACACTCATATCATTTGAACCCACACACATGCACCAAGTAACAGGAATCGTGCAGCAGGCAGCAGCATCCATACACACAAATCAGCATGAACATCCGAAGGTTGGCATGATGTCACAAGCAACAAGGGGAGTGCCAAACACATGCACACATGCCACCAGACAGACATGCGTCTGTACATCTCCACCACCTGACACAGTGCAATCATTGGCAACTAGCTCACATCTGCCAATCGGGTTCCCACATGTCTGTGTCACATGCATCCATGGCGTATCACAGTCGCACACATTTCAAACACACACACGCACATGTACGCCGTGCATGTACATGAAGGTGGAACCAGCATCCATGTGTCACACCCCAACCATGGCATAGTACATACACAGAAATGCTAACATGTGTGCATCTCCACATGCAGTTGTGCATCATGCTTTGGAACACATACACCATTGATGTGCATCACACATGACTGGAATCACATGCAGCATGGTCATGTTCCTGCACATACACATCCATAAATGGGCCATTTCGAACATATGTCCAAGCAGCACACTCAACATGCACTGCGTCCAATGAGTAAACATGGGCACTTACTGCTCAACTCCAGACGGGTCCGCCTCTTGAGGACCTGGAGGTGAAGCGCTGGACGAATGCGTTCCAGGACCCTCATCTGGTCGGTGGTAAGGTGGCCCCGGCACCCCACTGCATCCGCTGCGTCCAAGAGGCTCTGGGCCTTCGTGAGGGTCCTGGACCTGAAGTCCTCCCAGCACTTATGGATGTTTTGTAGGTCACGGGTTGCCACACCCTCCACGTTGATGGCAACCACGAAGTCCATGCAGATTCTCTTCCGTCCATCCTTGTCGGCTCTGATCGTCTGAAGAGGGCATCATAATGCACCATGACTTGCTCCACCAGGATGCCAACTTCTCCTGCAGTGAATCTGGCAGCCCTCTGCCTCTCTGCCGGTGCGTCGCCACTGTTCCCAGATGGATTTTGGCCCGACATGGCAACCCCCGAGTCAGGTGTGGGTGGGCAACTGGGTCCTGGTGCTGGGTTGTGGAGCGATGGAACAGTAGTCGGGAATCTCCTGTTCCAGCAGGGGTGGTCGCAGCAACTGGACCCCTGCAGATGGCTGACATGCAGGCACCAAATAGCAGGGCACAGGCACATGGCCAGCAGGCAGGCAGGCAGCAGCAGATGGCTCCTGTGAGGCGGTTCAGAGTTCTGGGGGGCAGGAAAATGGCCTTCTGGGCAGGATCGTGGTCTTCCGGATTGTGTCGCATGGCCAGCTTGTTGCAGAGTGATTTGGCACTTGAGAAAACAGCATATCAGCGTATAATTCGAGGAAAGGGCCTTAGCGCGTAAGCGCGTAAGTGACGTAATGCAAAAACAGCACATCCGCGTGTTAATGAGTGTAATTCGAGGAAAGGGCCTAAATGCGTAAGTGACGTGACACACACAGGCATTTCCCTAAGCATGGGTTAAAGGTGAGCGGGGCCCAGCAGTTCGCTGTACGTGCTTTTCATGGAGACCGACTCGTGTGTTGCTACTTTGTTGTTGTTTCACGCGATATCACTTCACAGCGGATCGAGGATGTATCTCTTCTTTTGGCGGGGGTCTTGCCTAAATGTGTTTTTACCACGCTTGTCAGACGGTGAGTTGCGCACGCTATTTTTACCACTGCGGGTCCCCTTGTGCATCGCTTGCCCATTTTCGAGGTCATAGTAGCCTGTGCCTCCCACGCCTATGTGTTTTTTGTGTCCCTGGGTGCCACCGCATACTGCGGGAGGTTAATTCCACACACATAGGCTACCGGGGTTGCATGCACAGTTTTACTGCAGTTTTGGGGTGCCTGAGCGTTGCGTGACCCGTCATTTTCTCACCAGGGTCACATCCAGCCTTGCAGGTGCACAGGGGTGCTGTTTACATCTAGTACATCACCCCTTCACCCGATTACCCAGGACTATTTTTGTGTACACCTCCCATTGGCACTATTACATCTATGCCATGGTTGGGAGGCTATGAAAGGTGAGGGGCACCTCAGCTGGGCATCCTCCATGTGGTGGGCGTGGCCGGGGTGACCAGGGAGTAAGGGGAGTCCAGGGTGCCCAGGGTGGCTGCAGAGGGGGATGACGCAGGGGTGCGCCACTTCGGCAGGATGTTCTGCCACGTGTTGGTGCAGTCATGCCACCAACCCCTGCGGCTCTGCGAGATGCAGCTCTTGCATCTGACACTGGCGCCTATGTGACCCGGCAGTCAGTTTCATCGACTGCCATGGGCTCAATGGTAGTGGTAGCTGCAGGTGCAGCTGTGGTGACCACCACCCAGGCTCAGGTTCGGCCAGCGCATGATGCATTGGCACCTGACGATTCCCAGGCAGAATTGCAGGTGGTCAGGAGGCACAAGGTAAGTGCATGCAGGTCTGCTCTGACCGAGGTACATGTCCCTGGGGAAGTGTTGTCATCTGCTGCCTGAGCAGCTGGGTGTTGGCAACTGCATGGGCAGATGCAGCCGACACCACGCCGACTGTGTGTCTGCCAGCCAGGACAGTCTCGGTCAATGACCTTGGCACCGCGGCTGTTGCTGCGCTGGGTCCAGTCAAGAGCACCCAGCAGCCACTGACGCAAGTCTGGGCATCCGTCCTAGTTCCACCTGCCACTCCCTTGGTCCAGCCCACCAGCGTCACTGCCCCTAGTGATCAGGGTAGCATTTGCCAGTCAGGGTCCAGACCACTGCCCTAGAGGAGGAAGGTTGCTCCTGCATAAGATGCTGGGACCCCAGACACGGCTCTGGCCTCCAGCATGTCGAGGAAGAAGCCTTTCGGCAAGCAGGAACTGGTGGGCTACGTGTCGGAACATGACCGTGATATGCTAGTGGGCCCAAATTGTCACACTACGCCTGCCCAGCGGTGGGACCACTGGAAGCATGTTGTGGTGGGTGTTAGTGCATTCAGACATGAGGTGCACACAGCTCAGGAGTGCAAAAAGCGCTGGGATGACATCCGACGCTGTGCTAAGCTAAAGCGTGTCTCCAATTATGCTGTGACTCGAGTGACTGGCAGTGGGCCAGCACCTGAGGAGGAAGAACTCACTACGCACAAGGTGATCACTATGGAGTTCATCCCGGCAGAATTGGTCGAAGGAGTGGGAGAGATGCTGGATTTTGATGGCCCGTCTGGTGAGTGTTGTTGTGTGTTTGTCCAGCCCATGTGTGGTTTGCTTGTGTGATGTGTTGTGCTTGATTGCCCCTACATGCTATGTGTACATGGTTCTCATGTGCAAGTCATGCAATGCTTCACTAATGTGTGCCTGCTGTGCTGCATGCCGGACATTTAAAGCAGATGGGGACTGTCCTCATCGGCACACTTGCACCCTACTGACATGCTAGTCACCCGGCTGCCCCTCCGGTCCATGTTTCAGCTCACTGGCCCTTCTGCATGTAGCCTGGGGTGTCTTTCCACTCAGCACTCGGACTATGTCATCACTTGACTGACGTGCATGTGTGTTCTGCCTGCATGCGGGTACTACACGTAGGCATGCTCCCTTGCCCCTTCACCCCCCCCTGGACCCCAATTTCACCATGGCACTGGTGGGTAACCTGTTGGACTACTGCAATGGCCTGTTCAACACTGTACTGTACTGTACATGCACACTTCGCCCTGCCAACCTGCCAGACACAAACTGTGGGGTAAATCCTTTGTCATTGATGCAGGGTGTCTCACTCGTACTGTGCAGATGGCAGATGCTCCGCAGGGACATGAGTGCCCATTCATGCTCCATGTGCATTCCATGCATGCCCCTATGTGTCCTTGGCAGGATGATCATTTTAGTACGTGTCCAGGATGACATACATTTAATGGCATTTGATCATCCATTCCATGCTCACTCTGGCTCAGTCCTGCATCACGCACATGTTTAGGGTGTCATAGTCTCTGTGGGGCACAGGCCTCCCCCTGTTTCAGGCCCCCTGACTCTGCTCAACTGGTGTAGTGCCTTCTGCACAAATGGGTGTACTACACAGGGTTCATCATGTGTCCTGCTTACTGTCCCATTCTCATCTGCTGGGTTGTCAGTTGACTCAGATGATGCAATTGACGCTACTCAACTCTGTCTGGCAATACACAGTTCTCTGGTCAACCTTTCACTGCCATGCAATGCCTCTCTGCATTTTCACTAAGGGGGAGGGGGCTGCCTGTAGCCATGAAACCCATTGCATGCACATTGCACGTGATGCCTGAACTTGCCCTTACACTGCCTTCATGTTTATTGATTGGCCTCATAATGTACTTGTTGATGTAGATAGTCGGTAACGTACACATGTTCTGCACTGTACCAACCCACTTCTGAGCCATGTTACACCGTTCTACATGCCTACTCACTGCTGCAATGTCAAAGTGACCTGGCATGTATGGTCAGATTGTCATCCCTTCACTGTCATGAAAGGCACAGGCACACGTACTCAGTATTGGAACACCATAGCGGGTGTTTGGCAAAGTTGAGTGGTCAATCTGCGGCCTATACTAATTGGTATAGGCCACAGATTGATTATAGCCTGCCAATCGGGTTGTAATGACTGTTGAGCTGCCTGCACATGTGTATGTGTACACTTTCCCATACATCAAAGCAAGCAGCGTTGTAGCTGCTTGCTTTGCTGTATAGGATGCTGATCATAATCACTATACGGGTGTATATGAACACAGGTGTTTTTGAACACTTTCACATGTACATATGCCAGCAGCTTCAACGTTGTGTAGTGCAGATTTGCAGCTACTTACCTATGTGTGTGAAAGTGTTTATTTACACATGTGTTCTCTACAGCTTTTTTGTTGAATGACTAATGTGTAGTTGATTAACGTTAATGCTGCTGATATTTCAGCATTGCGTCCGTTATTTTCAACTGGCATAATCCTGAAGGTGCACTGTCATGCAGTATGTGTACACCTAGGCCCACTTAGCTAATCTGGTGGGGCCTGGCTGTGAAGATTTGACACACTGAATAATTTTTTGAATAATGCACAATCAATGCACAATGTGCTCAATTAGGCCCTGAGGGGTGTTCTGGAGGTTTCATGGGCCAGCAGCTCGGACCGTACTGAGCATTGTGGTCCCTCATGCCTGGTTGCAGGCCCTCGCTTTGCTCGGGACATTCACTATGTCTACATGGCCCATGACGCCCGGTACGGGCAGAGCTGCAGATGGATGAAGCTATATTGATAATGATGATTTAGTGATGCATGTGTACATGCATATTACGTGTGTCATAGTGTGTTTGGATTCACTTGCAGCTGTGGCCATTTGGCTGCTCAGACATGCTTATGGTATGTGCCATCTCTTTGTTGCCCTCTGTCATTTCTGCCTGTGACATGTGCCTGACAGAGGTGGTGTGTGATTGAGATGATACACTACATTCAGTACATGTGTAGGCTTCGCTATTAACACACATCCATTTCTGCTCTCTGGGATGTGTTTGCATATCAATGCCACTGGATGCATGCCGGAATTTCAGTTGTGTGTGGCATGTCTGCTTCATGTGTTGGCTGTCAATGTGATGTCTATGTGTGTGTGGGTTATGTGCTTCTGACATGTGTACTCAAGTTTGTTTTTTTCACATTACAGATGATGACACAATGGAGCCAGAGGATGGTGATGTCATTCCAGACACGGGGCTGCCATTTCATCAGCAACCCGGCACAAGTGGAGGTTGTGGGGTGATAGATCATGAGAACCCACTTGTGCTCCATACCATTGTGTCCAGGTCTGGCAATCAGTCTAGCTCTAATAATACTTCTGATCACAAGGTTGAGTTGGATGCACGTCATGTCCATTCATCGATGGTGAGTGATCCTGATGTGGACGATCTTCTGTCCGCGACACCTGCACTGAGGGGCCAGACAGTGTTGAAAACTCTGTGGTTTATTGGGATGCACGGTCACACTTCACACCAGTTGCTGATGTACCTGAGGCATCATGTCACCGAAGGGATATAGTCCTGCAGCCGCGCTATGCCAATTCAGTGAGGACCAAGGCTACTTGGGCCCCGCAGGTGTCATGTTCGTCAACGCGGTGGCCGTGCGCCACCGAGGTATACTGAGTGGGAGCAATCCATGTATGCCAATTCAGAACAAAAGGGGGCAGCTATTGATAAGATCACTCAGAGCATGGAACGTGTGGCCCAATCTGTGCTCACCCCTGCTAGGCAGGCGCAGCTCCAGCAGCGGGCAGCGCAGTCCACGGCCCACTCACTCAGGCTGGGGATGGTGGCCTCAGACGGGGCACGCCAGCTGAAATGGTGTCTCTGCATCAAGGACTTGCTGCTCATGCAGAGGCACACATGGAGGCCCTGAGAGATGACCATCAATCCCTCAGAGCTACTCTTGGTGTGCTCAACATGTCCCAGAGGAAGCTGTCAGAGGAGAGGTTGGAGCAGCTTGAGAATACCATCTTGGTTGTGCAACGTGCATGCCGGGAGGTGCTCCGGGTGTCATGCGAGGCCATGCAGGCAGAACTCTGTGTTACACTTGCTACCTTGCAAGAGGAAGCACGCGTATCACGTGAGGTGCTGTATGTTAACCTACGTGCCATCGCCACACAGGACCGGGCTTACCAGTCCCGCAGACTTGCTGCCGTCCAGAGGCAATCTGCGCATAGGTGCGGTCAGGGTACTGTGCCACCTCCACTTTCTGATTTCTATCCAGAGGGTGAGCAGGATGACGACTTATCTCCCACACAGGTCGGGCCGCGCAGGTGTTGAGCCCATGGCATTTTTTTTATCTCAACATCATCGCATGTGGGTTTTGAAGTGCACCCTGTAACTCCCCCCTCCTGGGGTCCTCCTCCCCGGGTCGTATGTGGCCATTTGTAATTTTATTAGTATAATATTGTTTGCCTATTCTGCATTCATGTGACAGTGTGGTGCTTTGTGGCTTTTGAAAGCATCCACTGTCTGTTCCATTTGGGCCCATTCAAGCTTGTCTCATGTATGTGTTTGTGGCTTGGGGTCCAGACACATATGCCATAGGCAAGTGAAACCAAAGGGACGAAGGCTAGAGAGAGAGAGCCAAATAGGAGGTAGAAGGTAAGTAACGGGGAAAGAAACATGCTCCAATAGAACAACCGGAGCGAAATAGAATGCAAAGGCACAAACGTAAATGCAACAGCGGCAGCGAAGCAGAGTAGCTGACAGTAGCGGTTGCAACGCGATGTGCTGGATGAAAGGCATGGCTAAAGTAAACCTACGTACATCCGGAATTGGGGAAAAAGACTAGACTGCTTGGATGTACGTAGAAATGGACGTGAAAGTGCTAGCGGGTACAAAAACGGAACCTGGGCCACATGCGCCAAGATTGAATGCAGCGCATGACAGTATGCCCCCTTCTCAACCCTGCACCCCCGGCTTGCCGGAATGAGCCCTATGAAACCTCCTAAGGAGGACGGGGGCATGGATATGAGAAAGCGGTTCCCATGAATCCTCAGCACTAGAGAATCCCTTCCAGTGAACAAGGTACTCCAACCGACCCCTGCGGTATATCTGGAATCACATAAGTGCGAGACCTCATATTCGTTATCACTAACAGTGTGAGCTGGAATTGGGATAGGTCGAGTGACACGTGAGTGAACAGCACTTCTTAACAATGAAGCATGAAAGACGGGGTGGCCACGTTTCAAAGAGGGTAGCTTCAGGCGAAACGCCACTGGGTTGATCTTGGCAGTGATAGAAAAGGGACCAATAAACCATGGTGAAAGTTTGGAAGGATGAGACCATTGTGGTAGAAATTTAGTGGAAAGCCATACTTTGGAGCCCACTTTCCAATCAGGAACATCCCAACGATGCCTGTCAGCCTGAAGTTTCTATGCTTGGAGACTCTGCGACAGACTGAGTTTCGCTGTCTTCTGGGCTTCTTTTATCCAAAATAGTACCTTCTCTACAGCTGGAAGGGACAAGTGTATGGGAGAAAGCGGGAGAATGGAACAAGGATGATATCCATATGAACAGTAGAACAGCGTCATCTTAATGAAAGAATGCCTTGCATTGTTATACTCAAATTCTGCCGTGGGCAATAGAGATACCCAGTTGTCTTTTTCTTAAATTGGTATAGGCGCGTAAATACTGTTCTAAAGTGAAGTTCAGCCACTCTGTTTGTCCATTCATCTGGGGGTGATAGCCCGAAGACAAAGCTCTTTCGATGCCAAGGTTCTGACAAAGCGACTTCCAGAATTTTGACATAAATTGGCTTCCGCGGTCTGAGAGAATTTTGTCCGGGAGACCACGAAGTCTGAATATATCCCTGATGAAAACCTGGGCCATACCTTCTGCAGTGGGCAATCTAGGAAGAGGTGAAAAATGAGCCATTTTAGTGAGACAAGCTATGTTAACAAGGATGCAAGAACAACCTTGCAAAACCGGTAGATCCACGATGAATTCTGTAGTGACATGACTCCACGGACGAGTGGGGATTACATCTTCTTTCAAAAAACCCACAGGTCTCTCTGTGCTGTATTTGCTTTGTTTGCAGATTCTACATGATTTTACATATTGTTTGACATCTTTGGACAAACCGGACCAATAGAAAGCTCTTTTGACCAAGTCCAGTGTACCAGCCTGCCCTCTATGACCTGCCGTTTTATGGTCGTGACACCATGAAATAACCTTTTCCTGAAGATTTTTGGAAGGTACCCACAACTGCTTTCTTCTGAACATTAAGCCATTCGCCTTGGTCAAACCTTTGAGCTCATGATGGTTGATGGTCGCCTCTCTGATTTGTTGCAGAAACGAGGAAACGCTGTTAATGATTTTGCTCCTTGGAAACATTCTTTCTGGGGAACGGGGAGAAGTACTTGAGGCACTAGATTTTCTAGAGAGAGGATCTGTAATCCCTTTCTTTTCTGGTTGGACGTTTATGTCTCACACAGGAGGAAGCCACAATGAAGGCTGGCAAAAAGCACCCCACTGGGACCCCGTTCCCAGGAGGGACAATGAGCCGAAAAAGCTGTTGATGGCAGAAAAACCCCATGCTCATGGCAAACAGGAATCCTCTTGGAAACTGGGCTCCTCTTTGAAGGACGAAAGACAGGCGATAAAATCCAAGGTGCCCGGAACCGGATTGGCAGTAACCAGAAAAACCTGAATTAGCAAAACAGTCAGAACGGGCCTGAAGGAACTAAAGGAAGCAAAGAAAGGGGAAATAGACTGGACTGAAAACCAAGGAAGAAGAAAAGGGAAGTGAAATCGAAGGGAGGAAGGCTAGAGAGAGAGAGCCAAGGAGGAGGGAGAAGGTAAGTAACGGGGAAGGAAATGTGCTCCAATAGAACAACCGGAGCGAAAGAGAAGGTAAAGGCACAAGCATAAACGCAACGGTGGCAGCGAAGCAGAGTAGCTGACCGTAGCGGTTGCAACGCGATGCGCTGGATGAAAGGCGTGGCTAAAGTAAACCTATGTACATCTGGAAGTGGGGAAAAAGACTAGACCGCTTGGATACACGTAGAAATGGACGTGAAAGGGCTAGGCGGCACAAAAACGGAACCTGGGTCACATGCGCCAAGATTGAATGCAGCATATGACACTTCGCTGCTGCCTGACGGCGCAGTTTTCCTACTGGACTACAGCTCTTTTACTTGTTTTTCACACTATGGTGCCTTTAGTCCCTGTTTTTCTTCCTGCTACTGTCCTTGTTGCAGATCTGTCAACCCGTCACTCGGGCAGTTATTTCCACGTACTCTTACACTGCCTCGGTT
The DNA here is from genome assembly GCF_040938575.1 of Ambystoma mexicanum. Classification (NCBI taxonomy): domain Eukaryota; kingdom Metazoa; phylum Chordata; class Amphibia; order Caudata; family Ambystomatidae; genus Ambystoma; species Ambystoma mexicanum. The sequence goes on along the minus strand of NC_090937.1, from coordinate 1,385,139,242 downwards.
TGCCTCAGTAGACTTCTGCTCCACAGCATCTCTCTCTCGCTCCTCCTGTCTTTCATCTATTACATCCATACCTTTATGTTGAATTTTGCCTTTTACCAATGCTGTTCAACTCTTGTGGCTCTTAACTTGTTGTCAGCTGTTTCCGGCTATCTCGCACTCACTGTGCCTTTCCAGACTCGTCTCTGCCTTTCTTCGTTCACGCTATCAAGGATTGATTGGGTTTCTGCTCTACCATTCAGTTGTGCCAGCCTCCTTGGTTATTTTCTACTCAAGTTCCACCTCTACCCATCATTTGTGGCATCCTCATTAATTATTGTGTACTCAAATTCCTACCCATCCTCTTCAACCATTGTGCAAGTGTGCAACCTTGGTAGTTATTCTATCATTCAGCTTGGACATGTGCTTGGCCATATTCGGTGACTTCAAGTCATCTACTGGAGAATCTTCCAGGTTTTTTTGGTGCCTAGAGGCTTTTTCCCTGGTTTGGGGGTTTGGCTCCTTGGAGTTCTCTGCAATTTGGTGTTTTTACCAGTCAAGGTGGCCTCTGATGGGGCTGGACCCTATTTACACGAAAGGAAGAACAAGGAAACCAAGAGGAAGGGGGATCCTGAAGCCAGGTAGACTAGAAGGAAGAAGCCGACAGACCCCAGGCACAGTTCTTCTGAAGGTCATGGTGATGAGGAAATGAGGGAGGCTCTTTTGTTGTCGGACAGTACGCTTGGGCTACAGTGATTGGGCACTCTCTGACATTGTCAATGTGGGGTACTATGTACATGATGTGTTCTGTTGGCCAATGGCTGTTCCTGTGCTGGGTTTACTTTTGAGGTGTCAGCGGATTGGTGTGGTTTGACATACTGGGGTGTCCACATGACCAATGTTCACATGTGATCTGTACAGGACACTGAGGTTCACTTCATTTCACATGCATGTATTGAGTGCATGTCCCTACTGACACACACACTTACACAATGCACCACCACACATACAACCACCCTTCCATGCCCACACATGCACACAGATTGCCTTCTCTGCCATGCTGTGTCCCTGCAGCGTATGATCACTTACCATTTGGGGATAGTGTACATGCGTCACTGGGTTACTTTTATTGCTTATCCTTTTTATATGATGCTCAAGGTGTATCCCCAACACAATGGCTGCTCACTGTGCTGTGTGCTGAGCGGTGTGTTGAAGGAGACACACACAGCTCACGGTTTTGGGATTTGCGGATTTGGATTGGCCAATGTGCATGCCAACAGGCATTCTGTCTTTTGTTGATGGTACCACTGGCATGCATTTGTGTATGACTTTGTATGTGTGGGAGGTTGTTGGTCAGTCATTTCATCTGATTCCATGTCAGGTGCGATTGTCTCAGGCCTCATTCCATTTATCACGTGGTACTTCGTATCTGATTTGTCATGTGTTGTGCTTTTGGTTTGCTCTTTTGCTATTGCATGCCATGTCATGATGTGGCCGACGAGGGTGATGGGGGTTGGAAGGGTTTGGGTGCCATACCAGTGATTTTCATGGCCTGTTTTGCAGGTGGGTGGTGTGATATGCACCTTGCATGTGTTCCTTTTGGTCACACAGGATTGGTTATGTTTAAGTAGCTAGGGATGGACACAATGTGGCACTTCTATGGAAACATTCTCACGGTGGTAAGGTTTGACAGTTGACTGTCTCTTTGTCATCATTGATTGTCACCTGGTATGTGCCAGGCCTGTGTGCACTCTGCAGGGGTGGGAGTTTAGATGAAAAACTTGGCCACAAGCTGTGTCCGGGCTGCCTCGCCACGTGCCCTTTCCCCTCTCATGAGAAGCACCTGTGCCTGTGGTTGGGGATGTGGGGGCACTACCATGTCCACCAGTATGCATTGCCGTGTTGCAACATTGTGCAGGACACATGCTGCCACAATGATCCTGCACACTACTGGTGGTGCATATAGTAGCTGCCCACCATAGCGGTCAAGGGAGCAGAAGTGTGACTTGAGCACTCCGAATGGGCGCTCAACTATGCCCCTGGTTGCAATATGGGCTGCATTTTATCTTACCTGGGGTGGTGTGGTGGGGTTCCTTATTGGCATCATCATGTGGTTGCTCAGAGGGTAGGCACTGTCCCCTGGGGAGGTGAGGATGGTTGTCATTAGTTGGGTTTGTGTATTTGTCTGTGTGTGACATGCATGCATGCACACAGACATTTGTACTCACCAATGAGCCATGTGTCGCCATGCTTCCCAGCTTCCAGGTCCCGGCTCAGGGCGGACATTCTGTATATGAAACTGTCATGGGTAGAGCCAGGATAGTTTGCATAGACAGAGGTGATGATTCCATGGGCATTGCATACAACCTGAACATTGATGGAATGCCAGTGCTTGCGGTTGTGGTAGATGTTCTCAGTGACCCTAGGTGGACGTAGGGCCACATGTGTGCAATCTATGGCACAATTTGGGGAAGTGTGTCACCCTGTAAAAGTCCTGGATCACGGCCTGCCTTTCTGCGGGTGTTCGAGGCATGTATTTCTGCCTGCGGACTGAGGGGCGTCCAGTCATGATTGCCAACACCTGGTGTAGGCAGCGTGACTGCGTGGGCTGTGAGACATCCCCAACTATGGCAGTTGTCTGCTGAAATGACTCAGTGGCCAAAAAATGCAGGACATTGAGCACCTTTTCCAAGGGCTCAGTGCTTGGGAGCACAAGGAGGGTGATGTGAGGTCATCCTCCACCTCAGTGACAAGGTCTAGAATGATATGAGTTTGAAACCTATACCTGCCATAGACCTGGTCATCAGGCATCCCAAAAAGGCTGGTCCTGGGCAAAGAAATGTGGGGCCTGGCTATTCTCCTCCTACTGCGGTGTCCCGCGATCAGTGCTGCGAGAAATGGGACATTCATCGTAGCTGTATATACATGTTTGCTGTTTGCGCGCACTTTTATACTGCGCGGGGCGGACGTGTTTACTCCTGTATGTGTCTTTTGGTGTGCATGGGTTTCCCCTATTCGATTCCATGAATACGTGTAGTTGGCGAGCGTGTGGGCGTTCCGTGTATTTCCCAGCAGTACTTCCCCAGTTATGCCCTCATTTTCACACGTTGTTCCCCATTCCGCGTGTTCCACCCCCTTTTTGGTGTGTGCACTACACGTTGTACGCTTACGCTGTGTGCGTAGTGCACAGCGTTCGGGATGTCGCGGTGATGTGTGCACCCGTGTGCGCCCGTGTCCGGTTCGTGCGGTTTCAGAGCAGCTCCCTGGGAAAGCACACGCACAGACTTCCATGAATCGCTTGCATGTGAATCGCACGCGTGTGCTGGATTTTTCACGCTTGCGCCACCGAATTCAGCGCACAATTGTTCCTCTTCAGCCTCTTAGTTTGGTTTACAGATGTATCGCATCAATCGGCTGGTTGATCTTCTCAAATGTACTTGTATTTTTACTTGTATATTATTGGCATTTATGAAGCACATTCGCAAAAGCATAGCACAAGATTCCGGAACACAGTACAAAAATATGAACAGGTGGTAAACGATTGAACAGGCCAGAGGATTTTCAGACTGGGAGAGGAAGGAGAGAAGATAGAGCATTAGGCAAGAACGTGGAGGGAAAAGAAGAATGAATGGCAAGAGACTAAATGTTCCACAGTTTGTTGGCAAGAAGGGAGAAAGAGTGGAAGCTATAGGGGGTACAGGAAGGTACAGAGGAAGACAATAAATGAGGATGTTTTGAGTAAAGAGGATGGGAAGGGCCGTATGGTGAAATAAGAGCAGCAAGGTGAGGAGATGAAAGTCCATGTTAACATTTGATCACAATACAGAGATAATGGAAAAGAAGACAGGAATCATAAGGAAGAAAGAAGATGGACTGAAGAGAAGGATGTAATTGAGGAACAAGGGGAATGTGAAAAAGAAGACAAATAGGCAAATACAGAGAGCAGAACAATGGATGAAATGAGAAAAGATAGATGACGTGTTAAGAAGCTTAGCTGCATGAAAAGACAGAAAGGGATGAAGATGACAAATATTGTGAATATGAAAGAGACAGATGTGGTATGTTGAGGAGATGTTAGACACGAAGGAGAAGGAGGATTCTAAGGTTACATCAAAATTACATGCAGAAGAAGAAAAGGGTAGAAAGGAATAAGGAAAACAGAGCCATCAAGGGAAGGGAAAGGGGATGATGGTGGAAAGAAGGGGAACTCAATTTTGGAGGGATTAAGATATACACAGTGGGATGTTTTAAGGAGATAAGTAAGAAAAGGAAAAAGATAGGTAGATCAAAAATTAGCCAGCAATAAAGGGTGAAGAGGAAGTGTTATGAGAATAAGGTTGAAAGGGGTGTGTTTAAAGTAAAAGGGAAAGACCATGGTATAGAGAGAAAGATTGAAAAGAGAAGTAAGATAAAGGATTAAAGAAGGATAATGAATGGGACAAGAGGGGAGGGAATGGGATCAAGGAGGGATGCAGTAGGATGGGTATGAGCAAGTAGGGAGGGAATACCTGTGTCAGCGAGAATAGAAAAGCCAGGGACATTTGAAGAGGAAGAAATTGGGGAAAATTGAGCAGGTGGGGGGTGGATGTAGAGTGAGAAAGGATGGGCACTATGGGGAGACTTGTAGGTAAAGAAAACAAGCACAATCAGAATGGGAAAGCTTGGAACAAACATTAGGATCAGAGGGGTGGGAGAAGGTTTTTTTGATGACTTGGAAAAGACAACAGGGGTATTGGGAAAGATAAGATGTAAGCATAGAGAAATTACAATTTTTAGCATAAAGAGCTGACAAATCTAGAAAGAGTGGAGTGCAGATAGAACGGTGAGATCAGAGAGCTCCCGAGTTTTCTTCCAACTGTTTTCTGCTTTGTGTAAGGATGAATACAGGGTGCAGGTCAGGAGACAGCGATTGTTGTTGAGGATTAAAATAGGGAAGACAAAATTGAAGGGGTTAGTAAAAATCAGGAGTAGTGTAGAGAGTGTTAAGGTGAGCAGAAGAGGCTTTATTTAGTGAGAGAGAAGAGAAATATGCGAGGGACAGAAGGAGGGATGAGAGGGAGGAAAGGAAAAAAGATGATGAGATAGATTGTAAGTCAGATTGTAAGAAGGAAGTGGAGGATGGAAGGTGGTGGGAATAAATGGGAATAGATGGTAAGGAAAAGAAACAAGATGAAATGATACAAAGAATATGTGGTATTAGAAGAAATATGGGAGTCAATAGGAATTGAGAAAAATGTTGGGTCAGGAAAAGAGTCACATATATGGGAGGGAGAAGTAGAGAGCTTTATGAGAGAGAAAGAATTAAGAAGAGGTATACATCAGGACGACACGTGGGTAGATGTACTATGATGACCTAAGTCACCTAGTAAAGAAAGACGAGAGTCTGGCTCCTCGCAGAAATTGGTAATAGGCTCAGGAGGATGATAGATGGCGTTAAAAGCAAAAGAGTGGGGTTTGGAAAATGAGTGGAAGTGGTATTCAAGGGTTGGGAACAGAGGAAGGTTGGTAGGTGGAGAGGAATCATACCAGGAATAGTGGTGCCAGTATTGCCTCCTCTGCCAGAAGACTGAGGGGGTGTGACAGAATTTAGATTAGGGAAAGGGAAGTGAGACAGGAGTGGAGTTGTTAGAAAAAAAAAGGTTTCAGCCAGACATAAGAATTGTAGATTGTGATGAAATAACTGGTCAAGAATATAATTTAACTTATTGGAAATAGAGTGTGCATTCCCCCAGGCCAATAGACATCACGAGAGTCATGGAGTATGAAATCGGAGATTAGATTAGATTATATAGGGAGCCAAAGTGAGGTTATGGAGAGGGAGTGGATGAGTTGAATTAAGGATAGGGAGGAGAGAAGGTGAGTGCCAGGAAAATCATGATAAATCATAAAAGAGTTCCTAGATGATCTAGATAGACCATGCATTCTGACTTGCAAAGGTTAACCTTAGTGGTCTCTTAGTCACTACATCCATCATGCTATATATTGTGTCTGTTCTATGTCAACATGTGCGAACAGCTCTCTTGGCCTTATGTCTGCAACTGATTGGTCTTATTTTGTTGTCCCTCATCAATCTCATATCTGTATGTCTTAGATGGCTGTGAAAATGCAGATATCTCTGGGGGTATGGCTCACCGACATAGGGTTGGACAATAGTGTGTGGTATGTGTGTTTGAGAGAGCAAGAGTGAGTCAGTGTTTTGTTGGCTGTGTGTGTGTGGTATGACATGTTTTTGTTTAGGGCAACTCTTGTGGTGGTTTTGGAGTGGTGGGGAGGTGTATTTGTGAGTATAGTTGTATGTGTTGTTGATCCTCCCTATATGTGTGAGTCTTAAATGTTCTACTGTTGTTGGTGCATGTTGTCAAGCATACAAGAGGTCTCCAGTCTGTATCTAAGAAGATCACATTACTGTAAATGACTCATACCTATAGAGAAAATAACTACTGTGAACATGTTTACATCTTACAAGTGTAGGATGTCGATGTTTTCCACATATAAGATTACCGGTTCTTCATAGATACAGGCCTGGTGACACTGTATATGTGCATGTAAGTTTGTATGGTGTGATGTTTAGGGTTGTGGTGATGGTGCATTTATAAGTCATTTAAGTGTGGAGCTCTCCATGAACATGTCATTGTTTTGTGATTCCGGGGTGGGTGTGAGTTAGGGGCAACATGTAAGTGGGTATGTGTACCTATTGTAATTAATGTGCTATTGGTATTCATTGTTGTGGTGATTTGTGATATTTGTTGATAGAGGGGGACATGTTTGCATATGATATGTGTGACATGAAGTTCCTCATTGATTTATGCTCATCGAGGATTTGATTGGTTTGGTGGTGTGTTGGGAAGCTAGGGTGCTAGACAGAACGTGTAGTGTAGGGTATTTTGTGTAGATTTGGGGCCTGGCAGTATTTTCTTACCGCCAAAAATAATGGTAATTTGGCAATGACTACTCCTTGCATTTAGATTGGGTTTGGCTTTATAGTGGTCTAAATTTTGTTGGTGGTATTTTGGTGAGACTATTTTTCTGTGTTATTCAGTGCCCCAATATACAAAACCCCTTCTTTTTGCTTAGACTGTTCGTGTGATCACTAGAGGCCTCGGACCTGCATTCACGGATACCACAATTTTCACCAATAGCATTCCCAATCCCCTGTGGTATTATCACTAATTTATTTACATCAGTGAGATTATGTTTCATTGGCCTCTCTCTGCTGATTCATGTATGCTCAGCAGTCTATAGTATTATATTCCACTCACAAGCCACACACATATAGCCTGAGTGGAATCATGCACACAACTGTTTATAATTGCTAATGACATTACTTCATATGTATAGGAAATTTGACACGTATATTACCTAACAACCTCCCCTTTTCTTGTATGGTATGCTTTAAATGCACCAAAGAAAAATAGAAGCAAAAACACCCTTAGACAGGCGATGTGTTATAATAGTTTCATTTCAAAATAGTACATTACCAGCTTTGCGATGCAGTCCTTTCTAAAATAAACAGAAGACAAACAAATGCAATAATACAACGCATTTCATTTTACATTTGCAACAATGAAAAGAACAGTACATCAATATGACAGCATTTAGATGGCAACATTATAATATGGCATTTAAACACAGTGATTTCCTAGCGATATCTTTCCAGCCTGAAAAATATTTCATTCACACGACACTCCCTCAAATTTTACGTGATAATTACCAGTTGTTTGTAGCTTTTCCGCACGCAAAATCTCCTAGCTTGTCGCCTACGAGAAGTGACCCAGGGCTTTCTTTTTTCTTTAAAACACACAGCGAGAACATGCAGTTTAATCTGCAATCTGCAGTTCTCAAGCCGGTGCCAAGTAAAACCAAAATAGCCAGTCTCTGAAGGGCAGTGCATCTGGAACGACACCTCTCAGCAGCAGAACAAAGGTGACCTCACTGTAGCTCCACAAAATGTCTTTTCCCCTTCATTCTCTCAGAGCTACCACAAGAAACCTCTGTTACATCCCCCAGGCTTACGTGTCACCAATCAAATTCACAATATCATATCCTCCTTCCTCAACAATAGCTCACTTTTACAGTAGGCAACTGTATCTAACTGATTTCCTGGTATGCGGAGTGATTCCCTGCAAAGACAGTGAACAGAGCAAAGAAAAAAAAAATCTAAATGCACGTTTAAAAATGAATCTCAGCTTGCCTCCTTTTTCTACATGGAGAACACATTATAATGTTAATGAGTTAGAATCAGTATTAGTCTTTGTTAATTAAGTTAGTCAATCAGGTATCTAATGTGGTCTCCTGTAAGTGAGGCGTTTCAAGTGAGAAAAAAAAAATTGTGTGCTTTTAAAATCTGTAGCCTGTCTTCATTTACATGTCCATCTGTTACACTGGCAACACATGGCTTGCTGTACCACATTGCAGCAATAATGTGATCCCATGCAGTGGCGTGCACTCCAAAATACGCTAAATTATACTACAGTAGATATATGTTTTATTCTTAAGTTGTGATTGTTGATTTGAGTATTTGAATTTGAATAATTAATTTTGTTTACTAGAGTACAAAAGGAATGGTACCGCCACAGCAGCACTCTTGACTTAGGAAAATCCAAGTTCTTGAGGCTTCTAAGTGCAGCAGGCCTTCAGATGTGCACCTAAAGATGAACGTGGAACATGATTTGTACATTTTGATGTTATTAACAAGGTTTACCGATTTATGTTGTGCATGTTTTTTTTACTCATATACCTACTAATAGTTTGTTTAGTTCTTAGTAAACCACGTTAATTTATCACTATTGTTGTCATTCATGGAACAAAGTTGTTGGTTTAGTAATCCCTGCTTTATTTTACGGAGGCCAAATGCTTAGTTGGCTAAGGTTTTTTAGGTGAATGTTTTCTTATCAGTCTCATTTCATGCTGAAGTCTTCATGAGCAGGAATGCCAGAATCCAGAATGTCACATTTCATCAGCAGTGTTTTAGATGTGTCACACATGAAAAAGTGGTTCTGTGGATTGGTGCACATAGTTAATATTGAGTGCTGTAGAGGTACGTTGTAAGCAGTGTGTCATATTTTACTAATATAGTTACATATTTTACTAGCACTTGTTTGTCCGCTAGATTTTATATAGTAGTTAAATAAGAAGCACCACATGTTTTATTGCTTTTGTTTTTTTGTCACAGTTGAAGTTTCATAAGTATTCAAATTGGCCACCTACTGGAAATGTAGCCATGCTGTGTCTTCGACTTGTGGGCAATCTGTTTTTCGAGCTGCTTTTGCCATGTGTTGGTATGTGTAGTGTGGCTGTGTTTTACTGTTGGTTCTGCAATGTATTTACAAAGGTACTGTTAGTTGACTGTGTTTTAGTGTATGCCATTATTTCACATATTCTCAATGCATTCACTCTTGTTGCACATTCTCAATTGATTCTCATGTGGTTTGCTTACCACAAATTACAATGTGCATGTCTGTGGCCCTTTGCATTGTGATAACAGTAGTTGTTGCTCTTTGTGAGTGTTGTTTCTCAGGTGCTCCTGACAGCTGTCTTTCTGTTTTTCTGGAGTTCTCCTCTTCAGGTGGTTTTGTGCAGTTGTTTGTGTCTGTTCTTCTTCTCCCGGTTTACCCAGCATCACTCTGGGTACTATAGTGAATGGAAGTTATTAATACAAGTATAGCACATGTATAGTTGCACTAAAGACAGCAGTTGTTCCTTTTACTACTAATGCAAAGTTGCTCTACTAATTTTCTTCATGATGTTAATTAGTAATTTATTGTTCTGTTTATTTCACCTACATTGTTTGATATAATTGTAGTTTTTAAGTAGCATAGGTGATGTTTTTTTTATATTAAATCCTGTGTAAAATGTAATTTCTTACTGCTGGAATGATGAAGATAATGTTTTTCTTTTAATGAGACTTGTTATGTTTCTTGTGGTGATTTCCTTCTCTGTTGTCCTGCTTTTATTTTTATCTGGTGGCACTGTAATTAAAGAGACATTACAAAAATGCAACATGTAACTTAAGACTCTTTGGGTCAGCCAAGATAATCCTATACACATTCATTTTCATTCACTTGTAACAGTGATGGATTACAGTTGTGCCACACCCTAGAAAATAATGACACAGGAATGACTTGGCTTCAAATATCTGAAAAAAGAGGCTGGTGAGAAGCCACCCAATTTGCAATAGCAAACCACCTTTCCCCTGTTCTATTTTGTTTAATTCAGATTTATTTGATATTAGTTGACAAAGGGCTCCAAGTCCGAGCACTCTATCCATGGACTACCTCCAGCTGTCACGAAAAGTAGAAATGGGTTCGGGTTCATGTGATCAACTGGATCAGGCACACATCAGCAAAATGTCCTGAACACTACATCTGGAACCTGCTGTTTCTCGGCAGAATCCACAACTACATATATTTAGTTTCCAGTGTAAGGGAGGAAGTGTCTCCCAGGCCCCCCTTCGTTCCTAACAACGCACATGATATGCTCATTCCGCGGTTGACAGCGCACCTCTGGCCAAGGTGTGAGGTTACCATTAAAGGACCCATAACTGTGCATGGCCTATGAGCCATGAGACTCCATTTTGTGTTAACTACCAACTCCATTTTCTAGTAGGCCGCATGTAAACGCTGAATGCAGACCTGCACCTCTCCCCTTCATTCTCCGAGCACAGCCAGCATGCCAACTACCCACCTCCTCCCCTCTGCCGTCTCCACGGATGTCCTGTTCTCACGGAAGCTTGGCCGCGAAGTGTAGCAAGCTAAACACTGTATCTCTCCTCTTCCTTTTACATCACTGCCTTGTGTGTGACCGGGCCAAGGCCTGGTCCTGTAAAAAAACATCCATCTCCACAAACCTGCCTCCGCACTAGCAGACCGCTTCTAAAGAAATATAGACCACAAGCCCCCTAACCTCACATCTCTTTGATGTAAGAGTTGCAAGCCCCATGCTCATGAGCCACTCTAGTTCACCTCCATACCACTAATCACCTTTGGCCATATATTCTTCTTGTACTAATAAAGAGTAAAACATCCACGATAGAGTCAAACAGATGTTCAATTAATGTGTTTGAAGTACTGTGTTAGATAAGGCACCTGGGCCAACATACCCTCACTCCTGGTGCCTCAGGTCAGATGCTTAGAAGATATGTATATATGTGTATTGTGTATTAAGTCCCCATTTAGTATGTATAATACTAAAATGAGTGTGGCCAAAAGGGGCACAGAGTTAGTTAGAATGAATTACAGCAACCTGGACATCGCCTGACCCTACACCCCTCCCAGATGAGCCCAGCCGGCCTGCGTGCTCCAAGAAGTTACAAAGTTCGGAGCTGACCAATCCTGGAACAACACCCTTAAACATGCTATAATGCACAGTCCCCTTTGTCCAATGAAAACGGCTTACTGTATCCCCTATAGGACACATCATAGATGACGTGTTTTTGTAATATAATATGTATTTTCAGTTGTTTGGGCACAGCGCTCTTGGAGTAGCAGAGTCCTCTGCATGCCCCATTTTAACTTTATATAAAGACTTATCTTTTACCTCACTTGCACTTGGTCCTGGTCTCATTCCCTACTGGGGTGTGTCAATTAGTGTCTCTTATTTGGTTATTTCACTGTAATTCACTGTAATTGTGGGGAATGCCAGCTTTCACCAGCCATCCATAACCATTAATCCCAGTGGCAGCTGGAGACATTTTAGAGTGAAGGGAAGTAAGCATTTCATCAGTGTTAGTGGTGCAATCTGGTTTAAGCAGGTAATCATTTGGAAAAAGGATATATATTGTATACTGTAGACTTGAACAGCACTAAAGGGAATAAGGTTGTCTAGCATGAAGGGCCTCTAATCTCTAGACAATTAACCCAGTAAATCCTAACTTGGAACCCTTTGCACTCATCTTGAGAAATAATTCTCTTCCAAAGATGTTTTTAAAAATGTTATTCTGTTTAGATAAACAATCCATACGAATCCAAATTAATTTACAAACAGTTCTGTATCATTCTATGCATATTATATTCAACTGAGTCTAAGACAATCACATGGTAAAACAATGAAAATGGTTTCTCAAATGTAGGATCCCAAACATTCTCTTGTTCTCAATAAATCGCTCCTTAGGAAAAAATATATTTCGAAACAACAAACTAGATCTGATAATTGTCCCAAATCCCCCTTCAGCTGTACTTACTTACCTATAACGATAGTTCTCATTTTAAAAATGTATATAAGCTAAAAGTAAGGAAATATTAAAACCACATTAAACCACATTAAACATGGCTAAAACCACGAACCTCAAGAATGGAAAACACGCTTCAAATATCGAAAATACTCGGCACAAACTGCCACCCTGTCTGTAAACACATTATACACATATCATTGTCTAAGTGAAAAATAACTCTATAAATGTGTTTATATCCTTATCACGAAGACACAGGTATGTTTTAGGCCTATGGAGATCTCTTGATACTCTCTTTATAATGGATCCGGCACTGATAATTATTCCTGTTCAAATTAAAATAGTAATGTTAATACCACATCACCCTATTATATATTCAATTTATATCAGTAGTCAGAATATTTGTAGCCAAAACACCATTGGTATCGTATCTCCATTCATCTAAACATTCTCAGTTAATGTCACCTTCTTCTCACACAGCATAATCGTGACTAGATGGTAGGATCCATGCCATTTTGAAGGAAGCGTTAATATACTCAAAAAGACTGTGAAGATTTTACATCGCACTAAAAGTGAAATCATGAATCTTATTGGCACTTTGCAATCTAGCTTGAGTATTTCCCCTGTGTCGCCATCTTTAAATGGCAGACACTCATATATATGTATGTTAACTAGTGCTAGATCTTTATTATCTGTGAAAAGATGTTTGTATAATCTATCATCAATTATTATAAGAGGTATCAGTATATTAAACTGACATGCATATTCACCCATACCATTTATGCTCAATAGCTGGAATATTTTAATGACCACTACTAAATACTCAAATGAAGACTGATAACATCCTTCAATATTGTACAAAGGTAGCTTCAAAGTTATTAAAAATACAATTGATCACATACATCTTTCTTCAATTTCAAGTATATCATCCTTACACATTCTCACCTTGTTAAGTATTAATTGATGTGTCCCATCATCCTAGAGAGGCATCCGAGGTAGGCATTCTGTCTTTTGTCGTATTTACACAGCCAGGCTGCCTGGAATCCACATAGCCTCCCATTTCTGGTCTGAGTACACAGGGTTGACCGTGGTCTGCTACAAATCTGATGTGGCATTAATAATTATGTGTAAAATATCAGCCACCATGCCAAAGGTATGTCTTATATTTCCAGATTATCCTGCCACCAACCGATAGTTTAAGATTGTAATTATTATTATTGTTGTGTTTAGTAGAGGTCAGACAAAAATGCAACCTCTTCATTCTAGTGACTTTGCTGTCACATCAAACAGGGCAACTGTGACCTCTTTAACTGAACTGTGCCATTGGTTAGCGTGAGCTGCAGATCAAGATAATAATGCAGCAGGGCACACGTGTACACTATGCTTTTGGCATGGAGTTTAATGAAAGGAGTACCTGGCTAGCAATCTACCCTTTCTGAGATGGATTTCCTGCATCATTTTAAAAAAATAGGGAATGTACACTCTTGCCAGACAGCTATCTTTCAAAAGATGCAGAGCATTATGCATGGCTTTTTCTTTGCTTCATTTGGTATTTTTGTGGAGGAAAGTATCTGTCAAGTACACACACACACACACACACACACACACACTCCTGCTCTCCTTTGCTTATTAGCCCCCATTGGCATGCATATTCTGCTTGCATTGACTTTCGAATTTGCCTTTGTAACTCTTGCAACTTTTCTTTAATTCACTTACTAGTACATGGGGGAAACTGCCCCTTTAGTTCTTTTACAGCAGGGACAGGAATCTCAGTTTTCAATGTATAACTGTTCATCCTAAAAACGTCGAACTGTACATCCTAAAAGGGATGTGTGCAGTGTTAATGTTGCTGTAGATAAAAAAACTACTGACTCTTAAATTATGAATGAACTGTACTGTTGGTAATTCAGTGATTATGAGCAGCATCAGGAGTGTACATTTGAATGTTTAAGCTGAGTGAGGTATCCAGTGATTTCAGGGAAAACAATTTCCGAGAGGTATTTTTTTATGAAAGAAAAACAGCGAGAAAAAAAACACTGAATTATTTTTTTAAAATATATATGGGATGTGGTAAGGGGATAAAAGGGATGGGGAGGGGTTTGGGATGGGCTTAAACTCATAGGGGCAGAGGGTTTGGGGGTAGACACCCAAATAGAAAATACAAATAATTGGGTGTTTTTTTTCGATTCCATATAATAACCTGTATGGTATTATGGTATTCAGACATGTCTAGCAAAGATACATCTAAACCATAGCTGATGGCGCATTCAAGATAGAAATTCAAGAGCGGTAAATGCAAGAGACAAGACTACCTGGTGAATACTATTTTCATTTGGGCCACCACAGGATGAATTGTGGATCTTGGTTTGGTCTAATAATCAGTTATTGAAGCTGTATTTGATAGACAAACCCCCAAGTAATGCAGGGAAAGGGTTCCTATTCAACCTTGAGTCACCAACCATCCAATACATTGGGGGTCATTCTGAATTGGGCGGTAAGGGTTTAAGGGCATCGGTAAGGATTCCGGTGCCGGTAAACCCTTACCGCCCTATTCCGAGGTTCCTTAGCGGGTCCCAGCATGAACGGCTGGTCTGACCACCCGTTCTCTGCAGGTCTCTTTAAGGGATCTTGGAGCTAATAATGGGACCGCAATTTGCAGGCCCGTTATTAGTGCCTTCCCCATTCCCATTGAGCCCTATGGGGGCTCAATGGGAATGGGGAATGGTTTACTGAATGGGGACTTACCGGGTCCTCCAAGGTCGGAATGACCCGGTAAATCCCCATTCAGTCAGACCGGACCCGGGTTTGGAGGCAGCCATGGTGCTTATAGCACCATGGCTGCCTCCAAACTCGGAATGACCCCCCATTGTCTTTGGTTTCAACTTATTAGTATAAATCACTATTTTCGATTTGGCCCCATTGATTATCAAGTTATTTGCAATGGCATAATCTGTTAACAGTTTTCATTTTCTTTGTAGACCTGTTATGTTTTACCCATCCTGTGTTTGTAGCCAATGCCTATCCATGTGTAAGTCTGTATCTGGAATGTTAGAATCAGAGTGTTCTACCTAGAATGTTATTGTGTGAGTCCCTAATGTCTGATTGCAGCAGTTGGAAACTGAGCTTGGCACAGGGGGACCGGTGGATGTTTCTGTTACCATGAACTTGTCCTGCATTATAACCTATTGTACTTACCTATACATATACGAACCTACTAAAACCATATAACCTAACTAAGTATCATGAGTGCTTATTTCAACCCTCCAACCCCCATCACAACACTGGCGACGAGGATTATTGAAACTGAAGTAACAGGAACTAATAAAAGGAACATGGAGTACAATAAAGACTTGGACTAGTAAACAAAGGTGGCAAGGACATTACCACCAGGAAGAAGCTGAGATCCAGAGGCATCCAACGCCCCCCCCCCCCCGGCCCTAAGGTAAGTGCGCCCGGTGCCAGCAGTAATCAAAGCAGGCTCAGATGTACTTGGAGGGGCTGCTCTGTGCGGCCGTTATTATCAATGTTATTTGGCATTTAGACTGCAGCAGCCAAATGTAACAGTGCGTCGGGGCTGGGGATCCATGATACAAAAGAGGCCAGTGCTTCATAATTGCAGTGTAAAAGGCCATCAGAACAACATCAAAGAGACAAGCATTTACATTAAACAATTACCATTGTGGCATTTCATCCAGGCGGCGCTGCGTGGGCTGGCAGTGTATGTGGTCCGTTGATGTCAGGCAGTCAGGCTCGGGTGACGGGTTGGAGCAGAGATCTCCGTTTGTGGCTGCTCCCTCTACCTAAATGATGACGTCAGGAGAATCCCTGGGGTATCGGCGATGGTGGCTTGTGTGGAGCGTTCATGCCAGCGTTCCAGGATCCTGCAGTGGATGGCACCGCATCTCAAAGAGCTTTTGGAAGTTTCGAAAAAAGCACCTTCCATGTGCTTCCAAAGGGCATTATTTCCGGATCTTAGATAGTATTTCAAAGACGAATTACAGCAATCTGGTAGGAGATGGTACTGAAACAATTGCAAAACGTCAAACGGCGAGTGTTGGACCACCAAGGTGTTAAAGGAATATTCGGATCAAAGCTTTTATTGAGAGAAAACGGACCAGAGCTTTTATTGAGGAAAAAGGGAAATTTCAGGATATGGATCTTTGGATAAGGCAGTCAACGTGGACATGTTTATTTCCTTTGTGCATCACACTATTTCTGCCGTTGCCATGAGGAGGCATGAGGTACTGTTTAACGTTTTCTTTCACAGGGTTGGGAAAGACGACACCCTACAGGAAATATATAAATGTTTTCAGCAAGAGATATTGGGCCTCATTACATGGAAGGCGGTAATGGTTAACGGCCACCGTTAATGGTAACGGTGACCGTTAACCATTACCGCCTTACTACGAGGTCCCTTAGCGGGTTGGTGCTTTAACGCCTGCTTTTTGCAGGCGTTAAAAACCAACCCGCTAAGGGACCTCGGAGCTAATTACGGCACCGCAAAATTGGGAAGGGCAATGGCGGAAGGGGGATTTACCGCCCCACCAACCTTGGAATGGGGCGGTAAATCCCCTTTCCGCCAAGGCGGTGCCGGTATTTTACCGGCATGAGCCATGGCGCTAATAGCGCCATGGCTCACCGCCTTCCGTGTAATGAGGCCCATTGTCTAAGTGAACAGCAAGGTGCATGGTCTAAGTGATCACATATTGAACAATTCTGGAATGCAAGTAAATTAACGTTTTGTTTGAGATTTCCAAAAAGTAACCATTCGACATGCTGTTTGTAGTATGGTGATTCCTGTTTTGGATAGTGCCTATAGTGTTGGCGTGGTTTAGACATTTTCATGTCTTTATGTTGTTGAGTCCACGTGCTGAGTGGTATGCTGCCAATGTGTTTTTTTTTGGCAAGTATAATTTGGAAAATGCATTGACCTAAAGCTATGGTGCCAATGGGTTTAGAAAGTTTTAGGAAAAGTCATGAACCTAACAACCAAAAGAAATGTCAGTCAATGATATTACAAGTTTTTTTTGCACTAATCCAAACTTTTGTCCACAGTTACATTTCAACAAAGACTCTGCAGGCACAAATATTGTGGACTTTTATGTGGCACACCTAAATATTGGATTTTGCTGAATTCTTCTGGTTGTTTTTGGTGTGGACATTGGACTGAGACCTACAGCATTTTTTTATTGGGGAAATTCATTCTCAAAATGTTTATTGAGAACATCTTAATTGCACTATTGTTGTTAATAACAGTTTTTTTTTCCACAGGTAACATCACAAAGGACTTTGTAGCTGAATATGTTGGACTCAATTGATGTTGCATACTCTTGTTTACCAAATATTATATGTGCAAATTGCCTAAGTGTGTAATGTTATTCGGTGAGAGAGTGGGTGTGTGCAAATCGAAGGACGGACGAGGATCCCGACACTCAGGTGTATCAACATTTTGTGGGATGGAGAATCCTGACACTTTGGTGTGTCAGATATAGGGGGATGGAGAATCCCGACACAGTTGTGTGTCAGATATAGGGGGATGGGGAATCCTGACACAGTGGTGTGTCAGATATAGGGGGATGGGGAATCCCGACACAGTGTTGTGTCAGATATAGGGGGATGGAGAATCCCGACACAGTGGTGTGTCAGATATAGGGGGATGGGGAATCCCGACACAGTGTTGTGTCAGATATAGGGGGATGGAGAATCCCAACACAGTGGTGAGTCAGAAATAGGGGGATGGAGAAACCGGACACTGCGGTGTGTCAAATTTGTGGGGGATGAAAAATCCTGACACTGTTGGTGTCAAATATTGTGGGTCGGGTGCCAGAAGAGGAAGATTATGGTGAGTGCAGTTGGCATGTTTTGGAGTAATGCCAAAGTTAATGTGCTCAATGGTGAGCATTTATTTTTCAAGGTTTGTGGCCATGCTACAGATCTGTTATTATGTGGACACCTCCTTGGGTCAATGTCAGTGTTATATGACAACGACATTGGGCTTGGTGCCAGCATGAGGGTGTTTAGTGGACGCTCTTTGGTGTCTAAATATGGATATGCTATAGGCAGATAGAGGGGTATTACCCTGTGGTTTTGTCGGGAAACCTAGTTGTTGGTGAATGTTGACACAGGATTAATATGTTGTTGTAGGTGGCAAAGATTGTTTTTAGATTGTGAGCTGGTCCCATGCTTATGAGTTCCATAAGTGCCCATTATGGTTCTGGTGAATGAATTGAAGTGGTTTGGCTATTTGACAGCCATATTATGGTCTTGGAAGGGTATAGCATTTTGCTTTTAATAGTTAGCAGGATGAGTTTCTAGAAGGATAGTTCTTTGAGATGTAAATTGTTCACATTAATGACTTTCCCTTCTGTTTTCCTACTTCATTGTAATGTTATGTAAGGGAGGAGATGTGTTATCTTTTACCCATCCTGTGTTTGTAGCCAATGCCTATCCATGTGTAAGTCTGTATCTGGAATGTTAGCATCAGAATGTTCTACCTAGAATGTTATTGTGTGAGTGCCTAAATTCTGATTGCAGCAGTTGGAAATTGAGCTTGGGATATATATATGAACCTACTGAAACCATATCACCTAACTAAGTATCCTGAGTACTTATTTCAACCCTCCAACCCCCATCACAACAAGACCTAATCAGGTTTGGTCGAAAAATAAATTGTTGGTAAATGTGAGCAAATTTAATATAATGGCGCCCAGCTTGACAGGATTTGTTGTATTTGTTGCCCACATTGTATCAAGGCCAGCCATATAAAGATTGAAGAGAGTAGTTGTGAGCACACAGCCTTGTCATAGGCAAATAGATGTAATAATTGGTTGTGTCAGTTCGCCTTCTCTCATCAAATGAATCCTGATAGAGCAATTCGAGTGTAAACAAGATAGAATTTGACTAAGGGTACTAGAATTCCCCATTTCAAAGGGTTGGCCCATAGTTGTTTACATATAACCCAGTCAAAGCCATTGGTCATATAGAGCAAATCTATGTAAACAGTACCTATCACTGATTTCTTAACTCCAGCTAACAGATGTCTAATAATGATACTATTTAGAGAAGTCCCCAAAGCTCACAGTCGGTTTAGTGACAGAAACACTTAGCATAACACTTTGAGTGAGACATCCTGTACAATTAGAGGGTCACTGCCACAACACCATGGCATGGGCTTCCTTATATTAAACCCCAATCAAGCAGTGAGACAATGGGCCTCATTATAAGTTTGCCGGTCTGGTATCAATGGTACCGGTAAGCTTGCCGGTACCATTGTTACCGGACCGGCAAACTATGAGTTCTGCTCGCAGGTGCCTTCCCGCCTGCCAGGTCTGACCTGCGGGTGTACCCGCACCCACGAGCAGAGCATGTCGGATGCACCAGCACCGTTCTGAATGGTGTCGGTGCATCCAACCTCCCCATTCCCATTGAGCCCTATGGGGCCCTATGGGCTCAATGGGAATGGGGAGCATTTCATTCCGCCGCCCAGAAAAGTGGCCATTTACCGGGTCCAGTAGGGCTGTAATGACCCGGTAATTGCCCATTCACGGGCACCGGAACAATTCACAAGTTTTGCAGCAGCCTGCGAGTTTTACCGGCAAGTCTACCGCCAAGCTTGTAATGAGGCCCAATGTCAGGGAATTGACAAGCATGAAAGCGTGAGCCCCTCTTCACACATAGAGATAGCTGAGCCAATGTTCCTAAAATGTATTCAAATCATGATCAAACATGTTTGAGCCATATTGCCAAATCCCAAGACACTAAACTGAGATATGAGACTCCTGGGGTTTAGTTGGACATCGAAACTATGGAATACTTCCTGCCTCGATAACAGTACCCGCATGGAGTGAATTCATCAAGACATCCATTCAATGATGCACAGCACAGTTACCAAGTACCGCCCATTCAGCTTGACACATATTTAAAGTATATGTCTAAACCTGCAGAAAGAATCTATTGACATCAAACAGAACATTCTTGCTTACATTTGTTTAAGCTGGGAGAATATGTTTGTCTATAAACGAGCGTCTAGCATTTTGGCAATTCTGCCCAAGACTGATTTCCTTGAACTTGTGTGGCTGGCCCTGGCAATGTGATTTGGTTGGTTTCAGATAAATAATATAAAAGGAGTTGTTTGGTGCAATTTCAGAACGAGTTTTTTGTAGACGGGCTGTGTAGGGGGTTGCAAATTCACAGCATAGAATTTCGTTGAGGAATAGCTAGGACATTGATACCATTTAATTAAGGAAGAGGTAGAAAAGTGTTAGGATTTTGTTGTGAGAGAAAATAAGAAGTTATAACAGGACTTGTCTTAGTCGATGGAGACTAGGAATGGGAAAGTCTTGAAGTGTTCTCTTGTAATTGTAATTGTAAACATGGTTTGAATTAGCTTGAGCCAAACAAGCCTCAGAGAGATGGCTCACAAGTGTAATCAAGCTGAATCAGAGGTCTGATTTGACTTGTACATGGCTCAAATCAGCGCAATCAAGTTGAGCCAATAAGTCAATATGGGTATGCACTAAGGTAGTTCCATATTTCACACTTTTGACTTTTGATCATTGTATTCTGTTTAATCCTGTCATCTCTTGGGATTGGTCATTGTGCTCTTAATTGATTTTCTACATAGGTTTCTGATCATACCTTTGCGGTATCATGGAAATGTTCTAGGGCTTCATAACATTACTTTAATTCCTTACTTCTGCAAACCATGGTTCGTTCAGACTTAAACTACCATTGTGTGTGTTGCCTAATTATGCTTTGCTACCATTTCACTCTTTTCTACACTTGGCAATGTGTGTCCTCTTTGAACTCAATTTCTTTAATATAATGTCTTCATATCTTGTTCCTTTTTATTGGCTTCTGGGATGAATCCAAGGAAAGTATCCCTTTTACCCAAGGGGTAGCCCCCCCCCCCCCTTGGGGCTATGGAGGTAAGCCTGCTACACAATATACTCCCTAGGATACAGGGCAAGCAGGATATCACTGGGTATGATCCCTGTTGGGAAGGAGATGAACCTATCCCACCTATTCTACCCCCTTGGCACTTTAGAGTAAGGTGAATCCCATTAACAAATGTGTGACGTGCCAGGGGCTAGGGGTGTATTAAGGGATCATGCACAAACACAATACTATGCAAAATGTAGATGCTTAGACCTAGCGCGTGCATATAAACAGGCGCCATTTTGTAGTTACGGTAGAAACATTCGTGACTTCATGGCTGCACAGTAGAAACAGACCATAAACCTAACGAAGAAACCTGAATAGGCCCAAGCGCTGATGAGAGACCCATGATGTTGGCCTCCATAGAAACTCTCGTTTGTTGCACAACTGTTGCCAATAAGTGTTATCCTGAGAAGGAATGTGTCCTGCAAGTCCGCCAGACAGTACCAGATGCCTCTCAGTGTACGTTCATTACAGCCAGGCCAAAGCAGGCCTCCGACGCCCAACCAGTCGACCATGAGTTATGGCACCCACAACTGTCCCTGTCCAAGACCCCTAAATTCCATGATAGTATATGACCCTAGACCACCAACCATGAACCCAGTGGCCATAAAAGATCTAAAAGAACATGACCATTCCACTTTATTTCATAATGACAAAGTTTGTAATGCAAGGTTTAGGGTGTAATAAATTATAGTTCAAAGTGAGTGTGGAAGCCTTGGTTGCGGATAGTACGATACCGAATGCATGAAGAATGTGTGGGCCAGCTTGATCTTAAGCCTCCCCTTGTGCCAGTGCCCAAGCATCCCAGGTGCACACCATAATGACAGAGTAGCATTGTCTTACATAGTAACTAATTGCAAACTCGACCTTGGTTCCCTGTCTGTTTAACCTAATGAAAGAACCACTTCTGAATCAAGTGTGGTGCTAATTTCGACGTATTTATCTCCCATGTACTCCTTCACCACAAGACCTTTGTTTCTAGGGAATGTGTCTGCCAGTTCTCTTTGAGTGCTCCATATAATCCAGTTTATTCCCACAACCCTTTTAAACCAGATCCCACCACCTTTTCCTGAAACCTATGTTGGCATTCTTGATGGAGAATAGTGCATTCACGTTTCTTAACATATGCTACCGCTCCCCATTGGTTTACAGTGAGCTTGCCCTAAAAAACAAGCCATACTGAGGAATAACCTCCATGACAAGAGCCTCCAAAGCAAACTACCCACCGCTGTAATAGAGCCATCAAAACCAGCTGGTGCGACTACTTAACGAATCCGACTGGAAAGCGATGGCATAGCATTAACATTTCCTCACAAAAGAAATAGTTTGGTCAGAAACGGCACAATTTTGATTGCATTTCCCAATCAGGTTATTTTCATTGTGCTGCCCTTCTAAAACAGAAAAGATCCTTATTCACTTATTAAATAATCTGGTAAAGATATCTTAAAATCTACTACTTGTTCAAAAATGACGGTGCAGCTCACTGGTTAAGTGATAGCCCGATAGATTGAGCAAGCCGGCACTTTGCAAGTTGAAATCTCTGCTTGGCCGATTTAACTTTTCATTCAAGCACTATATAAAAAAGTGACATCATGAAAAATAGGATGACGCTCTGTTTTCAGGGACATCCTGCTTCATAACAATTTCATTTACAAATTAATGGGGAAACGTGGAATACACGTGTCCTTCGCTCAGAATCTCCACTTCTCATTACACGTTACTTCTCATTACTCTCGTCCCCGAAAATAACTTGGACTTCCAGGGGAAGCAAGCAACTGGAATTCTGCAGAAACGCTTCTGACACGGTCTGCCCTGACATACCATAAACATCTACAGCTATTTTATCTTTGTCATAGCGGTTCCCTCTAATAACAGCTTTTGGCAGCAAATTAGTTTGAACAATTTCTCACGAGGACGATTCTACCATTAGGACGCATCGCACTAGAGTTCATTGAATTCAAAGCAGATGCTTTGCTTTCTGGAGCCTGTGAAGAATCGTACTACATGAACTTACGGCCGCTCTCACTTACGCGGCTTCGTCTTTCAGCAGAAGATTTATATGCGAGGACACCTCAAGAGTTGTTTGCTTGTTCAATTTTTGAACGCGCTCCGATTACGGTCCTTTAATAATTCAAACAAAACTAAAAACAGATGCTAATTTTCCATTTCAATTTCTTTTCTGGGAGGATGATTACATTATGGTGTAGACTCCTGCAAAATGTGCCGTCATTTAATACAAATGTAATGCATACATAGGAAAACTGAACAGAAGCTACCGTGCAATACATCTATAAAAGGTACTGTCCGCATAAGAATGTTAACTATTTACATGCAAGGGGCACTCGTACTATACAAACACATGGCGCTGTTAACGCTTCAGCGAGTGCTTCGGGTGTGCATGTTCTCATACATTTTACTCGGACTGCGCTGCATTGATGGGGTCATTTTGATTGGTCTTGACAAAGCCCACGAAGCTATACAACGAGCTTGGACAAGCTGTCTGCGCATTTTAGCGCATCAATGTCACTTTGATGAGCATACCCTGCACGAATAGGATGTGGAGAGGGGAATCTGCACCGTGCTTGTCCCCATTTCACGCGAGGATTCTCTATCGCATCACAGTTTGATGAGGGTGGCGAATTCGCGATCCCTTTGAAGCTTGACCTTTATTTTGCGTTACAAAACTGCCACAATCTGTAGCGATCCCGTTAAATAGGGGCCGCCATTTTCCAACATTGTGGTCACAAGTGCTGATTACTGATGCACTATGGTACTCATTGGGCATTCAACACAGGATGCGGTGTGAAACACTGGAACACATCAAATGCCTATGTTTCTGTGGCCTACATTGCCATATGCAGTGAGTGATCAAAATCCCACAGAAGGAGCAGGGCTGTTAAAGCAATAATTTAACTACACCATCAGGATCAAAAATATTCTGGACGTAAAGTGCAAGCAAATCTGTGGGCTCCAGATGAGCCCTGCACGACTCTTAATCAAACCTATCGACAAATATTTGAGGGTCACCTTGTGAAAGTTCTGAGTCTTCTGCAAAAATGCAAGAGTGACATAGAGATCTTGAATCGCAATTTAGGGCCCCAGCATGAGGTGGGCCTTACGCAGGTGCTATTTCTGCCAAGTGGTAGCCCTTAAATACTACAATAATGGTATTAGCGCCACCAATAACGCTCCGCCGGATCACGAGTTGGCGCATATACCACCTGACCCAAAATGAACTGGTGTTATTACAGCCGGCACTATTACCTCTGGTGCTATTACAGGCGGCGCTAATAGCACTGACAACACAAAGCTCAAATACAGCAGTATCAGGAGCAAGGGAGTTGCTAGGTCTGGAAAAGACCCGGGGCTACGCTAATGTCAGAACTGTTGGGACTGGGGGCTAGCTAGTCTTTTGGCTGTAGCTCCTGAGATTCTATCCGGGGCTACAACCAAAAGATCAGGGGCTATAGCCCCCTTAGCCCCCCCTAGCAACGCCTCTGATCAATGGTGCATTCATGACGGTATTAGTACCAAAAACAGGCACTAATACAGCTGATAATTACCCCCACCCTCCAGCTGGAGGTAAAAGAACCCAGGTGCCAGGAATCACGCCACAGGTGAACACAATACACATCAGAGGGCTACATAAGACCCACCTGGCCCAAAACACTGTTTCCCACACCATGCTACCATTATTTGCTGCTAGATGGGACAGGCAGCTGCTCAGGCTGTACCTGGACCTTCAGATGCAGGACAACCAGGCCAGGGCACAGAGAGTACAGGGAGAGAGGGGGATGAGGAGGAGAACATCCCCAACCCCAGGGTCATGCCATCACCCTGGCCCCTCAGTGACACACAACTGGTAACTGAGTGCTGCCTGGGCAGGGAGACCATCACTGAGCTGCTGGTCACAATACATGAAGAAATTGGGAGCAGTATTAACATCCGTACAGCTGTGCGCCCATTGGTGAAGCTGGTGGCAGTGCTGCAATTCCTGGGGATGGCCACTTTCCAGCACTCCATGGCCATTAAGCATGTCATGGCACAGTCAACATTCAACGCAATCCTGGGCCAGGTGCTGGATGCCCTTCTGCACCATGTCAACCAACACATCACACTGCCCACAGCCCAGATGAATGGCATGAAGACATGCTTATATGCCACAGTCCAACTGCCCAATGTGTTAGCAGCCATGGACTGCCCCCATGTTGTGTTGGTGTCCAGGTCCATGAAATAGTATACAGAAGCCGCAAGCACTACCACTCCATGAACATGCAGGTGACCTGAGGCCCTGACCTCATCATAACCCACTCCTGTGCCGCTACCCAGGATCCACCCATGACTCCATGGTCCTACGCAACAGCACACTCTCGGGATACATGTAGAAGCACAGAGGACATGATAGTGGGTGAGTACAAACCCTGACACATATGCACGTGGAAGCAAAAGAAAAAAAATGGGTGCGGCATAGCCACAGGAGGCATTGCATGTCATAAGGAGGCACTGGCAGCAACTGTGCAGCCCCTGCACCATAGATGGGGGGGCATACAAGGGTGTATGCATATGTTTGACACACCTGGGCACACACATGGTAATCAACACAAACCGGTGTGATCACAATGACATAACAGGCTACATGTACCACAATGCATGACAGCACATGTAGAAACATATACTGCGTGTGTTAGTTTCCTTGTGTACTTGTGATTTGCTTGACATTTTTTCCTCTCAAAATCAACACGGAGGGAGCGTTCTGCGATAAACGACACTGTCCAGAATTCCTAGTTGCCTTAACAAAACGTCAGGCACTTCAGCGTCAGTGCTTCTGCGACCAGCCGGTATTCACCAGACCATGCCGATTGCCCCGCATGCCGCACCCAGAACACTTACGCATTTCTACTGTTCCCCTCCGAGGTACGAGTTGTCTTCTCTTAATCCTGCCCATTGTGACCGTTTTGTCTGTTGTTTTTGTTTCCAAGCTGATAAAGCCTGCATTTGCCTTTCTCAGTATGAGTCTCCATCCAGAACTCACTCGACTGCATGCTCTTTTTATATATTTTTATTTATTTATGCATATAGGTCAAAGAACTTTCACAAACTTAATAGAAATAGTACAAACAAATGCTAACAAATGTTTCTTACAATAACTTAATCACATCAAATATCCAACAACCATTAAATACATGCATTACTGTCATTAAATACATGCATCCTTGGTTGTTTCAGGAAAGCATTTTCAAAAAGACATTTCATTCTTTCCCATGTAATTTGAAGTTACATAAATACATAATTGATGTTTAATCATTTATTAAAAATTAAAAATGTTCCCCTTGTGGGATGTATTGACCAACTCTGCTATACTATGCGGCCTCACTCTGCTATCTATGGTGTGAGAAACAGCAAAATGGTGGCAAAACCGCGTTTTTCCACACACAAAAAGATGGCTGCACAACCTGCCACCCATGGTGCATTTGTGGTGGAACAGAGCACACACTGCAGAAAACGTGCCAGTGGGCTCCATGGCAAGTAAACATAGAGTGCAGAGGGAGCAGCAGCGCTTTGCAAGTGAAACTCCAAAATTTGCCTGTAAATGACATTTACTTTGCTGCTGAAATTCCAAAATACCTGTACATAACACTTTCCAACACTCAAAATCTGTTATGCTCACCTGGTCTCCGTGGGGGCGTTGGGGCATGGTTGGAGCCCTCCCTTGACTCCTCGGAATCGCCTTCCCCTCCAGATAGTGGTTGCACCTGCGGCTCGGGAGATGGGTGTTGCCCCTGAGTGTAGCGGAGAGGCAATGAAAATGGAGTGGGAATATCGTGACTTCCCCCAGCCCTTTCGTGCCAAAATACAGTGTGCAAGCATTTTCCCATATAAGCTCACCTGCATTTTGTAATGTTGAGCTATCCGTCCTGCTTATCCTAGCAGGGGCACATAGAACGGACCAACTTGGTTCACTTGTCCGTGGTAGTGTGGATCCAGACCAGCTGCAACCAATCCACTTTGAAGGTAAGTCTTTTGTTATAACTATTGTTCGATTAGACTGTATTTCATCTAATAATTATTCTTGCAATGTCTCATTCCATTTCCATAGGTATGGAGAAGTAAATCGGGACTGAAGAGAGTCCGGAAGACCTTAGAGGCTGATGAAGTTTCAACAGTGACAGGTAAGTTGGTCTTTATAAGGGAATTCTAGTCTTTTGTATGATGTGGCCGTGCGTTCGATATGCATATGAGTTCTAACCTGTTGTGTTCTCATTTCCTCGTAGGTGCTGGCCGACTATGAAGAATGGCGTCCTAATTCTCGATGAAGATTCGCAGTTGCAGGATGAAGACTCCAACTTTGACCATGATAGAATGCCAGTGAGAAAGAAGACGTTGGCTCCGACCATGATGATATGCAGGTAAGAGGAGGAGTCCCACTCCGGCACGATGAGTTGCAGGTAAGAAGCGCTCTTAGCGATGTAGCGGCTGTCAGCAGGTAAGATGCGCACCCAGTGGTGTAGCGGCTGGCTGCAGGTAAGATGCGCGCCCAGTGATGTAGCGGCTGGCAGCAGGTAAGAAGCGTGCCTAGTGATGTAGCGGCTGGCAGCAGGTAAGATGCGTGCCCAGCGTTGTAGCGGCTGGCAACAGGTAAGGAACGCACTCAGCGATGGAGTAGTTGGGGTGGAAGGTGCACGCTGTGATGTAGTGGTAGACTGCAGGTAAGGAGCACTCTCAGGAATATCTTCAGGATGGGGCTGCAGGAATCCAGTGATGCGCAGGTAAGCACAGCGCAGAGCGTTACACTATAATGTGAAGCTAAGGCACGTGGATGGGCTGGCCTTATATAGGCTGGCTCAGGCCCCTCCCTTTAGCCCCGCCTACTGGCTCCACCTTGCCCTTCTTTGGGACTGTAGCACATGCCTTCCAGTTCTGTTCTATGGCCATGCCGGCCCAGCTGCACACGCCCTTAGCATAGAGTGTGCAGAGCACACGTTTACATGAGCCTGGCACCAGAGGTGCCAGGACTGGCTCCAATGGAACCCTGGGGATGAGGAAGGACTGGCCCCTTGACTAGTGGCCGTGACACCTACATTTCAAAACGTGGTGGAACTGTGTAGCATATTCTGAACAGCAATGGCAATCCATGTGGTTTTATGCAAACTGTATTTATGTTAGAATTGTGAAACTTTGCACACACATTCCTATGGTAAACATGTATATTTGTGGAAATTTGGAGAAAGTTTGGAAAATTAGTTCATGGCGAAATGGACAAAATACTGCAAAAAGGCGAAGAAAGGTCTCACAGCTGTGGGATTTTGATGAACAGATAATCCATAAAATATGTAATCGTTGTATGTGATTTTCGTAGAGGTTACAAATGTATACATTTGTATTTAGGACAAAATTCGATTTTGATACTAGTGGCTAGGGGAGGTTTCTAAGGATTGTAAAAACCGAACCATAAACTTGACATCATCTGTTTTTTGATCCAATCACTCGGGTGCAAGGGGAAATGAGGCTCTTATCCAATCCCAGTTCACAGGGGTAGGTTTAGTTAAACCGGCCCATACACCCATTTGTGTGATGTCATTTGAAAGGATAAATAGAGACATCTGACAACAGACTCTTCTGATTCCAGCGAAGCACTTTGTTCCAGCATTCAACACCATTCCAGATCCAGATGCCAATGACCAGGCCAAGCAGTAGCTGAACCATTTTCAGCTAGGCCTCATCCTTAACTAATCCTTACAACCCAGTGAGGCGCTCTAGTGTAGAGAAGCATCCTGAAACTATCTGGCTTGCTAACATAAATGCTTGCCTGATGAATTCGCCATCCTGCTGATCTGAAATATACAGAAACAAGAAGGGCATATCCCGTGCAGTTCCGGTGACCGGCCTAGCTGATCCTAGCTGATGTGCTGTCTTGCCATATGCCATATCATATGCCAAATGCCATATCAAATGCCATATCATATCTTTCCTTGATAGACCCGATCCATTGAGATAATCTTGACGGGCCAAAAATCTTCAATCCCAGTGGATTGTTAGTATTAACAGGACACTAGAGAGCTATTGTATACCTTGCTTTATCTTGTTCCACCCCAATCTCTGAACTATCCTTACTTTCATAACCAGCAACAGTGTCAAAATCTTAGTGCTATCTTATTATGTCTATTTGTTAAAGCATCATTTTCATAGTCATCTTTATTTATCTCATCCAAAAATCCCACTTCGAGTGTTTGGACTGGTTCCGCTGGGGAAATCACTCGGGATCTGTTACTGAAGTCATGAATCAATCTCAAAGCTTACTTAGTCCCCACCTGGTTGTCTAGTCTGCATGTTCTAGCCTTGACTAAAATCATAAGCCATATTTTTTGATTTTGAACTGAAGTTTTTGTCCAAACTTGTGTCTTTATTTCCGAAAAACCCCTCTCACTAAAACCTCCATAACTCCCTCAATTCCCACTGATATAACATCCTTAGCTATCTCTTCAACCCAGAACTGCATTGCGACACAGTGCGGTTGACCAGTTTTTATCAAAAATCATATAGTAATAGTTTGCCACAAATTTACATTTTGAAAACGTTTTACACATGTGAATTGCCTTTAAATTATTTCCCACTTTGCCTTTAAGATTCCAATTGTTTTCTTTTGATTAAATATTTGCTTGTGATTGCTTGCATCTGTTCAAAGCGGCTCCCATAGAAATGTATAATAATTTAAAACATTTTTACCACATTTAGTGTTTTTGCTCAGCCAGTTTCCAAACCATTCTGACAGTTGAAAAGTCCAATCCGTTTTTCTCTTTTATTTAAAGGGGGGAGGTGGGAGTGATATTCTGTTTGGACTGTATTATTCCTGAGTACCTGCTCTCTCCTCATATCTATTTAAATTGCCTATGGGTGGTTGCAGGGGGCACCTCTAACCATAGTGCTATTTGTTCCAAACCAACCCAAAAGTATTCTTTCTTTGCTGCATTCTTTTTGTGTTCATTACCTGATTCCCAGTGCATTAAAGATATTATTCAGTGTTCTGTCATCCCATTGGTGGTTGTTGTTACCTATTAAAATATATTGTGATTTAAATTCTAATTAAATAAATAAATAAATAAATAAATATCTACCGTTCCAAACTTGCCTGATTCCTGGTTCAGTGTGACCAGGGGGGTATTTTTAGAAGGGTGTGGTATGAGTGGTATATTATTCAGAATATTGAAATTATAGATAAAAATACATAAGGGTTTCATTTGCGCAGTACATGCTGGGCGAGACTTGGGTGTGTGCCTGATTGGAATCCCTTTACACCATCTTTCCTAATTTGATTGCCTACCGAGTTTCTCTGTGGCCATCACTGTCTTCCAAACCTGGTATAATGGTATATGAACAGATTTGTTCCCTGTATTTAAGCTTTAGAAAGGTAGCGGGCGCCCCTCTCTCGCAAGAACAGACATGATAACCTGTTCAGTGGTTATTAACCACTTGAGAGTTCGCTGCCACTGCTTTTACTCACTGTGCCTTTCACAGATGGGAAATATCCATTTGCATATCAGTCCTTGTCCTGCCCAGGGGCAGTCCAGCACCGAAATACAATGGCAATTCCAACCTGAACGAGAGTACCACCAGCAACCCCATACACGTGTTTCACCCTTGTTGGGGATCATCAGTGAGGTGAAGCTGATGCCTCTCTAAGCACAGTGAGAGGGAGACCACGTCTGGTTGCCCCCAGGAGACCTAGGGTTACCAATCCCAGGTTCCTTAAAAAATAGTTTTAGAAAGGTAGTGGGCGCCCCTCTCTCGCAAGAACAGACATGATAACCTGTTCAGTGGTTATTAACCACTTGAGAGTTCGCTGCCACTGCTTTTACTCACTGTGCCTTTCACAGATGGGAAATATCCATTTGCATATCAGTCCTTGTCCTGCCCAGGGGCAGTCCAGCACCGAAATACAATGGCAATTCCAACCTGAACGAGAGTACCACCAGCAACCCCATACACGTGTTTCACCCTTGTTGGGGATCATCAGTGAGGTGAAGCTGATGCCTCTCTAAGCACAGTGAGAGGGAGACCACGTCTGGTTGCCCCCAGGAGACCTAGGGTTACCAATCCCAGGTTCCTTAAAAAATAGTTTTAGAAAGGTAGCGGGCGCCACTCTCTCGCAAGAACAGACATGATAACCTGTTCAGTGGTTATTAACCACTTGAGAGTTCGCTGCCACTGCTTTTACTCACTGTGCCTTTCACAGATGGGAAATATCCATTTGCATATCAGTCCTTGTCCTGCCCAGGGGCAGTCCAGCACCGAAATACAATGGCAATTCCAACCTGAACGAGAGTACCACCAGCAACCCCATACACGTGTTTCACCCTTGTTGGGGATCATCAGTGAGGTGAAGCTGATGCCTCTCTAAGCACAGTGAGAGGGAGACCACGTCTGGTTGCCCCCAGGAGACCTAGGGTTACCAATCCCAGGTTCCTTAAAAAATAGTTTTAGAAAGGTAGCGGGCGCCCCTCTCTCGCAAGAACAGACATGATAACCTGTTCAGTGGTTATTAACCACTTGAGAGTTCGCTGCCACTGCTTTTACTCACTGTGCCTTTCACAGATGGGAAATATCCATTTGCATATCAGTCCTTGTCCTGCCCAGGGGCAGTCCAGCACCGAAATACAATGGCAATTCCAACCTGAACGAGAGTACCACCAGCAACCCCATACACGTGTTTCACCCTTGTTGGGGATCATCAGTGAGGTGAAGCTGATGCCTCTCTAAGCACAGTGAGAGGGAGACCACGTCTGGTTGCCCCCAGGAGACCTAGGGTTACCAATCCCAGGTTCCTTAAAAAATAGTTTTAGAAAGGTAGCGGGCGCCCCTCTCTCGCAAGAACAGACATGATAACCTGTTCAGTGGTTATTAACCACTTGAGAGTTCGCTGCCACTGCTTTTACTCACTGTGCCTTTCACAGATGGGAAATATCCATTTGCATATCAGTCCTTGTCCTGCCCAGGGGCAGTCCAGCACCGAAATACAATGGCAATTCCAACCTGAACGAGAGTACCACCAGCAACCCCATACACATGTTTCACCCTTGTTGGGGATCATCAGTGAGGTGAAGCTGATGCCTCTCTAAGCACAGTGAGAGGGAGACCACGTCTGGTTGCCCCCAGGAGACCTAGGGTTACCAATCCCAGGTTCCTTAAAAAATAGTTTTAGAAAGGTAGCGGCTTCACCTCACTGATGATCCTCAACAAGGGTGAAACACGTGTATGGGGTTGCTGGTGGTACTCTCGTTCAGATTGGAATTGCCATTGTATTTCGGTGCTGGACTGCCCCTGGGCAGGACAAAAACTGATATGCAAATGGATATTTCCCATCTGTGAAAGGCACAGTGAGTAAAAGCAGTGGCTGCGAACTCTCAAGTGGTTAATAACCACTGAACAGGTTATCATGTCTGTTCTTGCGAGAGAGGGGCGCCTGCTACCTTTGTAAAACTATTTTTTAAGGAACCTGGGATTGGTAACCCTAGGTCTCCTGGGGGCAACCAGACGTGGTCTCCCTCTCACTGTGCTTAGAGAGGCATCAGCTTCACCTCACTGATGATCCTCAACAAGGGTGAAACACGTGTATGGGGTTGCTGGTGGTACTCTCGTTCAGATTGGGATTGCCATTGTATTTCGGTGCTGGACTGCCCCTGGGCAGGACAAAAACTGATATGCAAATGGATATTTCCCATCTGTGAAAGGCACAGTGAGTAAAAGCAGTGGCTGCGAACTCTCAAGTGGTTAATAACCACTGAACAGGTTATCATGTCTGTTCTTGCGAGAGAGGGGCGCCTGCTACCTTTGTAAAACTGTATTTAAGCTTTCACTTTTTATTTTGTCGTAATTTTCTACATACGGGCCAAGAAGGTTCATATATAGGGGACCAAAGTCTTTGCATTCAGTCAATACATGATGGAGTTATTCTGGCATACTCGGGACAAGACATAGGCAGCTACTGCTAGAATCCCTAGGGATCAAAAGTTCAGGGCCCGGTATCGTGAGTACTGGTAATTTGTTGATTCTCAGGAGGAGTAGGAATCTATGTAAGGCCAGACTGGGACACAATTCCAGATAGCCCTGCAGTTACCCAAAACTGTGAGCCAAAAAAGGCATTTTCTCCCTATAGCTCTTCAAGGAGAACAGGTGCGTATAGTTAGAACACCAGTCCCACCTCTCCAGCTTTGCCACAAACTTGCTTTCCTGGGTATGGTAATTCTCTCCCAGTTTCGATTCCATTCGATCAATTTAAATACCTTGTATGACAAGGTTGTGAGGTTTTTTTTATCTACCCCACTTTTTTCCTTTTTTTCCTTACCAAGGAGACATAACAATGGGCATGCAGGAGATCATTTTGCTTTTAGATATAGAAGACAAATGCTTGAGCCACCAGGGATATCAGGCCTAATGCAAGCCTTATTATTTCAGTAGGTACACTAGGGCCTAACCCCAATACATTCCTCCGAAATGTTCCCTGAAGTACCTTCAGCCATGCCAGGTCTTTCATATTTGACTACTTGCTCAACAAAAGCCAAGACGATAGAAACTGGTAGAGAATTATGTTACTGAATTCTACGAGAATGTCATTAATTGATTACACCTTGGATCTGACAGCACTGCGAATACGGTACCATTTACGGTGGATCTCTCTGAGCCATTGTTACATGCTGCTGTTGCAATCTCCAGTGGCACAGGAACCTTGGGCCCCCCTTATTACTAGAACCAGGCGCAATAGAAGCATCTTCCCAGACTTCAGTCCTGGTTCAGCCAGAACCAGAGCCCTTAGGAGAACAGATCACTGGTGTCTGTACCTCACAGATAATCCCAGCAGCCTGTCTGCTTCCGTTCTTGAACAACCCCAAGAAGGGGTCTGCACTATGAGGGTGACCTTTCCTTTGAAGCACATTCCCCCTGTTGGCCAATACAGGGGGGTTTGCAATTCCCATGAAAGAGTAAAAAATACCACCAGGTATGTTGCAAGGTTGTAAATGCAAATGAAGCAGTTTTAATGGTAATGTCCCTAGAGTAGTGAATATACACATAAACCAGAAACAACACTAACCTGTGAAACTCTTGGCCATGGACTGAATCTCTCTAAGGGAGTTGTCTGGTGGAAAAAAGGTTCTATCTTGTTCTGTAAACTTCAGAATAAAGGAGATTGTAGAAAATTAAGGGACAAGGATACACTATCTACTCTGTGGTAAGGAGCCTACCTGGTATTTTAGATGTACAAATCTGAAATGGGGGATAGCATGGACAAGAGAGGTGAACCAGGAATGGGAAACCCTAGGCACGAAAGAGAAGGGATGTTAGTTAGGTAAGAGGGACTTACCCCCGAGTGAAATGAGGATGCTCTTACAACAGCAAAAGTGCACCATAAGCAGCATAGCATCCAAAGTCCAGTCCAGTGCACTGCTAATTCCCAAAGGCATGGTCAACTTCACCACAGAACCACAAAGGAAGGTCAGACAAACAGGAAGTCAAGGAAGAAATCTGGTCAACAAGGCAAAGATAAATCCATTACGCAATCCGAGGGACAGGCAGAGGGTTCAGGAGCTGGTAGTCACGTAGCAAAAGCACAAAGTGGTAATCCAATCGGGAAGTCAAAAACTTCCGTAGAGGTGGGACTGCTCTGCTTGGGAGCCTGCCATTATAAATCTGCTCTGGTTTTGTACCTTAATGCTGCTAGCTAATGTTTTAAAATTGTGTGTAGACCATTGATTTTAGTGTTACACAGTGATTTGATTTTACTATTTAGGATGCCGCATTCACGGTTAGTCCTCTCTTCTTTTCTGTAAGGGGGCGGTCTTTGCTCACTCTCCTCTACACATTTATGTGTCACAGTGGTCACCCGCTCCACAGACGGGTGCAGCTGTCTGCGCACTGAAGGTGCCCTTAAGGCAAGCCCGTCTGTCCCTGCCTGTGCGATGGACGTGGAAGGATGTTGTATTCTCTATTCTAGAGAGATGCTCCTGCCACTGGCTCCTCAGTGTACGCTGTTCCTCCATGGAGGGGGAGATGATATTGCTAAACCCATATCATCTTCTGAACTACAAGCGCCTTTGACAGACTACAGTCCTGGTCGGCGTACACAGCTGAAATTAATTGTCTGCTATCTGATCGCCGCTTAACCCTGATGTTTCTTATTGAAACCTGGCTTCGGGAAAGTTCAGACCCAACCCTTGCTCAGGCTATCCCTGATGGATATAAAGTGGTACATGTGGACCGACCTGCTCCTCAACATGGGGGTGGAGTAGCAGCCATTTTTAATACTGAATTGGCAATGACTCAGGTTGACTGCCCCTGCTCCCTGTCTGTGGAGGTTTTATTGCTGATATGTGTGATTTCCCCTACTTCTTCTTGCTATTTCTGATTGTATATCATCCGCCTGGGACCAATATTACCTTACTTGAATCTTTGACGGACTTGATAACAGAGCTCCATGGTAAATATACACATATAATGTGTTAGGTGACCTTAATCTGAAGGTTAACTTGCCTAGGGCATCGACTCATGATACATTCTTCACCAGTTTGTCCGACCTTGAACTTCACCAACATGTTATCAGGCCCACACACAAATTAGGCAATACTCTTGATGTGGTATTGGCTAGTAAAGCTCTACATAAATGTATATCTACAGAGCCTGTACTTTGGTCAGACCATTTTTTGGCACCTGTTGCTTCTACAGGTGCAAGGACAGCCTACGATCAGGCCAGCTAAAGGCTGGCAACGTGCCTGGCACTCAGCGAACTTATTAGATTTTACATTGCTTGTTAAAGCAAATTGTATGTTAGCTATTGCTCCCTCCCTGCCGCTTCTTTCAGCTGTTCTTCAGGCAGCCGCGGATGTAGTAGCCTCACTTCGGTTGACTCAGCCTTGTAGGCTTCCCTCAGAGCCTTGGTTCTTGGAGCATTTGAAGTCAGCCCGGTTGAAGCTCCTGCAAACAGAACGGAATTGATGCCGACATTATGACTCGGTTTCTAAAATTCAGTACAAGGCCTGTTCGGTGGCCTATGCAACTGCTATGTGAGTCACAAAACTATCTTTTTTTTCCCAGAAAATTGAAACTTCTGTGTGTCAACTTAAGACACTATTTGCAGTTGATAAATCTCTTCCTTCGCTGAAAAACTGCACACCTTGTGTCAAACCAACTCAAAAGATGTGTGATTCTCTTTTGAAGTTTTTCATCAGAAAGATTGAGACTATCCGTGCTGATATATTAGCCAGCTCAGTGTCAGCCAACACCACACCCACTTTTGGTAATGTCCCGTCTGATTCGGTTTTGGACAGTACACAATCAGGCTGGTCCTCTTTGCCACTCTTTTCTGAGGAGTCAGTATTGAAGCCTATTCAGCAAATAAATGTATTGGTCCTTCTGATGTGGTACCGCTGAGAATCTTGAAGGAGATCTCACCCGACCTATAGCAATTACGGAGGCTGTTAATACCTCCTGTCCATCGGGATATATTCCACCAGAGCTGAAAGCTCCAACGGTTATCCCCCTTTTAAAAAAACATCACTGAACCCTGCCTTATCTTTTAATTTTTGACCTATTTCTCTTCTTCCTGCCTTGATGAAGCATCTGGAATCATTGGTACCTCCTCTTCTGTCTTCTTTTCTTGAGATGTCTGTCTGCCTTGACCCAGCTCAGTCAGTTTTTCGGCCTGTTAGGGGCACTGAGAGTGTCCTGGTTTCTGTCCAGGATGACTTAGCCAGGCTGATAGATGCGGGAGGAGTCGGAGCCCTGATTTTATTAGATCTTTCACCAGCCTTCGACGTGGTAGATCATCCTGCCTTGCTCGCCCGCCTGGCACAGATCGGTATATCTGGTCAGGTACTAGCCTGGCTTTTATCTTTTTTGGCTGACAGATCTCAATCTCTTCTGCTGTCTCCTTTTGTCTCTACCCCCTGTCAATTTAGCTGTGGTGTGCCCCAGGGCTCCGCCCTGTCCCCTATTCTTTTCAATATTTATATATGGGCACTTCGGTGTCTCATCCGCTCCCTTGGTGTCAAGTGCTATTCTTATGCGGACGATACCCAGATCCTGATCTGTTTAGATCTTGATCAGGGTGAGGTGTTGTCGTGTCTACATAGCTGCCTGACTGCCGTGGGGAGTGGATGGGCCTTAATTGGCTGAAATTGAATGGGGACAAAACTGAGGTACTGGTGGTGGGTTCCTCTCCAGATCCATTTGTTTGGATCGCCTCTTGTTGGACTCTCTCCTTTGGTTCTCTTCCTACGGCGAAGGTAAAAAATGTGAAGGGTGTTCATTACCGCTACCTTGTCCATGGATGCCCAGGTATCGGCTGTATGCTAGACCGGTTTCTTCCATCTTAAAATCCTAAAAAAGGTGCTCCATTTGATACCATCTGCCTTGTTCCCACCGGTTTTGGCAGCGATGGTGTTAAACCCGGTGTATTACTGTAACTCTCTTTATTTGGCACAGTCTAAAGGCCTTATTTGCCGGCTTCAGCGTCTGCAGAATTTTGCAGCATGTGTGACTACAGGTTCTCCTTATGGGGCTCACATTTCCCCCGTTCTGAACCGGCTACACTGGCTCCCAGTGCATTGAATTCAAGGCACTGTGTATTGTACACCAGGCCTTGCATGATCAGGGGCAGAGTATCTTTGCGTCAAATTTGTACGCTATGCCCCAAAGCACACTCTGCGATCAGCTACTGCTGATTTGCTATGTATTCCATCTTTCCGTCACAGCCAGGTTTTCGGACGCACCTTCTGCATAGCCGCTGCCCTGTTATGGCTTTGTGGGATGTTTTAACCCACTCTGCTCTGCCCCGCGGCATCACTGTGTGCTGGTGGCACCAGAATCATCAAAATGGCCGCGAAAACCCCATGCACGCCAAAACCAAGCACAAAAAGATGGATGCCAAATCTACCATGCATGTTGTCAGTGGTGGAATAGAGACCGCACTTCTGAAACATGTCATTGGGCTGCCCAACATGTAAAAATGGAGCACAGATGAAAAGCAGTGCTTGCTGAAATAAATCCGAAATCTTGAAGTTAAATCTTTTCTTGGTTGCTGAAAATACAAAATGCTGGT
Source organism: Ambystoma mexicanum (assembly GCF_040938575.1). Classification (NCBI taxonomy): domain Eukaryota; kingdom Metazoa; phylum Chordata; class Amphibia; order Caudata; family Ambystomatidae; genus Ambystoma; species Ambystoma mexicanum. Next base: position 1,385,101,074 of record NC_090937.1, on the reverse strand, counting down.
CCTAAAAACCCGCAAACATCCATTCTTCTTGCAGGGTTTCGCATTTTACTGAAGTCAAGAAAGCATTGTGGAATTGCAATATCCGGGAAAGCTAAATTGATCACAAAAACATCCACATCCAGTGTGCCTGCCTGTGAAAGCTGTCAAAATCTGGGCGCAGTACCAGCGGCCGCCTGTGACTGTTCAAAAGCCTGCATTTAAACAGTAAATTTATACCCTTAAGATCTAATTTCTAAAATCTAAGTGACATGTTATCCGGAAGTGTCCTGCAAGTGCTGTTGGGCTGTCCCTGCTGTCCCTGCTGTTCGCCGTGTCTCTAGTGTCTTTCTTTCCGGCTCAAAACTGCACAGAATTTTCACCTCTTCCACGCCTTCCTGTGGAGCTTTGGGAAGGATCTTATGCGTGAGAGGAAGCCATACTGTTAACTCTGAGGCGAAACAGCTCGGTGGACTATCATTACCAGAGTAAATATCAGCGGATACTATTGACTTTATTTTGACTTTATTTTCTGGACTATGTTTTTGTCTGTGTCTGCCTCGCCAGTGTCTTGAGCGCAGAGCCTACTCACTGTGTTCACAAACATTGAGCAGGAATCTTAAACTGTCCTGTTTCTTTTTCTGCAGCTTCTCTGCCTGTGTGTCACAACCCTGCCTCCCGCGACCCGACGCCTAACTTAAATCATGGGTGCACGCGCATCCGCCCGCGCATCCGGAAGTGCCCTGCAAGTGCTGTTGGGCTGTTCAGTGTGGTTGCGGGGCGGAGCCTGAGAACTATAAAAGGTTATGTGGTTATTTAATATCATCTTCTGTGCTTAATCTACGTGTAACAGTATTTCCTATTAGGGAAATTGTTTAAACACTATGGCTTGATTTAAACCACTTCTGTCCCCTAAAAAAAACTCTGTACATCTTGAGTTTTGTGTTATCCGTTCTTGTGTTTGGACACTTATACTCATGCGAGCGGCATGAGGAAAAATAAACGAGAAATCTATACTTATAAGAGGACCATACCACTGACAATGAGAGAATCTAGGGCAGTGGTCAGCCCTTTTGATGACATTTTATGGCCGATTCATGCAATTAATGTGCGCTGAAAATTCCCGCGCAAGTGTGCGAAACCGTGCGAATCGCAGTGCAAGTGCGAAAATCGCAGCAAAACCCACGCACATCGATTCATGGAAGTCCATGCGCGAGCAAAATGTGGGATGTGCGCTGCAAATCTGCGTGGCGCACGCCGGCGCACAGGTCACTACGGCCTCAGCGAAAGCGCACATAGCGCGGCGCACATAACAAAAGAAGGCGTAACACGGGGCGTGACACGCGGAATGGGGAACAACGCATGAAAATGTGGACATCACGGGGAAGTACAGGAGGCAAGTGCGCGGAACGCCCACATGCTCTCCTACAACACGTATTCATGGAATCGAATAGGGCAAACCAGCGCACCGGCGAAGACGCGCAAAGGCCTAAACACGTACGCCACACGAAGGCAGGCGGTAGTTTCCCTGCACATGAAAAAAATGTGCGCCAAAATGTGCGCTAACAAAAAGCACGTATATACAGTTCTGATGATTATCCCATACTGTGGCCCTCTAGGACAAATGACGTGCAAAGGGGTACGCGACAAACACGAACACCCGGTGTGTCAAAAATAGCGTGTGCGTGTATTTTGGGGGGGAAGTTTCACATGCGATTGGCCTTGGGCGAGCGGGGTGCGTATAAATCTGCGGTTGCGGGAAGTTTCACACGCGATAGGCCCTGTGCGAGTAGGGTGCGTGTATTCCTGGGGTTTGCGTGAAGTTTCACACGCGATTGGCATGGGTACGTGTAAATCTAGGGCGCGCGGGAAGTTTCACATGCGATTGGCCTTGGGCGAGCGGGGTACGTGTATTTCGGGTGTGCACGGGAAGTTTCACACGCGACAGGCCCTGTGCGAGTGGGGTATGTGTATATCTGGGGTGCAGGGGAGTCCTACACGTGAATTGGCAGTGTGGGTCCTGCCAGGTGTTCCCTCTACACCCTCCACGGCCCCTGCAGGCAGCCCACACCACAGGGGACTACCCTGCACCCATGGTCATGTCCCGCAGGCAGCCCATCCACCATGGGCATGCCCCCCAGCCAAGCCACATGTCACCTTGCACTACTGATCACCAACGCATGACCCGCTCCACCCCCACCACCCAGCAGTGCAGTACACTTGCCAGCAGGCCCCCACTCATGTCCCACTCATGTCCCCTTGCACCCCCACCCCCCAGCAGTGCAGGGCACCTGCCAGCAGGCCCCCACTCATGTCCCATTGCATCCCCACCCCCCAGCAGTGCAGGGCACCTGCCAACAGGCCCCCACTCAAGTCCCACTCATGTCCCATTGCACCCCCACCCCCCAGCACTGAGGGGCACCTGCCAGCAGGCCCCCACTCATGTCCCCTTGCATCCCTACCCCCCAGCAGTGCAGGGCACCTGCCAACAGGCCCCCACTCATGTCCCACTCATGTCCCCTTGCACCCCAACCCCCCAGCAGTGCAGGGCAACTGCCAACAGGCCCCCACTCATGTCCCACTTATGTCCCATTGCACCCCCACCCCCCACCACTGAGGGGCACCTGCCAGCAAGCCCCCACTCATGTCCCATTGCACCCCCACCCCCAGCAGTGCAGGGCACCTGCCAACAGGCCCCCACTCATGTCCCACCATGTCCCCTTGCACCAACAGCCCCCAGCAGTGCAGGGCACCTGCCAACAGGCCCCCACTCATGTCCCACTCATGTCCCCTTGCACCCCCACCCCCCAGCAGTGCAGGGCACCTGCCAGCAGGCCCCCACTCATGTCCCATTGCATCCCCACCCCCCAGCAGTGCAGGGCACCTGCCAACAAGCCCCCACTCAAGTCCCACTCATGTCCCATTGCACCCCCACCCCCCAGCACTGAGGGGCACCTGCCAGCAGGCCCCCACTCATGTCCCCTTGCATCCCTACCCCCCAGCAGTGCAGGGCACCTGCCAACAGGCCCCCACTCATGTCCCACTCATGTCCTCTTGCACCCCCCCCACCCCCCAGCAGTGCAGGGCAACTGCCAACAGGCCCCCACTCATGTCCCACTTATGTCCCATTGCACCCCCACCCCCCACCACTGAGGGGCACCTGCCAGCAAGCCCCCACTCATGTCCCATTGCACCCCCACCCCCAGCAGTGCAGGGCACCTGCCAACAGGCCCCCACTCATGTCCCACCATGTCCCCTTGCACCAACAGCCCCCAGCAGTGCAGGGCACCTGCCAACAGGCCCCCACTCATGTCCCACTCATGTCCCATTGCACCCCCACCCTCCAGCAGTGCAGGGCACCTGCCAACAGGCCCCCACTCATGTTCCATTGCACCCCCACCCCCAGCAGTGCAGGGCACCTGCCAACAGGCCCCCACTCATGTCCCACTCATGTCCCATTGCTACCCCACCGCCTAGCACTGAGACTGAGGAGCACCTGCCAGCAGGCCCCCACTCATGTCCCACTCATGTCCCCTTCCAACCCCACCACCTAGCACTGAGGAGCACCTCCAGCAGGCCCCCACTCATGCCACCTTGCACCCCCACCACCCAGCAGTGCAGGGCACCTGCCAACAGGCCCCCACTCATGTCCCCTTGCACCCCCACCCCCAGCACTGAGGGGCACCTGCCAGCAGGCCTCCACTCATGTCCCCTTGCACCCCCACCCCCCAGCACTGAGGGACACCTTCCAGCAGGCCCCCCCTTATGTCCCCTTGCACCCCAAGGCCCCCACTCATGTCCCACTCATGTCCCATTGCACCCCCACCCCCCAGCAGTGCAAGGCACCTGCCAACAGGCCCCCACTCATGTCCCACTCATGTCCCATTGCACCCCCACCCAACAGCAGTGCAGGGCACCTGCCAACAGGCCCCCACTCATGTCCCACTCATGTCCCATTGCACCCCCACCCCCCAGCAGTGCAGGGCACCTGCCAACAGGCCCCCACTCATGTCCCCTTGCACCCCAACCCCCCAGCAGTGCAGGGCACCTGCCAGCAGGCCCCCACTCATGTCCCCATGCACCCCCACCCCCCAGCAGTGCAGGGCACCTGCCAACAGGCCCCCACTCATGTCCCACTCATGTCCACTTGCACCCCCACCTCCCAGCAGTGCAGGGCACCTGCCAGCAGGCCCCCACTCATGTCCCATTGCACCCCCACCCCCCAGCACTGATGGGCACCTGCCAGCAGGCCCCCACTCATGTCCCCATGCACCCCCACCCCCCAGCAGTGCAGGGCACCTGTCAACAGGCCCCCACTCATGTCCCACTCATGTCCCATTGCACCCCCACCCCCCAGCAGTGCAGGGCACCTGCCAACAGGCCCCCACTCATGTCCCACTCATGTCCCCTTGCACCCCCACCCCCAGCACTGAGGGTCACCTGCCAGCAGGCCCCCACTCGTCTCCCCTTGCTCCCCCACCCCCCAGCAGTGCACGGCACCTGCCAACAGGCCCCCACTCATGTCCCACTCATGTCCCCTTGCACCTCCACCCACCAGCAGTGCAGGGCACCTGCCAGCAGGCCCCCACTCATGTCCCATTGCACCCCCACCCCCCAGCAGTGCAGGGCACCTGCCAACAGGCCCCCACTCATGTCCCACTCATGTCCCATTGCACCCCCACCCCCAGCAGTGCAGGGCACCTGCCAACAGGCCCACACTTATGTCCCCTTGCACCCCTACCCCCCAGCAGTGCAGGGCACCTGCCAGCAGGCCCCCACTCATGTCCCCTTTCACCCCCACCCCCAGCAGTGCAGGGCACCTGCCAACAGGCCCCCACTCATGTCCCACTCATGTCCCCTTGCACCCCCACCCCCCAGCAGTGCAGGGCACCTGCTAACAGGCCCCCACTCATGTCCCATTGCAACCCCACGCCCCAGCAGTGCAGGACACCTGTCAACAGGCCCCACTCATGTCCCATTGCGCCCCCACCCCCCAGCATTGAGGTCACCTGCCAGCAGGCCCCCACTAATGTCCCCTTGAACCCCCACCCCCCAGCAGTGCAGGGCACCTGCCAACAAGCCCCCACTCATGTACCACTCATGTCCCATTGCACCCCCACCCCCCAGCAGTGCAGGACACCTGCCAACAGGCCCCCACTCATGTCCCACTCATGTCCCCTTGCACCCCCACCCCCAGCACTGAGGGTCACCTGCCAGCAGGCCCCCACTCGTGTCCCCTTGCTCCCCCACCCCCCAGCAGTGCAGGGCACCTGCCAACAGGCCCCCACTCATGTCCCACTCATGTCCCCTTGCACCTCCACCCACCAGCAGTGCAGGGCACCTGCCAACAGGCCCCCACTCATGTCCCACTCATGTCCCATTGCACCCCCACCCCCCAGCAGTGCAGGTACCTGCCAACAGGCCCCCACTCATGTCCCACTCATGTCCCATTGCACCCCCACCCCCCAGCAGTGCAGGCACCTGCCAACAGGCCCCCACTCATGTCCCGTTGCACCCCCACCCCCCAGCACTGAGGGGCACCTGCCAGCAGGCCCCCACTCATGTCCCCTTGCTCCCCCACCACCCAGCAGTGCAGGGCACCTGCCAACAGGCCCCCAATCATGTCCCACTTATGTCCCCTTGCACCTCCACCCACCAGCAGTGCAGGGCACCTGCAAGCAGGCCCCCACTCATGTCCCACTCATGTCCCATTGCACCCCAACCCCCCAGCAGTGCAGGGCACCTGCCAACAGGCCCCCACTCATGTCCCACTCATGTCCCATTGCACCCCCACCCCCAGCAGTGCAGGGCACCTGCCAACAGGCCCCCACTCATGTCCCACTCATGTCCCATTGCTACCCCACCACCTAGCACTGAGACTGAGGAGCACCTGCCAGCAGGCCCCCACTCATGCCCCACTCATGTCCCCTTGCAACCCCACCACCTAGCACTGAGGAGCACCTGCCAGCAGGCCCCCACTCATGCCACCTTGCACCCCCACCCCCCAGCAGTGCAGGCACCTGCCAACAGGCCCCCACTCATGTCCCGTTGCACCCCCACCCCCCAGCACTGAGGGGCACCTGCCAGCAGGCCCCCACTCATGTCCCCTTGCTCCCCCACCACCCAGCAGTGCAGGGCACCTGCCAACAGGCCCCCACTCATGTCCCACTCATGTCCCCTTGCACCTCCACCCACCAGCAGTGCAGGGCACCTGCCAGCAGGCCCCCACTCATGTCCCACTCATGTCCCATTGCACCCCCACCCCCCAGCAGTGCAGGGCACCTGCCAACAGGCCCCCACTCATGTCCCACTCATGTCCCATTGCACCCCCACCCCCAGCAGTGCAGGGCACCTGCCAACAGGCCCCCACTCATGTCCCACTCATGTCCCATTCCTACCCCACCACCTAGCACTGAGACTGAGGAGCACCTGCCAGCAGGCCCCCACTCATGCCCCACTCATGTCCCCTTGCAACCCCACCACCTAGCACTGAGGAGCACCTGCCAGCAGGCCCCCACTCATGCCACCTTGCACCCCCACCACCCACCAGTGCAGGGCACCTGCCAACTGGTCCCCACTCATGTCCCACTCATGTCCCCTTGCACCCCCACCCCCAGCACTGAGGGGCACCTGCCAGCAGGCTCCCACTCATGTCCCCTTGCACCTCTTCCCCCCAGCACTGAGTGACACCTTCCAGCAGGCCCCCACTTATGTCCCCTTGCACCCCAAGGCCCCCACTCATGTCCCACTCATGTCCCATTGCACCCCCACCCCCCAGCAGTGCAGGGCACCTGCCAACAGGCCCCCCACTCATGTCCCACTCATGTCCCATTGCACCCCCACCCCCCAGCAGTGCAGGGCACCTGCCAACAGGCCCCCACTCATGTCCCCTTGCACCCCCACCCCCCAGCAGTGCAGGGCACCTGCCAGCAGGCCCCCACTCATGTCCCCATGAACCCCCACCCCCTAGCAGTGCAGGGCACCTGCCAACAGGCCCCCACTCATGTCCCACTCATGTCCCCTTGCACCCCCACCTCCCAGCAGTGCAGGGCACCTGCCAGCAGGCCCCCACTCATGTCCCATTGCACCCCCACCCCCCCAGCACTGATGGGCACCTGCCAGCAGGCCCCCACTAATGTCCCCTTGTACCCCCACCCCCCAGCAGTGCAGGGCACCTGCCAACAGGCCCCCACTCATGTCCCAGTCATGTCCCATTGCACCCCCACCCCCCAGCAGTGCAGGGCACCTGTCAACAGGCCCCCACTCATGTCCCACTCATGTCCCCTTGCACCCCCACCCCCAGCACTGAGGGTCACCTGCCAGCAGGCCCCCACTCGTGTCCCCTTGCTCCCCCACCCCCCAGCAGTGCAGGGCACCTGCCAACAGGCCCCCACTCATGCCCCACTCATGTCCCCTTGCACCTCCACCCACCAGCAGTGCAGGGCACCTGCCAGCAGGCCCCCAATCATGTCCCACTCATGTCCCATTGCACCCCCACCCCCCAGCAGTGCAGGGCACCTGCCAACAGGCCCCCACTCATGTCCCAATCATGTCCCCTTGCACCCCCACCCCCCAGCAGTGCAGGGCACCTGCCAACAGGCTCCCACTCATGTCCCATTGCACCCCCATGCCCCAGCAGTGCAGGGCACCTGTCAACAGGCCCCCACTCATGTCCCATTGCACCCCCACCCCCCAGCACTGAGGGCACCTGCCAGCAGGCCCCACTCATGTCCCCTTGCACGCCCACCCCCCAGCAGTGCAGGGCACCTGCCAGCAGGCCCCCACTCATGTCCCACTCATGTCCCCTTGCACCCCTACCCCCCAGCAGTGCAGGGCACCTGCCAACAGGCCCCCACTCATGTCCCACTCATGTCCCATTGCACCCCCACCCCCCAGCAGTGCAGGCACCTGCCAACAGTCCCCCACTCATGTCCCATTGCACCCCCACCCCCCAGCACTGAGGGGCACCTGCCAGCAAGCCCCCACTCATGTCCCCTTGCTCCCCCACCACCCAGCAGTGCAGGGCACCTGCCAACAGGCCCCCACTCATGTCCCACTCATGTCCCCTTGCACCTCCACCCACCAGCAGTGCAGGGCACCTGCCAGCAGGCCCCCACTCATGTCCCACTCATGTCCCATTGCACCCCCACCCCCCAGCAGTGCAGGGCACCTGCCAACAGGCCCCCACTCATGTCCCACTCATGTCCCATTGCATCCCCACCCCCAGCAGTGAAGGGCACCTGCCAACAGGCCCACACTCATGTCCCCTTGCACCCCTACCCCCCAGCAGTGCAGGGTACCTGCCAGCAGGCCCCCCCTCATGTCCCCTTTCACCCCCACCCCCCAGCAGTGCAGGGCACCTGCCAACAGGCCCCCACTCATGTCCCCTTGCACCCCCACCCAACAGCAGTGCAGGGCACCTGTCAACAGGCCCCCACTCATGTCCCATTGCACCCCCACCCCCCAGCACTGAGGGCACCTGCCAGCAGGCCCCCACTTATGTCCCCTTGCACCCCCACCCCCCAGCAGTGCAGGGTACCTGCCAGCAGGCCCCCACTCATGTCCCACTCATGTCCCCTTGCACACCCACCCCCCAGCAGTGCAGGGCACCTGCCAACAGGCCCCCACTCATGTCCCATTGCACCCCCACCCCCCAGCACTGAGGGGCACCTGCCAGCAGGCCCCCACTCATGCCCCCTTGCACCCCCACCCCCAGCAGTGCAGGCCACCGGCCAGCAGGCCCCCACTCATGTCCCAATCATGTCCCCTTGCGCCCCCACCCCCCAGCAGTGAAATGGCGATCTCACGACACAAACCAAAAGTGAACTATGGACATCAACACATGTCTGCCACATGAAGGTAGGCGGTAGCGTCCCAGCGCTAACAAAAAGCCTGTATATACAGCTCTGATGAATGTCCCATACTGTGGCCCTCTAGGACAAATGACGTGCAAAGGGGTACGCGACAAACACGGACACCCGCTGTGTCAAAAATAGCATGTTTTGCGGTGGTGCGCGGGAAGTTTCACACGTGATTGTGCCTGGGTGAGCGGGGTACGTGTACTTCAGGGGCTCGCGGGAAGTTTTAAACGCGATTGTGCCTGGGTGAGCGGGGTACGTGTACTTCAGGGGCTTGCGGGAAGTTTTTCACGCGATTGTGCTGGGTGAGCGGGGTACGTGTACTTCAGGGGCTCGTGTGAAGTTTTACACGCGATTGTGCCTGGGTGAGCGGGGTACGTGTACTATAGGGGCTCGCGGGAAGTTTTACACGCGATTGGGCCTGGGCGAGCGGGGTACGTGTATTACTGGGGTGGGCGGGGAAGTACAGCAGGCAAATGCGCGGAACGCCCACACGCACGTGCCAAAAAAGACACGCTTATCCGGAAACACGTACGCCAGCAGGAAGCAGGCGTACGTGGACCCACGCAGCATAAAAGTGCATGCAAACAACAAGCAAGCTCAGACGCCAGGATGAACATACCGTTTCCTAGCAGCAGTGGTCATGGGATACCGCAGGAGGAGGAGGAGGATAGTCAGGCCTAGAATTCTCACACCCAGAACCAGCCTTTTTGGCATGCCTGATGACCAGGTGTATGGGAGGTACAGGTTTCCAGCTCACATAATACTCGACCTGGTCAGTGAGTGGGAGGATGACCTCACATCACCCACCCTTTGCTTCCAAGCACTCAGCCCCCTGGAGAAAGTCCTCACTGTACTGCACTTTTTGGCCACCGGATCATTTCAGGGGACAAGTGCCATAGTCACGCTGCCTACACCATGTTTGGCCATCATGACTGCACGCCCATCAGTCTGCAGACACATATGCCTGCCCAGGACACCTGCAGAAAGGCAGGCTGTCGTCCAGGATTTCTACGGGGTGGCACAATTCCCCAAAGTCATAGGTGCCATTGATTGCACCCATGTGGCTCTACGTCTCCCCAGGGCATCAGAGCACATCTATAGAAACCGCAAGCACTGGCATTCCATCAACGTCCAGGTAGTATGTGATGCCAAGGGAATCATCACCTCAGTATATGCCAACTATCAAGGGTCCACCCACGACAGTTTAATTTACAGAATGTCAACCATAAACTGGGACATAGAAGCTGGGCGGCATGGCGATACATGGCTGCTCGGTCAGTATAAATGCCACAGCACATGCATGCATGCCAGATACTGAGTAATATGACAACCCTACTAATGATACCCATCACCACCTCCCTAGGGGACAGTGCCTACCTTCTGAGCACCCACATGATGACGCCAATTCGGAACCCCACCAGGCCACCCGAGGTAAGATACAACACAGCCCATATTGCAACCCGGGGCATAGTGGAGTGCACATTCGGAGTGCTCAAGTCACGCTTTCGCTCCCTTGACCGTTCTGGTGGGCAGCTGTTATACTCTCCCCCAGTAGTGTGCAGGATCATAGTGGCAGCATGTGTCCTGCACAATTTTGCAACACGCCGGGGCCTTCCGGTGGACATGGTGGTGCCCCCACATCCCCAACCACATGCACGCCCGCTGCGCATGGGAGGGGAAAGGGCACGGGGTGAGGCAGCCGGAACGCAGCTGGTGGCTAATTACTTCACTTAGATTCACACCCCTGTGGAGTGCACACAGCCCTGGCACATACCATCTGACAATCAATGATGATGACTCAAGGGACAGCCAACTGTCACTACCATACCAGCCTGAGATTGGTCACCTGGAAGTGTCACAATGTGTGCATACCTACCTACAGAAACACCACCAATGCTGTGTCATCAAAAGACACATATGCTGCTAAGTGCATTACCCCCTTGCAAAATACAACATGAGAACAGTGCCATGTCACCCAACCCCTCCCCAGCACCACCATCCAACACACCATGGCATGTCATACTATGTGAGAGCAAACAAAGCAATCCCGAAAACCTGACACAAGTGTCACAAAGCACAGTGTCACTAATGGAAACTGGCCGCAAACAATATGCTCCCAGTAATGTTGAACTAACAACACACATGACCAAATACTTACCAACAATACAATGCAGCTACACAAGCTCAAACATAACTAAAACATGACAGTACTAAGTTAAAGTAGTCATAGTCTTACAACCGGAATATGCCACCACATCGCCCCCTTCCAACTGTAGTCTTGCAGGCTTCAAAACGTGTCTGTGTACTACATACAACATGAACTCCATCTCCAAAGTAGACGGCCTTGTGAAGACATGAGGAATGAACCTGCAAATTCAGAGGGAGACATGGAAGCAGAAGCATACATAATTCCAACATGCAGTGTACAATACAACTACAATATACACAAGGAATGTCTACACAGTATTGACTACAGACTGCCCACACAGCTCATGGGAGCCCAACATCACTGTGTACATCACTGTCACTTGGTCACACCCTTTGCAAGCCCATGGAAACGGGAAGCAGGAGTGGTGTGTGTCTCACGAACCCAAACATCGAACCCAAACTCAGGACAAGCCTGCTTGTGCCCAGCCGGAATACAGTGGATGCCCACGGGAGCCACACAAGGCAACACACTGTCAAAAAATAATCAAAAATCAAAAAACAAAAAAGCAAAAATCAAAAATCAAAAATGGCCATGTGGGGGCCAGGGAGGGGGGGGGGCACCCAGGAGGTCCGAGGACACACCTTTAGAAAGGCCTAACTTAGTGAAACTGGTCCATAAGCCCAAATTAGCCAAAAAATAAAAAGGAGAATTTAGCAAACAATTATTACTCATGTTTTGCTGAGGAAATTTATTTTTTGTTTTTTGTTTTAATTTATTTATTTATTTATTTATATATATATATATATATTTTTTTTTAGAGACAAAATTAATTTAAAAGTAGCAAGCCTCAACTAGTCATTAATAATTGAAGTGGTATTTAAATAAACCAACAATTCCAATGCACTAAAAAAAGTGTGGGGCCTGAGTGCGCTGCTACTGAACAACATTGCAAATAAAGGCACATTGCACAGTAATAATACATGTGGAACAAGAATATAATTACAGGAGGGGATCCCCTTATATTTATATTCTTGTGCAATGTGCCTTTATTTGTAATGTTGTTCAGTAGCAGCGCACTCAGGCCCCACACTTTTTTTAGTGCATTGGAATTGTTGGTTTATTTAAATACCACTTCAATTATGAATGACTAGTTGAGGCTTGCTACTTTTAAATTAATTTTGTCTCTAAAAAATAAAATAAAAAAAATAAATAAAAAATAAAAATATAAATAAATAAATAAATTAAAACAAAAACAAAAAATAAATTTCCTCAGCAAAACATGAGTAATAATTGTTTGCTAAATTCTCCTTTTTATTTTTGGGCTAATTTGGGCTTATGGACCGGTTTCACTAAGTTAGGCCTTTCTTAAGGTGTGTTTAGTTCACCCAACATGGCGATTCTTTTTGCCCCTTTCTGTTTGTCTTACTTGGAAGGCCATGCATTGTGCTATCCTGCATTCCAATATATTTAGTCCTACCTTTCTTTTGGCATTGTGCAATGGTAACACTAGTAGACTGAAACAAACGGTCATTGAGGTACGTCTGTTTATTTTGCTCTCCCCATGTTGTAGTTTTAACTCTTAATTGGCTTTTTTGGTTAACCAGTTAGGAATTGTCCACAGTCCTTTTGAATCATGAGTTAATTGGAGTTAATCTAATGGGTACTTTGGTGGTTTTTTGAGTACTAATTTGAGATTTATTTTCTCTTTCTGTTTTTTTTGGCTAAATTAGCTTTCCGCAACTCCGAGGCATTTCGAGGTATGTTTTTATTGATTTTATTGACAGCATTACGGTTTGTTTTGATAACTTACATAATATTTTTCTGCAATTGGCTTACCAGTAATTACTTAATCTATCTGCCTACAGAACTGTATCTGGCATTGTCCTACTCTAAATGTGGAGTTCTTATTGCTGCAACCTAAGGAACTTAATTTTGGAATACATTACAGTCTTTGATTTAAGACTTAGTTTACTAAGTGGAACTTGATTGCGCTGCTATGGCCAACTTTTGTTTCTGAAATTATGTTTCTTTTTCTCTTTTTGTTTGTCTGTCAACGGACTACAGCGAATGAAATTGGTTAATTTGTGGTAACTTAATTTCTACTTTTCTACTTTTACTACATGTGATGTACATGTGTTATATTTTTTGTGGTTGCATCGCGCCCTGGACTGCTTGCTCACAACTTGTGCCTATGTTCTTTATGTACAAATCTTTGCACAAAACAATCATGTGTATGTTTTATTTTTAACTTTACCCAATTTGTATGGAAATGATGTACTATGCAATTTAAGCCTCTGATGAAAAGCTGTACACAGCTTGAAACACGTGTCAGGATTCTCTTCGCACAAACAATAAAGGCTTCTCTTTGCACAAACAACTAATTATAATTTCTTGGCGCAGTGAGACTGGGAACATCTTTGTTTTTCTTCAACTATTCCTGTGGATGTGTATTGGCAGTACACCCACACCGCCCAGATACCCGCAGCCTTGATGTTTATTTTCTTAATCACTGTATAAACGCTGTGGACTCGTGACTTTTTCTGCCATAACTTTGTTCTCATCTTAAATTTCTCCCTAATGTTAATTGCTGCATCAACTTAATTCTTGTATACTGTCCTCCAGTCAAGATGCCTGAGTGTAATGAAGAAATACTTCACATTTTGGCACCTCTTAATAAACCTAACAGTGCCACTATACTTCTAGGCGACCTGAATAGATGGTTAGCTAATTCGGAAGAGAATTGGAAAGACATCTAAAAAACAGAAATGTTGATATCCTCAACACAGATCTTAAACATCTAGGGGCAAACATACTGGACTTGGTCTTTGTCAGGAATGTCACCATGAATATTACCAAGACTCGAGCCTGTGCTTGGTCTGATCACTGTTTTGTGGAATGTCTTATGCATTACCCGAATACTCCCAGAAAAATTCATAACGTATCCAAAGTAGTCACCAACAAAAGCCTGAAAAGGATTGATCCGACGATATGCATCAATGTACCACATTGGTAAAGGGAAATACCTTGGATTTGGACCCCCAGAAGCCTAAGCAAAAAACATATAATTAGCTAATCCGCTTTCTGGATAGAGTTGCCCCTCTGAAAACCAAACTAGTTAGGGGCAAAAACTGCCAACAATCTTGGTCTTCCCATGACTTGGTAACACTAAAAAGTAAAAAAGGCAAGCCAAATGCCTATGGGAAAAAATCAAACAAATGAAAACAAAACATCCAGTAAAATACTACGAACAACCTACAAAAACAAAATTCTGTAGGCAAAACAGACATTATATAACAAAGACATAGAGAAGGCAGGGAAGTATTAAAAAAAACTACTTGAATTTTATCACAATATGGAAAAACCATTACTTCGACCTAAATCCCATATACCATCTAGGTAAGACTGCATTGAAGTACAGCTGGCGTTCGCCAAAAAATTTTCCTCCAATAGGGCTAAAATCTCTAAAATACCAGAGATGGAGATGTGCCGTAAATCCCAGCCTGCCAATAAAGAGGACCATGAATACTCTTTTCGCTTTCAACCAATAACAAGTGCAGAAAAGTGCGCTTTCCTTAGAGTTATGCACCCAACCCACTGCCAGGCGGACATTCTGCATCAAAGTTCTTTCTAAGTAACCATAATATGTTTGTGCCTTTTTTGGTTCACTTTGTGAACTCTTCCATTCACCACAGCTCGGTTCCTTCCACAATCAAACAGGTAGCAATTACACCATTGTTGAAAAAACCCAACCTTAACCCCAAGGATCCACACAATCTATGACCCATATGCAATTCACTATTTCTCTTGAAGATAGGGGACAAAGTGGCATATCTCCAATTTCAACAGCATTTAAAAAAACGGGATATCCTTCACCCTATCCAATCTGGTTTCCTTCCACAACATGGCACGGAAAGTGCCCAATTCGATTTGCAGTCATATATGCTTGACTATTTGGAAAAGGGCAAAACTGGCCTTTTTGTACATTTAGACTTGTCAGCTGTCTTTGATTTGCTAGATTGTGGTCGCATATTGGACACTTTGTTCACTACTGAGGAATGCTCTAGAGAGGCCCTAGAATGGATTCACTTGTTCCTGAGCAACGGGGAATCGCGAATACGCTGAGGCAGAGCTTCCTCCGATGCAAAGAAAATAGTTTACAGAGTCCCACAGGGAGCATGCTTATAACTGGCTTTTTTCAATTTATATATGAATCCTTTTTGTGAATAAGTAACCAGCATGGGTGTATATTTTGCCAATTATGGTGATGACACCCAGCTCAAGATTGAGCTGTGTGGAGACTACAAGATCGATTTAGCTAGGCTCAATTCTATTTATGATTCAATACAAGATTGGTTGTTCAGTAACTGGATGTGCCTTAATCCCTCCGAGACGCAGCTCATGATCTTTGGTTCTATACAGGGAAAAACAAAACAGAGTACTAAATACAAAACCATGCACCTGGATGGAAACTGCATAGACACTTTAGAAAAGGTCAAGACACTGGAGTCTACATAGAAACCTCTCTTAGCTCCAAGGGGCATGTTGATGGAGGGGTCAGCAACTCTCATTATCACCTGAGAGTACTGAGACACACAAAACCATTCTTATCACAAAAAAAGTGAAGTCCGAGCCATCATTATACCCCACCTGGTTTACTGTAACGCTCTCCTCATAGGAGCTAACAAACACTGCATAACCAAACTCCAGATGATACAAAATGTAGCTTTTCAGATCATATTTGATATTCCTAAGAGGGAACACACTTCCTGGGCCAGAAGGAAATTTCACTGGCTGCCAGTGTCCGCTAGACCAAGTTTCAGGGCTCTCCCCATTGCTCACTGATGCATACATGTGAAAGCTCCCATCTATCTGAAGAAACGTACATTAGCCTACATACCTTCCAGGTATCTTCTATGAGGCAACCACAAGCAAAAAAGTCCAAAGGATGTGGGCGCTCATTTGACGTCCTTAGGGCTCTAGCATGGAATGCACTACCTCTGAAGCTACGCCTTGAGATTTGCCACCAGGTTTCTAAACTCCTTTTGGCTGCGTCCCACTCCTTATAAGTCTCTTGTCTGCGTGTGGTTGATGTTTGCCTGCATCCTGATGCCTATGGGCTTTGGCGCAATATGAATAAACAAAAAAAGAATAAATCATCTGGAATGTGGCACAATGCAGATCCACACTGCAGCACCCAACAGCAAGTAAACCCATGCAAAAGAAGGAGATAAAGACATTAACAAATTCCCACCATAAACAGAACAAAGACTTATAATTAACAAACCTACCTGCCTATCAGCAGAATCGGGGTCATAGCAGGTCTGGGCCCATGGAAGGCGTACTGCACCAGTGAAGCAACTCGGGCAGCTCGCCAACAAACGTCAAGCACCCCTGCACAAGAAATGCAGGATGGATAGCTCACCCTACAAATAACTAAGGTGAGAAAAGAACCCAGTGGGAAGGGAATCGGTCAGAGGGAGGTGGGAGATTCACCCACTAGAGACAGTTATTGCAAATCTTCCCTTCTGTAATTGAAGATTCATTATTTAGCACTGGGCAACTACGCATCCAGGGTTCCAGATCATAGAGCCTTCCAGACGCCCTCAGAGATATCAGGTGAGCGTAACACTGACCATGTGCAAAGATTTTGGTTTCTCCCAGCTAACTCCGCCGAACCACAAATGCTCACACTAGCCCCCCTTCATATTACACAGACACACAAGTGGCTGTGTAGTTATGGCTAAGTTACTTGTCCATAGGAAGAGCACTTTTTTGGGTGGCTTATAACTTCGCTCCCCCTGGATGAATCCTCACCAAACTTTGCTTAAAAAGTATATGGGCCACTCTGAATTCTTTTGCAAAGTTTGGTGATGTTTGGTGCAGGGGGGAAAAGTTATAGGGGGGTCCGAAAACGTCTTTTTTCCCCATAGACTGAATAGGGGAAAAACTTTGTGCACGCCTACAGCCCAAAACGCTGGACGGATTTTCACCAAATTTGCGGCAGGAGCTTGGTCCTGAAAGTGTGCTTTTGTAAATTTGGTGACAATCCGTCCACTAGTTTTTTAAAAACAACTAAAAAGTATGTCTCAAAAAATTAGTGATATCTATGTCTACTCCGCGGTCACACTTCCCTGTTCGCTCCACGGACAAGATAACGATTGGCTAATGGGCTCGCGTCATGACCACAGACACGCAACATGTTCGCCGATTGGCTGGAGTGAGGCATGATGTGCGTCAGATTGTTCGGATGCGCCCGCCATCTTGGATCAGCCGACAGCGCAGCGACGAACATAGGCGAAATGCAGTTTTGGGGAGTGTTTTGGTGTGTCAGATAGTGCTTGGGGAGGGTTAGGGAGTAAGAGATGGGTGAAATACTGTATTTGTTCAGGCGGCAGGTGCTACTGATGTATTTGCCATGCCTGCGCTGTCCGGGATGTTTGTAATTACTGAAAATGAGGGGTGTCGTAAGGATAGTATTTCCGTCCGTGCTGTGCGCAGGCAAGTTGAAACTGTTCTAAGGACACACGTGGTGTCAGCGGACATTAACATTGAGCATATGTTGCAGTTTAAATGTTTGATTCTCTGGGTGTGATACTGAGTTATAAGCCACCATAGGTGTGATGGCCTAGAGTCTTGGGTACATGGCTGCAGGCTGTAGGCCACACATCCAAGACTCTAGGCCCTGGCCACAACCACCGCAGCATATCACACTAATAGAATCGAATATGTATCAGGTGGTTGTGGGCAGGGCCTATAGTGCTGGGTGGAAATTGAGTATATTGCGCAGTTAAAATGTTTGATTCTATGGGTGTGGTACTGAGTTATAAGCTGACATGGGTGTGATATGCTGCGGTGGTTGTGGCCAGGGCCTAGAGTCTTGGGTACATGGCTGCAGGCGGTAGGCCGTAGGCCATACACCCAAGACTCTAGGGCCTAGCCACAACCACCATAGCATATCACACCCATTGATCACACCCATAGAATCGAATATCTACGGCCATACACCCAAGACTCTAGGCCATGGCCACAACCACCGCAGCATATCACAGCAATAGATACACCCATAGTATCAAATATCTATCAGGTGGTTGTGGGGAGGGCCTAGAGACTTGGGTGCATGGCCAAAGGTGCATGGCCAAAGGCCATGCACTCAAGACCAAAGACCAAAGACCAAGAGCAAATTTATAAGTAGTATAAGTCACCATGGGTTTCAAATACTGAGGTGGTTGTGGCCAGGACCTGGCGTCTTGGGTGCATGGCCAAAGGCTGTAGGCCGTAGGCCATACACCCAAGATCGATAAAATGGTAAAGGCCTGCCAGTCTGCGCTCCCCAATGGAGGTGTAGGTCTGAAGTTTGTTTTTACAACCAGTTAGTCCAATACCAGTGTGAGGTGGGTTATAATGTGATTATTTATTCACAAACGAATACACTACATGCCAACACGTGTTTCAGCCCTCTCTGGGCCGTCCTCAGGGCGTATTATTATCAATATAATATGTAACTGTCAGAAAATAATACAAATACATGTGCATTGCAACCAATAAAATATTGAAGCACATTGGTATGTTATACAAAATGTTACAACATGGTTTCGCAGTCATAATATGAAAAAAGTTACAAGGACCATGTGGAACGTAGCGTACAGAGGAGGAGTGGAGTGGGAGACAAAAAAGGGGCGGGGGGAAGAAAAAGAGAAGAAAGCATTGTATTAGAGTTCAAATAAAATTAAATTGAAATTAAACATTGATTAGTATTGGCAGTTCCTAGGCACTTCATTACCAAGTACTGTGTGCTTGAACCATATAACGCTCCATATTATCTTAGCAAAGTTGTTACACATTAGTAGGCAGTGAACAGTCCATTAATTAAATGTACCTGAAAATGGTAAATCTGCCATTAATCAGTCTCAGTAGAAATCGTTTGTAGGAATTGGATGGTACCTATTATAAAAATATACATGAACAGTATTGCTGCCTGTCATAGGGAAGCACAGAGCGCTTACCTTCATCGCCTAAATGCGTTCCTGCACGGCGATTTCTGCCGGCAGGCAGAGACACTCTGAGTGGAATGTGGGTGCGGCTGGGTTAGCCAATAGCCGTGTAGCCTGTGCTTTTAGAGGCTATGGTCATGTGATCCTTGGGTTCCTGTTGCCTAATAACATGGTTGGTGTGAGAGTTGTGTTCCATTCAGCACGTACGTGGCGCAGATTTGCTTTAAACATAATTGTTGAAATCCACTGTTCGCAGGGCATTTGGACAAAGAAAATGCAGTTAGTAAAGTTTCATGTGTTAATTAATATAATTAGATGGGATTGGTTTAAGTTATAAGGCTCCCAGGAAGACTAGCATTTCTGGGATCTTTGTAAATGGTAACATTCACTAAGTGAAGTTCACACAAAACAAAAATGATAACAGTCTGGATCTTTTCTCGATTATAAGCGTGTAACCGCTTGTCGTGAATAAAGTAAACAGATCGATCTGTTTCAATTGTTGTAACAATGAGAGAAACCAAGTGTAATTACAGAAATCGTTAGCACAGTGACATACATAACGTCTTATTAAACCGATTATGGTGAGGTTCTTGGTATATCACATACATGTGTTGCATGTTAGAGAACCGATTTTAAACACAAGGTGACTTTTCAGAAACGTTAAAATTTACATTGCAAAAGAGAAAGTGATGTCTATGCTTTATTGCAGACCGGCATGTGTTAGGTTGCCATAATGTTGGTGTAGTTTCCTTAATATTAAAGGATACTATGAATGTTGTAAAGTTGAAGTGAGGGTGGAAGTTGTAGTGTCAATAAAAAAGAAAGGTGATGTCTGTGCTAATAGCAGGTGGGTAAATGATAGGTTGCCATAATATTGATGTGGTTCCCCTAATATGATAAGCTTCCAAGCCAGTTGTATGGTTAAATGATAATTAGGATTGGTATGTTTGAATTAAAATTAGATGGAATCCTAAAAGAAAATTAAGACTCCCCTCAGTGGTTAGAGGAAGGGAGTGAAAGATTGTATATCAGAATTGGGTAAACTCCTAAAAAAACCTGTTCACCCCACTATGGTGTAACAACTTGCTTAAAGGTTGTCCTGTGGTAGAACACTTTGTCCCAAGATGTAGTATGTTTTGATCAGAGAAACACATTCAGTTCATGCTCTTGATTAAGTCCCAATTGGACACATGTTAGTCTACAACTCATACGGGCCTCCGCTTGACGAAGGTGTAGTTGTCTGTCACCACCTCTGGCATGTGGTTTGATGTGTTGCAGTCCTACAAATCTGATGTCACTCTTGTGCGCCATTTGGTGTTCTTTTTGCCAATGCACTGCAAGTGATAATTTGATGCCTTGACTGTTGAGATTTGCCAGGTGTTCTCTGATTCTGACCCTCAGTTCCCTGATGGTACTGCCCACGTAAACTTTCTTACAGACACAGATGATTCCATATACTATGTATTTGGAACGACAATTAATGAAATCCTTGATTTTAGTACTCAAATTTCCATGACAGATAAATTCTTTAGTAGGTGCTGAAGCAAACTGACAAAAGTTACAGGTCCCACACTTGTGTAAACCAGTGGGTTTGATACTCGGCGTAAGCCAGTTGGTCTGTCTGTTAGAACCAGATTGCATAAACGAGGGGCACAATACGTTTCTCAGTGTTGGAGCTCTAGAGAAAATTATTATTGCTTTTTGCATGTAGGATGGAGTTACACCCACGTTACACCCATGGCTGCAGGCTGTAGGCTGTAGGCCATATACCCAAGACTCTAGGCCCTGGCCACAACCACCACAGCATATCACACCCATAGATACACCCATAGAATTGAATATCTATCAGGTGGTTGTGGGCAGGGCCTAGAGTCTTGGGTGCATGGCGAGAGGCCATGCACCCATGACCGAAGTTATAAGCACTGAAGTTATAAGCCACCATGGGTTTCATATAATGCGGTGGTTGTGTCCAGGACCTAGAGTCTTGGGTGCATGGCCAAAGGCCATGCACACAAGACCAACATTCTAAGTACTAAAGTAATAAACCACAATGGGTGTGATATGTTGCAGTGGTTTTGGCCAGGACCTACAGTCTTGGGTGCAAGGCCGTAGGCCATGCACACAAGATCAAAATTCTAAGTACTAAAGTTATAAGCAGTGAAGTTATAAGCCACCATGGGTTTTATATACTGTGGTGGTTGTGGGCAGGATGT
Source organism: Ambystoma mexicanum (assembly GCF_040938575.1). NCBI lineage: Eukaryota > Metazoa > Chordata > Amphibia > Caudata > Ambystomatidae > Ambystoma > Ambystoma mexicanum. The sequence goes on along the minus strand of NC_090937.1, from coordinate 1,385,079,884 downwards.
AGAGTCTTGGGTGCATGGCCTTCGGACATGCACCCAAGACCAAAGTTGTAAGTACGGAAGTTATAATCCACAATGGGTGTGATATACTGTGGTGGTTGTGGCTAGGACCTAGAGTCTTGGGTGCATGGCAGCAGGCCGTAGGCCATAGGCTATACACCCAAGACTCTAGGCCCTGGCCACAACCACTGCACCATATTACAGCCATAGATCACACGTATAGATTTGAATATGTATGAAATGTTTGCAATTATACTTACTGTTTCATTTGTTGAGATTCAATATATTTTTTACATGACTTTAGTACCTGGAGAAAATATTCTTTTTCAATTTCTGTGATAAAAGAAAAGAGCATGTTAGTGTATGTATTTCATTGCATAATAGACATTTTAGCTTTTTTTTTACCCTCATATTTAGTTTACAAACCAGGGTACTGTGCATTTTGCTCAGTTTCTGTGTTTGTTTTTCAAATCATTGGGTCTGTGGAAGAAAAGAAAATCCTTGTCGGATTAAAAAAACATTTTTTTTGTTATGCTACAAACTATTTGTTTGTTTCCTTTGAGTGATCACTTGTTGTTTCTGGTTAATGTTCTATCTGTTGGCTTGTTGCAGATTTTTGAAGCAGTTAGATACCTGTTGGCGTATTCTAACTGTATATTTTTTGTTACAATTTACTGCTATTCATTTATCTGTGTGGTTGTTATACAATCTTGGGCCAGTTAGATACCTGTTGGCGTATTCTAACTGTTTATAGTCTTTTAATTGCACTTTTGTTAATGCTGAAGTACAGATTAGTTAGTAAATTTTGGCTTTAAGAAGATTAAATAGGCGTTTGTAAGATTTGCTGGTAATCTCTGCTTTAGAGTAATGCTACTATCATTACATTCGAACCATCCACATTTCTTTTTAATATATGCAGTATAGGGACCTGCATTGGTTGTGGCTCCTGCGTGGTAGATTATACCTAGTGTTGTGAAGGTTTTCTTACCAAGTGATACTTTGTAAGTATGTCCGCACCGTGGAACAAAATTAAGTGTCGCTTCATGGATGTCGTACCAAAACTGTACGAACCACGTCTCCCATGACTTGGCACCAAATTGCACTGGGTACAGGTGACCTTGTTTGCACGTGCTTTCGGTACGTTACCATGAACGGTAAACAACCGCCACATCCACGACTCTCGGCGAATGCTGGTAGTAGGGAGTTCCTCGACCTCATTCTCTTCATCCTCTTCATCCTCGTTCTCTACATCCTCATGCATATTCCCCTCTGCAGGCCCTTGGGGAGGTGGTGGTGGTGGAGGGTTTGGGGGTGGTGCTGAGGCTGATGTAGCAACAGCAGCCATGGATGCCATTAGGGTTGGTGAGGTAATCTCTGCTAGAGCATTAAAGGCAGCAAAAGTCAATCTGCAATAGCCAGAAGTATAATGAAGATGAGCTCTGGGGTGTGGCCTTTTATAGGGGTGGAGGGGTGTGCCTCGTGACTATATTGATCACTCAAAAGAGTTCGAAAGGTTCCAAAAAATATGTGGAAAGCTAGGGCCATTGTCTGGGAGATGTTAAATGGTGATTTTTTACTGTAAAATAATTTGGGTTGTCAGCATAAATTCTTTTAAAATGTTGGGAAAGCAGACAAAGTGCGCAAATTAGGACATACGGTCAACGTGGGTGCGGTCACATGATGACATCGTGAACACGTCCGCAAAGGAAATGGCTGATCGCAGAGCACCAAATCCACAGGAACCGTTGTGCGCATGCGCGCGGGTGTTCTACGGACAGTGTTCGGGTCCTGAAACGAATTAAAAGTGTGACACAAGTGAAACGGACAGTCACGGACAGGCGCGATGTTCGGAGGATTTACAGGTGTGGTGCGCATGTGCATAGATGGTGGGCACAGTGTACAGCCAGGTACAGTGTCCTTTGGACACCTCTATTGTTTTTCACTACGGACATCCCAGACACCAAGCATGTTCTACAAACAGTTGCATCTTGGTTGTAAAGTGTACGGACAGGTACAGTGTCCTTAGGACACCCCCATTTTGTCCATTTTCGGACATCCAGGACAGCTGCTGTGTTCTAAGAACAGTTCCATCTTGGTTGCGGATGGTACGGAGAGGTATAGTATCCTAGGACACCCTCTTTTTTGTACATTTACGGACATCCCGGACAGCTGGTGTGTTCTAAGAACAATTACATCTTGGTTGTGAATTTTATCAAGAGGTGTACTGTCCTTAGGACATCCATATTTTGTTAATTACGGACAGGCCGGACAGGCGCGCTGTCCGCGGCCATTTTAACAGTTTTTTTTAAATAAATTAGACACAAACAATTTTATTAAAACTACCATAACATTTTTTTTATTATACACATGTACAGCAATTAAGAAAGAGAGGGGGAAGCAGAAACTCCCCACAGTCAGGGGTTTGCAGAGGATGGTTGTGAGGGGATGAAGGGATGGAAGTTTCGTCGAAACATTTATTTTGTTGGTGAGGGTTTGGGGATAGTTCACTGGGACATGGGGAGGGAGGACAGGTACAGGTAGTACAGTGGTATCTAATTTTTCCTTTGACGTGGTCCTCCACAAATTGCTTTAAACCATTGAAATCATCTTTCAGCATGCCCACTTTCTGTTCTATGCATTGTGTCTTTTGGTGGAAATTCTTCAATTTTTGCATGGTCTGTTAAAAATAAATATATATATATGTTAAGTACTCATAAAGTACTGACTATTAATTTGCTTATGCAGAGAAGTGTGTACCATTAAAGTGTGTACCATTATTATCGCTATCTTCCGACATTTCATCACACGGAAAATTCTCCTTGAGCCACTCCAAAGTACTGCACATTTCTGTGTGAAAAACACAAATACATTAATTGTTCGGTACCTCATACAAAAAGTATACAAATATATAAGAAAAATGAAGTTTACTTACTAGTTTCTGGTAATTTGTATTCGTTGTGTTTTGTTTGTCTACTGTCACTCCTAGCTCTGCAGTTTCTGTGAGGTGATTATGTTGGAGGCATATCTTTTTTGCTATGGTATAATCCATTTCGTTACATATGGTATTTAAATGAATGATTGATGTGTTAGACGTGTAGGTTCCACTGCTTATTTATTATTACTTGTAATGTGTTTATGAGCTGCTTTTTAAACTTGTGCAGTTTTTATATGGTATGATAGAACAATTTCAGATACCCCCTGAGTGTTTGGGTAGTGTTGATGTCATCCGTGCCGGTCCGCGGACATACGCACAGAGGAGTTCAGTATGTTCTATGTTACATGTATATACATTAAGGGAATCCTAGTAAACATCTCCCAAATTCACACAATGAAAGTGTATATTCAGTAAAAAAACTTTGTAAAGGGATGTTATGGTTAAGTTGCGCTTCTAAAAATCGATGCAATTCAGTAAAAAAAACTTTGTTAAAGGGACGTTATGGTAAGTTGCGCTACTAAAAACCTATGCAATTCAGTAAAAAAACTTTGTTAAAGGGATGTTATGGTTCTCAGTAAAACCCAAAAACCCTTCAAATTCGCAAGTTATGGTACACTAAGCAACCATAACTCGCGCCACCACCGTGCACTGCTAAGACTAACACCCAGGACATCAAAGATGACATCTCCAAAATCGAGGTTGTGAATAGTTCAGTGGTACTGGGAGGCCTTAAGCCCAATATGGCTTTTTCAATAGTCCATTCTTTCTCAAAAAGGTTTGTAAGGGTCATTCCTCTTTTGAAAAAGCCATCACCGTTCTGTCTAATTTCCACCCCAATTTCTCTTCTCCCTTTTCTCACAAAACTCCTTCATACCTTGGTGTCCACTCTGCTCTCTTCTTTTCTTGAATCCTCCAATCTTTTGGATCCTGCTCAATCTGGTTTCAGGCCTGGTAGCGGTACGTAGAGTGTCCTGGACTCTGTCCAGGATGACATTGCCAGGCTAGTGGACTCCGGTGGCGTGGGTGCCCTGATTCTATTAGACCTATCAGAGGCATTCAACACTGTCGACCACCCCAATTTGTTCCTGGCGGACCGCACTCAAACCCTTGCCATGCCCGCTTTTCTCTCAGCCCCACGTCACCTCTGCTGTTGGGTGCCACAGGGCTCTTCCTTGTCACCGATTCTATTTAATATTTACATCTGGGCACGTGTGTCTCATCCGCTCCTTCAGCATCAGGTTCTACTCCTATGCAGACACCACCCAGATCCTGATCCATTTAGATCTTGATCGGACTGAGGTGTCATCATGCTTATGGGAGTGCCTGGCTGCCATGGGGTGTTGGATGGACCACAATTGTCTAAAACTGAACGGAGACAAGACTGAGGTTTTGGTGGTTGGTTATCCTCCCGATCCCTCACTCTGGGTGCCGACTGTGAAGGTGAAAAACTTGGGTGTGGTTTTCTCTGCATCCTTGTCGATGGACAACCAAGTTGCAGCTGTTTTTCAATCAGGGCACTTCCAGCTGAAAGTGCTAAAGATAGCACTTCCCATGATCCCTGCCTATCTTCGCCCACGGTGGTGTGTGGGAGTGGCAGGGCCAATCGAGCCCCCCTCACTCATTCAGTTTAAGGTATATGCCACTTGCTCGACCAACAGTGGGGATGCCTACTTTTTGCCCCTGTGAACAAAACCAGTCCCTGTACTGATGACGACGCAGGAGGGGCTGTTGTAGAGACACTCGGCATCCATCTTGGACACCTCTGACTCCATCTTTAGATTAGGCCTCACCGCGATACTACGAGAAAGCTTCTCTACCCTCTGGAGAACCGCGCACAGCGCTCTCAAAAGGCCTCCACCTTTTTCTCCCTGTCTCTGAAGGCTCTGCAGCCCCGTTCTCACGCCTGAGCCAGAGGTAATTGCAACAATATATATGTATCTCTACAAAACCCACCTATGCCTCCCTCATCCTTGGCACTGGAAAATTACTGGCAACACAACCCCATGGCCCTGATAGGTATTCTCTTGGTGTGCCAGACACGTAACCCCAGTGCAATGCCCACCCCAGTGTGCCACGACTAATAAAAGCCAACCTCTGTCATAGTATATTGCACCTCAATACTAATAAATGTCAGCATGCCCCCTAGTCTCTTTGATACGTTTAGACCTACCCTATGATCAATGATCCCACCTGGACCGAACCCTCCCCAGTTGTGATAACCCCCTAAGACCCCAGTAAATAATGATGCTGCGGTAATCTTAGAATTTATAGAGTATAATGATTTGCTCAAAGGAGCCTCAGTAACTGGTATTTAGTGCATGTCTAAAACAATATGTTATGTTAGATTAGTTAGGATCTGCCCTGCTGCATCATGACCCGACCCTCACCCCACCCGGGCACAGGCAACTGGACCTCGTAGGACGAACCCTCCCGCCAACTGAACGACCAATCCAGCGGAAGCAACATTACACAATATATATGTATCTAATTGTTCTACCCAATCCTGTGTCAATGTAGGCCCCTATATAATGTCGTCATGTATGACAAGTTTTGCCTTTTTAAACTGCTACTTTTGTAATGTTTGCCAGAGCGCTCTCTGGCAGCAGAGTTCTCTTACATAAAAAAGATCAACTCTTGCAGCCTGTCCTCCTGGTCTCATTCCCCACGTGGGTTTGTCTAATTTCTTCATATTTTGAGCGCATAAGTCAGGGAGTGGGCCTACATTTTGGTGACCCCGATGTGATTGGAAGGGTGCATCGAGGCCCCCGTGCTGTGCGGCGAGATCTGGGACGCCGCCCATCAAAACCATCGCCTCCAAGGTTGACCAGTTTGTGCGCACAAAAGAGCGGGTCCAAGGGTTCCCACTTGCCAAATACCCAACTAAAAACTGCTTGCCAGAGCGGGCCACGGCTTGGTTGGGGTGCGGACCTGATTGTGTATAGACCGAGAACGGTGGCTCTCGGACCACCCAACTGAACACGTGAGTACTGGCTGCGAGACTTTGCAAGGCGAAGAAAGGGATTGGGGTAGAAAGGGGACTAAGATAATGGTGTGGGTAAAAATACAGAAGAGTGGGGACAAGGTATAGGGTCTGTGTGAATGCTATTGAGGCTTTTTCTTACCTATTCTTTATATGGCCATTAGGTTTTTGTGGTAAAAAGAAGTAAAAGAGAAGTAAGGGAGTCTAGCCCGAACGGGGTAGAAGGCAGCGCCACATAGCATTGTCTCGACCAGTGCAGGGAACAAATGAAGATTGAGAGAAAAAGTAGGAGTCTCGTATATTGATTAGGCTCGGAGTAGTAATTTAGATTATTCTTTTTCTGTGTGAGCAGAACTCTCTGACAGGTGGCTTGAGGGGGCTTACAGGTGGGGAGTGTGTGTGAGACAGCAAGAGTGAGGGGCAATAACGTCAAATATGCCAAAACAGGGGATAACGAGAAGGCAGTTTATGTTACATGTACTTTGTCTTTTCTGTCATATGTTTGTCTGTCAGTAAGTACTGTTGCATTTGTAGTCTGACAAATATAATGTTTAACAAGAAGTAAAACTGATAAAATTGTGATTGATGATCAAAAATGTTCAGAATATTAGAGAGTTGTTGGAATTTTCTTTCGGTAAACAGATGTGAAGAGTAAATTGAAAACATTTATTTGACCCGGGGAGGGGGAAAGTAAAAAGAGGTGCTAAACACGAGCCAAGGTGAACACAAACCCCACTATGGGGGGGGAGCACGCCACTAGCACATATTTGTCAGCATCTTCCTCTATATAGCGAGAAAATACAGAAGTATCATGACCAATGAGTGACAGAAATAAAAGGAGATATTGTACAGCCCTTATGGCCAGAAGGAGGGTCCTTTGATAAGAGGGTATTGGATCTGGTATCGACACATCTACTAGCGAAATATGAAGGAAAGCAGTTGTAAAACCGGAGGGAGGTACTAGATTTGAGGCGCATGTTCAAGGAGGTGACACCTAGCAGTGAGGTGAGTAAAGACACAATAGTAAAAAAGGAAGAGATACAGGAGGGAGGAGATGGGGGTGTAGGGAGAGAGTGTTCAAGACCATCAAAAGGGACTGAGTCGACAAAAATGTACCCGTTGCTGGCAAGACCTGCAGTGGGATACAGTGAGCCCCTGTATGTAACCGCATGCACCACCGCATCACCAAGAGCAGCAGTATCTCCCACTTCCCCGCCCCCCTATGAAACAGGAGAGCTGTATGGACCAACTATCATACCAACAGTAAGCATAACACGACCAACGGGAGACTCAGATAGACAGCTAGCACATGCACAGATGGAGATAACGAGGTTAAGAGCATTGTGTGACAGGAGGCAAATGTTGCAGGTGGGAGGGGAAATGCCACCATTGAGGACTGGTGAACTCACACCAGTGTCGAGTGTTGCAGGATCAAGTATTGCTTGAGAAAGTGTTGTAGGGGGGACATCAACATCACCACCACCTGTGCAGATACCAAAGGGACAAGACCAAGAGTGGCAGTCTGGGGAGTTCCTGTTTCATTTAAATGACAAACAGGTGAGGATAATACGACCGGCAACACCAGACAGCCAACAGACAGAGAAGGGGAGGGTGGAAGGGAGTCAGAAGAAGAGGCAGAGGAAGTATGGAGTGATTTAGATGAATATGAGGAAGGAGCAACAGCAGCGGGAACAACACTGCCATTCCACTTTGATCAAGGAGATGTTAGATCACCACCAAGGTGGCAAGGAAGGTTGAGACAGAGAGTAGGAAGCATGTGGTAAGTAAAACAAAGAAAGGAACGGTAAGTAAAAGAGGTGGAAAGACAAAACTACAAATGCCTCTAATATACAAGGGGGCAGGGAGGCCCAACTACATATCATGGGCGCAGATGGACAAGAACAATTAATTGAAGCTCTTCCCTCCACTCTCACGTGGAGCGGGAAAGTGGATACATGCGTTCGAAAAACACACAGCAGGGGTCCTGCTAGCGATAGGGATGTAAAGAGTTTGTTGGTATCGGTGGTAGGTGATCAATCAGATGCAGTGTGGGTGAAAGGGGGATTCCCAGGAGTAACTATGAGCAGTGACAGCCGTGACGGGTTAGCATTTAACAATGTTAGGGCGATGGTGTGGGATGCATTACGGAGGACGTTTCCTGATACTCCAGATTTACACTTAGTGATGCAGTGCACTATGGGAGTGGAGGAGGAGCCTACAAAATTCATCCTCTGGGTGCAAGACCTGTGGAGAAGTGAAACTGGTACGGCCTGGGACCAATTAACAGCATTGTTTTATTTTATAATAAAGAAGGGGCTCCCGAAGGAGGTTCAGAAGGCCTTGGATAAAATAGCTGATCTAGAAGCCAAGGGTTGGCCAGAGATTCAAAGCATAATTGTACACCACTGTAGGAGGATCAAAGAAAGAGAAAAGGAAGCAGCGAAGGTTGGCAGACGAGGCAAAGTTGTTACAGAATAAATTAGTAAAGGTCGCAGCTATGAATGCTACAACATCAACAGCCAGGCAAGAGGAAGGAGAAGAAGAGGGAGGCAGTGGCCCAATAGAAATGGCAGCAACATGGACAGGAAACGGGCAGGAGCAATGGGATGGAGAGGTGCAACACAGAGGACAACAGTGGCAAGGAAGGACACCGAGAGGACGAGGTGGTTACAGAGGACCAAGAGGGGCGTTCGGAGGAATGGGCAATAGGGGATTTGGAGGGCCTGGGGCAAGGAGAGGGCCGCAAGGGACATGTTTAAATTGTGGAAGATGAGGGCATTACTCACGGGAATGTAGAATGAGACCCATGGGATACTATCGAGGGCAGCCCCCCATGGGAAATGAGCAGCAATACGGCCACCCACACCCAGGCAGTCCCTACGGGATACCCATGGGTGGGAATGGACAACAAGAACAGGGGTACAACGAGCAACAAATGCAACAGAGACAGCCGCCACAGCAGCATATACAGCAGAGAGGTATGCCGCAGCAAACGGCAATACCAAACACTATGGCGAACGTAAACAACAACACTTTTGCAACATCTGCAAACAGTGCACCAGCACCTTTCCGAGGTGTAGCAGTGGTAGGGGAAAGTTTATTCTCTGTTCTAGGAACAGAGACATATGCAGATTAGGACAGCCCACAGAAAGCACTTGCGTGTCCAGTCCTATCCACCACTCTATGTGCAGAATAGGACCCACTAGTGGGAGCAGAGATAGGCAACAAACAGTTTGTCTTTATGGTGGACTCGGGAGCGGAACAATCGTGCCTCATGGAAGGCCGTTTCCCGCTCTCGGGCAGAAATTTGGAAATGCTGGGGTTCTCTGGGGCTATTTTAAAAGTTCCTTACACAAAACATCTTGACATAACAGTGGGGGGAAAAACAGTGTAAGCACCCCTATTGTATCATGAAGACTTGCCAATAAATTTGCTGGGAAGGGACTTCCTGAGTAAGTTGAATGTGACAATTTCCTTCACTGAGTGGGGAATAGTTTGCTCTACCCCGGGAGTGTGTCCCATGCGGGCAATGTTGATGATCAACACGATGACAAATGAAATTGTGGTCAGAGGGGTACCCATAGATATGAACATGTTTATTTATTGTATCAGAGTGCTGGCACAGGTTGTGCCAGAGATAACAAGAAAGGAATGGAAGGTGCCTTCAGCTTTTGTTTCCGGCCAATTGTAAATACAGACATTGTCCCTGAGACGATTTTGTCCATTGATTTGGAAGCAGTACAAGTGTCAAGTAAACGTATTGCGGTGGTAGGATTGGACACACATGGGTGCGAGTGGCGAACAGTGCTATGCATAGACCCAACTATGTTGCTGCGCAATGTAACTGATGAGGAGCTGTTTACTGATAATGAATGTGATGGGGAGATAATAATGGAAATTAGTGTGCCATGTGACATCATGATACAACACAGAAAGGTACACAACCCCCGTATGGCCAATGCCAATATACCTCCCACAATATTTGAAAAGGACATGGAAAAGGTATCGCCAGAGATTTGAACAGCAGGCCCACACGATGTAGGATTACTGCAAGAAGTGACACCAATCAGGATAAAATTGAAACCAGGTGCCATCCTGCCTAGAGTGAAACAGTACCCTCTATCATGAGAGGCTGAGGAGGGGATAAAAGAAACTATAAATGCATTACTTGAACAAGGAGTTATAGTGCCATCAAATTCACCATGCAGCACAGCGATTTTCACAATCAAAAAAGCAAAGGACGGGGCTTGGAGGATGATCCAGGACCTACCCCAACTCAATGACGTCATACAGAAAGAGGCCCAACTAGTTCCCAATCCAGCATCAATATCGTGCAGCATACCAAAAGACGCTACATGTTTCACAGTGGTAGACTTGAAAAATGCCCTTTTCTCGATACCACTCCTGAAACCTCACAGCATTCACACTAGGAGGTAACAGATACAAGCACTGTAGATTGCCACAGGGGTATTGTGAAAGTCCTAGTATTGTCAATAGGATACTGCATGAAGATTTTGGTAACATTGCTGTGGAGAGCACGATAATACAATACGTAGACGATTTACTCGTCTGAAATAACAGGGAGGAACCGTGCAGAGCCGACTCGATAGCACAGAAAAGGGTACAAGGTAGACAAAGGAAAATTGCAATATTGCCTAGAAGGGTCCTTTACTTAGGGCAATTGATTTCAAAATATAGCAAAAGAATTTTGCCGGATAGAGCGGCAGCAATACGTCACATGGTCATACCCAAGACTGTAAAAGAGATGCAAACGTTTCTCAGCATATGTAATTACTGCCGCGCATGGATTTTGGATTATGTAGCTTACACATGGTCACTGATGCAGGCACTAAAAGACGCGCAAAAGAATAATGTCCCAATAAAGTGGTCGCGTGAGATGATGACACAATTCTTTAAGTTACAAGAGCTCATTGCCAATGCCCCAGTATTAGTGAACCCTGATTATGATCGGGAATTGTATCTCTTTTCACACAGAAATGGTGTACTAATGACTGCAGTGCTCACGCAAAAAATATCATGGGGCCACAAGCCATTGGCCTATTACAGCAGCACACTAGATTCTGTGATGCAGGGTCACTTTGCATGCAAACAAAGTCTTGCTGCAGCGGCCTTTGCAATAGCAAAAAGTGCCACAATTGTAATGGGATGCTCAGTAACACTATATGCTGAACACTCACTGTTTGCAATACTAGAGAGATCAAAATCAACACTGACAATCCAAAGAGCAACAGCATGTGAAATAATAACCTCCAGTCCGAATGTCCATGTGGTCAGATGTAAAACGGTAAACCCTGCCACGTTCATCACAGAGTCATGCACAGTGGAGGACATTAAAACGCCCATCGCCTCCATTGCCATCAATGCGGTCAATGGCCGCCACGTCCTTTGCATCCTCTTTGGGTGCATTTGCCTGACCAGCCTCTCCTAGAATCGGATTGGCTGCGGCGCACCATTTCCGCCCAACACCGCCACCGATAGGCGGAAGCCGGAGCACGGAAGCTCCTCGCCGAAGGGCCGAGCAAAAGGGCCTGTCCTATGCCTGCTACAGCTACAGCTGCAGCCACATCGGGAGAGGAAGGCAGGAGCCTCCTCTCCAGCGCCACGAGACCAGCCCAGCATATGGGGATCTGCAGGTATCGATCGGAACTGCAATATTGAGTCTCGCCGTCAACATCCACCTTGTTGGTCACCTTGCTCTAATTTTACCACTTGCACCCTGTAAAGTTGCTGTGCAATATCAAGGTATCTGAATACCTCTATCCCTTTGCCCCGTGTGAATCTGCCCATCGCCTCCATTGCCATCAATGCGGTCAATGGCCGCCACGTCCTTTGCATCATCTTCGGGTGCATTTGCCTGACCAGCCTCTCCTAGAATCGGATTGGCTGCGGCGCACCATTTCCGCCGAACACCGCCACTGATAGGCGGAAGCCGGAGCACGGAAGCTCCTCGACGAAGGGCCGAGCAAAAGGGCCTGTCCTATGCCTGTCACATGCCGTACTAGCCGCCTCCGAAAAACCCCACTCGCCTTATTCAGTGGACCAAGTCGTGAGTAGGCTAACTTTCTAGATCTATAATCACATAACGGACCGAGTCTCTCATACTCAACCAAACTCCATTACCTTATGTGTGCAACAGTGCACTCCCTGCCATAGCGCCCCTGATTGTACTCGAACTGGCTAAATTTTCTGTATTAACTACCTCTGCTGCACATTGTTCATATTCTGCATTGCCAACCTCTGCGCACCCGTAACCGTGCCAGCACTGCCTGCCATAGCGCCCCTGATTGTACTCGAATTGCCTAATGTTTCTGTATTGACTAACTCTGCTGCACACTGATTGTTCTACACTGCGCATCTGTGATTGTGCGAGCACTACCTGCCACAGATAATGCTCCCCTGACTGTGCCCTGACTGTGTTTGCACTGCCTGCGGACCCGCTTCACCTACCCCACAAGTAACTAAAACATGCACCTCTAATGCATACTCCCCCAGCCACCCACACTTCCGCACATCCGCCCCTCCTCCGATGCTCCTACCCACCCCTCTGCGCTCTCATTCTCTGCTCCATCTTTAGCCCGCCACTCATCCTTCCAGAGCCTAGACCATCAGCTCTCATCATGTACTCCACCTCCACCACTATACACCATATCACACCTCCTCACAGTGACTCCAACCCACCCGGTCTCCCCCTTAGGAGACACAGACTAAGAACCCGCACCGAGTCATCTCTCACCTTTCGCAACTCTCCACCATCCACCTTCAACAGGAACTCGAAGCTTAGCCTCCGCACCCACATCACTCTCCCACACTCACACCAACCTGTCCACGCTCATATCCCACATCTCCCCTCCCCCAAACTCATACCTCATCCCTTCTCTCTCACTCAGGCCACCATCACATCACCTACCCTGAAAACCAACGCTCTGCCTCCACCACCAGGTAAACCCACCTTAAAATGTGCACTCATCAATGCACGCTCTATTCACGCCCATGCTATTGAGGTCAATGACCTCATTACTAGCCACAAACTAGACATACTTGCCATATCTGAAACATGGCTCCATGAGGCCTCCAACCCATCCATACATCTCGCCCTCCCCCAGGACTACTCCATCCTTAGACAGGACCGTAAATCCTCCAAAGGCGGGGGCGTAGCCCTCATCTTTAAAAACTGCCTCTCCATTAGGTTGTGTGACCAACAATGGGACAACAACGCCGACCTTCTCTACGCCAAATTATCTCTCTCCCCTAACTGTACCATCAACCTTCTAGTCACATATAGACCACCAGGCTCTCCCCCAGAATACCAAAAGCAAATTCTTCAAATCATAGGTAGTAACTTGAAACACTCCACCAAAACCATCCTACTTGGTGACCTTAACCTTGGCTTAAACGATCCCAAGGATAAAACTGCCGCACTCTTGGCAAAGGATCTTTCCCACATGGGATTCGATCACAAATTCACCAGCCCGACTCATTGCAAAGGACGGTCCATTGATTGGATAGCAGATCACAACTGCTTATCATCCATCACTTCCATTGCACCCCTTCCTTGGACAGATCACTATCTCATCCAGTTCTCCATCCCTACGACACCCACTCGGAAAACCACCACTCACGCCCCCCCGCCAAAGTCAGAAGTTCAAAAAAACTCACCGCCACTAACCTGGCCCCGTTCCTTGATATCCCTGAACTTAAACATCCGTTCAATCAAGATCCCACCTCGCTAGCCAACACCTACAATAATGCCCTCGCCCAAGCCATTAATTCAATTGCCCCACTGGAAGCAAAAAAAGCCAAAAAATCTATGCACTCCAACTCCTGGTTCACAGAAGAACTAGCCGTCATACGACTCAAAAAACGGAAAGCCCTAACCAACTGGCAATCCAATCCCAACCAAGCCTCCCTCGACGAGTTCAAAGAAATTGCACGGTCCTATAAAAGCGCCATTTTCAAAGCCAAATTCGAATCTTTCAATCAAAGAATATCCAAAGCTAGCTCCAAATCTAGAGAAATATTCTCTATCTTCAAAGAACTCACCTCCCCGCAATCCAGCCCCGACGAAATCACCAAGGACGAAGCCTGGTGCACAAGCATCCAGACAGCACTCCTTAGTAAAATCAAAATGCTCCAAGACAAAATTGCAGCCCAACGAAAAGCACTCAACGCTTGCCCCGCACCCCCCTCGCACCCCCCCTCAACACATGCCCGGAAATACCCCTCTTTGCCTTCAGAGAAGTCACAGAGCCAGAAGTCTCTACCCTACTCAATAACATCAAACCTTCAACGTGCAAAGTTGACATCTGCCCGCCCTCCATCATCAAAGAGTGCTCGACAGCCCTCACACCTATCATCACAGCATTCATCAACGCCTCCTTCTCCTCAGGCTCGGTACCCCATTGCCTAAAAGAGGCCTGGATCCGCCCCCTCTTAAAAAAACCATCCCTAGACCCAACCTCCCCCAAATACTATCGCCCCATCACCACCGTCCCCTTCCTCCTCAAAATCCTTGATAAAGCCGCCCACAGCCAAATACAGCAGTACCTGGAAACCTACGCCATCCTTGGCAGAAGGCAATCCGGTTTCCGCAAAGGACATGGAACTGAAACTGCCCTTCTAGACCTGAAAAATCAAGTCACCAAAATAATGGACACAGGCAAACCTGCTCTCCTCCTTCTACTCGATCTGTCCGCAGCATTCGACCTAGTCGACCATAACATCCTCACATCTCACCTCTCCTATGCAGCCCACTTCTCCCACAAAGCAACCCTCTGGATCACCTCATTTCTTGAAGGCAGGGCCATGAAAGTCTATTCTGACCAGGCCAACGCTCCCCCCACCACCATAAGCTGTGGAGTCCCACAAGGCTCCTGCACCACACCAACCCTCTACAACCTCTTCACTAAACCCCTCTTTGACTTACTGGACGCTCTCGGCATAGCCTACACCAACTACGCCGATGACACTCAAGTCCTACTCCCACTCTCTGGAGACTATGTCAAAGACTCATAAGCTCTCATCAACATCTACTCCACAATTCAGACTTGGATGGCAATCAATGGTCTTTGCCTTAACGCAGACAAAACTGAGATCATCATCCTAGCACCCAGCGAAACTCTCTCCAGACTCAGCAAAGAATACTCTCACATGACCGTTGATAACATCATCATACCGGTCTCCACTGCTGTCAAAACACTAGGAGTCTACCTGGACACCACACTCTCTATGACAAGACAAGTCAATGCCATCTCCTCTTCATCCGCAATGACCACCAAACTCATCCTTGCCATAAAGCCCTACCTCACCACGCCTAACTGCCTCTCCATCGCCAGAGCTACCATAGGAGCCAAACTAGACTACTGTAACGCCCTCCTAGCCGGCACATCGGCAAAAAATCTAAAAAAGCTCCAAATAGTGCAAAACAATGCACTCCGCGCTGCCCTGCACATCCCCAAATCCGACCATGTATCTCAGGCCCGGAGGATCAATTTCAAAATACTCACCCTCACTCACAAATGTATCAATCATACTGCACCATCATACTTATCAGAAACCATAAACAGGAAATCCACGCTCCGCCCAACAAGAAGCCAATATGACAACCAACTCCAAGTTCCCTCTATAAGAAGAGCTAAAGCTGGAGGCATTGGCTTCCCACACATAGCTCCCAAGCTCTGGAATGACCTTCCCATCTCCCTCAGAGCCGAGCCATCCCTACTATCCTTTCGAAAGGCCCTCAAAACCAAACTCTTTACATAACCAGCGCGCTCCACCCCCACCCAAGCTGTACCGCAAACACTTTTGCTGACGAAAATGTAACAAACACAATGGCCCTCATTACGACCCTGGCGGAAAGCGACTGACCGGTGCGCCACAGCGTAAATAGCGTTTCCGCCATTGCACGAAGGAGCAAAGTGCGGCCCATTCCGACCCATCGGGCACGAGCACCACGGCATGGCGGAAGTGCAAAGTCCGCGATGGCGGAAATGACCCCAAAACGGCCCACACCGCCGCCGTACGGCGCCCTAGGTGCAATACCGCCACCCCTCTTAGCGGTCACCGCAGTGTGCGCCTACCGGAAAGTACGGTGGCCGGAAATATACGGAAACGGAAGTGAAAACATGGGCCCGGAACGGGAAACATCCCGGCGTACACCTATAAATACACTAAAACCAAAACAACCACTAAAATCACTACCCTGAAACACACCCCAACCCGTCAACCACCCTAGCGAAACCAAGAAAAATGGGAAAAGTAGCGAAGAAAGCGTGCGACCGCAAGCGGCAGGTCCACTTCTCCCGTGAGGAACTCACCGTGCTAACAGAGACCCTCCAGGAGAATGCTGCCGTCGTCTTCTGCACGCAAATGACCAGGACGGCACTTGCAAACAAGAAGGCCATATGGGCTCTGGTGGCACAGCGGGTAAGTGCGGTGGGGACCGCACCCCGCACCCCACAGCAATGCCGCAAGCGATGGGACGACCTGCGGATACGCGTCCGCAGCATACTCTCAGCCAACCGCAACATTGCCACAGCCACCGGGGGAGGTCCTGAATCACCCATCAAGTTGACCCCCTGGGAAGAAATCTGTGCCTCCACCATCGGAATGGAGAGCATAGAGGGAGTCGGAGGGATGGAGAAAGGAGTGCAGACATCCGAAGATTCAGGTAGGTGGGCCAGATAAAACAATGCCAAATCCACACAGTCCATCCATGTGAAGTACCATGCGTCCACATAGTGCAACAGAAACACATGTCCAGGAGAACGTCCACACACATCGGCCTGCAAGCGCACGTTAAAACCCACAATAAATACATAAATAATTAAAAACCCCTAATACACGCACTACACGTGCAGCAGGCACACCCTAACTGCAGGCTGCCAGACAACTGCACCCTCACTCCACACACAAATCAAAGCACCTCCAAGGCCCCGACCCAAATCACCCTCAGGTACCACCCCAATGCATGTGATACAATGCCATTCCAATTCCCACAGACCCATCAATAACCCTCGCCCTCCTTTACTCCACCACAGGGTCCGATCCAAACGACGAGCTACAGGACACCCCTACCAGCACACCTGCAAAGAGGGCCAAGACCAACGGCCAGAGACCCTCCACCTCAGCTGCACGCATCAAGACACGGCAGCAGCACAAATCAGGTGGCAGCACAGAGGAGGGAACATCAACAGGCACCCCAGCAGCCAGCATGCCCACAACACCACCACCACAGGTCCCCCCAATGGATGCCACAGAAGGCACTGCCTCTGGTGGCAGCAGCACCATAGGTGACACCCCATTGATGGCAGCATGCTCGGACACAGAAAACGGGGATGCCGAAGTCAGATCCATCCATGACCTGTCCCAATCCCCCTGTCTGTTCCATCCCGTACAACATGAGGATACCACGCAGGGGCACCCACCAGACGACGACTGGCCATCCCCCACAAGCCCTGTGGCAAGGCAACATGAGGACAACAGCCCCTCTCTGACACCCCCGCAAATGGCCATGGCCCAGCAGAGGCAACAGTCCCTCGACCAGTTGATCGAACAACAGCAGCAACTGGCCACACTCCTCAAGGACCATGCCGATGAATGTGGGGGCACTAAGGCAGACATAGAAACATCAACTGAGACACTTAGGGCAGAAATGGCGAGAGGTACAGAGACGCTAAGGGCACAAATTGAGAGAAGCACTGAGAGCCTGAGGGGGGAACTGCATGCGACGTCCAAAGACGTATGTGCCGAACTTGCCGCAGTGCGCCGTGTGCTCACTGAGCTCTCGCAAACCCTTAGGGACATGCATGGACGTGAGCAGGCAGACACATCATCCGTTGCAAGTTCCGTCCAGGGCAGCCCCCAACGTAGATCTGGGAGGAACCTGCGCTCCACAGGCAGGGGTGCCCCTGATACCCGCAGAGGGGGCATGCAATAGCGACAGCCCACTTACAATGAGCATCTTTGGACACTGGTGTTCGGGGGGGAGGTAGGAGGGTGGAGGGGGTGTGTTGGGCTCACTTGGGTGGCGGGTCGATAGGGTGTTTAACATGATATCACATATGCCATAAAAAGTGCACGATCAACCAATGAGAAGTGTGGACATTGATCTTTGTGTACTAGGCCATCATAGGCGTACAGTCCATATTGTGCATGTCCCAGACACACGCAGTGCCACGAGTCCCGTGTCCATGTATCAGCCACCAGGCGTGAGTGCTAGAAGCATACATCAATGAGATGCTGACGAATGTCACGGGCCTCCGGTGCCTCGCAGACTCCATGAGGTGCTGCCACATCCCCACCCTCATCATGACCATCATCAGGTGCTTGCAGTTCTGCGTCAGGGGGCATGGGCACATTTCTACGTACGCACATGTTGTGGAGCATGACACATGCCATCACCATCTTTGCAACCTTCTCATGGCGGTACAGGAGTGCCCCGCCAGACCTGCTGAGGCAGCGGAAACGGGTCTTCAGTAGGCCGAATGCCTGTTCAATGACTACACGGGTACGTGAGTGGGCATGGTTGTAGTCCTCCTCATGCTGGTCCCGTGGGTTCCGGACTGGTGTGAGGAGCCATCTCTTCAGTGGATATCCAGCATCACCTGTATGTGGACGAGAAACGTATGATGTGGAATGCCATTGATACGTACGCACACCCCCCCCCCCTTCCTGGCAGGTCAATGCCAATTCACATACCCCACATCATCATGCATGTAATTAGACTCACCGAGTAGCCAGGATCTGTTCCCTGCGTGTCGCTCCATGTAGCGTGGTATTGTAGAGTTCCTCAAGACCATCGAATCATGGGTTGATCCAGGGAATCGGGCACAACAATGTGTAATGATCCTGTTGGAGTCACACACCATCTGTACATTCAGGGAATGAAATTGTTTTCGGTTGCGGTACTGGGCCTCCATGGCATGTGGGACGACCAATTCAACATGGGTGCAGTCGATGGCACCAATGCAACCCGGTATGCCGGCAAGTGCATGGAATCCCACTTTTGTGTTGGTTATTTCCTGCTCCAAGCGTGGTAGAGAGATGTAGTCGTCTGCGTGCTTCAGGAGGGCATCGAGCACTTGCAATAGTGTCCGTGAGAACAGTGGCTGAGAAATGCCATGCAACTGTCCGACTGTGTGCTGGTAGGTGCCTGTGGCCAGGAAGTGGAGTACAGACACCACCTTCAGTAGGGGTGGGATGGCGGTTGGGCTATCTATCATGCTGACAAGGTCAGCCTGTGTCATGTCCACAATGGCGGTTATGGTGTCCCGGTCCAGACAGTAGAGGGTGTGGATCTGCTCATCAGTGAGGTTGAACGGATGTGCTCGGAGGCGTGGGATTGCGGGCTGCCTGCGTGGTGGTAGTGGCTGTGCTGGCAGCCCTTGCTGGCCCTGCCTTGGCCTCCTCCTCCTCCTGCGTCTCCTCCGTGCGGCTGGTTGTAGTTGGTGTTCGTCTTCTTCTTGGAGTCGGAGCGCTTGCAGTGCTATCAGGTCCCCCAGGGCCAACATCGCGAGTCCTGCCGGTAGCATTTCGGTGTGGTTGTGGGAGGAGACTGGCTGTGCAATTTATGTGTTTTCAGGCTGTATGGCCTCCACCTGTGGTGATTGATTCCACCTGTGCAAACTGCTCTCCCCTTTGGCCGAGCACGTCCCGCGCACAACGCTGCAAATCGGGGAATTGTATCTTGCTATTGCAACCATGTATTTGTACCCGATGGCCGTGTAAGATTGGTTGATATGTTCATTCTGCTGTGGTCCCATTGTTTCCCATACTATCTGTGCAGTCGCGAACTGACTTGTGAGGGGTCAGTGGAACGTAGTACTCGAGTAACGGTGGACCCTCATGCATCACTGCACCGAGGTTCAACGACGGGCGGGGCGTCCCATTCGTGGGTGAAGGCAGTTGCCATTTTCACACACAGCCGCACTCGATGGAATAATTAGTGATTTCAAACGGCCACAGATGCCTTTTCGACGTGATGTTGCAAATGAGGAATTCGAGGGGCGGCGCTTTCGGTTTCCAGCTAGCGGCGAGGAGATGCCCACAGGTCTGACTGCAAATGTAACGTTCTATTGTTCTATGTCCTTGAGACAGGGCCCATGGCGAGGGAGCAATGATTGATATGAATAGTTTGGGATGCGCAATAGCTACGTGGGCGATGAGGCCGTCCGTTCCCAAAAACATGTTACTTCACAACACTGGAATTACGGGCTGGGGCACTGTGGATTTAGCAGGCTGCATAACGCACGGACTCAATGGATGTTTCTAATGTTATGTGAGTAATTATTCAGGCATTTTGATCCCGGGATGAGGGAATGATGGATGGATGCATGGGCAGGTGATTTGATACAGAGTTTGCCATGTACAGGGCTTCTTGGGATCTATCCGCCTCCCCTACGCTATGTGATGCAGGGCTGCCATTGTGGGACCATCGTCCATCTGGCCTTGTTGAGCCCTCCCTGTCTCGAGGCGCCCTCAGACACTTGTGTCCATGCACGTTAACATTCCCATCTGATGGAATCTGTTTTGACAGACGCATGCACAGGTACACTCGTTTGTGATGGTGTTTGCACCTCGATATAGATGGCTATGAGTCGCAAGTGGTTTTGGGGTGGTGATGATCCTTTTGGTTGGGCTAGCATGCATATGGCTGTGGATTTCGTGTGATCATTGAAGTGAGTAGTTGGAATGTAGATCTGATGGCCATTCTGTTCTTTTTCTTTTCTTTTGGTTGACAGGTATCTCCTCCCCTTTTGCCACTGCCATCTGTATGCCACTCCTGCTGATGGATTTTACTCCCGACACCTGCTGCTTCGTGTTAATCAGTGGAGCAGCATTATGATCTTATGGGACGATCGCCAATGGCCCACATGCCCTTACGCAGTACTGGTGGCTCGGAGCAACATTTCGGCCTTTCAGCTGGACTAGTGCCTCCCCATTGGGACGGGCATGCGGTTCTGTGCGCTTCCATGTTGCCTTTTCGTACGTGATTGTGGCTCTGTGTACCATGGGGGAACAGGGCGACACACAGGTAGTGGCTGGTCATTTCTTGCGGAAGCAGCCCACAATGGTGATTGGTGTTTTGGAGTTCATGGCCTGATGGCTGTATGGGCTTGGTGATTTTGATGTGCATTAAATTTCTATTCGGATTTGGCCCGTGTAGCGTTTTTCTTTGCAAGTGATGTGGCATATGCCAATTTGGGGGGCGATGTATTGTGAGGAGATCTGCATCGGGTTCCGGCTTCGGGGTTTAGTTGCTTGGTACTGTACTGGCCGCGTTTGCCTACGAAGCCCAGTGAGGTCAGGGATGGGGGCTGGCAATATGACAGTTTGAATGTTGTCATGCTCAGGGGATTGGGTTTTGTGTGACAGATGCCGGTCAGCCAGGTGGACTGGTGGAATGATGTGATTTTCGGAATATTGCTGGTCACAGGTGCCTGTGTTTGCGTGCGTTTCTTGGTGGGGGACTGTGGTCATGTCCATTGGGATGGCTTCTGTATTCGTGCCATCTGTGCCCTGCAGCTCCCATTGGCCCCTGTTGTGTTTCTTTTGTTCGTTGGCATGCATGGGTGACTTGTACATTTCAATGGTTGCATTGTGGCTTCATTGCACCTACGGGGAGTTGTACTTTGTGGGCAGGGAGCGGTGTACAGGCACTCAGTGGGGCCGTTTACGGTTGATTCGCGATGCCGTACTTCTCGCCATGGCGGAATGGTACATTACGCCATGCCTGATGCCGTTAGGTACATGTCCGCTAGGGTCGGAATTGGCGTACCGTTGCACCATGGTGGTGTTTGCGGTTTGGCATGGCGCGCGCGCGCGTGCTTGGTGCAGTTAGCGTTGGCGTTCACTACGGTCTCGCTAATGGCTTCGTACTTTGCGGTGACGGGTCATAGTCGCACCGAGCGCTATTCGATGGCGGTATTGCATTTCCGCCATCGTTTTTCGATTTCCGCCAGGGTCGTAATGAGGGCCAATGTAACAAAATAACGCTACTGTAAACGTAATGCCTTGTAAATATCACTGTGTATGCACAGACTGTAACCCAAAACGCATGCATAGTCTGTAATTCATAATGCCTGTACCCTAATCTACCTTTACTCTCTGCAACCAGACAAGTGTCTTCTGGAATGTAACAGCGCCACGATGCTCTCGGGCTGATCGCGCGCTTTAAAAATCCGAATAAAATAAATAAATAAAATAAATAAAGACTGTGCAACATATGAAGGGGAAGGGGATGACATACCAAAGGCCAGCGAAAACGCATTACAGGAGGGAGAGATATTCTTTATTGATGGGTCTGCATCAATAGACAGTGAAACAGGTGAAAAACATGTAGGAGCAGCAGTGGTACGATGGGAAGAGAAAGAATATGAGATAATTGTACACAAGCGACTACCGTCCCATTACTCTGCGCAAGCAGCAGAACTAATTGCATTAATTGAAGGGAGTGCTAAGGGGTGCGCAGTAACAATATATTCTGATTCAGCATATGCCACAACAACAGTACATTCAGGTATATCACGATGGAAACGCAGAGGGTTTTGGAGGGCAGACGGTTCACCGGTGCAACATGCCACTGTGATAGAGCAGATAGTGATAGACTGGACACTTTACTATTTCCAGAACTGTCTTTTTATTAATTAACTTCTTTTGGGATTCATAACAGTAACATTTAACAGATTTGGCGACCTTTGGGTTTCAGTTCTTTTGGTCAACTTCCTAAATCTGGATAGTTCCAGATTAGGTCTTGGTAGCAGAAATAAGAGTCCCTGTCTTGTCGGACTGGAGAATACTTGGCTCTATAAGCTGTGGCTGGATCGGTTGACTTGTCACCTTTCAATCTCCCCTGGTGACTTAAACAGTCTGGGCATCAGCATTGTATACATGGGCTTTACCCTCTCTAGTAAATAACTGTCTCTTTAAGGTCTTCTCTTCACGTAACTTGGCATTCAGTGTTCACTTTGTTTGTTAGTTCCTTTCTTATGAATCAACAGTCACACTTTACATCTCTCGTGTAGAGGCTTGCCTACGGTATTCCAGACATCCGTCATGTGAATCTCTCACATTGCTATATTACTTCCATCTTCTTTCAGCTCCTCTGCAAACCGCACACCCTTCCGACACTCCTCCGCCTTCGCCGGAACTGCTCCTCGCTCACACGTTGTTCTTCGCGGCCTCCCTCGAAGCTCGCAGGGGCTCATCTCCTCGCTGACAGGATGGCTCCACAGAAAGGTGGGGGTCTCCAATCAGCGTGGCCCTTCGTAGCTACTCTCTCCCAAGGCAGGCGCGACTCCAGCGAGAGCGGTGGCCAAAATATCAGCTGCTTGGTTAACTCCTGCCGCCAATGTTACTTCGGCCTTCAGCTTCCCCCTCCACCGACGTCACACAGCCTTCTCTCCACTCGAGTGGACAGCTGATTGCCCGGAAATGACCGTTGGCGAACCACAGCTTCGTGGTTTTCATGACACCTCTTCCTTATCGTACGGTTCTTCTCATCAACTTTATACAGTATTCTTCACGAGGCATTCAACCGGAATGCACCTCGTTTTAACAGGGAACTGGATTAATTAATAGGCCCACTCATAAACCGGCTCTTCTTCCAACAGGGCTTTTTCATCCTCGCCTCTCTCCAACGCCTAGCAATTCAAAAACAAAACCTCAGTGAGTTCAGTATTCAAGCAAAGCACCTTTACTCTTCTCTCACTCTTTCTCTCATTGGGGTGCTAGCTTGTCAGTCAAGAGGAAGACCCTCCCCTCAAGTCCCCTTTATGTCATCATTTCTGTAGCTCAGCAGCTCAGTCTTCCTGGAAGCACAGGGCTTGACAGTGTTACACTATTCAATTGACTCTGAGATGTCCTCATTTCCTCCGGCTCATCACATTTCCTCCCGCTCTCCCCCGTAAGCCCTTACGATCGGGAAGGGCATGCATTCTAGACAGAAAGTCCACTTGTGTCATTTTCCTGCCTGGTTGGTGAGTAGTCTGGAAAGAGTATGGTTGCAGTGACAAGAACCACCTTAGTACTCTGGAATTTGTTTTTTTATTTTGTGACAACCACACCAATGGGGCATGATCCGTAGCCAACGTAAATTTCCTTCCCAAGAGATAATACTTTACTGAGTCGATTGCCCATTTCACTGCCAAACACTCCTTCTCTATTGTTGCATAATTCATTTCATGTGGTAACAGCTTCCTGCTAATAAATAGAATCGGTCACTCCTCCTCTCCCTTGTTTTGAAAGAGAATAGCACCTATCCCGGACCCAGAAGCATCCGTGTGTAGATAGAAGGGCTTTGAGAAATCAGTGCAGTGAAGGATAGCCCGATCCGACAATGCAGTCTTGAGGGCGATAAATGCCCCTTCCGTTTGAGCATTTCTCCACTCGGACTTCGGTGGAGCACTTGACTTCAAAAGATTTGTTAATGGAGTTGCAATAGTCTAAAAGTGTGGTATAAATCGATGGTAATAGCCCACAAAACAAAGGAATGCTCTAATTTGCCTACTAGTGGTTGGGAATTGTAACTGACATATGGCTTCTAGTTTCTCTTGTTGTGGTCTGATTGTGCCTTGGCCCACATAATAGCATAGATATTTTCTTATATGCGTTTGCCACGTGTTTTCTTTTGGGGTGTATGTGTAACCCGGCCTTTCCCAAGGTCTGAAGATTGCTTCTAAATGCTTCATGTGGTCTGACCAACTTTGGCTAAACACCACTATATCGTCCAAATATGCCCCTACATAGTTCTCATGACCTTTTATTAGATAAGTCATCAGTCTTTGGAAAGTGGCTGGAGCCCCGTGAAGACCAAAGGGCAGGACCGTAAACTGGTACAATCCACTTGGAGATGCGAAAGCCATTTTCTCTTTATCTGGAGGGAACAAGGGCACTTGCCAATATCCCTTAGTTAGGTCAATTGTTGTTAGGAATTCAGCCTTGCCCACTCTTTCCAAAAGATCATCGATCCAAGGCATAGGATATGCATCAAATTTTGACACTTCGTTTAGTTTTCTAAAATCCATGCAAAAACGAATATTTCCATCTGGCTTTGGCACCATCACCAGAAGAACACCAGTCACTATGGGACGGCTTGATTACTCCCAAACGAAGCATTTCTTGTATTCCTTCTCCACGGCTTGTAACCTAGACTCCGGTATCCTGAATGGTCGCACCCTCACTTTCACTCCTGGATCGGTTTGTATGTGATGCCAAGTCAACAAGGTTTTCCCTGGTATTGAAGAAAATATGCTTGTATATCGTTCCAGCAGTTTAGAGAGTTCCAGCTTCTGGGATGGAGTTAAGCCTGGATTAATGTTTAGGGCTTCTCTCCCTATCAGTGTTTCCGTAGTTGGTAGAGATTCTGCTGATCCTTCTTCCAAACTAATCATAGCTATTGACACTTCAGGTTCTATCCACTTCTTCAACAAATTTACATGATATGTCTGAAGAGGGATCTTACTCTCAGGTTGGCGAACTCTATAGGTTACCGGTCCCAACACTTCTTCAATCGTATAAGGCCCCATCCATGATGCCAACAATTTATTCTCTGTCGTGGGAAGAAGCACCAAGACCCGGTCTCCTACTTGAAACGTTTGCATTCGTGACCTTTGGTTGTAGTATTGTTCTTGTTTACTGAGAGCTTGTTTGAGGGTTGTCTGCGCTATTGATTGCAGTTTCTCCACTCTTGATTTCAGTTGAGAAGCGTGCTCAGTCAGGGTAATTTCAGGATTCGCCTGGTCCTCCCAACTTTCTTTTAAAATGTCCAAGAGGGTTCTTACTGGTCTTCCAAATAATAGTTCGAACAGGGCAAATCCTGTAGAGGACTGAGGAGTATTTCTCAGTGTCATCAGGATCCATGGCAATATTCTATCCCAATTTCGCTCTCCTGGCTGAATGCTCTTCCTTATCATTTGCTTAATAGTCTGGTTATATCTCTCTACCAGCCCATCAATTTGAGGATGATATGCTGCCATCTTGAGTTGAGATATAGACAGGGTTTTGCATACCTGTTTGAGTACATCAGACATGAAGTTGGTCCCGTGACCATCTCTTTAGGCATACCCACTCTTGCAATAAAAGGAACTAATGCATCACATATTTGTTGGGCATTCATTGACCGCAAGGGAAAAGCTTCGGGATATCTGGTCGCGTAGTCTACAATCACGAGCAGGTACTTATGTCCTCTACTCAAGGGATCCAATGGTCCCACTATATCCATTCCGATTTGTTGGAAAGGTTCTAAAATCAAGGGCATTGACTGGAGAGGAGCCTTGGTAATCATTGCTCTATTATTTTTCTGACATTCCACACAGCATCGAAAAAAACGGGTCACCGTCCGTACACACCTGGCCAAAAGAACCTGGCGAGGACTTTTTGAGTGGTCTTTTCCACGCCAAGGTGTCCCTCCCCTACTTGTAAATGGGCCAGCTCAAGAACGGTTTGGCAATACTTGCTAGGTACCAATAGTTGTCGGACTGTTTCCCCGTCTAGGTTGACAGTTATTCGATAATATATTCCTTTGTCTTTGATATAGTAGGGGGTTTTTGCCTTAGGGTCATCAGTTACCAATTATCTTGCATTTTTCAACAGGGGGTCAAGTTCCTGGGCCATGCCGAAACTATCTCCCCCTTCATCTATCCTCCAGTCGATGGACATGGGACTCATATTCTTCTTCAGCCATGCCTGTTTCTCCAATCTCTTTGCACTTTTGCTCTTTCTCTCCTTATTGAACTGTGAAGGTATTACTTGATCCCAGAAAGGAGCTTCTTTTATCCATTGGTCTTCTACCTTCTGGATAAGCAGGGGAAGATTGGGCACATCAGAGCCGACTAATAGTGGTTCGGGCAAAGTTGGCATTACCGCCGCTTTTACTTTCATTTGTTCTCCCACTACTTTTATCTTGATATTTCAGAGGGGATACATTTTGACATCACCATGCACACATCGGATGGAGATTCTTTCACTCTATTTCTTCATACCACCTACCAGCTCTGGATTCACTGCCGTCTGCAGACTCCCTGTATAGAGCATTGCTTTGGTCGGATGACCCTCCACCTCAGCTTCACAGATGTACAGGTATGTGACTTTGGAGGCTAGGGAGGCATTAGTCTGGTTGACCTCTCTTGCGGCCTCAAAAGTCCCTACGTCCATCGGCTCTGACTTGACCTTTTTTGGACATAAACTTGCCAGATGGCCCCATTCCCTGCATTAGTTTAGTTTAGTTTATTTGTAATGCATCTCAGACCCAGAATTAACCGGGCGCAGTGAAGAGAATATGCAAAACTTACAGTGTTACATAGAATTACAGTATTACAGATAATTACAATGTTACACAATTTACAGTGATAGAGAGATAGGTATGTACAGACTTAGCAGGAGGCAGATCTGATCTAGAGATAGGGCATTGCTATAAAGCGAGGCGGTCAGTTATATACAATGTTACTATAATTATTTACATTTGCGATATATCTCTAATAATACATATATACAATCAGATAAAGTAGCATAGCACAAGTGTCTAGCAGTACATTACATAATTTTGTCATTGAGGTGCATTCAAAACATTGTGGGCCTCGGGCACCAAGGCTAGGTGGTCAGGCCCCCTGTGAGATCCCCGCTCCTTCGCTGTTGGGGCGGAACCTTGCTCCTTTCCATTCCAGCTTCCTTATCATCGAGTTGGGCCAACGTGGAGGAGGACCTGTTCGGTTCCCTACTACCGCTGTGCTTCCCCCTGTTTTAGAAATGCTAGGGTACAACATCAACTTTGCCTGATCGGCCTTTTCATACGCCGAGGCGATATTGACGGCCTCGACCAAGGTGGGTCTATGGTGTTGTCTGACCTACCTTTGCATGGGAAGGGTAAAGCGTCCACAAACTGTTCCAATATCACTTTCTCAGCCATCTCGTGGGTTGTTGCAGAGTTGGTTTGTAGCCACTTTTCCCCTAACTCTTTTATTCGGTAGAAGAGTTGCCTGGGAGTTTCCTCTGACAGAAGTTTAGTGTCTCTAAATTTGATCCTGTAGGCTTCTTCATCGTGACCCAAACGTTCCAGTACTGCCCGCTTCATATCCTGATAACTGGTGTCTCCCGTTGGGTTAGCCGCCTGATAGGCACTTTGCATCTCACCGGTCATAAGTGGTGCGATGTAGTGGTACCACCTCTCGGGTGGCCACTTTGCATTCCTGGCGACCCTTTCAAAATTGACGAAGAAATGGGCAGGATATTCTCCGGTGGAAAACTTCTGAAGGACAGAGGTTGGTACTGGAGTGTGGTTCCTGATGTTTGTGACTTCTAATAGTTGAGCCTGTTGATGTTGCAGAGCCTGTTGGAAGGCTTGTCTGTCAGCGTGGGCCTGCTGGCTTTAAGGTTGTAATGCCTGTTGGAGTAGCTGTTGGCCCTCACTTAGAGTTTTCATCAGTTCTTCCATCGTGTTCAGCTCTATCCCACCCCTGCCACCAAATGTAATAGAGCAGATAGTGATAGACTGGACACTTTACTATTTCCAGACCTGTCTTTTTAATAATTAATTTCTTTTGGGATTCATAACAGTAACATTTAACAGATTTGGCGACCTTTGGGTTTCAGTTTGTTTGGTCAACTTCCTAAATCTGGATAGTTCCAGGTTAGATCTTGGTAGCAGAAACAAGAGTCCCTGTCTTGTCGGACTGGAGAATACTTGGCTCTATAGGCTGTGGCTGGATCGGTTGACTTGTCACCTTTCAATCTCCCCTGGTGACTTAAACAGTCTGGGCATCAGCATTGTATACATGGGCTTTACCCTCTCTAATAAATAACTGTCTCTTTAAGGTCTTCTCTTCACGTAACTTTTCATTCAGTGTTCACTCTGTTTGTTAGTTCCTTTCTTATGAATCAACAGTTGCACTTTACATCTCTCATGTAGAGGCTTGCCTACGGTATTCCAGACATCCGTCACGTGAATCTCTCACCTTGCTATATTACTTCCATCTTCTTTCAGCTCCTCTGCAAACCGCACATCCTTCCGACACTCCTCCGCCTTCGCCGGCACTGCTCCTCGCTCACACGTTGTTCTCGAAGCTCGCAGGGGCTCGTCTCCTCGCTGACAGGATGGCTCCACCCTCAGAAAGGTGGGGGGCTCCGATCAGCGTGGCCCTTCATTGCCGCTCTCTCCCAGCTGATCGGAACGCACAAGGCAGATGCGACTCCAGCGAGAGCGGAGGCCAAAATATCAGCTACTCGGTTAAATCCTGCTGCCAACGTTACTTCGGCCTTCAGCATCCCCCTCCACCGACGTCACACAGACCTTCTCTCCACTCGAGTGGACAGCTGATTGCCCGGCAATGACCGTTGGCGACCACAGCTTCGTGGTTTTCACGACACCTATTACTTATCTTACGGTTCTTCTCATCAACTTTATACAGTTTTCTTCACGAGGCATTCAACCGGAATGCACCTCGTTTTAACAGGGAACTGGATTAATTAATAGGCCCACTCATAAACCGGCTCTTCTTCCAACAGGGCTTTTTCTTCCTCGCCTCTCTCCAGCGCCTAGCAATTCAAAAACAAAACCTCAGTGAGTTCAGTATTCAAGCAAAGCACCTTTACTCTTCTCTCACTCTTTCTCTCATTGGGGTGCTAGCTTGTCAGTCAAGAGGAAGACCCTCCCCTCAAGTCTCCTTTATGACATAATTTCTGTAGCTCAGCAGCTCAGTCTTCCTGGAAGCACAGGGCTTGACAGTGTTACACTATTCAATTGACTCTGAGATGCCCTCATTTCCTCCGGCTCATCACAGCTGCCCCATTGAATGAATTGATAGATGCATTGGCAGAACAGTCAGTAATAGCATTGGTAAAATGTCAGGCACATACAGCCAATACAGATTTCATCTCATTGGGAAACACGGCAGCAGACGTAGCAGCGAAAGATGCCGCATATTTCAATATGCCACAAGCAATAGAGTGCATCATTAAAACACCAACTGCGGAGACACTAGGGGAAGGGCATAACAATACGCCAACCTTCCAAGTAATAGAGCTCCAAAGGCGGGCACCAACAGAAGAGAAAGAGTTGTGGACCAAAAGAGGGTGCAAACAATCAGTTACTGGTTTGATATGGCAACAGGAGTTAACCGGAAAAGTAGTGATGCCGTTAGAGCTACTAGAAATTGCAATCCAGCAGCTACATTTTCCAACACATATAACAAAACAACACATTGCAGCGAGACATACAGGAACACTGGTTTATTCCCAATTTACAAGAGGAATTGTCAAAATTCACAATACAATGTACAACATGTCAAACATACAGTTCAGGCATAACTCTACGGACATTAAGGGGAACATTGCCGTGACCAATAGGACCCTTCAGAGAACTGCATATTGATTATGCAGATATGGGAGAAAGATATAATGGAGCGAGGTACTTAATTGTGATTGTGTGCCCATTTTCAAGGTGGGTTGAGGCTGGGCCGTGCGCTCACCCCGATGCCAAATGCACAGCAAAATTCTTAGTGCGGGAGGTCTTTTCAAGGTGGGGCATCTGCGATATGATACAATCAGATAATGGCACACACTTCGTGAATGACCTCTTCAAAGAAGTGACAACACTGCTGGGCGTCAAGCACAAACTGTGTTTGATTTATCATCTGATGGCCAACGGGTGGTGGAAAAGATAAACGCCCATTGAAAAGCAAATTATCAAAACTATGCAACTCGTTGAAGAAAAACTGGGTTTACTGCCTGCCCCTAGCACTGTTTCAGCTCACAACGCAACCAAGCAAGGACCACCATTTGAGCCCGCATGAAATAGTGACGGGCAGACACATTCCCACACCACTATCCCCCATAAGAGCAGCTTCGGATGTGCACAGGTCTGCCACAGTGCTCGGGGCGAGTTTAAGGAATATATCACTAACTTAACTCGTGCATTACGTAGCACAGCAAGAAAAGTTGCACCACCATTCACAAGTAATGGAGCAACAGATACTGCCATGCCAGTGAATAATAGCCCAAAGGGTCAACTAATGCCTGGGGAAAATGTGTACGTCCGGAGCTTTGTGCGGAGATGGAATTCTCCAAGGTTTCATGGCCCATACAAAGTTATTTATTGCACACCCACAGTTGTTAAGGGATTGAAATATTGGGTGCATTTGTCTGATGTGAGAAAGGCACACGATAGTACAATCCCTGAAAAAGAACATGGTACGAGCAACGAAGTTGCGAGCGGATGATGGAATGTACATAGCACAACACTATGACTATAAGAAAATGATGAGCTGACCGACAGATGAATTGAAAAGATGCAGATATTGACTGACATAATTGTGTTTTCACTCTTTTATCTGTCTCACAATATATGACTTCTCTCTCTATCTCTCTCTCTCTCTCTCTCTCTCTCTCCCTCTCCCTCTCTGTCTGGTTCTCACTAAAGGCCTACAAATGCTGTGACATATAGTTATATCTAGAGTTCTTTAGCTATCTCTTATCTATAGTTACAAACTTAAGAGATGTCTATCTTGCCCTCTCTCATCTCAACATTACCACCACTGAAGTAACTTTACACCTATTGTGTGACAAAACATTTGCGAAATATGAACAAAAGTTTTGATGATGTCATGGTACAAGAGTAAAATATAAAATAAACGCAGTGTGTGGAATGATATAAAAAAGATTGCCAAAAGTTGAAAAGGTAATAGAAAATAATAAGATGTGCACATCATAGAATATAAAAAGGAGTAGTAGAAAAATAGAGTAGAAATGAAATGTGTAAAAATAAAAATGTTTTATATGCATGTTACTTAACCAATTTATATCGCCCCTTCAGGTAACGCAATGGCAGAAAGGACTGTACTCACCAAGGACGACACAATGTTAGTTAGTGATAGGGTAGTTACTAGAAATAACAAGTGGTATAATTACAAATGTGGGATCAAGTATTCAATTATATTATTTTCTGTAATGGTGTTTTTTATGGCCTGGTACTACATGATTTCTTTTATTGTAGAAGATATAAAAGAAGGGGGGGTGGGGTAAACCTAATACAAGAAGGCTCAGCACTGATTTGGGTCGGGGTCAAAGCAATGTGGAAACACAGTCCCTCTAATAATATAAATCTCACCACGTTGCACAAGAATAGAACTGAACCAATGCCTGTTTTTCCACTTCCAAGTCTTATAAATGAGACCAACCAATATGATGGGGATTATCTTGGGGAAAGTGAGCATGATTTAATGTATACTAATGCACAGAAAATCATAGAACCTACCTCGCAAAGCACTGTAATGCACTTTAATACTGCTGCTACTAGTACACCAGGAACGCCAGACACACAAGCCTGGGAAGCTGCTAAAAACAATGCTAACACAGCATGGGCAGGGGCATTTCCCATACACTATCAAAGAGTGAAAATGTCCCAAAATCACAAAGGAGGGAGGAGGAGAGGAAAAAGGGGGGCGGGAGGGAGGACCTATGATGCCTACCATGGGCTGGGTTTAGATGAAATGGAAGACCGCCGCCACCCTGACCAGTCTAACAAATGGTACTCAGACATGAGTGCAACTGCAAAACAAGCCACTAACAAGAGCTGTTACGTTTGCTCTCTCATACCGCACTCATCAGGCACACCTAAAATACTTATACCTCAGGAAGTGCCCTTGCAAGACGCCCAATGTTTAATTCATCTCATGTTATGTAGGATTCGGAGCACCTGCCAGGCACACACAGTTACAATAGAAATGTTGCAGAACGAAAAAACATACACAAGCAAACGCCAAGGAGTAATGTGCATCAAAGATCCATTTTAACTCATAATGGGAATGAGATTCGCTGAAAACAAATGACTAAGAGGATCACTGAAGAAAACTTCCAATGGGTCAAGAAAAAATGCACCGCCGTCTGGTCCCTGCATATTGCAAAACTCACATGGGTTACTTCTCTTGAAAAACCCTTCAAAACAAAAAAGGACATTCCACATGAACTTTGCTTCCACGGAGAAGAAAAAGTGCCAATGAGTACCAACAAACAATGCAACAAAACAATCATCATCCCTGATATGAAAAGAGGTACAGCTGCGCTCATGGACTCATATTGGGTGTATGGCAAACAAGCTCATCTACACCTCCCGGCATCATGGAAAGGTACTTGCACCCTGGCAACTCTGCATTCTGTGCTTATGGTGATTCCAGAAAGCAACATCCAAGGGGGGACAGATTCGGCTGGCAAATCGGCAGTAGGAAATTCGGCTGGCATATCGGCAGCAGGGCAATTGGCTGGCATGTCGGCAGCGCCCCAACCAGCACCTACAGAATCATACCCATATGATCTAATATCTGAAAAGGACCTGAAAGACAGACTGTACCGCAGGAGGTCATTAAACTACAAATCCACAGAATCCTCCAACCTTCTAGCTGAGATTCCTGCAAAATACAAGCTTTTCAACTCAGCAGAAACATTCTTTGCATCTCTTCTAACACCAGGGCTCCAAGCATGAACCAATGCCAAATGGTTACAGATCATCCGCTTGGAGCTGATCCAACTGGCCAACGACACTGAAGAGGGGTTCAATGTCATCAAGGTGGAACTGCGTGCCTTGCGGCTGATGACAATGCAGAACCGGTACGTCCTAGACCTTCTCACAGCAATGGACGGCAGTGTTTGGCGAAAAATAGGGAGTGTGTGCTGTACATTCGTACCTTCTGAGGATGCAGATAATGGGACACTCTCTCATGTTATCTCAGCGGTACACAGCCTGGGAGAATGAATGCAGAAAGAAGGAGGAGTAGAGTCAAGCAGCTGGTTCGACAACATGTTTAATTGCATACCATCCTGGTTCAGCATGATGATGAAAATGTTTGTTCCAGTTATCATTTTTATTTTACTATTTTTCTGTGTGTGCCAAATAGGGATCCGATGTTGCGCAAAGTCTATTCCTAGTACAGCGACGATGATGGTAACAATGGGCCGACAGGCAACAGTAGCAACAACGATAGATGCACAAATACAAACTGGAGAGCCAAATCCCCCAAAATACTGCATGACTGCTGTTTACCATCAAAATGGGGACAGGGTAGACAACTTATATCATACCACAATCAAAGAGCCAACAGAGCTGCAGAGGTATAGGGAAGTGTGGGTGGACCTGGATGGGGATGGAGAAATATACATGACCAGTACACTCGATGAGTACGCCAGGAATGGGCATAGTTTGGGAAGTGTATGTAGAGTATGGATGCCCATAAAAGGCACACCTGCTTGGGACGAAGCGCTAGCTCAAGCAGAGTACTATTGCAATGAGAATAAAAACAAAAAGTAATTTGTTACTTTAGATGTAACGAAAGGGGGGAATGTGTTGAAGTGGCAGGGCCAGTTGGGCCCCCCCTCACTCATTTAGTCAATGGTATATGCCACTTGCTCGATCAACAGTGGGGGACACCTCCTTTTTGCCCCTGTGTACATAACCAGTCCCTGTACTGATGATGACACAGGAGGGGCTGTTGTAGAGACACTCGGCATCCATCTTGGACACCTCTGACTCCATCTTTAGATTAGGCCTCACCGCGATACTACAAGAAAGCTTCTCTCCCCTCTGGAGCGCCTCGCACAGCTCTCTCAAAGGGCCCCCACCTTTTTCTCCCTGTCTCTGAAGGCTATGCCTATGTCCCCCTAGTCCTCGGCACTGGAAAATTACTGCCAACGCAACCTCATGGCCCCGATAGGTATTCTCTTGATGTGCCAGACACGTAACCCCAGTGCAATGCCCACCCCAGTGTGCCATGCTAATAAAAGCAAACCTCTGTCACAGTATATTGCACCTCAATACTAACAAATGTCAGCATGCCCCCTAGTCTCTTTGATGCGTTTAGACCTATCCTATGATCAATGATCCCACCTGGAACGAGCCCTCCTGAGTTGTGATAAACCCCCTAAGAACCCAGTAAATAATGATGTTGCTGTAATATTCAAATTTATAGAGTATAATGATTTGCTCAATGGAGCCTTAGTAACTGGTATTTAGTGCATGTCTAAAACAATATGTTATGTTAGATTAGTTAGGATCTGCCCTGCTGCATCATGACCTGACCCTCAACCCGCCCGGACACAGGCAACTGGACCTCGTGGGACAAACCCTCTCGCCAACTGAACGCCCAATCCAGCTGAAGCAACATTACATGATATATATGTATCTAATTGTTCTACCCAATCCTGTGCCAATGTAGCCCCTATATAATGACGTCATGTATGACAGGTTTTGCCTTTCTAAACTGCTACTTTTGTAATGTTTGCCAGAGCGCTCTCGGGCAGCAGAGTTCTCTAGATGCCAACTTTTATATAAAAAATATCAACTCTTGCAGCTTGTCCTTCTGGTCTCATTCCCCATGGGGGTTTGTCTTATTTCTTTATATCTTGAGCGTATAAATCAGGGAGTGGGCCTACAGTGGTAGCAGCCATGGTGCTATCCCGAACGGATTATTTTAATTCCCTATACTTGGTACAGCCAAAGGGGTTGATACAGAGGCTTCAGCACCTGCAAAACCTTGCAGCCCGTGTGGCTATGGGCATGCCCTATGGGGCCCACATTTCACGAGTGCTCCGTTACCTTCGCTGGCTCCTGGTTGCCCGACCTATCAGAATCAAAGCACTATACATTGTTCATTGGGAGCTGCATGACCAGGGGGCAGAATTTCTTAGAGTAAAGTTTACTCGCTATTGTCCTACACACTGCCTACCTCGGCTGATCGACTGTGCACCCTCCTATCACCGTGTGCAAATTGGAGGCTGTGCTTTTTCTATAACAGCAACTCTGCTCTGGAATGAACTCCCGACAGCTATAAAAAAAGATTTCTAATCATCTGGCCTCTAGGAAGGCCCATAAGACCTATTTGTTTTAAATGAAGTTTATTTGTTATGGCTTGCCTATCCTCTAGCACCAATATACCTTAGGGAGACCGTGCACTGTAGAAGTTTCTTTAACATAACAAAACATAACGTAACTGAATCACAACTACTCTCTACAATTGTTTGGACAAGAAGGGTAATAGGAAATAGGTCTGAAATTACCAGTGGTCGAAGTAAGCAGGAACAGTCAGGAGCAGCGTCGCACTACTTTTATTTTTTAGTGTTCACAGTTCCACTACTTTTTGCAACCAATTCCGGAATTGTTATTTGTGTAGTTAAAGCAGGCGTCTTTCATTTACCACCAAAATAGCAGTAAGACCGAAAATGAAATCTGGTTGAACAATTAGCTGTCAACCAGCATGGCTGCAACCCTTGAAAAATATGTGCACTTTTCTCCCCTCCAGGGTTACAGTTCCACTACTTTTTTAGGAACACTTCTAACCCTGGAAATTACACAAGTCAGTCCGGTCTAAAGAGGTTTATTGAGGACAGGTTTTATTACAGAGCATTTCCAATTCATTGGGAAGGTTTGTGAAGAGAATGATGCTTTGAATACATTTAGGATGTAATTAGAACACTTAGTGGCCATGTAGTTATGGTTAAATTGCTGTTTCCATAGGAAGAGCACTTTTTGGGTGGCTTATAACTCCACTTCTTCTGGACGAATCCTAACCAAACTTTGCAAAAAAAGTATATGGGCCACTCTGAATTTGTCTGTAAAGTTTGGTGAGACTTTGCCCAGGGGGAGCGGAGTTATATGGGGGGTCCCAAAACGTCTTTTTTTCCCATAGACTGAATGGGGGAAAAAATTTGCGCACGGCTACAGGTGAAACCACTGGACGGATTTTGACGAAATCTGCGGCAGGTACAGGGGCTTGGTCTAGAAAGCGTGCTTTTGTAAATTTAGTCACCATACGTGCAGTATGTTTCTTTATAATTATGAAAAAGTAGGTCTGAAATAATTAGTGATATCTATGTTCTCTCCGCAGTCACACTTCCCTGTTCGGTCGACAAAAGAGAAACAGATTGGCTAAGGGGCTGCCATCATGACCGCGTACACGCGACTTCTCTGCCTATTGGCTGCTGCGAGACGTGTTCTGCATCAGATGCTTTGGATGCGCCCGACATCTTGGATCCGCGGAAAGCGGAGCAAGAATCAGCATACACATGCTTTTTTCATTAACCTATTTTGCTGTGTCACAGAGCATTGGGAAAGGTTCAGACAGTAAGAAATGTGTGATCTATGCATTTGTTCTTCAGGCGTCATGATGTAATTTCTATGGACACTTTGTACGTACAGTAAATGTGGGGGATAATAACGATAGAACTTCAGTCCTTGTAGTGGGCAGGAAATTTGTAACACTTCAGTCCATGTAGTGGACAGGAAATTTGTAACTGTTGAAAGCACACGGGTATAGGTAGGCAGCATTGAAATTGACAACATGCCGTGAACGCATTATTTTTTCCAATGGCTATTATTATATTCATTAGTATGCCGCCATGTGTGGCACATGCTAAGGTGGTTGTAACCAGGGGCTACAGTCTTAAGATATCGGTGATTAATGCACTTGTTCTGGGGGGTCGCTCGTCATGATGTAATGTGTATGGATATCTTGTACGCACAGTACACTTATACCTACTTAATGACGTATGTCCTATGGCCTCTTTGTACGCACAGAAAATGAGGGGTCCAATAAGGCCAGTATTTCAGCCCATGCAGTGCACAGGGGAGTTGTTAGATTTGTAAGGGCACGTGTGGTGTTAGGGAACATTGAAATTGCCAACATGCCTTGAATAAATTATTGTTTCCAATGGCTATTATTATATTCAATAGTACGCTGCCATGGGTGGCACATGCTACGGTGGTTGTGGCCAGGGCCTAGAGTCTTGGATGCATGGCTGTCGGCCGAAGGCCAAAGGCCTTACTTACAAGACTGTCGGCCCTGGCCACAACCACCGCCACATGTGCCACCCATGCACACACCCGTAGTGTTGCGTTTTGTTTGGCAAGTTGTGGGGAGTGCGTGCAGTCTTGGGTGCATGGCCGAAGGCCATGCAACCATGAACACAGTGGTAAGTACTAGACTTGGAAGGCACTGCACACCCATCCCATTTAAGATCTACAGACATACACCTAGGAGGGAAGCCTCTGGGCAGAGGTACTGAGGGATAACACACCTTTAGAATAACCCCCACTACCACACATTAGCAAGGTGGTTGTGGGGAGACCCTGCACTCTTGGCTGCATGGCTAAAGCCCATGCATGCAAGATTGAAGTCATAAGCAGTGGAGTTACAAGTCAATATGTGTGTGGTGGATTGTGGTTGTTGTGTTGATGCCCTACTGTCTTCACTTCATGGCTGCAGACGATGGTCCGAAAAGTACATTTATAAGCAGCTAATTTACAAGGACCATGTTTCACATATGCAGCAATGGTTGTGAATAGGAACTGTGCTCCTTGAAACTTGTTTGTAAGGCGTAGGTGGTAGCTTACTCACCGAAGATGAAAGGGCAGCCTACAGGCACTGCAGCATATCAGTACCATAGATTAGACGAGTAGATTCCCATGTGTAGAAAATGCCTGCCAATATACTTACTCCTTACTTTGTTCAGAATCCATAAACTTTTTTTAAATTGGTTATCGTACTTGGCAGAAGTATCACTTTTTCCATTTCTGTGAGGAAAAAGAAAAAGGTGTGTTAGTGTTTACCACATTGCATAATAGGCAGTTAACTTTATTTTTGGGACCCTCATATTTAGTTTACAAACCAGTATACTGTGCATTGCGCTCAGTTTCTGTGTTTGCTTTTCTAATCCTTGGGTCAGGGGAAAAAAAACCTTGTCGGATTAAAAAAAAACCTTCATTTCTTATGGTACTTCATTTTTTCCTTTCAGTGTTTTCTTCATTTTTCTGATCAATGTTATGTTTGTTGCCTTCCTGCCCATTTTTAACAACAGTTAGATACCTGTAGGTGTATTCTAACTGTGCATTTGTTCCTACAGATTTGTGATACTCATTCATTTGTGTTGTTGTTATATCCTGTTTCCTTCATCTTTCTCATTAATGTTTTCTTTGTTGCCTTCCTGCCGATTTTTAACAACAGTTAGATAACTATAGGCGTATTCTACCTGTGCATTTGTTTCCAACGATCTGTGATAATCATTTATTTGTCTCATTCTTCCATCCTGTTGGGTAGTTAAATACC
This sequence comes from Ambystoma mexicanum, assembly GCF_040938575.1. Lineage (NCBI taxonomy): Eukaryota > Metazoa > Chordata > Amphibia > Caudata > Ambystomatidae > Ambystoma > Ambystoma mexicanum. The sequence goes on along the minus strand of NC_090937.1, from coordinate 1,385,040,874 downwards.
TGTGGGCGTATTCTGTTTGTAGTCTTTGACATACTTTGTTGACAATCTTGAAGTATACATTATTTCATAAATTTTGGCTTCAAGAACATTAAATACGCATTTGTTAGGTTAGCTAGCAACCTCTGCTTTAGAGTAATGGTGATATCATGACATTCAAACTATCCAGAAGTCTTTTTAATGTATGCAGTGTAGTGACCTTCATTGGTTGTAGTTCCTGCATGGTAGATTATTCCTACTGTTATAAAGGTTTTCTTTCCAAGTGACACTTGACTATGTGTGAATCCAGTCAGTTTGCAGTTGTTTTTGGTGTCAGCTGCATTATAACGTAGAAGCGTAAGTATTATGTAGGCACTATGTGATTGTATCAGTAAGGTGGAGCGATTGTCTGAATTGCAAATACTACATCATCTGCCATTGTTTGCATTTTATACCAGTTGCTGAAATGAAATGCTCTCAGTATTTGGTATGTATGTTTCCACATGTATGATATTTGGAAGATTTCATTTATAGGTATGCTTTTGTTTTCCAATACTAATAGTATGTACATTAGAAATTCTTGTGTATCTTCTTGTGAGTTCATAGTGAATCTCACCATTCCAGCACAGTCGTCCAATTGTTGCCTTACTCCATGAACACTTTATGTGTTGTTAGGATTGCTTGTTGCATTTCTATGCAGCACTAACATTTGCAAACCCAATTGGTCTATACTGTGCAGGTAAATATTGTTAATAATTGGTGGCAATTGAAATAGAATATTGATTGCTACATTTGCATAGCAACTTACCCCACTTTCATTTGTAAATTTGAATGGGCCAGCAAGTTCTGTATCTGAGTGCATTTTATGATTTTTCTGTTGCTTCTTTACCAACGTGCCTAGTTTACATTCCCTAATAGGTTCCTCTATGTTTGCAGCAATTGATGGAACTTTAGCTTCTTTTCTTTTCTTTGCGGAATTTGCTGTTGCATTTTACCACGTTTCACTTCATCTGGAACAGGGTATTGTTTCAGATGAGGGGTGTACAGTGAACGCAATCTATTGTATTCTAGAATGCAAGGAATATCAGCTTTGACTTTACTTGAATCAAAGTTTATTAGCAATAGAGCGTCAAGTGTACGTAAGCGTGGTAATGCTACGTAGCTCATGCCTTCTTTAAACACTGTGTTTCCTACATCTATCAATGCTTTCTCTAGGGTAAGACCTTGGGATTTATGAATGGTAACTGCATATGCAAGAGTTAGAGAAAATTGCTCTCTACATACATACATGTCTTTGAAGAGAAGGAATCGAGCAATTGAGCGCCCTATCCTTTTCACTTCTGAAACTTTATCAAGGCAAATATTTACAAACTGAATGTTGCTATCATGTGGGTATGATTTAAAGCCAACAACTGTTCCCAGTGCTCCATTAACTAGCCCTTGCTCTACGTCAAGGTTATGTTTAAGCATTTCTCTACAATTTAATGATAATTCCAATATTGGAGATTGAATTTTCTAAACTATTTAGTCTTGCTGTGGCTTGCTCACATATGGGTACTGTCATACCATGTACGTCAAGTTTGTCTGTGGCGCTAATTTCTATTATTGCTTGCATTTCTTTCTTTAATATTGTTTCATTGAATTTGAAACAGCTTGCAAGAGTTGGCATTAAGGCCATACAATTGACATTTTTGTGCGCTATTTGTTCCATAACATCAGTTATCATTATCGCCATAAAGTGCATGTATATGCCGGTTTTTCAATACAGCTTGTGCTTCTTGCGATAATACACCAACTCTAATACTTTTTAAGATGTTGGCATAAGTGAGATCTGTAGATTGGCGCTTGTTCTCAGTTAATTCTCTGTATTGGAAATGTTGCCAAAGGTTAACATTACCTATGCTACCAACAGTTTTCCGGCAGAGTTTGTGGCCTAAGGTTTTAAAAATCGCTTCACCTTTCACTGGTGTCAATTGTAGAAGATCTCCGAAAACGATAATGCAAAGAGTTCCTCCTTATTATTTTTAAGTACTTCTTGCAATCTGAGATGAATCAAAGCCAACATTAGGTTGGAGACCATGCTCACTTCATCAATTAGTAGCATTTTCATTTGTTTCAATACTCTACGTAATTCCATTGCAGCCTCTGCAGACAATTTGTAGTAGTCTAATTTATTTTAATGCTCTACTGGAAGCAGTAGTAATTGGTGTAAAGTCACACCGCCTATATTGTAGGCAGCTAAACCTGTGGGGGCTGTTACAACAGCTGACAGTTTGTTGTTTGTCAATTGATGAAGGAACTTGCTGATGATTTTGATTAAGAATGTTTTCCCTGATCCAGCTTCACCACTGATGTACAGCAGTATAGGTTTGTAATTTTGGCAGGTACAGTCTTTATTTTTCGTGTTGTACACCATGTACAATTTGTTTTGTTACGTCTTCAAAAATGGTGGGCTGATCGTTGTTAAGATTTGCTTGTTGTACAGTTAAGTCTTCTGTATCTTCTTGATACTGATACATGGTGTTCTCTACTTCTGCCATAGCAACTTCAGCCGCATTTGCTATTACTGGTTGTCCTTATGGTTCTTGACTTCCTGTTACAGAAGGTTGACTACTGTCGGACGGGTCTTTATCTAGTTGGGCCTGAAGTTCTTCTTCCTGTTGTTGCTCATTGTGTAACATTGCTTTGCACTGCGTAAAGTTCACATCGGTGATAGTGCTTTCATTTGCTTCGAAAGCATCTTCATAGCACTCATAATTATCTAGTATGTCTTCCTCTTTTCACCATGGTTTGAAAAGTTGTAACAGATACATGTAATATAGTTCTTTCTGTTGAGGAGTTTTTAATGACAATTTGACATGATTAATTAAGCTTTGTTTGTTAAGTTTCAGTAAGCTCCCTTCACAATCGGTCACTCTATGTCTAAGTTTGCTTTCATCAGGTTTTACATTATTTTTGTATGCAAAGTTTTGAGCTATGTGGTATAGACACATGCTTTCCAGAGTGATACTCCTGTATGGATAGTATGTGTACAGTAAATTGTTTTTAAGAATGTTGGGATCATTTTTGGCAATTATTTCTATGTCCTCATAAGATTTTAGTTTTCTTTTTCTAGATTTTGCAGGACCAAGACTGAGCCATACTATGTTGTCTGATTTTCCATACAAAGCAGTACCGGTTAAACGACCTGCTGCATCTTGGCCCCACATTCTCTATGAGAGAGCATTTTTATGCCTAGGCTGTAGAAATTTCTGTGATAATATTTTGTCTGATGCTTGGTCACCCCAGAGGTCTTGAAGCTCTGTTTTTTCTGCTTTTGTTAAGTAGGCTGTAACATATCGTGCAACAGCAGTTGAATTGTCTGCAATGTACTGCACATCTATGTTTGCATTCCATAGTAGGGCAATGATTGCATTGTAATCATTGATATATTTTGATTCTTCCGTTCTTTTTATGTAATACGTGTTCTTAGGTGATTTACCTTTAACACTGTCGAACTGAAGACATGAAGTTGTTTACTTCTCCTGTTTCTGTAACTGGTCTAGGGAAACCAAAGCGGCATTTGGTATAGTATTTATCTTTTTTTTGTTTTTGCGGCGACAATATTTGCCACATTTTTGTCTTTGAAATTGTAAAATCTGCCCATGCAGCTCACTATGTGTCTGTTGTGAAGGGATTTCACATGTGACATATTTTTGGATAAACTGCAAAACAGTGCTATCACTGTCGTGCCCAAATTTCGGTGCACCTTTGATCCATAACAGCATGTGAATATGTGGTGCTCCTCTCGCTTGATATTCTTTTCTCCAAAAGAAGTGTTGCACTTCTCCAAGGGGAGGAACAGTTTTATTGCAAATAAAGTGTAGCATGGCAATGAAACGATGATGGAAATATCTTGAGACATTAACTGGATCTAGAGAGCAAAGTTCTCCAGGAGGTGTTAATATATCTATGTTGTTTTTGTTGCTGTTTGCTATGCATAGGAACTCATGTAAATCTTCCCATGCATATTCTGCACAACTTAGCGTAACAAACCAAGTTGGTGGTCCAAGGTTTCTGATCATGCAACGCACGTCTCCATGCCATCTGAACCAGTATTCCTTTGTACCACGCATGTTTGCAAACAAATTTGTTATACTTGATTGTAACACCTCATCTTTTTCTTGTACTTTTTGTACTAACTGCAAAGCTGACATATTTTGAAAGTGCGTTCCAGATTTAAGAATGTGTGCAACTTCATAACATAGTGTTGCTAATTCACTTTCATAGAGTAGGTGGAATATGTATTCAACCTTTTGTCTGAATCTGGGATATTGCAAATACATTCGTAATGAGCGGTATTCTGATGCCCCAATCTGAGTGGGTCTATCATCATATCTTCCACCTTTGCCAGTAGGAAATAGTAGTGGAAAAGCATGTGCTTCTATACTTTTCTCCCAAATACTCATTGGTGACCCTTTGGTTTGTTGCATTTGGTAAGTTTCTAGTGTATCAACTATGCTTTCATTGGAATGCAATGGAAGAATTGTGTAATGGTCTAATAGAGTGGATACTGTAGCTGGATCCAGAAGTTTGAATTGTCCAGTTTCTGATGGCTCTTGAATTATTTCAATTGTTTGCCTTAAGCTTTCATCAATATGTATTTCCTTATAGTACTCTTTATTGTCTTTTAGATATTGTAATGCTTGTCTAACTTTGTGTAAGTCCACTAATTGTTGGCAATTTTTTTTGGCCTTTGTTGGTACTCCATTTACCAAGACTATTAAAGAATGCTCTATTGAACTTTCCACTCCTAGAGTGTGTACATTTTCCGTTAGATCTAATGGCAAGTAAACTACTTTGCCACAAATGCCTTTCACCAATTCAGAGGAAGGTAATGTTGCTGTTTTTGGATGAAGGCGCATAATTGCTTGAAATGGGTGAACTGTTTGAATTATTATACTCTCATACAAATTGAGCTGTTGCAGGATTTTTGGTAATGGAAACAATTCCAAATTATTTGTAATTTGTATTGCGCGTGAAGGAGTGTGGTTGTTGTCTAATTTTGCAGTACAGTAACTGCAACATATTAGGTGTTCAGTTATTCCATATTTGCTTTCAGCTAAAAGGTACAAAGCTAATTCAAACCATTTAGAGTCTTCATTGTTTTCTATTTTGTATGCTATGTCCACATTTTTTGTGTTCCTTTTGTAAAACGTTCTGCGGCAACATACACACACATGGTTTGGTACTACAGCTGATGACCTTTTAAATTTTAGTATTTCTTTTTCTGTATGTGTGTAATAGAAGGTTGCTATGTGCATATTTGTCGCTACTATGCTCTAAAACTGATTCATTTTCTATGTGGCTCTCAATTCCAAAATCTTTTTCTGAATACGGTCCATTTCTTCTTGTAAGTATTTGGGTGTACCATGCAGAAGAGTGGTATTTAATTTGCCTAATTCTGAAGCTGGACTTTTTGCATAGTATATTTTATACACTACATTTCTTACTTTGGAATGATGTACTGATATTCTTTTGATATCATGGAAGGTACTTTGAAAATAGGCCCAGAAATGCAGGCTAATGAAGGTCCTTTTAGTCCTGTGTCTTTCCGCACTGCACAAATATCCATATTTTGCAGCACTTTCATTTTACTTTTGTGTTTACCTTTTACATATTGATTGAGGAACTGACGTAAAGATTTGAAAGCTTTGTTTGGAATGGCACACATTGATGTGCACGACCATTTGTATACTGGACGGTGTGGTTCTGCTGAATTGAGAGGTAATTCTGAGTTTTCAGGAGATAGTTTTGTAAGCAGTGTTTCTTGTTCCATGATGGTAGTATTGATTTTCTCATACCCTCGTCCACTGCTATGGATGGCAATTGTGTTTGTTTGATTTTGTTTGTATGCGTCTTTATTACAATATGGCTCTGTGGTTGTTGTGTGACTCCATTCACCACCACAAACATGCACAAAATTATTTTTGTTCACATTCCGTTTATTGCTGAGTTTCTTTTGTAGTTTGGTACTTAGTTTTGTTAGGGCTTTCATCCTATTTAACACTAATATGAACAACTTCCTTTTGAGAAGGATTGCACTGTCCACGAGTGCTTGTAGAATTAACTTTCTATGGTATGTTTTAAGGATTGAGGATGATTTTGGTCCTCTTCTTAGTAGATTCTGAAGCACTCAGTGATGAAACATTTTTGTTAAATTACTTTTTTTATTATGGGTTCTTCTTACACAATCCGAATTATTAGGAACATTGTTAGCTGTACTGGCAGCCGTTTTTTTGACAACATTTCTGTGTTTTGTGACACCTTTCGATGGAGGAGGTACAGTTTCGGTAGTTGAGACTTCGTTTATTATGTTACCCAACTGCATTAGCTGGTTTGTACCAAGATTCTCTACTAACTCTACAACAGGTGGATGCTTACATTGGGCACCTTTATTTTTATTTGCTCTAATTCTGTGTTCCTTTCTACAGAGTTGCTTTTTGGTAGGCATTCTTTGGTGTCTGTTGACAAAAAAAGTATACTTTGGTCTGTTATCCAATATATGTGTGCAGTGTGCATGTGTGCATAAGTGTGATGGGGAAGATCTTTGGCATGGTGTGTCAATGTACAGTGACCTCTAACTATCATTTGGTAAGGCTACTTTACTGTTTGTATACTATTACAATGTGCTTCAGATGAGAGTACAAAGTTGCCTACTTGTGACGAGAACCATTATTAATAACCAAAATGCCAAAAACTTGCTACAACAATCCTTTCACAATCTAACCTTCTAAGTATTTCCTATGTTATTTCAGTACCAAACACACATGGATTTGTCAGCCATTCTGCCTGTTATTCTTTGTTCAATAAATGTATATTTGTAGGTAGAATAGTTTACAAATGAATGCTTGCTTTGGTGCCCAAAATAAACAAATAACCCATGCATCCTCTTTAAGGAGTAGTTACAATAAGAAGGTTGTACTGTACTTACTTTTTTGTGCAAGATGACCAGGTTTCTTCGGATATGTTGTCTGCAATGTAGATGCTGTTGATTCTCAGGAGAGTAGTCTTCACTGTGAATTAAAAAAACCATATCAATTACTTTGTGTGTTTGCAGCAGTCATGATACTGAGCTATTACTTGCACTTCTTTCGTCAGAGGATTGAACTTTCATATTTCAATCCAGTCCACGTGCACATTTCACTTCACTCTGTTCAGTCTTTGCATACTACTTTCAATATGGTACTTGAAAGTCCTTCAAAATAACTACATTTATTAAGGTTTTGCAAATGCCTTGTTCTTTACAAAGTGTAGTATGCATAGGAGAGAGGTTCTTAAGCGATAGGACAAAGTACTAGACGGGGAAACATGATGTACTTGTTAATGAAAAGCACAATGCGAAAAATTGTGAGACCCTCCGAAGGACATGTCAGAACTACAATCGGGAGTGCTTACTATTTTCATACGATCGCATTGTAAGTAGCATTACTGTAGGCAGTACAGAGTACAGAACTCCGACATTTTCACATACAAAATTGAGGTCTGCCCTAAATCATAGTTCTCAACTCACACGCTTTTGGCGGGTGTCACCTGCCTTGTAAAGGGCAGACTCACCCGCCAAGCCTCCTGCATGCCCATTCATTCCAATGGGTGTCTCATCCACCAAAAACAAAATCGGGTGATTTCACCTGCCTTTAAGACAAAAATGGTTGAGAGCTATGCCTAAATAGGCATGCTTTCAACGTATGTACAGGTTATGCGGAAGACAGTAAGCAGTCGTGCAATTTGTTAATGACAAATCGGCAATCTTGCACTTTAAAAGGGGGAGCGTTGTTATGTGTTCCTTATGGACATTTACCACATTATTTACCACATTATTTTCTCTATTTTAAATCATAACGCTTCCACATGTACTCTGATTCAAATATACATAATTTGCAATCCTTGCACAGTAGATTGGGAAGTAGGTGCTTTGCAGTGGTATGCGATTTCCATTAAGAATCATCGAAAGTAATTTTGAAGTGCGCAATGTTGATGACGGAGTTAAAATTAGCGATGTTCTATGTGATTGGTGGATGATTGTGTGGCCGCTTACTTGTGTCCAATAAGGGACTTGTACCACTGTAGAAAGGGTGGAAGGACTGGGTAACAGTTACATGCCGCACGTAGGCAACGCTTGTTCGCTGGTAGGGCGTGTCACATACAGGTTTCTACAGCAAATCCTGTTTGGAAAGACGATTGTAGGCATCAGCCAATCAGATGTTCACATTCCTCTTTTGTGTTGAAAGGCGGTGCACACACTGAAAATGGCAGAGGTGGAGAGGGTCAGGGTTTTGCTGCTTGGAGACATTTTTGTGCAAGGTTTGCAACGCAATGCCGAGAGTAGCTATGTGGCACACCATTTCGATGTGCGAGGAGTGGAGGTCGTGTGGAGCGCTGACACTGATGCCAATGCTGCAGCAATTCTGCAAGTTTGTAGAGATATGCGTCGAATGACCACTCCTCATGTGGTAATTTTGCACTACGGTGCTTGCCACTTGGGATACCTGACTTCAAATACTTTGTTGGCAGATTTGGCACAGTTGGTTGAAGCACTCATGACCATCTTCCCAACATCAAAAGTAATTTTTTCTGCTTTACTCCCGAGAGTACAATGGAACAAACTTCTGTTTTCTGTCCAGATCAAAGCATCGGGAGGTGTATCATCAATCGCGGCATGCGTGTATTCATGCTATGAGTTGGTATGTTTTTTTGTAGCCACGATAACATTGCTCCAAGCAATGAGCATTACTTTGAAGGAGATGGTGTTGCGCTATCTTCTTTGGGAAATGCGATGTTCTTTTGGAACATAAGGCTTGCTTTAGAGAAGGTTCTGTAATGTTTGCAAGAGTAAAGCAAGGACAAAAAATACAAAAAAATATATAAAATACCAGAGGTCTGTACGATATCAGGCCAAAAGAAAATGGCTCTTTTCAGAGCCTACCTTAAAGGGGAAAAAGGGGAATAGTACTTTAATGTACCGTCATCACGCTCTGATCCTGTACATGTCCGCGAACAGCACATATCACCATCAGGGATTCAAGGGTGGAGCCGCATGTATATGAGAATGAGCGGCGCTAGGGATTGGTCCATAAAGTTCAGTAGGTGTGTTCTGACTGACGTACTTTAGTAAGACCGTCTTCTCCCTCACAGGACACCACACAGTAATGGCTTTCCAGGCTCGAAAACAGATTATCTGGATTGTGGGAGACTCATGCATACATTGGTTGAAGGTGCATGCAGAAAGCTGCAGTTTATCTACAAATCTCGGATTTCCACATGCGGAAGTGCACTGGCATGGCGTGCGTGGCATGAGCTGGCTGGACTTGGTACCTCATTGTGTTACTTTACAGACAGAGTGTCCTCCAGATATACTGATCATTCATTGTGGAGGAAACAGTTTAGGTCAGGTATCTGGAATTTCTTTGCAATTTGCCATGAAGGAAGGACTCACGAAGCTCATGGACATGTTTCCAAATTGTCAAATACTTTTTTCCCGTACTGCCCAAAGACAAATATGGTTGCGTTCTTCTGCTTTTGGTCCACAAATGGAGAAAGCGAGACGCAATGTGAATAAGGTTGTGTGTGCCTTTTTAAGAGATGTTGGCATGTCCTCTTTCCACAATGAAAACATTTTTTTTCGTAGCAGTTTCATTTTCCGCAGAGATGGAGTCCACCTCACATATGCTGGCAATCAGATGTTTCTTCACAATTTACAAAATGCATTGCGCCCTCTTTTGCAATCACACTAACCGATCTGACAATCCGTTTTCTCCAATCCACCGTTTTTGACCCATACAACACACCACCAAAAGGCTCTTTTCAGAGCCGCCACTTACTCCCAACTTACACTTTATTGTGTTTGCTCCACTTGCACCCTCCCTTTTTCCCTCTACGACTGTCCGCAAACTTTTGCTGAACTCCGCAGGGGTCTACGGCCGTCACTTCATATTTCTATTGTTATACTGAGGAAGGTGGCTCTGAAAAGAGCCTTTTCTGTATTTTTTGTTGTTTTTACGTTCATTGATTAACAGCACTCGACACACTAGGCGAAGAGGCGAAAGGAGGGTAAGGAAGGGACACCAGCCACGGGGATAAGAAAGGGCAACTGAACAGACAAATATTAAGGGTAAGCTTTATTTAGGTAAGGAGCAGATCTTCTGGTGCTTGGTGACTGCAACCTCAAAAGCACTTTGAAAACTCTCCCCCCTGCAGAGTACTGCATCACAATACGTGCACACTACTGTCACCTTTGAAAGGTAAGGGTCCACAGCATTGTGAATGGCTTGTGAAGCAGCTGGAGGGAGGCGCTCCCCCACAGGAGTGTCTCTTGTGGTGGGAGGATGGGATACTGAGGATGCTGTGCAGGAACTCAAACGACTACGCTCTTCACATGGCACCACCTTGCAAATGTCCACAGTGTGGAACGAAGTGAGGTGTTGCTTCATGGTTGTCACACCAAAACTGTACACTCCAACTCTCCCGCGACTCAACACCACATCGCACTGGTTACACTTCACCAGGTTCGCACATGCCTTTGGTATGTTCCCATAAATGGAAAACAACCGCCACACCCATGACTCCCGCAGAGTGCTCCTAGTGCGGAGTTCCTCCACTTCATTCTCTTCCTCCTCTTCTTCCTCAATCTCTACATCCTCACCCATATATCTTTCTGCAGGCCCTTGGTGAGGTGGTGGTGGTGGCGGGTTTGGGGGTGGTGCAGAGGCTAATAACCCAACAGCGGCCATGGAAGCCATACCGATTAGTTTCCTTTTGGTCACTACAGCAGTAAAGGCAACACAGCTCAATCTGCAATAGCTAGAAGAACAATGAAGATGCCCTCAGGGTGTGGCCTTTTGTAGGGGTGCAGGGGTGTGCCTCGTGACCGTCTTCATCCCTACAAAGCGGTACACACATTTTACACAGCAACTCCTGAGGTGGCCTATTGTTTGGGATGTGTGAAATTACATTTTTACACTCTACAATACTTTGCCTTGTGTCTACAAGTTCATTTTTATTGTTGCGGAAGCACACCAACCGCGGAAACTACTCCCCACGCTCAGCGTAGGTGCGGTCACATGATGACGTCCTCAACGCATGCGCCCCAGTAATGAAAGTCCGCTGGACAGCAAATGCAAAGAATCAAACGTGCGCATGCGCACAAGTGTCCTACGGACAGTGTTCGGGTTCTCAAACTACTTCAAAGTGTGGCACAAGTGAGACGGACAGTTAGGAACTGGCGCAATGTTCGCAATACTTACGTTTGTACTGCGCATGTGCACGCATGCTATGTTCACTGTATGGACAGTTTCAGTGTCCTTAGGACAACTCCATTTTGTTTGCCTACGAACTTGTCGGCCACCGTTCCTGTTCTACGGACGGCACCATTTAGACTGCGCCCAATACGGACCGCTATACTGTCCTTCACACACTCCCTTTTTACTCATTTACACCCATTCTGGATATCTTGTGTGTTCTATGAACATGTATTATCTCGTTTCCAAGCGGTACGCCGAGGTAGTATATCCTTTGGACACCATCACCAGGCATCGAGGGAGCAGGAGCCCCAAACACTGCGGGAGCAGTGCACCGCCGCCGCATGGGAGAGGAGCAGGAGCTCCTCCCACACACCAGAGGTAGGCCCCTGTGCTTGCCTGCACTCGACCACAAAAATCCGAAAATCATCCCAAATCGCGCTACTTTAATGCGCACCATCCCGCGTGAGGTGCAATCCTCAGAGCTATTGCCATAACGCTGTACACCCCGTGCTATCACTTTGATCCTGCATCTACCGCCTGATCTCGTAACTACGATCGCCATTCCAAGATGGCCGCTCACAATTTTCAGCTTGCCTGCCTCCCGGCATAAGCCTCTCCAGGCTGCTAACCTGCCCCAATGGCTCGCCTGCCCTCTTAACGGGTCAATCGGCAAGCCGGTAGGCGTCGCCGGCCTCCAGCAACAAGGCCTGCAGCATTAAGGCCTTCTACCTGTCCCAGCCTGTCCACGCCTTCCCAGCCATCGGCCGGTTACTCTGCCAGCTGAATTGCCCACATAAGGAACATTTAAAAGGGACTACATGAACACTGTGACCTCACACCCTAAGGTATTTCATAACCATGTATGTTGTCTTAACCCTGCTCGCCACTAAGCCCCTCTGCATGCATAGTTTGGACTGTACCACTTTACCCACCATGTATTCCGCATCCTGTTGTCATTCAACTGTACTCACATGCTAGCCTAAGTTATTACACTGGGACTCCCACATATCACTGCCTGTTAAACCCGTCTTGGACATCTACACCTAACGTGCCTTATGGTTTACCTACTTGCCTCTACACTACTGAAAAACCCTGCTTCCTGCATTGAATAGTGCCATCTGCTAGCTAACTATAGACAGAGTACAATTGTGCCCATAACCCTGCACCAGCATAGAACACCCTACTCACAGCTCCATTAGCCTTCCATCTGACCTAATTAATGTGACAACTGTACAAGATGCCTGTCCTGAGTACAACCTAGCTAGAGTGTCCTTGTAAACTTGCACACAAATCGAATTTAGCTGCCATAACATTCTAGGCTCAGTATGCTAGTATCCTCAATGTTAAGAGTGTTTTTGTAAACTTGAACCAAAATCGAATTTAGCTGCCATAACATTCTAGGCTCAGTATGCTAGTATCCTCAATGCTTAGAGTGTTTTTGTAAACTTGCACCTAAATCGAATTTAGCTGCCATAACATTTTAGGCTCAGCATGCTAGTATCCTCAATGTTTAGAGTGTCTCTGCCAGCTCATGAACTTCCAATTGTTGCTAGTCGCTGTAGAAAACTACAACAATTCCATAAAGATAGCACTAGACATCATTGCCCCTCTTAAACTGCAAAAGATCAAACAGCAAGCCCACCTGAACGCCTGGTTCACCCCCCATCTGAAAGAACTTAGATTGCGCAAAAGCAAACTAGAAACGCAATCGTGCAACTCCCCCACAGAAGAGAACAAATCACTACTTAAACCCTTTGCGACAAAATACAAAAAGAAATCCTACTCACTAAAAAGAATCTCTTCAATGAAAGAATCGAAAAATCTAGCTCCAACACCAGGGAACTTTTTTGCTATACTAAGGGAACTAGAATCCCCCCTACCCCCACCAGACAACATAATCAAGGACAATGCATGGTGCACCAGCGTCCATAATGCCCTAACTAACAAAATCAAAACTCTCCAAACCAAAATTGCACAAAAAAAAGACTCCCTCACCACTAACGAAGCACCTCCCAGCAACCAAGCTAAAGCAACTAACCCACTAGGCCCGAATCCCTTCAGGTTCACCAAAATATCTATCCCAGAAACAGAAAGAGTTATAGCCTCACTTAAACCATCAAACTGCAAAGGCGACAACTGCCCTCCCATATAATAAAGGATGCGGCCAGGGACCTAGCCCCTTTTATAACCAAATTGATCAACGCATCCTTCTCCTCCAACACCATACCAAGTAACCTCAAAGAATCTTGGATCTTGCCTCTCCTCAAGAAGCAAACCCTTGACTCTGCTATTCCCACCAATTACAGGCCCATCACCAGGGTGCCGTTCCTGTTAAAGATAATAGACAGAGTAGCATACCTGCAAATTCAGCAATATCTTGAAGCTCATAAACTACTAGGTGCTCGTCAATCGGGCTTCAGACCACAGCACGGTACTGAGACAGCCCTAATCGATCTTAAAACCCAGATCAACAAGATTAACGACAAAGGGAACACCGCCATGCTACTCCTCCTCGACCTGTCGGCAGCGTTCGACCTGGTGGATCACGCAGTCCTGTGCGAACACCTGGCCTCAGCTGCCCACTTCTCGAAAGAGGCCATAGCCTGGATCCAATCATTTTAGGACAATCAAACTATGAGGGTCTTCTCCACTCTAGCCTCAGCAGACCCCATCAAAATAACCTGCGGGGTACCCCAGGGCTCCTGCGTCTCCCCCACCCTCTACAACATCTTTACCAAGCCCCTATTTGACAAGTTGGACAGACTGGGTGTCTCCTACAAAAACTATGCAGATGACACTCAGATCCTCATATGATATGATATGATATGATATGGTATTTGTAACGCGCCTATACACAAGTGTTTCAAGGCGCGACGAGGCAGGGAGGGAGGGAAACAAGGGGAAGACAGACAAACGATCCTTCTAGGCCAGGTGTCATTCAGATCGCGCAAGTGCGGAGGTAAGGGGAAAGGAGGAAGTGCAGGGGGAGGAGGTGGGGGGGAAAGTGCAGTACAAGGTAAGTAGCGTAAAAAATAATAAATAATAAATACCCCTTTCAGGCAACTTCGACTCAGATACGGCGCTGGTAAACAAAATATATCTCATCATTCAGGCATGGATGTCCACACATGGCTTATGCCTGAATGATGAGAAAACCGAAATCCTGCTCCTCGGATCCAACACCAATATAAAAAAAACTCAGCCCCAACTATAAGGCCTGCAACATTGATGGCAACACCATCACAGTGGCCAAAACAGTGAAAACTTTAGGCTTTCACCTAGATACAACCATGTCGCAAAAAAAACAAGTCAACTCACTAGCATCCTCTACCACCTACACATGCAAGCTAATCAGGGCAAGCAGAGCCTTCCTCACTCAAGCTAGCTGCATCATCATCGCCAATGCCCTAATACTATCCAGACTCGACTATTGTAATTCCATGTACCTAGTTGCCAACAAATGCATAATCAACAAACTACAGACACTACAAAACAACGCTCTCAGAACCGCCCTTAATCTACCATCCAAGGAACACATCTCCAACAAAAGGAGAGAAAACAAATGGCTCAAAATCTCCAACCGCATCTCTCTCAAAACAGCAAACAAGTGATGTCATCATTGATGTCATCATTGACATTTGAGATGACATCTTTCATGGTCTGGGTGTTAGTGTTAACAGTGCACAGGGGCGGTGGCTGGGGGCTCAGGTTAACATAACTGGCGAATTTCAGGGGTTTTTCAGTTTTAATTTGAAGCATAAAGGGGAGGAGGAAAGTTTTTTTTAGTGAAGTGTACAGGTTTTTGTTAGGGCAAATTAACCATAACATCCCCTCAACAAAGTTTTTTTTTTAGTGTAAATGATATAAATAATGAGCAATTTTGGGCAGGAAAGAACATTCAGCATAGAGTGGTAATTTGCACGGTTCTTTTATGTCTGGTGTGCAGAAGGACGTTACATTTGTGTGTGCTTTATTAGCATTAGCTAAACAGTTAGTTTTGGGCAGGCATTATAAGCGGTGCTAAGTGCTTTCCTTTTTCTCTTTTTTATGTGAAAAGTGTTGTAATAATTGTTCAGCCAACAGATGGGCCAGAATTATCTGTGAAGCTTCTGAGACTAAACATCATTATATGACCACTGAGAGTAACATTTTGGATGTATTAGATGCACAGTCAATTCTGCAACTCTAATATGCCTTTTTTGATTTCATTATCTCTTTTTCATAGATACATTGACCCTGCTAAAGTTCTTTTAACCTCTGTTGTGTAGGTGCACAGCCATCGGCTTTCTAGATTTCTAACTTTCCATCTCAGAAGATTCAAGTCAGATGTAAGCAATGTTTTACTGCGGCTGCTATTTATCAGAGATTAAAATTCATCGAAATTGCCATTTTATCTAGAATTATTACATATTACATCGTCCAAAAGATTACCCAGAAGTTCCTGGGTAAGCGGTGTTGTATCCTATTTCCCTGCCGATGCGTCGGCGGGAAACAGGAGATGAGGGCCTCGGGCTGCAAGGCCCCACTGTGCAGCTCCAGCGGGAGCAGTGAAAACACGGATGCGCGTGTGTTGCTGTCCTGCCCCGGAACTGCCTTCGCAGAGCGGGGGTGGGGCTTTTATTTGTGACGCCTTACATCACCGCGTAGCGCGACGTAAGGTGGATATAACATTCCTCCTTTATTTTAACCAAACATTAACAAACAATATTATTTTAGACAACTGTTTCAGACAGTGAGTTGGGTAGTCTCTCAGGCTTATCTTCTACCACTCATAGTCTCTGAGTCTGGTTGGGGCCCGGGGCGCAGTTCTTAGATCATACCGTCCACCCCTGGGTGCTATCCCCTGACACCCATCGGGTTGCTCACCTTCATAGTTCGGCTAACCCAACTCGGGTTCACTCGGCGGTAATTCCACTCTGCCGTCAATAGTCATTTCGCATTCCTGGTGGTCACGTTCCTCTCCCATTGGCTGGTCCTCTTCTTATTCAGGTTGTGGCTCACCATCCATCCATAGATATTTTGGTACTGTCTTGAACCAAGACGCATTTCTTGTGGCTTGTCGTTGTCCCCTCCTCGCCATTATCATAGTCCTGTGCCTTTGGGTTATGGTCCATATTGGGTGTCTAGTTTTGACTTGGATGGGTTTCTCATCCTTGCCACCTGGTCACTGACTCGGTGGTGGGACCTCTTGGCGTTCCTCTTGCTGCTCATGTGTTTGTTTGCCACGGTCCTTCTTAGTTCAGTGCGTGCCCTGTCATACGTGTCTGTACTCCTGCGTATGTGGGATGGATGAGTTGATGATGGTTCCGTAAATTATGTCTGCCGGCGGTATCCCTGTTGTGCTGTGGTGTGTTACTCTGTAATTCCTCAGGGATCTATATAAGTCCACTCTCGAGGGGCTTGCATTGACACGCGACAGGCGCAAGACTTTGTTCATTGTTCGCATGAATCGTTCAACGTCGCCGTTGGCCTGCGACCATCTAGGCATTATGTGATGGTAGTGAATGTTGAGTTTGGTGAGGTACTTCTTGAATTCCTCTCCTTGGAATGGTGGACCATTGTCACTCCGAATCCGCCTTGGAAGGCCGTGAGTGGCGAACCTTTTCTCCATCGCGGGTATGACCACCTCTGCTGCCGTTGAGGTAACGATTTTGACCTCAGGGTACCTGGAGTGGTCGCCGATCGCCACCAATAGGTACATGCCCTCCTGTATCTTGCAGAAGTCTATGCTGATGGCGTCCCATCTAGAGGACCCTCGCTCAGCTGACAGTAAGGGCTCGGGATTGGGCGGCGCCCCGTTATTTGGCATGGGAGACATGTAGTAATGAGCTGCTCCACTTTTTCATCGATATGTGGGAACCAGACATGGTGTCTGATCCAGGCCTTGGTTCTTACCATTTCCTGGTGACCTTCGTGCACCAACACCATGATTCTGTCCTGCATGCTTGCGGGGATGACGATTTGGGTCCCTGTTAGGATGAGCCCTTTCTCTGTGATTGATAGGTCTTGTATTACTGTGAAGATGCCAGTGAGCAATTATTTTGCTTCAGCCGTTCGATTGTGGACGTTCCGTAGGAAAGATTTCCATTCCCCAGAGATGATCGTTTCTTTTACTAGATCACAGCATGGGTCAGCTTGCGTGGCTTCTACAATGTCTTCAATGCCGATGGCTCTTGGTTTCATTGTGTGGATCACCTGATAAATGTGTTCCTCCATTTCTTCCGCCACGTGTATTTCCCCCGGTGTGGCTGCTCTTGTGTGTCTAGACAGGAAGTCTGCTGGGTTTCCACAGGAGATGAGGGCCTCGGGATGCAAGGCCCCGCTACGCAGCTCCAGCGGGAGCAGTGAAGACACGGACACCCGTGTGTTGCTGTCCTGCCCCGGAACTTCCCTCGCGGAGTGGGGTCGGGGCTTTTATTCGTGACGCCTTATGTCACCGCGTAGCGGGACGTAAGGCAGATATAACAAGCAAAACGGAGACAAGCAGCTCTTTAGTTCCTGTCTTAGTTAGTTTATTTCCATTTGCGTTTTAGCATGGAAGTTGGTGGAGGGAGTCTTATTTTCTCTAACTTTTATTGATATTGTGAATGGTATTGTGTAGTAATTAAAGCTGAAGCGTCTGCTTTGGTATAACACTTTGTGCTTTATTGTCCTTAGATCAGCACTATCTGGCGAAGACACTTAAGACAGATAAGACGCCAGACACTGCATTCCCCAAGCCCCTTGAAGCTACCTCTATCTCTCACTCAATCGCTAACTGCCCCAATGGTCACCTCGCCACCAGTGTTCCACAAAGACCCACAGTGACCTCACAAAGCTAGGCGCACACGTGCCATTATGACTCATCCTCCTCCCTATAAACACCAACATACAAATGCGTGGAACGTTGACCAGCAATGCACCACACCATGACAACACTAAACACTCCAGCCCTATCACTAAGTGGCCAACTAGGTAATAGACCTGAAGTACAAAGGAAGAAGAGACAACCCTCACTGAACCAAACCCCGGACCACACACAACTGGCCACAACACGGTATCACAACATCTAAACTGCAACACCATACCCAACAACCAACTGAGCACACCATGCCAACCTCCACTAATAAGCTTACTCACACTCTTTGACCATACCAACCATAAAAATATAAACTGGGATAAGACCCACCGAATTGGAGAAAAGGACCTAAATATCCCCCAATCTGTCCCGGACCACACAAACCCTTGAGAACCAAAACAAAAAAACAAAGCTCAACCACCAGTCTCAAGCTCTCCCTCACGACCCCAGGCCTGCCACATCTGGACGCTCCACAACCCTAAACAAAATGGCACCAACTTAACCAACCTAAAGCACCACAGCACCATGCTCCTTCCACCCTAGTCTTCCCCCCAGGGCCTTAGGCCTGCCACGCCTATGTACAAACCAGCTTGCCACGAGCACACCCAGCACTTCCTACCTTGTCAACCCGGGGTACTTGCTCCAAACCACCAATACAGCCACAATTCACCTAAAACAACATCCCGTAACCGGTCACACACCCTATCAAAAATCACACACTCCATCAGACGTCACTCACCTCCGCACATCTTGCCAAGAAGTACCGTGAACACCCTTTCACTATCCACATGCTAAATTTTTTTTTAAAAACCGCAATACAACTAACAAGTTTGCAGTAATTGTAAACTTCCCCTTACCACAAGAAAACTGTTAATAAACCACTAGTAACCACATCATTCACAGCCACCAACAAGGTGCTACTGACCCCAACGCCACAAATGGCTATTCCAAAAACCCATGCTAGCAACCCTTAACACCTGAAAACTGCAACCCATCAGCCACTATAACTCAATTGAAACACCTGGATAGCAAACCCGCCAACCACAGTTGCTAAACCAAAACATATTTAATGGGAAATACATCAGCAACAATTGCTTACCAGCCAACCACATTGCTAAAACAGTGCACATGTTGCTGGCAAACCGAAAACCACTGTACCAAAACGAAACACCTTTGAGGGGCCGCCACAAAAGCCACCCACCACTAACACCTGGCTCACACCCTGCATCAGCCAATCACAAAATGCAGCCAACCCCGAAATGCTGGGTATTCAAACATTACCCAACAGGCTGCTCCACACTCACCTGCACACCGCATACAGGCCCGAAAGATGAATTGACAAAAATCCCCAATGCAATCCATATGGTCCTAAACCCTCACCGACCACATGTCCAAAATTGCCCCACACATGACCTTTGTAACCCCGAAAGTTAATTGTACTCTGCAAGAAAAACTGACCGCAATGTTTCACAAACCCTAAAGAACACAATTACAGCACCCAATTCCAATTCCCATACGGAAACTCCCGCCGACTGCAGCCTCGGCACCCCGGCTCCCTAATGAAGCCCCGTATTAAGTCAAAGATTTCTGCAAAATTTCCAGAACCCCAAACCGGAAAGAAGTGAGAACCCCAGCCAAGTTCAGGTGCAGTCCTTGCCCAACCCGCCGAACCTGAAAATGAAAGAAAAATAGTACAGACAGTATGATTATTACAAACCCTGGACCTAACGCACGGGGCTACCACATATACATACAACCCAACAGGACAACAGCCGCCCACAGATAACACCTCCAGCCCCGGGACTAATGAACCTAACCTCTAGACAGACATGCCACGGACAAACATAGACACACACACCCACAGTCAAGCATGATCACAGGCCCAAACAACACCTACCTCCCCAAAGTCACTTAAGAAGTCACATTCCAATAACTCCTCTGCCGGGATTCTCAAACCACCCCGGCATGTGACCAGAACTGTTCCAGAAATGAGGATCTTCACCACCTTCGGAACACCATTGGACAGTAACCTCACGCTCCAAACCACCACGGCATCACCCTGACTGCACAGGCTGTGTCTCTCTTCCATCGCTGAGATCACCGACACTGGGCACCGGACCCCGTGATCTTTTTCACAGTTCCTGCACAAGTGAGTACACCCCCCAAAAAAAAACAAGACCAGCTCTTCGGAAATGTAACTTCTCTTCAAAACTCCAGTTCCGCGCAGACTGACCAAAAAGTCACGGGTCTCCCCGCCCTGCACGCAGGCATGCATGCGTGCCTCCTCAGGACCATAGCCTCCATACTCCAGATCCCAGAGCTCACCGGGGGGAAAACCAACTCCCAGATGCAGATGAAATGCTGGGCCACGCCTCACAGTATGACCCCTCTGCGCTCTGAGACGACAATGACACCCAACATCAGCTGCTTTCCCCTAAACGAACCAGCTCTCAGCTGGACAGCGCAGCATTGCCTCCCGCCTCTCAGCAACATTGGCAGCAGACCAGCTTGTCCTGGTAGCACCAAGTACCGCCTCTCTCCAAACAGCAGTGGAAAACTACCCTGTACAAGGAAGAGCAGCGCTGCCTGGCCGCCTAGCAGAGCCGATGAGCAGCTTCCTTCATCCTCGGGGTGTGGGGAAATACGTGGGGCGGGTGGTGTCTGACGAGCTGCACCCCCGCAGCACCGATGGCACCCATACCATCTGTTTTCAAATCCTTGTCGCCAGTGTGGAAATTAAAGCTGAAGCATCTTCTTTGGTATAACACTTTGAGCTTTATTGTCCTTAATTCAGCACTACCTGGGGAAGACACTTGACACAGATAAGACACCAGACACCGCGCTCCCCACACCCCTTGAAGCCACCTCAATCTCTCACTCAATCTCTAACTGCCCCAAAGGTCACCTCGCGTTCCAAAGACCCTTGGTGACCTCACAAAGCTAGGCGCGCACGCGCCATTATGACATATTGCAACATGGTCAGCACATGACAAAGGAACTGCTGGAGCTTCTAGTACTTCAGATGGCCCGGTATAGAACTGATATAAGGTATGACCAGCCAAATGGGTATGATCATTAATCAGGGCTGTCAAATTTAGATGTAGTAAGGCATTTCGTAAATGAGATATGTTAATGTCACTATCAGACTCTGGCAAATAATTAAAGTCCCTGAAAACTATTGACTTGCCAGTCTACATAGCATTTCTTGGCTATTTCATCATTTGAATGTTCCACTGTGTTTGACAGAGGTTTCCCTGTACAGAATTTCTGACTGGTTAATGAGCTTCCTTTTTGGCTTCTTCTACTGCCTCGCCACATTTAGGAAGGAGCTTAAGACCCATTACTTCACTTAAGCATGGGATACTCTTTTCCCCTATGCAATGCACTCAGGGGCAATTCGGTGTTCTTGGCATGACAGTACCATCAGCGAATTATACACACCAAATCAAATTACAAATCATCACTTCAGCCTGTAGGTTTATAATTGCTTCATAGACATATATTAATATGCTCTCATATGTGCCATTCCTGGGGCACACAATTGAAATGTAGGACACTCGAGAGCATAACCCATACACAATCACATTTGTGTCTCTCAATATGCTGGCTTCTTCAGAAATCCATCTAGAAATCCATCTAGAATGTGTTGTTGTCCATGGTACATAAGCTATTATAAGACACAGGCTTTTTTCTGCACATAATATCTCCATAATATCTCCACTGCTAATTTCTGTCAGCAGATGTTTTTCTTGTAATGTTTGATTCTCTAACATCTAGGAGACATTGTATTTTCTTTAATGGTGACACCTAATCTAGGATACCATTTATCATTAAGACATTCTACGACTTAAGGTCTAAAGACACTGAACCACATGGAAATTAATTGGCTAGAGCAGGGATCTGCAAATTGTGGCTCTCCAGATGTTTTGGACTGGGACTCCCATGATCCCTCACCATTGACAATGCTGGCTAGACGCTAAACATCTTGAGGGCTAAATGTTCCAGATCTCTGAGGGCTGATTTCATATTTTTCCCAAATTTGTGCAATGTTGTCAGTTTCAGCCCTGGGGTTGTCTGGAAGTCTGTAGACCATCAACTCAGATAATTCAGTGATTGAGAGCTATTAAGAGCACAGCACATATTCTGAAATTCATCTTTTGAGCCTTTACAATCTTCCAGATTTTCCAATCTGGTACTATCATTATACCTGTTTACATGGCATCAGCAATCCACCTACTGTAACGCTCACCTGATTCCCGCAGAGGCGCCGGTCTTGACTGGGTGAATGCCGTATCTTCAAAGGTGATGTGTAACACACGGTTGGCTCTTTGGGCTGGACCTCTGTGCACTGTATGTCTGACTCGAAGAGTAAGATGTCTGCAGATAGAAAATATGGGATTAATGAACTGGGGTTATTGGGTGCCTCTCTCCTCTTCCCTTTCTCTTCTCCTGTAGAACCCCAAAGGTTAACGCCCTCACCTTAGGTAAGTGAACGCCGAGCTCTCCATCTGCCTCGGGGCAGGGTGCCGTAACCAGTTTCTTCACTGGATAAGGGTGCAGGCCTCTTGACCTCAGAGGACTGCTGTCCGTCGTTTACTGCACGAACGGTAAGTTCTGGGCACTTCAAATGTCTTAAAAGTCTTTTGTAATGATATCTCTTGTTTTGCAGGGTTCCGGCGATGGCGGATGGCGGGCTGATGAGAGTTGAGGATCGAACCCGCGTGAGGAATAGAAGCGCCTGGAAGCACGTAAGTAAGCGCTTGTAGCCTGCTTCACGATGCGCACTAACTGTCCCTTTTATCTTGCAGGTACAAGTTCGGAGCTTTAGAGAAGCTGAAGGGTGCTGGAATACCCACCGGATTCGGCGTGGGAAGGAGTAATGGCACGTGAGTAATAAAATTGCCCAATGTCTTTAAACGCACCTTCTTTTGTCTTTCAGATGCGGGATGCAGCGCCGAAGGCCTCCGGAGCGTGCGAAGAGCTGGTAAGCTTTTGTCTTTCAGATGCCGGAATGCAGTGCGAAGACCTCCGGAGCATGCGAAGAGTAGGTAAGCCTTTGTCTTTCAGATGCCGGAATGCAGCGCGAGGCGTTGGTGACAGCCGATGGACCAGGTAAGAGATGCGCTGCCACTGAAGACCGTAGTGCTAACCTGTTCTTTCTTTGTCTTTACAGGTGCTGCTGAAGACTGGATTCCAGGATGGTAAGCCTTTGTTCCCTTAGGCCCAGGATCAGAAGCAGAAGACACGATGAGCGTTCTGCTGCAGAGAATGCAGAATAACGCAAAGCAAGATTCATCCATCGGGTGTGGTTTAAATAGCCTCCTGTAGTGCTTAGGTGTCTCCTTCCACAGCCACGCCTAGGTAAGAAAAGAGTTCCTACTGCTTTCCAGAAGAGTTCCAGTGTTCTGAACCTAGGGAGTGGCTCCTGCACCACCCAACAGGAAAAGTAGTCCCAAACAGAAGAGGATCAGGGGTTCAACTGGCAGGTAAGTAA
This sequence comes from Ambystoma mexicanum, assembly GCF_040938575.1. Classification (NCBI taxonomy): domain Eukaryota; kingdom Metazoa; phylum Chordata; class Amphibia; order Caudata; family Ambystomatidae; genus Ambystoma; species Ambystoma mexicanum. Next base: position 1,385,017,287 of record NC_090937.1, on the reverse strand, counting down.
GCAGCATGGTCTGCTGCAGGTAAGTCCACCCAAGCATTATGAGCCCGGCGCTTCCAGCGCTGGGACTGGGCATCTTTATGAGCCTGGTGCCACTGGCGCCAGGACAGGGTCCAAAAGGTCCCAATTGGGACTGGCTGGCACTCGGAACCGGGGTTATGGGTCTGCTTCCAAGGGAGTCGGGCAAGTCCTGATCTTTTGGAAGCAGAGATCATGACAGCACCCCCCCTCAAGGCCCCTCCCAAACCGGGCTTCTCCGGGGGTTTGGGCTTGTTAGGAAATGTTCGATGAAATCTTTTGATTAGACGAGGCGCGTGGACATATTCTGCAACTTGGACAGTTGACATAGAAATGTTAAATGTTTTCAAAGTTTATTCATATTCAGTCATTCTGTTGACTCCATCCCGGTAATATACAATCTGTACAATTGATATTCCCTTCACTAGACTGTGAACCAAACGGGTGGGCAGAATGGCATTGGTTGGTTGCATTATAAGTATGTACCTTACCATTTGTATCAACTATTTTTAATACTACAACTACAACTCCAGTTTTCTACTTATATTATTCATGACACTTTAAATGCGTGAATGTTGATCCATATGATTTTTATAAGTTTAGCCATCTGGATTCCGGACCCTTGCACGAATTATATTAATTTCAACCATTAAGGGTTATGCACATATTGGGCATTGTTATTCCCCTAGAGGTCACATTATAACATTTCCTTCACCCCGACACTAGGTTTGTTTACATGTTGTGTCATACACGCTCTTATAGCCCTACGTGCCCCTCTAGAGCATCCTTCCAGAGGAGACTAATTAGATTCCATTTTGTCTAACTTGCATCCATCTGAGCCTGGAGCTCAGCGCACAGTATGACGTACCACACGCAAGCACGTGATTACGTCACACTACTAACTACTTGATAAACAGTGGCGGCACTTGCCAAGGTGTCGAGCAACCCTTTTGGCAGCTGGTCTCCGTGTGTGCCGCACTGTCATACACTAGGTAAGAATTTTAAGCTTCCAATACTGGCTCAACCTAGGTTTTTTTTGCCACAAAGCTTTCGAACACCCTGTTCACTTCTTGTGTCCATTACTGAGACTCTACCTACTTTTTCTCAGCGCTCCAGTCCAGAACAAATCTCCAAACCTTTTGCGGTCATTGACTACCACTTCCCCTCAGCTATCCTTGATATTGGTCAACCGCGTTACCGCTGTAAGTGACTCATTACTGGCTTAACTTATTCTATCATAACTATGTCACATACAACAGTCTAAATAGACGCTTTCGATGTTCATCTCTACAGATAAAGGACTTACCATTTAAGACCCGCTGTCTTGTTTAGACGAAGGCCTGGATTTCCCGTCCCAGACCACCCCCGTTCTCTTGAAGTACCTCTCTTATTTAAAAAAAAACACAAGGTTAGATTCTCTAAATAGTTGCACAGTTGCTCACTATACCATATTAGAACTTCAATGTATTGACTTTTAGGATTTTTTCTATATATTTCCTCATTCGATCATAGCAGTGAAGATACTATTAACCTAGTGAATTTGCCATCAGTTTCTACAGTTATTAATGAGGGACAGGTCTTCCTCTTGAGGGTTAGTGTATACTCAGTATATTTAAAATGTCATACGTTCTGCTACATAGGTAATCCTTGTATGTCATGGGTTATTGTGATACATATCTTGATCTAAAATGAGTTATTTGGAAATGTTGTTGAACAAATTGCTGTTGGTGTAAATATATTCCTAATGTACATATTATATATATATTTTTTCCTAGAAACCTTTGTTATTGCCCCTGATGAAGAGTGTTGTAGCACTCGAAACGCGTTGGGCCTTCCACAGTTTCAACATCAAGAATAAACAATGAAGAATGTTTCTTGTAACCTTATCTGATTCAATGTCATTATTTTGAACAAATTATCTTTTTCTATGCATTACCATTTACAGGCTTCCTTGAATTTATTAAGAAAAATCACTTGTTAGATATATCTACTTGTTGGTCTGGTATTCCAGATATTAGATAGTGTGCAGGGGACGTAAGTTCCCGGCTTGGGAACTTAAATTTTCTTCATATTCTGCAGGTTCCCAGGATCTTTCTTGGGGACCGTAGCCTTTCCAGTCAATCAGGTAAAATAGTTTAGATTTGGAGATCTTGGAATCCAGGATGCTTTTGACTTCAAACTCGAGTTCTCCATCAACTAGAATAGGTTTTGGAGATGTAGTTAGTCGGGTTTGAGGTTGCACGGGTTTTAATAGAGAGACGTGGAAGACCGGATGTATCTTCATGTGAGGGGGCAAGTCCAACTTGACCGCTACTGGATTTACTATGGTAGTGATGGAATAGGGACCAAGGTATCTTGGGTTGAAAGTGCGTGGTCCTTTTAGAGGTAGATATTTGGTGGATAACCAGACTTGATCTCCTACTTGATATTGGGGAGCTTCCTTCCGATGTTGGTCTGCTCCTTTCTTGTATTGTTCTTTAGCCCTTTGAAGGTGAGAAACGGCTTCCTTAAAGGCTTGGGTGATTGTAGAATGCAGGTGGTCTACTGCTGGTGTTCCAAGATCTTGGAGTGGATCCAACTCCGAGGTTCGAGGGTGACTACCGTATAAAAGAAAAAATGGGGTCTTCCCAGTTCCCGAGTGGACAGAGTTATTGTAGGCATATTCGGCTATCCAAAGGATATCTTTCCAAGTTTTTTCAGTTTGTTGTAGCATGCAGCGCAAATACTGTTCCAGAGTTTGATTGGTCCTCTCGGTTTGTCCGTCGGTTTGAGGGTGGTGGCTGGTCGAAAGTCTCACATCAATTTGAGCCGACCGACAGCAACTTCGCCAAAAATGAGAAATAAATTGACTACCTCGATCCGAAATTAGACCTGAAGGAAAACCGTGCAGTCGGACGATGTTTTCGAGAAATTCTCGGGCCAGAGTTGCTGCTGTTGGTAAGCCTTTGAGTGGAATGAAATGCGCCATCTTGGAGAATAGGTCCACGATTACTAGGATCGTATTGTATCCGGAGCATGGAGGTAGATCGGTGATGAAGTTTATAGAAAGCGTATGCCAAGGGCGAGGCGGGATGTCAATAGGGCGTAAGAGGCCGGCTGGTTTTTCCTTTTGACTCTTGTTTTGGGCGCATGCTCCACAGGACATTATAAAGTCTCTGATATCTTTTTTCCAAGACGGCCACCAGAAGTAGCGCTTGATCTTTTCCGAGGTCTTGGTCATACCGGGATGTCCTTCCATTAAAGAATCGTGATAACAAGAGATTACCTTTTTCTGTAAATCTGTGCTGGGCAGGTATAACCGTTCTTGGAAATATAATAGGTTGTCCTTCACCGTAAAGTCCTTTCCCTGCAGATGCCAATTCTGTATGTCTGCTGGAGTTACCAGTAGCCTGGCTTTATCCTTAACTTCCTCTATGGATTGTGTGGCGATTACACCTAGAATTCTTTGTTCGGGAATGATAGGTACAGGTTTAGGATTGATCAAATGCTCTTCCACTCCCATCCGAGAAAGGGCATCAGCTTTACCGTTTTTTGTACCAGGTCGATAGGTAATTATGAAGTCAAACTCGGCAAAGAATAGTGCCCAACGGAGTTGCCTAGAGGATTGAGCTTTTGCGGTTTTCAAATATTGCAGGTTTCGGTGATCTGTAATCACAGTAACGGTGTGTCGGGCCCCCAGAAGATAATGCCGCCAAGCCTTAAAGGCGGACTTGATAGCTAGAAGTTCCTTATCAGTAATAGTGTAATTGATTTCAGGAGGCGAGAATTTGCGGGACCAAAATGCCACGGGATGCAACTGATTGGTTACTGGGTCCTTTTGTGATAGAACTGCCCCCATGGCAAGGCTCGAAGCATCAGTTTCAACGATGTAGGGGAGTTCTGGGCGAGGATGTTTTAAGATCGGTGCAGAGATAAATCTAGTCTTCAAATTCTGGAAAGCTTGTTCCGCCTCGGTAGACCATTCAAAACGTTTGTTTTTCTTTAACAAGGCGGTGATGGGCTGGACTATTCGAGAGAATTCGGGGATAAACCTGCGGTAAAAGTTAGCGAAGCCTAACATGCTTTGAACACCTTTTACGGAGGATGGCGATGGCCATTTGAGAATTGCATCGACCTTCTTTGAATCCATACGCACTCCGCTAGGTGATAATATGAATCCCAAGAATTCAACTTCAGTCACGTTGAAAACACATTTTTCCAATTTAGCGAAAAGTTTGTGTTGACGCAATCTCTCGAGGACCATTTTCACATGTTTCCGATGTTCAGTTTCCGATGAAGAATAAACGAGGATGTCGTCAATGTAAACAACAACACACACATCTATGAGCTCTCTGAGGACATCCTTCATAAAATATTGAAAGGCGGCCGGGGCATTGCAAAGTCCGAAGGGCATGACCTGATATTCAAATAGCCCATACTTGGTGCGGAAGGCCGTCTTCCATTCATCGCCCTCTTTTACTCGTACCAAGTGGTAGGCTCCTCTAAGATCCAGCTTTGTATATATGCATGCTTTTCTGACTTGGTCCAGGAGTTTAGGGATCAAAGGTAACGGATATCTATTCTTAACAGTGATCTGGTTCAGGGCGCGATAATCTATACAAGTTCTAAGGTCCCCTTCTTTTTTTGGAATGAAGAACAAAGCTGAGGAAGCAGGGGACTTGGAAGGACGAATAAACCCATTCGCTAGGTATTGATCCAGGTATTGTCGGAGGTGAAGATTCTCAGGCTCGGTGAGGGCATAAATTCTACTACAAGGAGGAGTAGATCCAGGTATCAGGTCTATCTGGCAGTCATAAGACCTATGAGGAGGTAGAGAGTTAGCCTGATCCTTCCGGAAAACATCTTGGAATTCTAGGTATTCAGGAGATAACTGGGGAGCCTCCGAGGAAATTGCTGCCAGTGCAACACCAGGTCGAGGGTGACAAGTAGAGACACATTCTGGAAACTGAACCGTTCTTGCTCGCCAATCGATCTGAGGATTGCGCTTCTCTAACCAAGGAATTCCTAGAATAATCTGGAACTGAGGGGCCTTGATCACATCGAACACGATCTTCTCATGGTGTCCATCTTGACTTACTAGCGTCACTTCTTGGGTGGTATGCGTTACTGGTCCGGAGGCTATCTCCGTACCATCCACCGTAGTAATGACGTCCTTTACAGCCTTTGGACAAAGAGTCAGATTCATCCTCAAAACCATTTCATGATCCACATAATTGCCGATGGCACCGCTGTCGACGTAAGCTTCAATCGCATGTAATCGATCCGGATGTTCAGGGCTAATGAGGACCATAGGTATCACGAAATGCGAGGTCACGGAACTGGTTTTAACGCTCGGCAAGAGGACCTCTATTCCTGTCGGGCGAGGTCGTTTCCCTGCTCAGAGTTTGTGACCCTGGTAACTGCAGCTCCTACTGCCTTCTTGGCTGGTTTCACCGGACAGTCTCGAAGAAAGTGCCCCGAGTTTCCGCAATAGAGGCATAATTGCAGCTGTTTTCTCCTTTCCCGCTCCTTTTGTGTTAGTGGTCCTTTCAGGCCCCCTATTTGCATGGGTTCCCCGGAGTCTACTCCTTTGGTAGGAGTTGGTGGTTTGGAAAATACTCGAGCATCAAACTTGGAACGATCGGCCTTCCTGTTCTGCAGTCTGTGGTCAATTTGAACGACTAAGTCAATATAGTCCGAACAGTCTTGCGGGGGATTCACTACTTGGGCTAACACATCTTTGAGCTCTCCACGTAGACCTCTATAAAACAGCGTAATCCTTTTGTCCTCAGGCCATCGAGTTTCCACTATCAGTCTGTTGGAAGACGCAATATAAGCCAAAAGGTCTTGATTACCCTGTCGCAATGAAAGGAGCTCATTGTCCAAGGCCTGCCCCTGTGAATGTCTTGCAAACGGTTTTTCCATACTGAGCTGAAAAGCTTGAAAATCATGGAGAACCGGATCATCTTGATTAACTAGAGGGATCGACCAGTCTGCCGCATTGCCACTAAGGTACGAAAGCACGAAAGCTACCTTAGCTTGATCAGTTGGAAAGGCTGCTGGCCGGCATAAGAAGTGCAACCGGCACTGATTAATAAATACTGCAAACCTCTTTGGGTCACCAGAAAATCGTTCGGGCGGAGCCAGAGGTACATTCCCAGGTAGGTTGATCTGCACTGGGTTCGTAGAGGATGTTGAAGGAAGATTTTCCCCTGATGCGGGTAACGGAGTTTGTCCGGCTTGTGACTGTAGCAATTGTCTAGCGAGATCGTCTGTTCGCTCCTTGGAAATAATCAGTTCCCTTCTTAGAGCATTCGTTTCCTGACGGGCTGCATGCACTTCTGCTCTTAGTTCCCCAAGTAACTGGGCTAGCTGGTCGGTATCCGAGGTTTCCATAGCGCCTGAGTGGGAGTTTTGCGGTAGGCTTTGCGTTCTGTAACGCTCACCTGATTCCCGCAGAGGCGCCGGTCTTGACTGGGTGAATGCCATATCTTCAAAGGTGATGTGTAACACACGGTTGGCTCTTTGGGCTGGACCTCTGTGCACTGTATGTCTGACTCGAAGAGTAAGATGTCTGCAGATAGAAAATATGGGATTAATGAACTGGGGTTATTGGGTGCCTCTCTCCTCTTCCCTTTCTCTTCTCCTGTAGAACCCCAAAGGTTAACGCCCTCACCTTAGGTAAGTGAACGCCGAGCTCTCCATCTGCCTCGGGGCAGGGTGCCGTAACCAGTTTCTTCACTGGATAAGGGTGCAGGCCTCTTGACCTCAGAGGACTGCTGTCCGTCGTTAACTGCACGAACGGTAAGTTCTGGGCACTTCAAATGTCTTAAAAGTCTTTTGTAATGATATCTCTTGTTTTGCAGGGTTCCGGCGATGGCGGATGGCGGGCTGATGAGAGTTGAGGATCGAACCCGCGTGAGGAATAGAAGCGCCTGGAAGCACGTAAGTAAGCGCTTGTAGCCTGCTTCACGATGCGCACTAACTGTCCCTTTTATCTTGCAGGTACAAGTTCGGATCTTTAGAGAAGCTGAAGGGTACTGGAATACCCACCGGATTCGGCGTGGGAAGGAGTAATGGCACGTGAGTAATAAAATTGCCCAATGTCTTTAAACGCACCTTCTTTTGTCTTTCAGATGCGGGATGCAGCGACGAAGGCCTCCGGAGCGTGCGAAGAGCTGGTAAGCTTTTGTCTTTCAGATGCCGGAATGCAGTGCGAAGACCTCCGGAGCATGCGAAGAGTAGGTAAGCCTTTGTCTTTCAGATGCCGGAATGCAGCGCGAGGCGTTGGTGACAGCCGATGGACCAGGTAAGAGATGCGCTGCCACTGAAGACCGTAGTGCTAACCTGTTCTTTCTTTGTCTTTACAGGTGCTGCTGAAGACTGGATTCCAGAGTGGTAAGCCTTTGTTCCCTTAGGCCCAGGATCAGAAGCAGAAGACACGATGAGCGTTCTGCTGCAGAGAATGCAGAATAACGCAAAGCAAGATTCATCCATCGGGTGTGGTTTAAATAGCCTCCTGTAGTGCTTAGGTGTCTCCTTCCACAGCCACGCCTAGGTAAGAAAAGAGTTCCTGCTTTCCAGAAGAGTTCCAGTGTTCTGAACCTAGGGAGTGGCTCCTGCCCCACCCAACAGGAAAAGTAGTCCCAAACAGAAGAGGATCAGGGGTTCAACTGGCAGGTAAGGAAGCAGCATGGTCTGCTGCAGGTAAGTCCACCCAAGCATTATGAGCCCGGCGCTTCCAGCGCTGGGACTGGGCATCTTTATGAGCCTGGTGCCACTGGCGCCAGGACAGGGTCCAAAAGGTCCCAATTGGGACTGGCTGGCACTCGGAACCGGGGTTATGGGTCTGCTTCCAAGGGAGTCGGGCAAGTCCTGATCTTTTGGAAGCAGAGATCATGACACCTACATGGAATGGTATATTTATTTTTAGTATCTTATAGGTGTTGGAATGTATTGTGGCCAGGTTCTTTATATAACACAAATCTAAAATCAGGTCATGAATTATATTTACAACCCTTTGAATATATACACTTCAGATTGGCAGAAGCCTTTATTGCTAGATTAGTTGGCGTAGATGGAAGAGGATATCACAAGAACTGATGCACATTGCTTTTTCTTGAAGGAGATAACTAGAACTAAAAGGAATCACGGATCATATATGTACACAGTAAGACTACTACTTCTGCATCCAAAAGCAATCTGGGATGGATGGGCACAGATGGACTTTGCTTCAGCATACTGCCAGCATTGCCATAGTATGTGGCTGCTCAATGGCCACTGCATTCATTGTATGTATTTATCACTGTCAGGCTGCCTAGTTCTGAGACGGGCATTGCCCAAAACCAAATAAAGACGTTGGTCCTCATTACGATTTTGGCAGTGCAGTAAACTTGTGACAGTAATTCCTTCACTGGTATTTTTGGGGGGTAACCAAATAACTGCAGATTTTACCTCACTGTCAAATACCGAAATTGACCTTAAGTGTAAGATACAATTTAAGGAGAAATTGTTAGATTTACTGCATTGAATTAAGACTCACAGTAAATCTACCAAACATACCCAGGGGTATAGCCTCCAAATGGAGATTTGCACTGCCACATCACCACCTGCAATCCCATGGTAAGGCCAGGGGTAAAGCGATGTTAACGGTATATGATTATAGTGATAAATCAGTGCATTTACTGCTGATTTACTGACACACCCATAATAGGTCTCCTTTTCAGAACTGAGGAAATGTTCAATAGATTCTCTTTCACTATGGGCCTGGCTTTAAGTGATCAAAACTGAAAATTCTATAATTTAAAAGTTAAAAGTAATGTCTCAAATATGTTAGAGTTCTGTGCAGACTAAAGGAAAATTGCACTCATTCACTATATCGTTTTTTTTCAGAGACAAGAATTACATTTGTTTTTCAATTCAGTGATTCAGTCTGAGTTTCTGGGACTGCCCAATCATTGCAAACAAGGTATCCCAAAGGGCTTCAACAAGGTTGCCAGACTCTTGGGGTGACAACTGAGCACCAGGGAAGAGGCTGTAATATAGCTGGGCCTCCTAAACCTTGACCCCAAATAGAAAACAATGGTCCCCGAGCAAAGCATAAGAACCCCAAAATGAGCTGGAGACATCCTACCCACAGGCTAGTATCTCAAGAATCACCAACAAGGAATTGTACCCTCCAGACCGCCACACCTAGAGCAGCATTTCAGGTGAGCTGAAGAAGCATATACTGAAAAGTGGGCAGAACCAGGTGCGAAAAAGTGCCCTGATTGAGACACCCTCTTCTCCTCATTACTAACATATGAGTGTTGGGGTACGGAGAGGGTAGTCCTTCTTAACTATGTTGCAATATTCAAACATGAAACATTACAACACTGCAGCAACAGGCCATATTGTTTCAACTGGCATAACGTAGGAAGCCAAAGAGGGTAAGCAGTTGTAGAGGAGCAGGTCGACACTATCTTGCCAGTTCCTGCCCCCTCACCACCATTGGAGCAGTAGGAGAAAAGCAATAAATGGGACCACCTGCATTATTCTAATACTGTATTGAGTGTATGAGAGACACAATGTTCTAAGACAGCCATACAGACTGTACCCCCGCACTGAAAGTGTGGAAGGATGTTGCATGAAAGAATGCTATATGGAAGAAGGTTGCCTGCCAAGATATCAGAATACATCAATGAATACTATGGTCTGACGTTAAAATGAAATCTGACAAAGAAAAAATGATGTCATGAAGAAGATATATGAACCTATGCTGAAACAATATGAAAATATTTAAGATTGACAATGGGCCTCATTACGACCCTGGCGGTAAGGGGTTAGCGCCAGCGTTAGCTGCGCCGACCCCTTACCGCCAATTACGAGTTCCCTTTCCGCCATGGCGGTTTTTACACCTGCTTTTAGCGGGTGTAAAAAACCATGGCGGTAAGGGAACTTGGTGTTAATTACGCCACCGTAATTTACGGTGGCGTAATTAACGCCTTCCCCACTCCCATTATGCCCTATGGGGCAAAAATGGGAATGGGGAAGGGTAAATGGGGATTGGGGATTTACCGCCCCGCCAAGGTCGGAATGGGGCGGTAAATCCCCTTACCGCCATGGCGTTAACGTAGTTAGCACCATGGCGGTAAAGTCACGGCCCTGGCGGTAACTTACCGCCAGGGTCGTAATGAGGCCCAATGTAATTGAAGCACTACGGGTAACATGTACCTAAAGCTAAAGTAATCATGGATCTAAAGAAGAAAAAGTAACTTATTGACCAATAACTGTAAATACACAGTAACGCAAGGTAGAAAGAAAATGTATAGAAGCTCGCTATATGATATGATGTGGCATTTATAACACGCCTGTACACAAGTGTTTCTAGGCGTGACAAGACAAGAAGGGGAAAAAAATGGTGGACAAAATAAAGATCCCACTAGACCTTGTGTCACTTAGATCAAGCAAGGCGGGGAAGTGCCAGAAGGAGGAGAAGGGGGAAGTGCAGCCAAGCGCAGCCAGCGGGTAGCTCATAACTGCAGAGAGAAGGGACCGTAGGGTTGCAGATACAGACCCTTATATGCTGGGGAGCCTGGAGGCAGTGCGAGGGCAATTGGACATGCAGCAGCCTGGGCTCGAGTTAAGAAGGTGACCCTGTGGCCAGTGCGCGGAGAAGTCAGGTGCATCAGCAGAGGAGAGGAAGAGAGAAAGCAGAAGCAAAAAGGAAGATCTGAGTTGCTTCCGGAACCAGAGGTGGTTCTGCTCAAGTTTGAAACAGACAGGGAGGCTGTACCAGAGGGAGGCCCCAGCCGAGGAGATAGAACTGCTCCCAACTCTCTGCTTGGAGAAGCATCTGACCCTCAGAGATTTGGAGGTGGATGAGCGGGGAGCTCGAGAAGGAAGATGATTTGGAAGAGAAAGTTGTAGGTAGAGAGGTCCCAGAACCTAGGAAGCCTTGTGGATTATGCAGAGGTTCTTGAACTTGATCCTTTCAGGATCAAGATCAAGACAGAGAGCCAGTGAAGAGATTTCAGAGCTGGAGGGATACGATCCCTGGGCTTGAGGCCAAAGACAAGTCTTGCAGTCCTGTTCTCGATAAGTTGTAAAAGTCGAAGAGTAGAGGCAGGAAGATTTAGAAAGAGGCTGTTGCAATAGTCCAACCTAGAGATGGCCATGAGCTGTGGAGACAGTGAGCTTCTGGGGGAAACTGAGAAAAGGAAGAATACCTCTGAGGAGGTGCAGCTGATAGTTTGACTTCTTAGAGACATGAGAGATGTGAGGAGAGAAGGAGAGGGTGGAGTCAAAGATGACACCAAGGTTCTTTGCCTCACAGGTAGGAGCTGGAAGAGGGCCCAGAGTGGGCAGCCAGAGAGAGAGAGAGGAAAGGAGGGAGCGGGTGTCCCAATGAGGAGGATCTCATTCTTAGTAGCATTAAGGCAGATATCATTGGCGGCACACCATTCCTGAATTGCAGCCAGGCAGTCTGGTTTGAGAGAAGAAGCAGAGGTGGCTGAGGGGTGCCTGAAAGAGAGCTGAGTGTCAGCCGCATAACATTGAGAATTGGAGCAGAATGTAGCGATGTGGTGGGCTAGAGGTGTCAGGTAGTGGTTGAAGAGCCAGGGAGAGAGGTTAGTCCCCTGGGGAACACCACAAGTAGAGAGAAGGATAGAAGAGAGAAAGGATCCCAGTTGGACCTGAGAAGGTCAGTTAGTGAGAAAGAAGGTTGTGATGCTGGAAATGCATCGGAGGGACATGACCTCCATATCCTTGTCCTTAACTGCTTTTTATCGTGTGTTCATGTGTTCCACACAGGAGTTCATGTGGGACTCCTGGCGGTGCAGCTCTCTCTTTTGGTTTGGTGTACAGACCCATGGGATACCCTTATGGCACCCATGGGTGGGGATACATCCCTGTGCCCCTAGTGTATGTTTTGGGCACCTGTGTGTGGCCACCGGAGCAGGGTATGGGCTGGTGGCAGCTCCATACTGAATTTGACAGGTGCTCTGAGTATCCTCCATTTTGGGATTCCCAGGCCCTGTCATTGGAATCAGTAGATTCCTGATGGAAACAAGCTGGCCCCCATGGCAGCTTGCCTTCCATCGTCTGTTGCCTTGGTTTTCCCGAAGTCCCAGGAAGCCCTGACTCTGTCCCTTCCCCCTGACTGGCTATTGGGTGGAGGCTCCATATATGGAAGTATGGGGAAGTGCCGACCAGACTGGCTGGAGCCTTCCCAATGACTGTTTGTTGTGGCTACGCCTGTGGGTGGGACCTGGTGAATGGAGTGGGTGACGAATACGCATTCTGTGTTGTAGATGTCTAGTATCTGGTGTTTGACACAATGACTGAGACAGCCTTGCCCGAAACTAGGATGAATGCAGTGTGTAGTGTTGAATGGTGTGGTACTTGTCCCAATCTACATTCTGTGCTGTGAGTGTCTGGATTGAGAAGAATGGCCTGAATGTACCGTGCACCTGAGTGGCTGACTGACTGCCTGAATGCCCTTCTGAGTGATTGGTTACCTGAGTGTGACTCAGCAGAATTAATGGGAGATGAACAGTATATATGGGGGCTTCTCACTGCTAGACTCCATTCAGAAGCTTGAGTTGAAACTGACATTGAAACTGAAGCTTAACCTTGAAGCCCTGCTAGAAGAGAAGTATTGTTGTTGCTCCACTTCGTTGATGTGAAAGCTGCTGTGTCTTCAAGAACTGATCCAGAGAGGACCTGGTTAGGCGCCCTCTTCCTGAGCTATGAGGGACCATCGTGCACTGCTAACCTTTCCCAAAGCGCCCTGGAAGTCAGCCTAAGAAAGACTGCCAGCCAGAAAAAGGAACTGTTGACGAGAAATAAAGAGAAGCACCGGACAGCCATCCACCATTGTCAACCAGGGTTCGGAGGTTTGCTATAACCGCTGGAGGACCAGCAAAGTTAGTCTCGCAGAAGCGGGGACTGCTTGATGCGGGGCCGTCAAAGACTGGAGCCGCAATGCTCCTTTGCCTAAGACATTTGATTCTCGCATGTGCTCGTCCGCACCGCTGACCACCTTATCCCGCCGTTGACGCGCCGAGGAGCAACCACCGGCGGGTTTCCCATCAATCAAAGACCGTAGAGACCCTGGACACTCGACACCCAGGCTGGGCCCAAGTTCTTCACAAACTCTTTGCGGTCCTGAACTATCGACTCCGAGTTGTCCCGCACGCCTAATCCTAGCAGGACGTCTTCGAATCATCGTCGATGAGCACCGCCAGGACCGAAGCTGCTACCTAAATGTCATAGAACTTTTTGTCGAAGATCATCAACGCCAAGTTCACCTTCTTCGAAGCTCATTGATGATCTGTGGCTGCTGCATTTAAAGGGAGTCACTCAAGAAGGATCCATCGACGCCTCTTCAAGGAACTATTGCCGGCACTTTGGGGTGGTAGAAAAAATTTAGAAGGAAATCAGACTAATTGAACAATATATGGACTGGGTTTGTAGTATCTGTATATTACAGGTTGTCCAGGTGGGAGGACCTCCACACAGAGCTGTCTCTAGGTAAACAGGCCAGTATTATGCCAATTGTTCTAACCAACTGCTTTCCTCCTATGTCTATTGTTGGTTACTTTTATTAATTGATTTGTGTGACATTTGACCAGAGTACACTTGATGCACTTTATTGAAATCTGATAATAATTGTGGTACCACTTGTATATATTTGCCACTGTAGATTAACTGACCACAAAGTGAGTTATTGTGATTGTGTATATAACCTGGAACCTTAATTATATAAAGACTGTGTTTTCACTAATACAGTGTGTGGACATTCCAATATGGGTGCTTGGGGACTACACTGTACTTAGGAACCAGCCTGCATCACCTCCTGAGAAGCTAGGCCCTGATTGCTCGTCCATTGGATAGATCAAGGAGAATGAGGATATATGTCACACTCCGAGTCCTCGGACTCTTGGCTGACCTGTTTGATTCTTGACGTCTTCTTTCTTGTGTTCTCAGATTTTTCCTTCTTAGAAATTTGGGATTTGCACAGGAAGGGGTGTGTCTCCTCCATCGCCAGTATGTAGGCAGGTAACATGTGCATTTGAGTTAGGGCTCCTGCCGATGAAGGATATGATGGCCCAGAGTGTTCAGCGTTCCAGGAAGAATTCCAGGGAAGACTGGGTAATAATCCAGGAGGGAGGGCAAAGAATCCAGGAAGTTAGGAAAGAAACTCGCATGGCTATGCGAAGCGGAGATAGCGAGGAATGGCACAGAACAACACACCAGAAAGAAAGGAAAGGAAGGCTAACCGCAAGGAAGCCAAAGGATTACAGAAAGTGGATGGAATCAGATATGCAACTTGACGGTACGAACAACATGGACAAGCTTAGCGCCGAGACGTGCTGAGCTGCGGGGGGGTGTCTGTTTTCAAGGAAGCAACAGGCATTACTGGGAGACTAGACTGTGTGTTTCCCCGCGGCGTCGGCCATGTTGGGTTTACAATGGATGCAATTCTACGGTGTTTGAGGGACCATGTTGTCCAGAAGGGACGGAATCAGTGATTCATGACAGCATGCCCCCTTCTAAACTCCGATCCCCCAGGTTTGCCTATCATGACAATATATAGAAGAAAATGTAATGTGGCACGGATGCCATGTTAGGAAAATGGACGATGCCTCCCGTTAAAATTAACCAAGCTACCTCAAAAACAGGCTGGTGCTGCAGAATCAGGAAACGCAGAAAAACTGCTCTATGTGCAGAGCCGAAGATGAGCCAAGGTTGGCCCGGAGCAAAGATGCTATTTCGAGGGATAAGCAAAGAGCACAAAGGAGGTACATGGATAAGCTCTCAATGTGGGACATTCTTCATGGATGAAGGAAGATGAAAACATCTGTGAGAGCCAAACGGGTGGTCAATTAAAAGTATACACAAAAGTATACACAGTCCATATGAGATTGAGTGAGCAAGTCTCTAGAGGCCAAAAGGAACAACAACACCATGCATAATTAAATCAAATAGCAGTAAATAAGAGGCTGAAATAGACAAATGTGTTGTCTCTACACATTTGACTCAGAAGTTGAAAACAAAGGCTATTCATTAGAAGCTTAAAGACAAGATAGTGGTGTGCTCACAATCTCTTGATATTCCAGGACAGTGCGCAGGTAACAAGGTCAACTACAAACAGAAGACTTTGGCTGATGGAATATTGATGAGAGATGATGGACTAATTGGGATGATGTGGAGTAGTCTGATGGGATTCAAACACCTATGTTTTGCTTCACGTACGTGCTGTTAAAGAGCCAAAAGTCCAAGGTTGGGATAGTATGCCAACCAATCAGTGGGGTTGAGGAACAACAAAATGTGCAATGTTTTATAGACCAATCCACTGTTGTTTTGCCTACTATAATCAGTAGTATATGTATTTAGAGGTAGTTCCAGGTGTGCCCTACAGATAAGGGGTAGCCATTGATTCATTAATCCTTATATGTTCTATAAGTAGATATGTTCCCTTAACCTATCCTTTCCCTTGATAGGTTGTGTATTTTGTCACGTACAATGATGTCATAGATTACACATATTGGGGTATAAGACATCCATGTACTCAAGTCCCTTTGTGAGTGTGCATGCATCATTCTGATGTCTGCCAGGTTGCCCTGCTTTATTAAATTGATAATTAAGTAGTACTTTGACATTTTCTTTGAGTCTGTCCGATTATTAGATTTGAGTGCAATAGTGTTATTCCATCTAGCACAATAAGGCGCTTCAAGGTGCTAGAGAACACAATTCATTCCCATCTCACAATGGAGGGGAAAAAGTCTTTTGAGAACACAGAATTCACCTCACCTCTTACAGTGTTAGATGGCAATCATATGTTATGAATTACCCAGGGCACAATCCGATGCCCACTTCATATGCCCCCATTTTTGACAAGGCCTAATATGAACAGCCAGCCTTTACCCACGCTCTTAGACAAATCTGGTGCTATTTTACCTAATGCCCCCCTGGACAAGACCACTTCTATGGCTCAACATCATATCCCATCATGACACACATACATCGATCTGATGCTGCTGTGCTGTAGGAGTAAAAGTCTGTCTCCCAGGAACTCTCTGGCCTGTGGGAGTAGCGTAGGCTAGCCCAAGGACCCCCCTGAATGAAAGAAGACCAGGGCCAGGTGTTTGTCCTGAGAACAGTAATGCTGGTATAGATAATCATAATAATAATAATAATAATAATAATAATAATAATAATAATAATAATAATGAATCTAGAAGGACACCAAATTCACATTGCACTGGGGTAATTCACATGTAACCATGAGACAACCTATCTGATCCAGACAGGAGGCAATTTATATTACTGAAAACCATTATCATAATTTAAAACTATATTTCAGCATACAAAATGCCATAAAAGTGTGGAAAATGTTAGGAAAGATAAATAACATTGCAATAAATCCATAAGTAAAATAAAACAACAAGTATGTAAATCACAAATTTACAGATGGAAGAATTGATACGTATCAAGCAATTCAACGTACAATAGTTCCTATAATAATGCAAACAATAAAAAAGTAAACAAATACACACATTTCCTAAAAAATGTGAAGCCATTAAAATCAGTAGTAGGCCCTGACTAGGGAGAAGAGCCTGACACCCCAGGCTCCAGAAGCGAAGCTAAATACCATTTCCTCAGTTTTAATGATCTCTTCAGAAGAAATGCCCATGCCACATACAGTGAACCAGCTTGTAACAAACAGCATAGGGCAGGATGACACTGAGCAAAAATAAAATGTCAAAGGACCGGTGGAATACATGGGACAAAACAATACAAAATGTAAAATGTCCTCTTAATAAATATCATAATAAGGCCATCTAGGTGAATCATAAAAACCCTTCAATTTAATTTAAATTTAGTAAGTATAAACGAGCCCCAGTGAGAGCCCACCTATCAGAATTGTGATCACTAAATAGAAGATAAGGTTGCATGGCTTCCAAAGAGCTAGTCAGCGCTATCCTTCTGTCAGCAGAGATATGCAAAGCATTTGTTTCTCAAAATTCCTTGAGATATGCAATAAAAATGTGTTTAAAAATATTTTTACCTTCACCACTAAGAAATGAGTGACGGGGCATTAAATTGGGTCCGATGACTGTTTATGTAGCTTAGCCAAGAATTTTAAGCCAGCTTTCTGCCTCCAAACTAACTCTAACATTATGCTTAGTCAAAGTCGTTCTTGGGTTTGACCAAATCCAAAGGAAACATTAGAGAGGGGCCAAAGCACAATCGTCCTCCGAAAACCTGAGACCCAATTCTGAATGTAGTGAAAGTGTAGGCACAGAGCCTAGGAGGCCCAGAAGTCCTTTTGGAGATTTATCTCTCTCACTTGTAAAGGGCACACTTTTTTTTTCAATGCCCCATAGAAATGTGCCATCATTTGATGTTGCCTCTCATTGTGTCCTATAAACTTTCAGAATCATTCCTAGAGGTTGACCGCTGCACATTGCTTTAAAAATGAAACCGCACAGCAGTTCTTTCACCCGCTGGAGAAAATGTACACTCACTACTCGCCAGTACACAGGGATTATTCCCGAATTGATATAGGGCCTCATTACGACCCTGGCGCTAATCGCCCGTCATTACCGCCATGGCGTAATGAGCGTTTACGCCGTGAGTCGATGGCGTAAAGAGCGCCACATTACGACCCATCGCGCACGAGCATTACGCCATGGCGGTAATGCAATTAACGCCATGGCGTAAAAGGCCCCTACCGCCATCGTTGAGTGAGCAAGGTGCCCTTCCGCCAGCGTAAGTAGCGTCCACCGTAGTTTGCGGCCACCGTAATTAGCGGCGGCCGTAAATTACGTTGGCCGTAAAAGGCCAAACCGGAAATAGCGTCATCGCGCCGGAACGGGAAGCATCCCGTCGGCCATCTTTAAAAACACAATCCATTGCCATCCTACCAAACAACACCAGACCCAACCCTGACACCTGTCCCAACCAAACAACCACCCATCCAACTCCCTGAAAATGCCGAAATGCGTCAAAAAAGCATGTGACCGCCAGCGCCAGGAGCGATTCAGCCGGGAGGAACTCTGCATGCTTGCAGAGACCCTGCAGGACAACGCAGGTGTTGTGTTCTCCCCTGAAATGACCAGGACAGCAATCGGGAAGAAGAAGGCCATCTGGGCCCTGGTGGCTGAGCGCGTCAGCGCGGTGGGGACCGTACCCCGCACCCCACAGCAGTGCCGGAAGCGCTGGGATGACCTGCGCATACGGGTCAGAGCGGTCATCTCAGCAAACCGCAACCTTGCCCAGGGAACCGGTGGAGGGTCGGAATCCCCCCTGAAACTCCAACCGTGGGAGGAGATCTGTGCTACCACCATCGGCATGGAGTCCATCGAAGGTGTTGGAGGGATGGAAAGGGGAGCCCCGACATCAGGCGATGAAGGTAGGTGCCTCTGACAAGACATGCCACAGTCACAGCAGTCCAATCATGTGTAGCACAAGGTTGCCCTAGAGTGTAAATGCAACACATATCAATACTGGCCATAGCCACATGCGAGCACCACCCTGCATACACTGCTGGCACCCGCATACCTGCGTCCACACACCACACTAGAAGGAGACACCCTGCATGGCACTGCCTGTAATCTGCCTCATCCACTGGCCAAAATAATGTCAACCATTGTCATTCCAAAGTCCGTAGACCCATCAATAACGGCCTCCCACCTTTGCTCCACCACAGGCACTGAATCACACCCAGAGGACCAGGACACCCCTGCGCCGAAGAGGGCGAAGTCCAACATCAACGTCCCTGCACCCTCAACCTCAGCTGCAGTGAGGCAGACCCCACGACAAGCAGGTCCCACTGCAGGCATACTGGAGGTCCCACCGGCAAGCACCCCTGTCGGCAGCAGGCCAGCAGCAGCTGCTCCACCTCCACCGACATTGCCTGCCACAGAAGGCAGGGGGTCAGCGGCCAGCAGCAACATCGGGGAGACAGCTGCAACAGCTGCATGTTCTGACTCGGACATGGAGCAGGAGGTCAGAAGCCCCACTGACCAACTACATTCCCCCTGTTTCTCTGACGCCAGCCCCCATGAGGGTGACACACAGGGGCACACTGAGGCAGAGGAGTGGCCTTCCACCCCATGCCCTGTCCACACTCCACAGGAGGGGAGCAGCCCCTCCATCACTCCACCTGCACTGGCCATGGGCCAGCACGGCCAGCACTCCCTAGAGGAGATCACTCAACGGCAGCATCAGCTGTCGGCAAAGCTGGATGAGCATGCCGCAGAATGTGTGGGGGCTGGGCCCAGCATTGAACAGGCCACGGAGACCCTAAGGGCCGAAGTGGCGCAGAGCACTGCCACCCTGAGAGATGCCATGCAGGCCATGTCAAGGGACATCTGTGCCGAACTTGCGGGCTTGCGTCGTGCGGTCACTGACCTCAACCACACACTACAGGAGCAGCATGCACAGGGGCAGCCAGGGACATCCTCCACTGCCAGTTCTGTGCAGAGCAGCCCCGTGCGACGGTCCGGACGCAACCTGCGCTCCACAGCCAGGGGTGCCCCGGGGGCCGGGAGAGGGGCCTTGTGAGGGACTGTGGACACTGTCACAGGCATCTGTAGACACCTACATGGGGTGTGTTGGGGTGTGCAGGGGGGAGGTGGGAGGGGGTGTGTTGGGGTGTGCAGGGGGGAGGTGGGAGGGGGTGTGTTGGGGTGTGCAGGGGGGAGGGGGGAGGGGGTGTGTTGGGGTGTGCAGGGGGGAGGTGGGAGGGGGTGTGTTGGGGTGTGCAGGGGGGAGGTGGGAGGGGGTGTGTTGGGGTGTGCAGGGGGGAGGTGGGAGGGGGTGTGTTGGGGTGTGCAGGGGGGAGGGGGGAGGGGGTGTGTTGGGGTGTGCAGGGGGGAGGTGGGAGGGGGTGTGTTGGGGTGTGCAGGGGGGAGGTGGGAGGGGGTGTGTTGGGGTGTGCAGGGGGGAGGTGGGAGGGGGAGTGACACGACAGTTTGTTTTACCAATACACTTTTTTCTTTCCTAAAAAGTAATGTGTGGACATTTTCATTGCGTATGTGTGCTTTATTGGTGTACAGTCCACAGTGTCCATGTACCAGAGTGCCCCAAGTGCAGTCTCCATGCGATGAACACCAGCCGTGTGTGCTAGAAGCAGTGGTCGATGCTACTTCGGCGCATGGCAGGCCCCTCCTGTGCATCGCCTCCTCCATGTGGTGGCGCCCCATCTGCACCCTCCTCATCCTCATCGTCAGGTGGTTGCAGTTCTGCGTCAGGGGGCAGGGGCACATTCCGTCTGACGCACATGTTGTGCAGCATGACACATGCCATGACGATCTTTGCCACCTTCTCATGGCCATACAGGAGTGCCCCACCAGACCTGCTGAGGCTTCGGAACCGTGCCTTCAGGAGGCCGAATGTCTGCTCTATGGCCACACGAGTACGTGTATGTGCATGTTTGGAGTCCTCCTCGTGCTGGTTCTGCGGGTTCCGGACTGGTGTGAGGAGCCACCTCTTCAGGGGATAGGCTGCATCACCTGTATGTAGGCGAGAATGATTGTGTCAGTCATGTTGTCTGATCAGGAACATGGTGTTCAACCCTGGCTGGCATCGAACTGTTACCTTGGCTAACTTCTACATGCACTAATTGATTCACACAATGCAACCAGTATATGCTCATTGCTGCCATGGCCTGTTTTGCATGCCATCACCCTATGCATGCAGTGGGGTTGTGTGCATTGTGGGTGCCCTTCCTCTGTCTCCGTTCTCTGTGTTACTCACAGCCAGGTGGAGTATGCATCATCCCCCCCCCCCTTTCTGCCAGGTGGAGTATGCATTGGTACGTCATTCCCATGCCCACTTCCATGACATTGCACTCACGGAGTAGCCAGGATCTTGGGCCTGCATGTCGCTCCATGTAGCGTGGTATTGTGGAGTTCCTCAGGACCATAGAATCATGGGTTGATCCGGGGAATCTGGCACAACAATGTGTGATGATCATGTTGGAGTCACAGACCATTTGCACGTTGATTGAGTGGGACTGTTTCCGGTTGCGGTACGGTACCTCCATGGCACGTGGAACCACCAATTCCACATGGGTGCAGTCGATGGCACCAATGCATCCAGGTATGCCGGCTAGTGCATGGAAACCCACTTTGGTGTTTGCTATCTCCTGGGCAGTCCGTGGTATTGAGATGTGGTCGTCTGTGTGCTTGAGGAGGGCATCGAGCGCTTGGATGAGTGTTCGTGAGAATAATGGTTGTGAAATGCCATGCAGGTGCCCCACTGTGTGCTGGTAGGTGCCTGTGGCCAGGAAGTGGAGTACAGCCACTACCTTCAGTAGGGGGGGGATGGCGGTTGGACTTGCTATCATGCTGACGATGTCGTCGTGCGTCATGTCTACGATGGCAGTGATGGTGTCCCGGTCCAAACGGTACAGGGTGTGGATCTGCTCAGCAGTGAGGTTGTTTGGATTGGCTCTGATGCGTGGGATTGGGGGCTGCCTGCGTGGTGGCACTGGCTGTGCTGGTGGGGCTTGCTGGGCCTGCCTTGCCCTCCTTCTCCTCCTGCGTCTCCTCTGTGCTGCCTGTTGTTGTTGTTGCTGTTGTAGTAGCACATGCATTGCTACCAGGTCCTCCAGCCCCAACATTGCTAGTCGTATTGGCATCATTGTGGAGTGTGACTGGGTGTGGTTAGGGGTGGGGTGTGCTCTTTTTGTACTCCCCTGAGTCTGTATTGCCTTCACCTGTGCTGTTTCTGTGCACCTGTGGCAGCTGCATACACTTGACATGGCCCTTTACGGTTGGTTCGCGATGGCGTTATTTGCACCATGGCGGTAAGGTACTTAGCGGCCTCGGTGATGGCGCTAGGTGCATGTCCGCTTGGGTCGGCATTCGCGTACCTTTCCGCCATGGCGCTAAGTACGGTGTGGGCGGTCGCGTGCGCGCACCCTTGGCGCAGTTAGCGGCAGCGTTAACTACGATGCCGCTATTGGCATCGTAGTTTACGGTCACGAGTCATGATCGGACCTGGCGGAAAACGATGGCGGTAACCAGTTACCGCCATCGTTTTTCACTTAGCGCCAGGGTCGTAATGAGGCCCATAGTCTTTATTTCAGACTCCCTGGTTCCGCAGGTCACGGGCCTGGACATTGGGGTGCGGTGCCTGTCAGATCATGCCCCGGTTTTCCTAAGGCTGGAGCCGCTTATCCCGCGGCCGCAGGCCATCAGGCCCTGGCTTCTAACCGAGGTGATCCTTAAAGATGTAGCCCTGAGAACAGACATAGAGGGAGTCTTGAGGGACTACTTCCAGGAAAATGCCACACAGGAAGTAGACTGGGCCACAATGTGGGACGCAAATAAAGCAGTGGTACGGGATGAGTTCATAAAGCATACAGTGGGATATGTTAAGAGAAGGGAGAGGGTGAGGCGGGAGTTAGAGGCCAAGACAAAGGATGCAGAGGCGGAATACAAGGATGAGGCTCACAAAGATCTTGGAGAGACCTGAAAAAAGCCAGAGCAGCCCTAGAAATGCATTTGGCGGACGAGTCCACGCAGCTCCTTCTCCGGACCAACCAGTTCTATTACATACATGGAGATAAGGCCAATCGTATTTTGGCAGCCAAACTAAGACAGCAAAAAACCCAAAACCGCATCGTACAGCTTAGGGATCGGAGAGGGAACCTAGTGAGGGGGGAGGAGGAACTTCAGGAGGTTATGCTCTCATATCATACCGACATCCTAAAGGGGGAAGACTTAGAGGGTGGAGCACAGGTAGCCTTCTTGGATCAGGTGACCCTGCCAAAAATCAGCGAGTCGGATAGACTTCTGTTGGAGGCGCCAATATCTGAGCAAGAAGTGGGAGAGGTGATCAGGGCATTGAAAGGACAAGCAACGCATACTACAAAACGTTTAGGCCGATCCTGGTGGGCCCCCTAACTAAACTCTTTAACTATATCCGGGAGACTGGGCGAATCTCAGGAGATATGGGCCTGGCTACCACGGTCCTCCTGCTAAAGCCGGTTAGGGACCCCCTAGATTGTACTAGTTACCGCCCTATTTCGCTGTTGAACGGGGATGCAAAAATCTATTCCACGGTCCTGGCTCAAAGACTAGCGTGGGTTCTCCCAAAGATAATTCACCCAGACTAGGCGGGGTTTGTAAAAGGGCGGCACACGTTTGACAATTTACGCAGGGCCATAGACATGATGGAATGGGGTGGAGGACTGGGCAGAGATTCTCGGTGCTGGCTTTGGATGACTCTAAGGCTTTTGAGGGCCTGCACTGGGGATTTTTGAGGCTTACCCTAGAGAGATTCGGGTGCAGGGAGGTGTTTACACGTATGGTGATGGCTAACTTTGTGAACCCTTTAACACGATTGATGATCAACGGCCAGCTCACAGGCAGTATCCCCATCCGGAAGGGCACGAGGCAGTCCCCGCTGATTTTTGCAATGGCCATGGAGCCGGTAGCACAGCGGGTCTGGGATGATCAGGGCATCCAAGGAGTGGAGGCAGGTGCTGATGGGCCCCAGAAGGTAGCCGTCTATGCAGACGATATCCTCATGTTCGTGAAAGACACAATAAATTCCCTCCCCAGAATCATAGATTTGTTGGATGAGTTTGCAAAAGTCTCTGAGTTTAACATCAACTACCCTAAATCCAAGGCGCTCAACATCACAGAGGCCTCGGGGCATGTGTCGGACTGGGAGTGCCGATATCCTTTAAAATGGGAACAGAAAGCTATAAAATACTTAGGCATTCACCTGACCCCCACTTATGATAGGCTATATGGGGCTAATATTCTGGGCCTCCTGAACTCAATGACGCAAGATCTTAAACTTTGGGATTTGCAGGAACTGTCATGGCAGGCACGTATTACAGCTGTCAAGATGAACCTGCTTCCCAGGTTCCTCAATGTGACCAGTGCTCTGCCGATACGTATACCAAACCCGGCAATTAAGAAACTACAGGGAGAGGTGATTTCTTTTATTTGGTGGGGTAAGAATCCCAGGGTCCCCAAGAAAGCGCTATTTAGACCACCACCTCTGGGGGGTTTGGGAGTGCTGGAATTCTGCAGATATTTATGGGCAGCACAGGTGGTGCCTATGCTAGCAATGGTCACCCCAGGACAACCAGAACCGCTGGGTGATCCTGGAAAGAGGGGCATCTAAGATACCCCTGGAAAATCTAGGGTTCCTCTCAGCCCGACAAAGGGGCAAAGAGGGCGCTCTATTGGAAGCTACTAAGTCCACCCTATGGTGTTGGAACAAAGCCCTAAGGGGAAACAAGGTGGGGGCGGGGGAGGCCCGCTCGCACCGGTAGCCCACAATCCGGACTTTACGTCAGGATTGCAGTCTAGTTTCTGGACGCATTGGGGAGGGAGGAAAAGGGTCCTGGTATTGGGGGATTTTTATGCGGAGGGAATGCTGTTAACCTTTGAGAGTTGCAAAGCCAAGTTCCAGGTCCCGGAGAGGGAACACTTCCACTATATACAACTCAGGCATTGGAACATTAAAACGAGGGTTCAGGAGAGAGCAACTAGGGTCCCTACAGGGCTGGAGTTTACGGTACAAGAGGGAAGGGCTGAGAAAGGGGTATCAAGATTGTACCGGTTGATAGGGGAGGCGGACCCAGAGGAAACTCTCCCATATATGCAAAAATGGGCCGTGGACGTGGGAAGGCCCATTTCGGGGTAGTCATGGGGTCGTATATGGCGCCGCACCGCTAGGGGCTCGAATAGCACTTCTATTAAGGAGGGGGCGTACTAGCTTTGCTTGCACTGGTAAATAACACCACGACGAATGCACTCCATCAATCCGGATTATCCCATGCAATGCTAGAGGGGCTGTGGACAACCCAGGGATTTCATCCATATGTGGTGGACATGTCCAGTGGTGGAGATCTAATGGCAGGAGGTCCTAAGCCATATAAAAGAAGTAACAGGGATACAACTGCCGCTTGAACCGGTGGTGGTGTTGCTAGGTGAAGCGGTGGAAGGGAGCTATGCCAACTCTGTATGTAGAGCTGGCCTTACTACACACATTCTGAGCGTGGCAAGGATCACCCTAGCGTAGGCATGGAAGAATAAACAGGGGCCGGTAGTGGCCGCATGGTGGGTGTGGCTTTGGGGGGTCATGGCCATGGAGAAGGTGACAGCAATGGCCTATGGCTCCTACACGAAATATGTTACCACCTGGATGCCGCTTCATGAGTTCATGGACGACAGGGAACAGATGTATTTCAAACCTAGGTTACTGCGCAATGTTTCTATTTTATGACTGGGGCATTTGAATTGCGAAAAAGACTGAGCCCAAAAGGACATCCTGGGAGATCGGAAGAAGATGCTAGACTCCACCCAAATGTTGAAATGTTATTGTAGTGGTGGGGGAGTGGGTTTGGGGGGGAGTTGTATAGTTACATTTCAGCAGCAGACGCCTCCCCCGAGGGGGGCAAACAGCAGGAAGGACTCTGGCGATATTATGGTTTGATGTTCCTTAATATATGAATGTTTGTAACTTATGCTGGTGAGAAATAAACACAATTGATTTAAAAAAAAATGAAAGCGCACCCAGGGATTGTGCCACGCGTAACTCCTGCTTCTCATACTCGGATACCACTGGGATGAACACCCATGACTCAACATACCGTACATTTTGGTGGGTTTCCTGCGAGGGCCACAGGTCATAACTGCAGATTTCGCAGCATTAATATTTAAATCCAGCAAGTTCTTGAAAGTCGTATACACCTCAATCAATCTCGGGAGGGCATTCAGTGTTCATGTGATGAAAACGGTATCATCGGCGTATGCCAAGAGTGGCAACGCCCTAACACCTACCGTAGAGAAAACAGCTCCAGGCTCAACCAGTGCACTAAAAAGGCTGTTAGTATACAAAGTAAATCCAACGGGGGCCAGAAAACAACCCTGACACACTCCCAAATTCATGTCAAAATATGAAGTGCTCTGACTCGCTTCCTGATAACGGACAAAGGCCTTATTTCCAGAATTATTAAGTATAAGGATATCAATGATCTCCCAAGGACATTCCATGGATCCAAGCACCATCCACAGCTTCGACCGATTAAACTTGTCGAAGGCAGTGATCAGGTTGATGAAGGCCAAGTAAACAGGCTCCCTCTATTTAAAAACGGATTCAGCAATCAGCAAGTATAAATTCACCGCCTGCTCAGCTGTTCGTACTCCTGGCCTAAAACCCAACTGGGTGTCTGCCAGTATAGAGTGCTCAAAAATCCACTGCTGCAGACACCCCAAATCTCCCAAATATTACTACACACCGGACAGGGAGGTGGCCATAGCCTACCCAACAAAGAATGTGGTCAGCAACTGGAGAATGGTAGGTGGTGGAATCCAGGAGCACTCCTGCCAACCTTATGTGTCATGGTTCACCTTACAATAATGACAGGAAACCCAACCCGTTGGCACACCAGGAAATAAGGCACAGCTGACACCTGCCAACGATCAAGCAGGTACCCTAAACGGGAGGAAGCTGAAAAAACATGAAACGGGGAATCCTGCAAGTACATATGTTTGTAGATATATCCCAGTCAAAATGATGAAGACCCATAACATCCAACCCTCTGCCTTCCTAAGGAGATACTGCTGCTTGCTATCTGGAGCACTGATGTTCCTTCTCACTTCCAGAGTATAAACATGTTTCACTGAAAACAAGACTTTTATTCCAAATGTATGCTTTTATCACATTCACTTTTTCTTGCATAAATATTCCAAGGCTGAAACTGAATCACTCTCTTTGAGAACAACAGATTTCTACAAGGAACAAGGTAACACAAAACATGCTTGGGCCACCACACCTGAATGTGATTCAAACTGTGGAGCTGCCTTGACAAAAGGTTGATTCACCAATTACTTTCAGATGCTGGTGTTTGCAGGGTCACCATAGTAAGTAGAGAACCAAAAAGTTCCTAGGAAGTCCTGGCAGCACAGAAAACGAGCAGCCACTCTTTGTTGTTAAGTACCTCACCCCTCATGCATAGTTCCCTGAAGAGAACCTCCACCAGTGTTCAAGTTCAAGATGTGAACGTCTGTAACACACACTATACAAACACAATCCTCTTGTGCGATACACATATACCGGTTTCAGCATCTCTATGCAATTATTGAATTTCTTTAGATGCTGCGTCACATCAGGGATAACATGGGGATGGTCATCACATATATAGCGGTCTAATCACATTAACATCACATTAAAACATTTTAATATCATAACTAACTCATCCATGTACACATCTTTATAAGCACATATAAACGTTCAACACCCCACTCTCTAACGTGCCTATGTGCTGCTCCCTATCTAACCAGTTCTACCGCTGGCTTGTCTAAAATACAATTGTTTCAAACATGAGGGTAGAGAACCACCAGACCGCCTTCTCAGAATTATGGCCAGATGCATGAGCAATAGAGATTAACACTGTGACCACAGTCCAATTCTCTCCTACTCACGGTGACTTCAAAGCTCCTTGAAAGGATGTCTGTGATCCACACAACCTCATGCAATGCTCACACTTTTGTTGACTTTCACTGCTCAATCCCAATCCCTAGCCCTTCCCAGGCCCAGGTAGAGGCATCTGCAACCACCCACAACCCAGTGCACCCATTGTACTTCACCCAGCAGACAGTCATGGGAGCAACATACACCCCAGACTGGCAACTGACCTCTCCTCATGAAGTCCAAGGTTTTCAGGGGCTGAGATAAAAATAAAACAGCAAATGTAAACCCCAAACCCCAACATGTTTCTGGAAGCAGGAGACCAACCATTCTGGCCTGCTGCGGCTATTCTCTAGCCTGGACACCCCTGTGCTGAGCTCAGAAGCGAACCCCCAGTGTACCTAATACCCACCATGCATGCAGCTGCCTTCCCCCAAACAAAGTCTAAGCCCTGATGGGAATGAAGGGGAAATCACAAAACAACATTCTTGAACTCACAAAGTCCAGCTGCAGGGTGAAACTTCAGGAAAAACAACAAACGACCAGCCCAGCAGGGCTCTCCTGGGTTCACTGTCCAGAAAGGCTGAATGGGAAACAGGAGGAATATGGGGCAGGTAAGGTATTTTATATCCAGGGCTATTAGGGGGGCGGGAGAGAGGCTAAGAAAAAAGAAGACATTTTGGGAATAGGTTTTGTTGGAAGGTGAGTAGTCCTTCATAGAGTACATACTGTGATGAGGAAGAGAGGTCATTTAAGTCATACAAGGTTCACATTGCAGGCTCTTTCAATAAGCAATGATAAGGGTGCAGGTGACTTCTCAGGCTTGTGACCAGATACAAAATTAACAAATTGTTTAAACCATTGAATGGTTGTGGATTGCTCAGGTCAGGGATTAACCATTTGCAAAGTGAATTCAAAAAAATTGAAGAAGGTCCATGGAGGAATTTGTTGTGCCTCAGAGGTGCAGACAACCATTTCCTGAGGCCACTGTCTGCACCCTGTATGTTTGTTTCCATAAAGCCTACTTTTTATGCATCATGACCCTTGACAAATGTGATGAATCTGGCAATAAAAAAATGATGCCAATAATTCCATCTCTGAAAGGGAAATCTGCTCATCAGACTCCCCTTCCATCGGCTCCATGCTAAAAGCAGTGTATACTTGTGCCCTGCTGCATCAGTACCCTGATTTGCCAAGTCTGCTCTACCAGTGGCACAGGGCAGGTACAAAGGTCACAGGTGTCACCTTGGCAGTTGCAGTGACAGCCAAGTCTCTGCTGCACAGAGTCTGCATTTAAGATATGCACCCATGTTCCAAACTCCATGAGACTGAGTATCCTGACCTGGTGGCACGGTAAACAGTGAATATAAGCCATACCTCAGTTAGGGTATGGTGGCGAGCATCTCTCAGAGTTATCCTGGCCACATTCAATAGATATCACACATGTGTCAGTCATTTGGGCCCAGTGGGCTATGTATATTCATTCCAGACAATCCCAATGGCAGGACTATAGCATTGGTGGATTTCCTCTCTGTGTTCCTTTGTAAGGGCAGGTCACACCCTTTCCCAGAGACAGCCACTCCTCAGGAAGCTGGCCTGGGAACAGGAATCAAAGGGCACACTCTTTCAAAAATGTCTAGGCCAGAATGGGAGGGGCAGGGTAAGTTTAGCCAGAGAGAAATCTGTATAGTATGAGTACAATTCTGCCATCTTGGTTCTCTCTGCCTCTCTTTCTCTTTCCAGTCTCCTCCACCTCATGTAGCACCAAGCACTTTGGGTGTGATGTCAGAAAGGCGCATCTATACCTTTCAAGAGATGGGGTTGTACCCCTAAAGCAGGTTAGCTTTAGTCCTGTGCTCTAACACCTTGAAGCATCTCTTGTGCAAGATGGAATTACCAATAAAGATCTCATAGCAACCAACTGGACAGACTCAGTAAATATCACAAAATATTACTTTATTCTCAATTTAATAAAGCAGGTCAAACTGGCAGACATCAGACTGATGATAGCACACTCACACACAAACTTGATTATACAGAGGTTATATACCCAATATGCATCATCTATGACATCATCCTACGTGGCAAACTGCAAAATCTATTGACGTGAAGGATTGGTTAAGAGAACATATGTACCTAAGATATACATAGGTGTCAGTACTTTATTGGCTGTCCCTTATCTGTAAGTCATGCATCGAACTGCTTCTAAATACATACAATACTTATTATAGCACAGTAAATGGCAGCAGATTGGTCTAAGCAACATTGAATAGAATGTTGCCACATTTACCCTCTGATTGGTTGGCATTCTCACCCAACCTTGACTTTCGGTTCATTTCCAGCACATAAGCAAAACAAAACCCAGGTGCTTGAGTCATGTCAGATTACTCCCCACTTTCCCAATTAATCCATATGCTCTCATCAGTCCTGCCATAAACCATTGTTTCCCATCTGTAGTTGGCCTTGTAGTCTTCTCTCTGTTCTGGGACATTTTGAGAGAATGTAAGCACATCACTATCTGCATTCAAAGCTTAATATATAGCCCTTGTTTTTGACTACTGAATCACGTGTGAGGAGATTGCAAATGTGTCCATTTCAACCTCCTATTTACTGCTATTTGATTTACTTATACTGGGTGTTCTTGCTTCTTTTGGCCTCTAGAGATTTGCTTGGTCCATCTTTTATAGACGGTATCCACTGTTAATTGTCCAATATTTGGCTCTTGTAAATGTTTTCATCTTCTTTAATCTAAGAGAAATATGTCTTACTTACATAGGTTATCCATCTGCCTCCTCTTGTGTCTTGCAACTATTCCTTAAAGTAGCACCCTTGTTCCCAGGCCAACACAGACTCCTCTTTATTATTTGCACAGAAAGCTATTTCTCCAACGTCTCCTGACGGCATCTCTGGTCTGTCTCTGAGATAGCTGAATTGAGTCTTAACACAAGCCGACATTCATGTTCCTTTCATAGCTCTCCTTGCCACGTTATAATGTCCTCTATAGCAAGCTTCTATGTGTCGCATCTACCTTGCGTTACTGCTTATTTACACTTATTGGTCAGCAAGTTACTTTATCTTCTTTGTATATATCATTTCTTTATCATTTCGTATATGTTTCTTTTGTCACTTCAGTTACATTGTTACTTTCACATTGTTTCATTGTGTCCTCTTATATCTTCTTTGTGACATCACTCTGCCCTCGTCAGATTTCACTGAGTGCTCCCTGATGTCCAAAGGTGCGTGCTTACATCCTACAACTCTTTCAGTATGAGGGTACATTCAATATGATTACCTGAGTGGAGATTATCTCTCATACACTCGATGTGGCATAGGGACAACACATGGGGTCCCATATATAGCTCTTCTACTGTTGCAACATGACGGCAGTGAGGGGGGTGGTTTTGGAAAACGCATCCGCCTACTCCTCTACAGTCCAATCACCTGTGGGTTTTCACCTTTAAATGGATCTCACATCAATTCCTTGAATTATCCTTTGGACTCCAATCCTGAAAGAAGATTTTGCTGGATGCTGCTGAGAGAGCAACCCTTTTCAGAGTCCTCTAGTTGAAAGGTCAAAGCAGTTTTTCCCAGGCAGAGGGTAACTCTCTCCCCTAACCATCCCAAGGAGCATTGGGGGTGACTTCTGCTGCTCGATCAAAACCTCATCTCTGCCAGCCACTCTGTTGCCTCGGACCTCACTGTGTTGCAGGACCCCTAAAGATGTGTACCAGCTTTCCCTGTGTTTGGAAGCCCAAGAAATGACTGTCCTTGGTTTTTGAGACCCTGGAGTGGGACTCACAGCACCTGGAAGCCAAAACAGCTGAGATCCTTTTTTCGATGTCGACCCACTTCAACTCCTAGCGAACTATCCGGACCCTTTGATGCTGCCTTTGTCATTCTTTATTCTTTGAGCCACCATGGCCCATTCGGCTCCATTCTCCACCGCGCTGCATCCACTGAAGCATCTCGCTGCCTCGGCTTGTACAAACAAAGCACAGTTGCCTTGCGTTGCTCAAGTTCCTGTCCAAGAAGCAGCCTCTTCATCGCTGCAACTATATCTCGATCGACCTGACCCTTGTGTCTCCTGAACCATAACCTCTGAGCCCCGTATAGAATTGACTCACCTGCACATCCCGGTACCAGCTCGATTGCCATTGATCCTCAACCACCGATACCAACCTGATGACTGCCCGATCTGCACTGCTCAAGTAGATGATTTAAGACTTCAGCCCCTTTCCGTTTGACCCTGATCCAATACCAGCTTGCCGCTGGACCACGGCAGCTGCTGCATCTTTGAACTGAAGAGAACCTGCGGTCGAAGCCTAGAAGCCTGTTTCAATGCTGTAGAACCAACTAAGACCTTTGTAAAAGTATTACAGACTATTATGGCCCCCTGGTCCATCGTTGGGCCCTATAGACTGGAAAGGTCATTTTAATTCTTTGTGCAACCTTAGGAACATAACCTTTGAAAATGGTGACGTTTCATTGCCTTTTCTTCCCCGGTTCCATTACCCAGAGAGTTGTATCTATTCGATCTTTACATATTCAGTGTTTTTATTCTGCGGGGTGGGGTTTTACAGTGTTTTCTAGTTAATTATTATTGTACATGGTGTGTTTGATTAAAGGATATATTTTTATATTACCTTGATTGGGAATTCCTTTATTTTGGACTGTTTATCTTCAAGTTTTGGGTTGCTACTGACCCACATTCACCCCCCTCTTGAAAGTATAGCTTTCACTTGGCACACATTACCACAAAAGGCAGAGGAGGTATATCTCTTGACTGTGCATGTTTTATCATTATGATTGTGTTGGCTCTTGGTTTGTGGAAGTGTGAGTGCTGAGTTGGTGCTTTATCCTCTACTCACCCTTGTAATTCTACAGTTCAGAAGTCAATTTGTCACAAGAATCCAGTCCAAAAACGAATGGAGGATGGAAGTTTAATTTTCCATACTTGCTGCGGCCCCTGCATTTGCTACTCTTAGCAATATGGCACACATAGTGAGTCAGAATAATGCAAATTGTTGAGGCAGTCTGTGGGCTTCGCATAGCTCACTCCTTTATACTGTCACCATGTGCCTTGGCCATTTCGTACATCTCACACACATGCACATGATCCTTCCTGGCAACGCCTTTCTGTACGTTATCTCCAACAATCTAGCTGTCAATCTGAAATGGAGAACTCCACTTTTTGCTACATCTCATTGTGTTTGTCAAAGCTATTGCACATCTGACAGGCCCTATGTCAATAATGTGGGCACACTTGCAGTTAGCACACAAATGTGTTAATGCAGAACACCTCTGTTTATTCTTAAATGTTTGTTAGCCTCCACAATGCGTATCACAGGCATATTTTGTGCAATTTGAGGACTGGGGTGCCACTGCAAGATCATTGTAGTTGATGGAACTTTCCATAACAATGTGGCCCTCACGGCTGCTTTATGTGAAATGTGATATTTCACATCACGCCGACTCTGGGAGACAATGGGCCTCATTACGACCCAGGCGGTAAGGGGTTTACGGCAGCGTAAACAGCGCCGACCCTTACCGCCTGATTCCGAGGTCCCTTAGCGCCATGGCGGATTTAACACCTGCTTTTAGCAGGTGTTAAAATCCATGGCGCTAAGGGACCATGTTGTTAATTACGCCACCGTAATTTACGGTGGCATAATTAACGCCTTCCCCACTCCCATTATGCCCTATGGGGCAAAAATGGGAATGGGGAAGGGTAAATGGGGATTGGGGATTTACCGTCCCGCCGACCTCGGAATGGGGCGGTAAATCCGCCAACCACCATGGCGTGAACGTAGTTTACGCCATGGTGGTAAAGGTATGACCCAGGCGGTAACTTACCGCCTGGGTCGTAATGAGGCCCAATGTGTTCCAGCGTTTTCTTTTTTTTCCTGCTGACATGCTCGTAACAAAAGTCCCACTTATACATATTTGTTTCCACATCCTCTTGCCAGGCAAACAGCCTGACACTTGATACCTCCTGTCTATTCGCTGAAAATGCCTTAGTTATTTCAAAATTCTCCAGTCTTAGTGGAGTAGACAGAATGTTACACATAGTTCTTCCCTGCGACCATTCTTCTGTTACTGCTTATACAAATATAGAAAATATGTTTTATTTACTTTTCCAACACAGCTAATAAAAACGATGCACATTGTTTTTAACAGATTCTAGACGCTAAAGGATAGGCTAATCAGTTCTTCAAAATGTACCAAATAGATTCACATCATGTATTTTTTACTTAACCTTCACGTTCGTTATAACATCTGGGAGCAAAAACTTTGCAACATGCTGGTCACGATTATGATCACGGAGCAGCGCACACATTTCATATTAATAATAGAAGCACATTTGTTCGCGCCATTTTGCGTGTGTGTCATATTTTGGCATGTCATCTGTTGATGGGTGACGTATGTCATCTGTTGATGGGTCACGTGGCAGTCATGCGCCTTTTTTCACGTTGGCACTCTGCTACTTCGCTGGGTAGCAAGAAACCAGTACTTTGCACTTTAACACAGGAAAGATCTGTAAACGTATGTTTTGACAGTTGTTAGTTAAGGGCTTTATTTTGCGCACATGAGTGGCTCTTTTGGCGGCATGTATTTGGACACAAAAGTACTAGAAAATAAGTGCTATACCCAGAAGTTCTCACCAATGATGGGACACTATGTCAATCCGAAATGGTGAGCCAGAAGCAAAACAACCACATCACTTCACAGAAAAGCAAACAAAACAAGAACAAAAAGGTCCGAAGTCTAGAGGCTCGAGAACTAGTAGTGCTAGGAAGTTCTGAAGATCTTTGAAAATCAACACAAACAATATATGATGGTCATTCCAGGAGAATCTGACTTGGGCGGTGGACATACTGCTATTGATGTGGGAGCAAAACCCCTAAAAGAATTGAAGAAAATAAATAAAACAAAATGTAAAACCTGCAAAGCAGCTCCCAAACACAAACTCCTTTTTCAAGAGGTTTGGCTTGTGGAGTTACCTTTAGGGTATAATGGTACCATTAAGGAAAAGTGCTATAAATGAAACCTCTTTTAGATGTGAGCTTATGGCCCTTAAATAGGTAGTAGATTGTGCAGTAGATGGGATGCAGAGTAACTCATACACCAAATAAACCAACTCAGGAAGAAAGCAAAGTCTTTTTCTTCTGTTTTACTATCAATTATCTAAAACAGTGAGTTACAACAGACATCAATGGACGCTGCACAGCATAATTTCATTCCACTCAACTCGACTCATTTTATAAAAAAATACACGTATATAGTAAAAACCTGTCATATGTGATATCATACTACATGGCAAACAAGAAAAACCTACTTGGGATTGTGATACATTCAAGGGGAACATCTAGGTATACTTTCTGTAGGGGATCAGGTTGTGATTGGGTCTCCACAGTCAGGTTAATAACTTATGCCCACCCCTAGTGCAAGTCATCTTTGACATTTTTTAAGTACACAGTGTATCATTGGCTATCAAACTATCATGCTCTTCATTATACGTCCTTTTACAATTGTTTGGCATGCTTGTGCCCTTCTGGAACATTCAGCTACCCTAGCAGCACATAAGCTAGCACCCCAGGTGCCAGGAGGTGGGCATGACCATGTCTCCCCATCCAATTAGCCCAGCATCTCTCATCACCCATGCCTTCTGCCACACAGACTGTCTTTGAACTTGGCCTGATAATGTAACTTGGCCTCTGAAAATATAAGGGAGTGTGATCATTCTTCTATTTCCATCCTTGGGTCACGTGACAGGAGGATTCGGCCCAATTTACAGCATTTAATTGCCTGAAATGAATGTACTTGGCAGGCATGGTGTTCTTTCTTTGCACCTTGACAAAATATGATTCGGCTTCTCACGTTCACTGTCTACACGAATAGAAAACCAGTTCTTGGCTGCTCCAGCCTTTGACACCTGCCAGACAGCCTTCTCGGTCTTTCCACGATTTCCACCTGCTTTCCTGCTGCAACACAGTTTTCAGCCATCTTCTCTATGGCTTTTGAGCTTACTAAAGTTGTGACACTGTTGTCCAGATTCCATGTAAGGGAGGCACCGCCTGCAGTCTATTCACTACGTGTAGCTAGCTTCTATGATTACTTAGTCTACTTGCGTTGCTGCGTTTGTACAGTTATAAAATGGCTTGAATTTTCTGCAGTGCTTCTCAAACGTGCAATCTTCATTGCGCACATGAAAGTTTACTCGATTCTTTACTTTGTTGTCAGATTCCATAAAGTATATGCATCCTCTTCTTCGGCCACTCTTCTGAGTGCATCACGCTTGCCTCTTGTGTAACATCACCAACTTCCCTTTCTCTCATCTTCATATTCCTTTGGGAATCTCTTCCAAGAGATTGTCATCTCTGCGGGGGAACATCAGATAAGGTTTCCACAATGGATCCCTTTTCTCAAAGACTCTCCTCGGAATGGTCACAGTCACTGGTGTCAAATATAGCACAATCTCTGGCTTCCATTATGTAGGCACGAAGGGGGCGGGATTTCCTGCAGGGGCACTCGGCTGCTCCTCTAAACTCCCCCTCTGGTTGATTCATCAACCACTCTTTCAACAGACTCCACATCTTGATTTCCTCTCTTGAAGAAATGCTTCTTCGAGGTCCATATCTTCACTATTCCCTTCACGGATCCTGCTGACTTTACATGTTCATCTACACTCCAGGTCATGTGTCTGCACTGTCCACTTGGATTACAGTAAATCCAACATCCCACATATTTCTTGTGATCTCGTGGATGCAAGAACTTTGTTCCTTCAGGTTCTAAGATGCTGGCCTTTATATATTTCTGATCCCTTTATGTGTCAACTCCTTGGGCCCAAACCCCGAATCGACATTGATCATGATCTTCATTGTTACTGCCTTCTTTGCTGTCTTCTTGCACTGTGAAATTATTATCCTGATCACACAGAATCCAAACATTAATATCACTAATACTGCTCCAAGAAACTTGAAGATGTTCGCAATCCGTTGTGGAACCCATGAAAAGATACATGCAAACCAACTGTCATCTGCAATGTCCTCTGTCTCGTCTTCCATCTGGTTGTGCAATTGGTCAGCAACATTATGGCCTCTGTCAAGGTCCCATTCTCGTCGACGTGAAAAGGTATGAACATACAATATGATGGCCCGATTTTTGCACAAACTCCTCCATCCATCGCCGTGATCATGTCAAGGACATACCTATTCTGTAGGGTCATGAGTCGTATAGTCCTCAATTCTTTCTTTCTAACATTGAATCCCTTTATGGTAGTGTTGATTGTCTGCAGGAACTCCCAGCGAGTGAATTGCCACCACTTCACATTGACCACCATCTGGATCCCTGGCATAAACATAGTTGTGAAGATTGAGGCAGTCTTGCTGAACAACCTGTACTCATATGGAATAGCATCAAAGGCTTCTATTGATTTCCCTGAAAAATAGTTCTCCCTCTTTGTTCGATTGAGAAATCCAAGCACTCTTGTCCTTCTCAAGTGGGCATCTGCTTTCGGAAATTCACCAATGTTCAGGTCACTCTGTGGAATCACAAATAATGCAACATGGATAAACACTAAGGAACACGTCCCTCCCAGTCCTTGGGCAGCTTCATGTAGGCGCTGGACCCACAAGCCCAATAATGATACATCAGGAGGGCTGTCCATTCCTTCATGCCTGGTACATAAAAGATTCAGCCACACTGGTGATTCTCTCCGACTTTCCTTGTGCCATTATTTCTGAAACATAAGGATGCACTCCTTAGAGGAATAATATACAAAGGTCCTCCTTTATCATTGACCCATGTCAACAATTTTGTAATGTTCGGCCATTGATCTCTGCATTCTCTTTCTGCATTTTTCGACAATTGCTTCAAATTGTCCAGTTAATGCTGGTGCTTTGCACACAACCAATCCGTCAACCCATCCTTTGGGAATCGGAACGGTTCCTTTCATTTTTTATTGTCCAATTTCCCAACATATCCGTATCTCTTGCTTATTCTTGCCTTGTTTCAAAAAGGGTAGCAGGCACTCATCTCCAGAAAGAACATGGCATGATAACCTGTTCTGAGATGAGAGTTTGCAGCACATGCTTTTTGCTCACTGTACTTTTCACAGATGGGAAATATCCATTTGGATATCAGTCTTTGTCCCGCCCACATGGGCAGTCCAGCACCGAAATGCTATGGCAATTCTTTGTCAATTTAACATCTTGTTTTCTTCAATCCTGATGCATACTTGGTTAATTCCAGGCTGTTCATGTCTTATTACTAGATGCCTTGTTTTTGGCTTCTCTCTTGTCTTTAATTCTTGCACATAATTATCTTCTCTATGATTTGTCATTTTATTCATCCACACTATGGATGTTGTTAGGCCCTGGAACTGTCCTCTTGTCAGGTAAAGTGTGAGATGTGCCAGGCAATGGGCTTTCTTCACTGTCACTTCTGTAGCTATGAATATTTTGGAGGTTCCCATGGCATGAGGTATGAGAGCGGAGACATAGCAACTCTCCTTAGAAGAGCTCTCTGCCAACTTTTTCATGTGCTGGTACCACATGTTATTACCCAGGTGTGCTATACTATCTAAATAAGTGTTTATCCCATCATTATCTTCCTCTGCATTTCTCTTGTGTTTCCCTAACAGAATGGTTGCAGCCCATGGAAATAACTCTATAATAGCTTTACTATGGGAAAACAACACAAGGGGTTTTGGCACATCAGTAATGGGCAAATCTACAATAGTTCCTGTACTAGCAAGGATGAAAGGGACATCTGTCTTATCCGGACCAATGAAATAGAGAGTGTGAACCAGGAGAAACAGGAAAAAAAAGATAGAAAGCAAAAATGCATATATTATATACCAGAATATTAACCCACACCACTTGTGGCTTTCTGAAGGTAGTTGGGCTTGCTCATTCTCCAAAATAGTGACTGCTTCAACATTCCTCATTTTACTACAATTGTTAAGAAGAAAAAACACTTTTATTCCGGTAACTGAAATAGATCAAGTATCTGCAATATCTCTTCCACTATTACTACTAGCAGCCTGCTGATTACAGGGCCATTCTTAGGATCCTTTAAAAAAAGTGCGAACATCAGTGTGTCTTCTGACAAGAGCAAGATAAGCTTGAAAGATAAATACAAAAACAGCAAATAGAAGTCTATGGGCATCTTTGTTGGTTAAAACCATAGACCTAACCACATAGAAACTCAGTGAGGAACGAGTCCGGAAATTGTTTGCGTTTCCAGACGTCAAATTCAAACTCTATGTAATACGTCAACACTTTCTAAAGTCCAATTAAAAAATATTCCTGTGACTCTCGGCGCAGGTTGCACCCTGCTATAATATCTATAAGGAGTGTCCATGGTGAGTCACAGTCCAAATGCAAATCTGCATTTATCAGCGATTGTCTTTATTGTCCTTCTTCTTTGTCATCGATCGAGTCTGCACACGCTGAAATTCTTCGGTGAACATACTGCTTGTGATATGAAAGCAAAACCCCTAAAAATATTGAAGAGAATAAATAAAACAAAATCTAAATCTGCAAAACAGCTCCAAAACACAGACTCCTGTTTCCTGAGGTTTGTCTCGTGGAATTACCTTTAATGTATAAAGGTACCATAAAGGAAAAGTGCTACAAATGAAACCTCTTTTAGATGTGAGCTTATGGCCCTTAAATTGGTAGTAGATCGTGCAGTAGATGGGATGCAGAGTAACTCGTACACCATATAAGCAAATCCAGGAAGAAGGCAAAGTCTTTTTCATCTGTTTTACTATCAATTGCCTAAAACAGGGAGTTATAAGGGACATCAATGTACGCCGCACAGCATAATTTAATTCCGCTCAACTCGTCTCATTTCATAAAAAATTACACTTATATAGTAAAAACCCGTCATACTTCATATCATACTAAGTTGCAAACAAGAAAAAAACTACATGGGATTGTGATACATTCAAGGGGAACATCTAGGTATACTTTCTGTAGGGGATCAGGTTGTGATTGGGACTCTACAGTCAGGTGAACAACTAATGCCCACCCCTAGGGCACGTCTTCAACATTTATTAAGTACACAGTATGTCATTGGCTATCAAACTAAAAGGCTCTTTGTTATACAGCCTTTTACAATTGGTTGGCATGCGTATGCTCTTCTGGAACATTCAGCGCAATAGCAGCACGTAAGCTAGCACCCCAGGTGCCAGGAGGTGGGCTTGACCATGTCACCCCACCCAATTAGCCCAGCATCTCTTATCACCCATGCCTTCTGCCATGCAGATTGTCTTTGAACTTGGACTTCTAATGTATCCTTGCCTCTGAGAATACAAGGGAGTGTGATCATTCTTCTGGATATCCTATTTTCTCCCTTGGCTCACATCAACACTTTCTAAAGTCCAATTCAAAAATATTCTTGTGACTCTCGGTGCAGGTTGCACACCTTCTGTAATATCTATAAGGAGTGTCCAAGGTGAGTCACTGTCCAAATGTAAATCTGCATTTATCAGCGATTGTCTTTATCATCCTTCTTCTTTGTCATCGATCGAGTCTGCACACACTGAAATTCTTCTTCTTGTCTTGCTTCTGAATTGATAGTTGGGGGTACTGTGGTCTCACCTTTGACACCCTCACGTTGTTTAAATCTATCCACGCTCATCTGGCTTGGACCTTTACTGCTGATGGAGTAACATTTTCAACACAAAAAGTATCATTAAATCTCGGCCAGTGCCACTTCCTAGTGAAGTTTCTTATTAGCATCAAATAGTCTAGGTGCTGATAGTAATTCAGAAGATCTGGTTGCTGAATGGACTTCATCTGTGTTCTGAGAATGACCCCCATGGCGCTTGAGTTGATCTGAAATGAGAGAGATGCTAGAGGTCATACATGTCAAATAATTGTACATTTCATCACCTAGCAGTTTCACAGTGATCTGGGCATCACTTCTACTCCTCGATGGAGGTGTAAGAGGCATTCTCATTTGCCTACCTGTCACTAGTTTGTGGGGTGTGAGGTGGTGGTCTGACCCAGGCCGATTCCTTAGGGCATATAAAGCCAAGGGCAAGCAATATTGCCATCCCTTCTTCAATGTTAACTTTAGTTTAGCATCCTTTCTTTAAGGGGGCTGTTGAGTCTCCCACCTATTCGGTTCTCTTGCAGGTGATAAGCAGAAGAAAACGTATCCTTAATGCTCAGTAGCAGTCCAATCTCTTCAAATACTTCATTGACAAAATGTGGCCCATTATCGGATCTCAGAACTTCACACACACCCTATCTTGGAAATATTTCACGTACTAAAAACTTTGCTGCACAAGTGACTTCAGGGTATGTAGACAGACCTACTTCGATCCACCTAGAGAAGGGACACACCACCACTATCAAATACCTGTTTGCATTACACACCTGGAGCATATCAACATAGTCAATATGTAAATGCTGAAAAGGACCATTCGGTCGAGGAATTATTCCTCAATTTGTTCTCAGTGTATGCCCAGCAATAAACGTCTGACATACGATGCAATTCACTGCATGCAATGCAACGTGTTCTAAAAGATTTGGAAAGAACCAGTCTTCCTCAATCGTTGCAGAAAGACTCTCCCTAGACACATGCGAGCGGTAATGCAGGTGTTCTAGCAAGATCTTTAATAACTCTACAGGCATCACTGGCTTTCCAATTCTATCCTGTCTCCATAATACTTTGGTGGGGGATAGAGAACACCCCCTTTGTTTCCATAATTCCTGCTCTTCCTGTGGTGCACTTCCTTGAAACTCCATTAAATGGGTCTTTGGCAAA
Organism: Ambystoma mexicanum; assembly: GCF_040938575.1. Lineage (NCBI taxonomy): Eukaryota > Metazoa > Chordata > Amphibia > Caudata > Ambystomatidae > Ambystoma > Ambystoma mexicanum. The sequence continues at coordinate 1,384,976,076 of NC_090937.1, read as the reverse complement.
TGAGTAAACCCTTTCCGCATGGACAAAGTTGTGGTTACTTTCTCTTTTACAATAGGAGTATCAAAACTTGAAATATCTGGAGAATACGCAAACCTTTTGGCTACTGCATCTGCAGCTTCATTCCTGCAAGAAGTAAAATCTGTTTGCTAAGTATGCACTCCACATTTAACTATTGCTAAGGCTACTGGGAGTTGTAGTGCCTTAATAAGCCTATCCAATAGAGATGCGTGTTGCAAAGGAGTGCAGTCCGCTCTGAGGTAGCCCCTCCTTTTCCAACATGCTAACTCTGCATGTACGGATGACATCATGTAGGCGGAGTCACTGTACACTGTCACTTCCTGCCCTGCATCATTTTCGAGGGCGACAATAAGTGCCACTAATTCTGCAGCTTGTGCTGAGAAATGAGATGGCAGTTGCACTTGTGACAACCTCAAAGTCCCCATTCACTCTATGCCTTACTACAGCTGCGCCAGAATGTCTCTCACCACTAGCTTGAACAATTTTCAAAGAACGATCAATAAAGAGGATTTCACCCCCCGACAAGGAATTCTCTTTTATGCATGGTATATCATCGTAAAATTCAACATAATTCACAAATTCATGCACATGCTCGCCCTCTGTCACTGGCTCAGCTACAAATGTGACAGGATGCACTATTTTACATCTGATAATTTTGATCTTCAGATTCAAAGTCATCACTTCATAAGCAGAAGTTCTCTGGGATGTCAATGTACCTTTAGGTTTCTCTGTGTGCTAATTTGCAGTTTTCATAATCGCCTCAGCCCTTTCAGGTGTCACCTTCTTTCCCTCATGTGAGATCAACTGTCCTATGTATAACACCTCTTCCTCACAATACTTCAGCTTCTCTTTGTCTACCTTGTATCCCTTGTCTGCTAGAATAGTCATCAACTGAATCGAGTCCTGTCTGCACTCATCTTCTGTAGTGCTACAAATGTCAATGTCATCTATGTACTGTATCACGGTACTTTTCAAATCAATATTGCCTAAGTCCATGTGAAGGACCCTGTTAAAGATCGATGGGGTCTCACAGTTCCCTTGGGGAGCGTAGTAGTGCCCTTTCATAACTGGATCTAAAATCCTACTGTAATATGCCAGAGGTTTGTACCCTAATGTAGTCCTCTGTGTAAATGTTGCTGTCAAGACTGTCCCATTCATGTGTGAGACTAAGAAAAACTCCTCAGCATAATTGGGGGTTCCCAAAACAGGAGCTGCACAAATTGCTTTCTTCAACTCGTCAAAACCCTTCTCCATTTCCTCAGTTCATTCCATTTTCTCTTTGTTCACCTCTGCTTTCTTTAAAGCCTGCAAAAGGAGTCTTGTGTATAAACTGTAGTCAAACACCCATGCTCTAACATAATTACATAGTCCCAAAAATTGTTGCATCTGTTTTGCAGTGTGCGTTTTTGCAGTTTTCATAATCGCCTCAGCCCTTTCAGGTGTCACCTTCTTTCCCTCATGTGAGATCAACTGTCCTATGTATAACACCTCTTCTTGAAAATACTGTAGCTTCTCTTTGTATACCTTGTATCCCTTGTATCCCTTGTCTGCTAGAATAGTCATCAACTGAATCGAGTCCTGTCTGCACTCATCTTCTGTAGTGATACAAATTAAAATGTTATCTACATACTGTATCATAGCACTTTTCAAATCAATATTGCCTAAATCCATCTGAAGGACTCTGTTAAAGATTGATGGGGTCTCACAGTTCCCTTGGGGCAGCCTAGTATGTTTCAGATGAGTCTTTCGGAATTTAAATGAAGTCAGGTCTTGTGACGCCTTGTTCGACAGGATTGAGAAAAATGCTTTTTTCAAATCAGTCTCTTTTAAATAACGTGCTTCCACTGGGATACTGCAGATTATTATCACTAGTTTAGGAACTAAAGAAAACTCAGCATCTACAATCTGGTTAATCAGGCTGATGTCTTGTATGAATCTCCACGATCCTTCCTTTGATTTTTTTCACTGGATACACCGCGGTATTGCACAATCATTCTGATGGCACCAGAATCATTGATAGCCAGAATAGCCATCAGTGCTGGGATAGTCTTGAGACATGGGATAGTGTCTTGCTCGAGGTAAAATCACCCTTGGCTTCAGCTTTATCTTGACTTCCCCAATTCCCTTCAATAGGCCTATGTCATAAGGGCCTGTATTCCATAAGACTCTTGGCACCGTTTCCAAGTCTTCATCCAAAAATGATGGACGCTCTCACATTATCGCCATTCACAGTGGGATTTGCCTTTTCTCTATTCTTATCCAGTATGTGATGCTCATAAAGAACACTACTTCTTAGTCTGTTGGATCATCTCTAAATATGTCATTATCAGAAATGTCAGTCAATCTGCACCCTTCTTCGAGAGCTATCACTGTCCTCCATGGTCTACCCTCATCATCTGTTCCTTCAAGCATCGCCATTTCCCTTCGTATTATGGCTGCTTCTAATTCGAGAGGGATAGTCTGTCCTTCTTCTTCGTCCGTAGGTATCCATGGTCTGAACAAGAACTTGTCAGGTATCCTCATAGTTCTCCAACTAAGCCAGTTAGCCATGTCAATAGAATGCTTACTCCATACAGAAAAAACATCTGGCTCCACGAGGACACCTCGCAGAGCCACTGGCCCTGTAAATGTTAGTATACATTTGCCCACATTCAAGTAGTGTATTTCAGGAGTTGAACACACTATACCTTTGTCAGTAAATGAAATCATCATTTTAAGTTTTGTCATCAAGTCTCTTCCCAAAATGTTAACTGGTGCCTTTTGTGAATACTACAATGGAACAGACATGTCACACCCTCCTATAGAGACTGGTAATTCATCAGGAAAGGGATCTCAACTCGTAGCTCCATAGAATCCCTGAGCATTCATGGCAATTCCCGATATTGGATATTTTCCCTCTTGTATACATGAACGAGTAGCCCCAGCGCCTACTAGAAAATAAAAAGATGTGCCTCCTATCGTCACATCAACCCTTGGTCCCTCTTGGGGGTCTGGTGTCACTGATAATACTGAACAAATCAAGTCACCCTGTGAGCTGTCGTATTGTGGGTACATGCATACCCTTGTAACTGTAAAAGGATTTCCTCCCACCATAGTGACCTTTCCTATTCTAGGTGTCAATAATTGTCCCTTATTTGCAAACTGTTGTGTCTGAATGGGGGTGCTGCGCTTGCCCTGCAGTGGATTCATTGCACTTGCTGTAGTTGTTGTGCCTGTTGCATTTGCGGCGCTTGGGTCCGATACACTGTCTGATCTTGGGCAATTCCTTCCCTAGGTTATGTGGTACATGGTCCAGGATAAACTGTCCTCCCTGTTGAGAATTTGCCATTCTGTACATACCCTTGACTCCCACACATGCGCGCAATGTGCCCTGTCATCCCGCTTGTTCAGCATACTGGGGTGATTCTCTGATTAGTCCCCTTTGGTTGAATCATCCCTGTGCATTTTGGTTCTCATTCTGTGCATTCTGAAACCCACCTTGATTGTTTTGGAATCTACCCCTTTCTCTATAGCCCATGCCTCTGCCTTGTGGCATGAACCTATTCCCTCCTTGGTCCATCAGGCACTGATTATTCACCTGTTATGTACCCACTCCCTGCTGCATTCCATTTCTTCTCTGCTTGTCAATACCGCCCCTTCTATGGCATACTTTGATAATTTATTCTGAACTAATTTAGCTTCCTCAATTTTACTAGCCTCATCTTTCTTCTTGTTTTTCTCCTGCAACAGCCGACAGCGATGCACTATTGTGAACTCTGTTTCAGCCATGGCTTAGCTTCCATTCACACTTGCTTTTTCATTTACCTCTGTACTTGGTTGGGCACCCCCTGACATAAAATGTGGTAAAATAATGCTACTGTTTTTTTCCTATGGCTCCCTCGTTTCAAGAGTCCAGCGCTCTTGAATGTCCTGAATGTAAGCAATCGGATCTTCAGCTTCTTTCATCTTACGTGTCATGATAGCACCCATATCTGATGTGTCCGGATACTGCACTCTGAGAGCCCTCAAAGCATCTGCTCTGCAATAGTTAAACGACGCTCCATCGTGTGCTTTGTTCTGTGCTGTCACACTTGAATAACCTGCTCGCCTTGATATGTTATCAGCTCTTTCTCCAAGAATGGCTGCTAAGAGACCCTTAATGTCCCCTATGGCCAACATATTTCCTCCTGTCATTTTCTCTAGTTAATTAATCCATTTTCCTGCAACCGATGTTAAACTCAGGAGCTTGCATCTTAAATTATCCTTGTCCATCTGTGGCCAAAGGCTATACTGTGGTCTTCCAATAACAGAAACTGTGTAAAACCTAATCCACTATCGGCTCCCATAATCTACCTATCCAATGCAGGAACAATTGTCCCTGACCATCGCCTCACTGGTAGTGATCTTAACCTGCTCACATATGACAGTTATTCTCCTTTCTCACTATACTATTATCCTCTGGGATGCTCTGGGTAGGCTATGGGATCTGGTGTCCTATCCTTAGGTTGCTCTAGATCGGATCATCTTACTTCCTTGTCTGCCTGCAGGCTTCCCTCAGGAGCACATGCACCTCCTCCCTCTTTCCCACGGAAGGATTCTTGCTCCTCGTCTGACATGTCTAGTCCCCAACTAGTGTGACCCTCGTCCCATTCATCCTTATCTAAGTTCAGTCTGCTTAAGGATAAGGCTCTGTGTTCGAGGATAAATGTATTGTTTCCTTCATTTGGTAATTGAAATACTAGGGATGAATCTGCCTTCCCCCGGCTTTCTGATTTGCCACTTTCCTTTAATTCTTGATATGCCTTATCAATTCTATTTCCTATAATTCCTATATCAAAGTTCTCATTGTCTAGTGCTATTCTGGATCCCCCTGGTGTTACTCCTTTTAACGGAAGGAACTCTTCCATTCCATCCCATTTTATTGCTGGGTTTGGTCCCATTAGTTCCTTTTGAATCAGGTTAGTATCGAACTCCTGCTGTCTCCTCTAACGTTCTAATTCCACAACTAAGTCTCGTTGCTTTCTCGCCTCCCTTCTCATCCTCTCCTCCTCTTGCCTTTGTTCTTCTCTTTTTACCCTTGCTTTTCTTTCTTCCTCTTCTGTTCATCTCTGTATTCCTTTGTCCCTAATTTCTGTGCTTCCTCCTCTTCTCTCTTCCTTTTTCGTCTGTCTCTATTGTTAATTGCTCTCTGCCTGTTGTCATACTTTCTTTGCTCCTCTGCCCATTCTTCCTTTTCCTCTTGCTCCTCCTGATACATCTGTTCTCTCCACTCCCTGCTTGTCATGATGCCTACCTCCAAGGAGCCAGGCCGGGCCCAGCAAACCCAGAGGCAGACATCATTTTCCCCAGGGAAGTCTCAGCGGGCCCAAGTCGGGGCCCTTTGGACTCAGTCCTGGCGCCTTCGGCGCCAGGCTGATAGAAGAGGATATGTGTTTAAGTGCTTGGGTGCACACTTACCTGATGCAGACCTTGCTGTTTCATCCAGGCCCTCTTGAGGCCTGAATGGGACTACTTTACCTGTAGGACTACTTCACCACCCGGGTGTGGTCGGGGAAGGATACATACCTGATTGGTGGAAGGATACATACCAGGAACTTCTTCCAAGGCTATTTAAACCCCACCCGAACAGCCACACGTGCTTCGCGTTGTTCTGCACCTAGCAGCTGGACGCTCACCGTGTCAGCTCCTGCATCCTGACTTCAGCCACGCCTGCCAGCACCCTGGAACACCTGCAAGGGGAGAAAGGAAGAGAATAGGAGAAGAAAAGCCCTTACCTGCTAAATCTGCATCCCGGAGTCATTTCTCCAACGGCCCTGAAAAGGAAGACATCATTTTAAAGGCATTTTGTTTCGATCGCTGCAGCGCTGCATTTTACTCACCTTTGCAAGGCGCTTCCATCTTCAGCAGCGATCTTCCGGATTCAGCTACGCCCCGGCGCCTAGAGGAAAAAAGACAAGAACAAAGGTGAGAGGGAGAAAAGGTATAAGGAAAGCTCAGTTTCCTTTTAAGTCTTACCTGTTGGATTATTCCCACTGCATTTCGGGTCCTGCCGCTTCCTGGCATCTCCGGACCCCGGCCCCTATGGGGAAAAAAGACAAAGACATTGAATGAGCGAATGCAAAGACATTACCTGAGCGCTCATCCAGAACTGTTTCACTTCGGGTCGGCGCCATATCTCCGGCACTCCGAACCCCGGCCCCTAAGGGGAAAAAGACATAAGCATTAGCGCTTGCTGCAATTAGACAACGAACATTATTATTAAGCTTGAACTTTTGAACAGAACTTTTACAGCGCCTTACCTGAACAGTCAAGCTTACCTGAACTCCCATCAATCCTCAATTCAGTGAAGTAACTGGGTTTCAACGCGCCCCTGCATCAGAAGCAGGATGGAGAGCTCATCCTTCCAAACCCTAAATTGAGGCTTCATGGGGAATCGTGGAGGAGGTATCGTGGAGGTTTGGAAGGGAGTGGGAGGCTTGAGCATTGTTCCACAGTTGGTAATACTCCCTTTTCACGCACAGGAGGGTATCCAACGAGCCAGGGAAGCCAGAATAGAGGGGCCCTTCCTGTCCATATTCAGAGTTCTGCGCCTTCGACGCCGCGCCTCCGTGGGAACCAGGTGAGCGTTACACTGCTCTTTCTCTTATACTCATCTTCCTTCAATCTTTTTTCTCGTTCCCTGTCTTTTCGATCTTGTTCGTCCTGATCTACAAGTTTGTCTCACTTCCTCAATGCTTTTCCCATCAAGCTTGTATAATATCTGTCCTCCCATCCATTCGTTCTACACAACCATTCGCTCATCGGCTTTATCCTAGTCTCCTTTCCATCTCTTAATCTCTCGTTCTATTTCTGCCGATACATTTGATCGCTCACTTTTCCTTTTTTTGTATGATCTTGAAGATCTCTTCTTTTCTCTTACTCACTTCTGGACCATCACTACTGTTATCAGTGGGCGGTTTGTATATCGGATTACTATACCCCGTTGCCGCTTTCAGTTCCTTTAAAGGATACAGCCCTACATATTCTGTACTAGCGCCTTTTACTTCAGGCGAAGCAAGGGGAACTGAAGGCTCGGCACCTGCCTCCTTACACTGGTTAAGCATCCACTCATCGGGTAGCAGATCGTCCCTCTCTTCCTGATACATTTTCCAAAGCTCTAAAAGGGCTAGCCTTTTCTCCAATGTCTTCCCTGTGTACGCAGCATGCAAGTATGTGGTCATGTGTTACAGTACTGATTTTGACAAAGATCCCCCTTTCGGCCATGGCATGAACATCTTATCTGCTGTGCCTTTCACACACTCCACACTATACTGTTTGCGCTTGGGCATGTGCTTTGGCAATGTCTTACATAAATGAATCAGAGGAGTGTCTCCCATTGTGATGACTTTCAACTGACTGTCAATACTTACCAGACCTTATAAAGTACCTTCACCAAAACAACAAATATGAGCACTCCAACAATTGCTGCTCAGACCTTTATTTTTCAATGATCTCTGTCTACCTCTGGATTGGTACCAACCACTTCCCAAGATAGATTGTATAACTCCTTGACCTTATCTCAATTCTTCACAACATGTATCATTTTTTAGACACCTTTGCTTCACACAAATACACAAACAGACTAGTCGACTTTGCACATAAAATCCTTGGTAATCACATTTTTTCCTTCTGCCCTAATCAAATACTCTGATCACAAAGTTTAGCTCATCCCCTTATATGGACCTGTCCATATGTAGCCTAATTATCCCAACTGGGATGTGAGCCAACCTCTTCTAGACCCCCATGGGTCAGGACTCTTGGTGCTTATCTTTATCTCTATCTCTACATAATTTTTCCCATTACTCCCGTTACTATTGTTACTTTCATTACTTTTGTTACTTTCGTTACTTTCTTAAAAATGACCACAATTCAGTCCCCTTAGTTTGCCATTCCCCTCAGTCTACTCACCATTTGCTCGGTTGGCTTGAGGCCTTTGGTATCGTCTCCTCCTCTTAACCTACCACTTCTGTCTTTCTGTCCTCAAGGCGCCTGTGAAAACCAGGTAGGGATTTCGTGAAAGATGGAGCCCGCCCACAGTCTCGGTTCGTCTTGCAACATTTATATTCGGCCGATTTCCACAGGAATACCTGCGATCATCGGCTTAATGGCAGAGGATGTCTGATCGTCCGAAATACTGGAGTTAGTTAGTAGATTGGTCTTTAACCATCCTACAACTGCTACCACGTGAGCCTATGGCCCTTTAATAGGTAGCAGATTGTGTAGTAGATGGGATGCAGAGTAACTCGTACACCAAATAAACCAACTCAGGAAGAAGGCAAAGTCTTTTTCTTCTGTTTTATTATCAATTGTCTAACAGGGAGTTACAATGGACATCAATGGACACCGCACAGCATAATTTCATTCTGCTCAACTCTACTTATTTAAAAAGAAATTATACTTATACAGTAAAAACTTGTCATATGTTTCATCATACTACGTGGCAAACAAGAAAAACCTACACAGGACGGTGATACGTTCAAGGGGAAAATCTAGTTATATTTTCTGTAGGGCATAGGATTGTGATTCGGTCTCTACAGTCAGGTGGACAACTTATGCCCACCCCTAATGCAAGTCATCTTCAACATTTATTAAGTACACTGTATATCATTGGCTATCAAAATATAAGGCTCTTTGTTTTGCAGCCTTTTGTAATTGGTTGGCACGCTCGTGCCCTTCTGGAACATTCGGCTCACTAGCAGCATGTAAGCTAGCACCCGAGGTGCCAGGAGGTGGACTTGACCATGTCTCCCCTCCCAATTAGCCCAACATCTCTCATCACCCATGCTATCTGGCACGCGGACTGTCTTTGAACTTGGCCTTCCAATGTATCCTTGCCTCTGAGAATATAAGGGAGTGTGATCATGCTTCTGCAAATCCTATTTCCATCCTTGGCTCACGTGACAGGAGTCCACGATTCTGATCAATTTAAAGCATTTAATTGTCTGAAATAAATGAACTTTGCAGGCATGGTGTTCTTTCTTTGCACCTTGACAAGATATGATTCGGCTACTCACGTTCACTGTCTACAGGAATAGATAACCAGTTCTTGGCTGCTCCAGCCTTTGACACCATGCCAGACAGCCTTATCAGTCTTTCCATGATTGCCAGCTACTTTCCTGCCGGACACAGTTTTCAGCCATCTTCTCTATGGGCTTTTGGGCTTACTAAAGTTGTGACACCGACGTCCAGATTCTATATGATGGCGGCACCGCCTGCAGTCTATTCACTACGCATAGCTTCTATGATCACTTAGTATGCTTGTGTTGCTGCGTCTGTACAGTTATTAAAGGGCCCGCATTTTCTGCAGTGCTTCTCACACGTGCAATCTTCATTTCGCATATGAAAGTTTACTCAATTCTTTACTTCGTCGTCAGATTCCATAAGGTCTATGCATCCTCCTCGTCAACCACTCTTCTCAGTGCATCACGCTGATCTCTTGTGTGACGTCATCCAACTTCTCTTTCTTTCATCTTCACATTCCTTCAGGAATCTCTCCCAAGAGATTGTCATTTCTATGGGGGTACATCAGATAAGGTTTCCTCAATGGATACCTTTTCTCAAAGACTCTCCTTGGACTGGTCACAGTCACTGGTGTCAAACATGGCACGATCTCTGGCTTCCAGCATATAGGCATGAAGTGGGCAGGACTTCCTGCAGGGGCACTCAGCTGGTCCTCCACAGATGGACACAATTTGTTCCTAAAGAAGGCTACAAAGGGTCAGCGAGGACGTCCCTCTGGAGTTCTGCTTATGAGTTTCGATACAACACTCTGGACACATTTGCAGAAATGGCCAACAAATTGTGATGTTATTCTTGAAGTAACTATGCTATGGGACACAGAGTTTATTCTTTGTGTTCGTGTATATTGAAATGCCATTACCTCTGAATTATCTATTTCTGACCATTAATGCACTCCTAAAGGATTGGTACAACTGTACTAGTTCTAATTGGGTCATTATAGCTGGGGACTTTTTGTGTAAAAACAATTAAAATCTTAAAATGATGCCCTCTACATCTATGCAAAGGGGCCAGGCGGGGTCTGATCTAATGGCAGCATGGGACTTACACAAAGCAACAGCAATATACCAGGTGACCTCCAGGCTAGACAGACCTGGTATATAGGCCCTTCTTGTAGTACTATTGATTATACATTCATTCCTCTGGAACCCTTCACAAGCAAATAATCTGTCTATTCTGAGTAATGACGATCATGCAACATTAGAATTATCCCTAGACATACCCAAATAGAAGCTGCTAATGGGGTTAAACATGACACATATTATGGTACATAATTCTAGGAATAGACTGATATGGACAACAAATTCCGAAAAACATAGCACTACACTGGCTTATTTTTATTGAATCAGGTGCTTGTTACATACATTTCATGAATTATAACAATGTAATTGATGGAATTAGGCAAGGTTTATGCAAAAAGACGCATTCAACTAGGCCTATTATTACTGGGTTATCCAAGAACCATGTTTTTGACCAAATGGTACAAGATACAAAACAATACATTTGACAAGGTATATGTAAATTGGCCAGAAAATGGGGGAGACACACAATCAGTTTTCTTGGGGCAGACAACAACTTCTGACTCCTTACAACAATTGAATTAAGCAGCACAAGGTCCACTTGCACAATAGGGACAGTGAAAGGATGCTTGCTATCATTGCTGGGGAAAACATTGACCAGTTTTGAATTCTTACACATGATATGGGAAAATGCCAATAGTGTTACAGTTAAATCCCAGCTCTGAAAAAGTGTGGTCTTCCTTTTAGACAGGCAAATTTGGCCACAGTTGTTAAGAGCACTTTGATAAAGACCTTGTTCGGAAAAAAACAATCGTCCCTAAGGATATTGAATCTACTATTGTGATGTCTAAGAGATCCAGAGCGAAAGGACCTGATGGTTTAGGCACTCTATCAATAAGTGCAATCTTTTCATCCCTAGTCCTTAAAGATTTGGAAAAATGGGTTCTGGATTGACAATATAATATCACAGTACCAATCTGGCTTTAGGAAAGGCATCAGTATGCTCTAAATGGTCTCTTAGTGAGTATTTTACAGGGACAGGCTGCACTAAAGGGTGGCAATCCCATGCATATGGCCTGCAAATCTGATTGTGTTTACATTATGAAATCTCTTTGTAACAATCTATCTAAACCCTGTAGACACCTGAACTTTTGGTTCAGCCCTCAACTTAGAGATCTACGCAAAGCCAAAATAAACACTGAGGCACACTGGGAAGGCCATCCCACAGACATTAACAAAAATACTCTGATTACAGCATCAACCGCCTATGAAGATGCGATATTCTTAGCAAAAAAAAAAGATATATACAATAAGCGCATCTCTCAGGCTGAATCCAACACTAAAGAGCTCTTTAAGATCCTCAAAGAACTAGAATCTCCAATAGCCCCGATAGACAACTGCATCACTGACACCACATGGTGTTCTAATATTCAAAAAGCGCTTGTTAAGAAAATATCCACCTTACAGACTAAAATCAATACTAAAAAAAACAGCCTACCGCTAGACCACACTTCCAATCCCTTCACCAATAATATCTCTCCACCTGCACATGTTGTTAAACCATTCCATTTCTCTCCACTATCCATCTGGGAAGTGGAAAACATAATCAGAAAGATTAAACAATCCAACTGTCAAGGTGATGAATGCCCGGTTCCAGTCATCAAAGAGGCCGCTCGCGAACTAACTCCCATCATCAACTCCTTTTTTAATGCCTCCTTCAAATTGGGGATGGTCCCTGACAACCTCAATGACACATGAATCATCCCTCTAATCAAAAAACCAACCCTCGACCCTAACAACCCTGCCAATTACAGACCCATCACCACTGTGTCCTTTTTACGAAAAATTTTGGACCATGCAGCATATCTTCAAATACAGGCTTATTTATAATCTAATAACCTCTTGGGCCTCCGTCAATCAGGCATTCGACCTAGACAAAGAACAGAAACTGCCCATACCGACTTAAAAACGCAAATCGAGGACTTAAAAGATAAGGGTAAACTGGCCCTGTTTGAACCTTTGGCAGCTTTTGATTTGGTGGACCATCAAATCCTCTGCCAACAACCCAAAACTGCTGACCATTTCTCAAATGAAGCCGCCTCCTGGATTAAATCCTTCCTGGCAAACAGAACCATGAGTGTCTTCTCACCCACTGCTTCTGCTGAACCATTACCAGTACTGTGTGGGTTCCCACAGGGGTTGTGTGTTTCCACCACCCTTTACAACGTGTTTACAAAGCCACTCTTTGATATCCTTAACTCTCTGGGTGTCACGTACACTAATTACGCGGATGACACCCAGATACTCATCCCTATCATGGGTGACCATGTATCTGACTCAAAAGCTCTTAACAAGGTCTACACTGTAATCCAGGCCTGGATGGCTCACAATGGGCTTTGCTTGAATGACGAAAAAACTGAGCTACTAATCCTAGGCTCACGTTTTAGATTGAACAAATTGGACTCAGCCTTTTGAAGAATTTAGTATCGATGGACACTCCATCTAGGTGTCTAATGATACTAAAACTCTTGGTATCTATCTTGATTCCACCTTATCTCTCACCAGACAAACTAATGCTGTTGCCTCAGCCGTAGCCTATTCCTGCAAACTCATAACAGCATGTCGACCTTTTCTCACTGCTACTAATTGCATCATTCTTTCTAGAACCCTCATAATGTCTAAAATTGACTACTGCAATGCTCTCTGTCTTGGTACCAGTCTTAGGAACATAAATAAACTACAGGTAACTCAGAACAACGCCATTAGGGCTGCCCTCAACATTCCTAGGAAATCACACATATTGGACACCAGACAGTGCCTCCGCTGGCTCCCTGTTGACCAAAGAATAGCCTTGAAAACTCTTGCTCTGACTTACAAGTGCCAATCGAACGGCGCCCCTGAATACCTTGTCAGCCGCTTTTCGGTTCACACATCTAATCGTCCGCTGAGATCTACCTAAGTTCACACTCTGCGCATACCCAGATGTAAACTGTAAAAAGCAGGGGGTGCCAGCTTCCCTGTCTTGGCAGCCAAACTATGGAACACCATCCCAAATACATTGAGAACCGAGCCCTCATTCCACTATTTCAATCATAAGGTCAAGAAATGGCTCCTTGAGCTGGATCTAGCCGCCGCTCACTCATAATTGCTATTATCAGTATAATGCCTGTATGTTATCTCTGTAAACTGTATTCCTTTTGTAATTTATGCGTCACCAAGAATCTATGTTGTAATTTGTAACCTATGTAAATCAAGATATGCCCCAGATGTCTACGGCTGGGTTGCGCTATATAAATAAATAAAAATACAAAATACAGATACAAGAAATCACAATAAATACATATATAAATAAATAATTGCTATACGTAGTACTTTGGAGCGCATGACTATTTCTGTAGAGACCCATTTTGTTTTTCATTTCATATTCAGAATGATACCATACAATGTATCGCCTGCCACAACATTCAGCAAAAGGCCAGTTGGGTAAGCTTAAGTAAGTAGCTGACTTGGAACTCACTGCCACCATGTTTGCCCTTGAAGAGGAACCGTTTAAGAACAATTTCACTGCTTTACTTTCTTTTTTACTTCTTTTTCTTCTCTAGACGAGGAGAAATTATTCCCTTAATTCAGTGGTTAAAGTAAGCAGAAACGGTCAGGAGCAGTGTTCCACTACTTTTATTTTTCCCTGTTAGCAGTTTCACTACTTTTTGCACCCTTTTTCACCATCCTGGGACTGTTCTTTGTGAAGTTTAAGCACACTTCTCCACTTTACAACCGAGTAGCAGTTACGGCTAAACTGAAATCTATTTCTACTCAATTGGCCTGTAACCTGGCATGCCTGCAACCCTTGAAATTGTTTTGCATGCTGCTCCCTTCCTGCCCACTCTGTCCCTTGTTAGGGTCACAGTTCCACTACTTGTTTTTGGTGCACTTCTACCACTGCCTTAATTGAAGTTGCGAAGAATGTGCTAGGACTTTCTTTGAGTTTTATGTTGCGCCTGTGTTTCCATTGTGTTCATATTACCATTCGGTTCTGCCGACTGTCCAGTGATCACTTACATTTGTTTTACACATTGTATAGACACATTTTATATGCATATGATATACTTTTGTTACTCAAGTATTATGCAATGGCATTTCCTTTTTATTTCGTTGTGCCATTATAATTCACAAAACATAAATATGTTTTTTTGCTCAAATTACACGTGAGAACCTGTCATAGATTTATGGCCCCATACATGTAATTATATGCACGGAAAATAGTGTATTTGCGCATGCAACTGCACGGAAATCCGGCTTTGTCGATTCATGGAATCAAATGCGCAGTGCTTTTCCTGGACTTGCGTGGAGTTCGCTGTGGCTCGCACATCTCTGCGAGTGGAGGAATGCCTTGCACGAGACTCCAAGCAGAGTGGGAGCCAGGCCTACACAGCAACCAAAATAGGGGCGGGACATGCAGAATGATGAATAACATGTGAAAATGTGGACATGTTGAAGGACGTTCCATGGTCAACCAATCACACGCCCATACCAGCGCAAATATATAGGTATTCATGGATTTGAACTCTGAACGTCAGGCCGTGAAAAAGTTCACACTCATCCTGGTACACTTCTGCCACCTGGTAGCAGGCATAAATGTCAACGCCCATCTATAAAGCATACAATACACACCAAACAAAACGTATGCAGCCACGATGAATCCAGCATTTGTCAGAGCGATCGTGCACAGACACTGCAGGAGGAGGAGGATGGCCAGGGCCCACGTCTTTAACCCACGTACCATCCTTTTTGGAATGCCGGATGACCAGGTCTAAGGCAGGTACAGGTTCCCCCCCATATCATCCTCAACCTGGTCAGGGAGTGGGAAGATTGGCTAACATCATCCACCATTTAGTCCAAGGCCCTTAGCCCTCTACAAAAAGTGCTCACTGCCTTAAATTTCATGGCAACTGTGTCCTTCCAGCGGACCACTGCCATAGTAGGCAGTATCCCCCAGGCCACACAGTCACGCTGCCTACACCAGGTGCTGGCATGTATAACTTTACAACCATCTGTACGCTGCCACATCTAAATGCCAAAAATACTGGCAGAAAGGCAAATGGTAATGCAGGATTTCTATGCTGGCGCGCTTCCAGCAAGTATTCTTGTTGCTGTGAAGGCAAAAGCAGTGGTGTCAGGATACATATGTAACATACAGCCAATATGGAGACAATGCACCCCATATCAAAAGAGGACACAATTGACAAGTGAGACAAAGTGTTCAACACACCCAAATGGCCAATGTCACAGATGTAGCTAGTAACATAGCCAATCCATAGTAAAATCAACAGTGAGGCATGACCATAAACAGCTTGTCACTGCACCATTCATCAACACATTCACAGAAACTGCAAAGAACAGTGTACATGTAGTACACCAAAAACAACACATCACAATAGACTAACTCTCTTATGACTGTCACATGGACAACTGTACTGCATGTAGACACCAAACCACACACATGAGAACACAAGTCATAAGGCATAGTACTACCTTGCAGCCAATTAACCCATGCAAGGAAAGCCCTGTACCCACAATGCATGTTACACAACAAAAAACACATACACTGGCCAACCCATTCCCTGCCCGCAACAATGCACACAATACACTTTGACATCAAAGTAGTCATGCTGATTATGAACAACAAAAGAGCACCAAAAGTGCACTGCCGTAGAAATGCACATCTTTCCTGTTTCCTGCCCATGCTTACGACTGCAAGTATCCCCTCTATCCCACCACCCATCACACCATGACAAATGGATCTGCAGAGAATGACAAATCAATATGAGTGCAGCAAACACAAGAATGCACCCAAACACACAGCAATATGTGCCCCCCTGAGTGACATGCAAATAATGCAAACAACACCTCACATGTCGACCATCAACATGTGTCCTGGCACACATGCAGCCAGAACTGCACACTGCATGCAAATCCAACACACAAAACACAAACACTGACAAACACCCTCCCATATCCCACACAGGGAGTGCCCTGAACCCCGAGTGCCATGCAGTGAATGGCTATGTCACACCTACCCCATTACCAAGCTGATGGCATATACTACACACGCATCTGGCCACAGTCATCATGACAATGATCGGACCCACAACATGTATATCATTGAGACGAATAAAAGGCTGGATCACCCTGGAAGTATTTCCTATGCCATGACATGGCATGCCATTATCAGCATAGCACTGGGACAGTGCAGTGAACACTGGCAGGGGAGCCGATGATGCGAAGCCAAAGAACGTTTGAACCCATATTGCACTGAAGACAGGATCTTGCAGAAGGCAGCACTTCACAGAAGCAGATATTAGACCGGACTGCTGTGCACCAAGGTAACCGGCATGAAACACACAAGCAACATGACAAATCAATGAGAAACAGAGACAAGAGACAAATGCACATAAAAGGGAGCAGGAAACTGGAAAGTGCAAGGTAATTCAGACTTCACTGCAACTTGATTGCATCGGGTCAAATTAATCAAATGTAGCATTAACATGCACCCAGCAGCTGTCCCTTCTCAATGTAGTGTGCCTGGTGGCTGTAGACAACGTAGCATCCCAAACATGTGCAATAATGATGTCATGTGTATGGATTATTCTTTGGTCTGCACAACAAGAATGGCGAACCATGACCAAGAAAGGCTAAATCGTGTCTTTAGGGTACAATAATCAATATTTTTGAATCATTGTATGGGACGCCATGTGTCAGGCAATACACATGTGAAAAGTGCAAGGAAACACATACCACCACAACCATCAACACGTGCCTCAGCCCACAAACAGCTGGCCCTGCGACCCTCCTGACAACTCACCAGGAAAGGCCCTACAGAGATCGCCCACCTACAACTATGATCCTGAAACCTGTGGCACTATGATAAAAAGTGTGAAAACAGCATGCACAGACACATGAGCATAACACAACCATGTGACACATGCACCCATTCCCCACAAAACAAGCCAAACAAAAGTGAAAGCACACAGTGCCAGACTCCCTGCTAAACACCACACCACAAGTGACACTTGAGTACCCTTCACTTACCTACACATGATAGCCACCTGGCCTGCATACACTGCATCCAACTGGGAAACACATCCTCAAATTGTAAAGACATGCATTGCAACAACCTAAAGACAGTGGACATCCATGACAACCATTTAGGGAATCAGAAAACAGGCATAGATCACCCAGTGTAGAAGGACCACAGGCTGCAATAGCGAGGCAGGACCAGTGGTCGAAGTGTATGAAAAGAAGTAGTGAACTATGTTCCCTACTGGCGTGCACCGCTCCCCACAAACCCCAACACCACACACCCTCCCACACACACACCCTCCTACACATAATACAAACCCCAAAACACATGCCCCTGCTGTTTAAGGGAATCCTCAGTGCAGTGCACTGAAAGTGAAAGTTTCAACTTCTTCCTACACTTTTATTTGATAACTAAACCATTCCAGAACGATTTCTTTTTAAAATAAAAGTATAGGAGCTGTAAAACTGAATTAAAAGAAGTAGATGAGCACCGCTCCCGACCGCTTCCACCCACTTCGACCACTGGACAGGACACATATTGAGAATTTCCTAGGAGTGGAGAGTAGCACAACATAGAGAGAGAAAGAGAGTGAGGGAGGGACAAGTGAAAACTGTAGCAAGGAGTGCACTGTCTGGAGTGGAGACCGGTATGGACAAGCCCAACTTCACTGTAGGTGAGGGCACATAGAAGTCGACCTAGGGAGACGATAATGATATGAATACCTCCAGAAGTACCATCATTGCATGAGATCACGGAAGGCACAAAGAAAGAAAATATCCACACGTAGAGGCCATGAAGGACAAAAGTGGTGGGTGGTGAAGGACAAACTGGCAAATAATAGGCACATGTGCAGGGTCAAACAGAAGCCCAATCTCACACAATCCAAGGCAAAAACCCACCATGGCATGCATTACACAACATGACACATGTACCCCACTTCCACACAAATAAGACACTGAAAGAATATACCCCTACCATACATCAACCAACATATACCCCTATTGGACAACACAGCAAATGGACATGCAGCTGTGCATTTACCCCCAACATACCATGCCCCCTGAGTGAGACTGTCCCAGTAAGTGTGCATGGATTCCAGGGCTCACTTGAAGCTGACATAGGGACACCAGATAAAGCCAAGCGGTGGGAAGTGGAGGATGTCAGACATGATGCAATTGCCTCGATGCAATTTATTTATTTATTTATTGTTCATGTGTTAGGTGCTTATACAGCAAGTAAAATACGGTTTCAAAGTGCCCACAGGGCAAAGGGAGGGAACAGGAAAGTGGAGCACAATAAAAAACATAATATTTAAAAGCAGTGGAAGGGAAAAGGAAAAGAAAATGATAAACCTACTATACCTTGTGAGTTTTCAGAATGTGCAAGTGCAACAAGGAAAAGGGTAGAAGGGGTAAGTGCTGAGTTGTCTGGGCTCATGGGTGAGCCACAGATTAAGTGCATGGTAAGGTGAGCACTACACGGACAGAGCCATGTTAGGAGTAAGTGCAAGCCTCCAGGGCAGAGGGTGTGCCAAGGAAAGTGCGGAGGGTAGACAAGAGCTGGGTGATTGGGTGTGGGAGGTGATGCATATGATGCATAAGGGCCCAGGATACCAATCACAGCAACTGAGAGATTAGCAGAGGATAGAAAAAGGGAAGGAGGAGGTAAAGAGGAAAGTCTTGAGGAGCTTCCGGAATTTGGGAACGTCCTGCTCAAGACGAAGTGGGGTGGGAGATGATCCATAGGAGGGAGCCAGCTGAGGAAAGGGATCGACCACCTACACTATGTTTATCAAATCGCTTTACACACAAAGAGTTAGTGACAGAGGAACGTAATGGTCTAGAGTGAGAGTATTTAGTAGGATAAAGTTGAAGATAATTTGGTCTCCGGGTCTAGACATGGATGATGCAGAGGATGAGGATGAATTTATTCTGTGCAGTAACCAGGAGCCTCCTGGGGCTGGGGCAGGTGTTTTACCACCACTTCCCTGACCACCTGTGGCTGGGGCAGGTGTTTCACCATTACGACATAGATGTGTGATCCAGCAAGGCTCAAATGTACCCCAAACGGGAAAATATGCGGTACACGATACGCAGTGACACCCAATAACACAAAAAGTGCATACGCTGTAAAAGCAAGGAAATATTGAGGCTGAGTACCACAAAAGGAAATACACCAAACACAAGCTATAAATATCCACAAATCTTTAATTCTGGGTAGTTACAAAGAAACACAGATCTGATACAGCTAGCTATCTGGCTCTCGACACCCCGCAATGAGTACCAGCCCATCCGAGTGAGGAAGGAGAGTGCTGGATATTTAAACATTTACATTTTTTCTACATTTCCTACAATATTGTATTGTCCAGCCCCTCTACAGGTTAATAATCTGCGGTCTAGAGTTCGTGCCGAGTTCACATATAGCTCATACAATAATATGCACATGGATTACATAGGTTTGTGTTTCCAACAAGTTACAATGGCGAAGTGTATTCCTGGATTTAGCAGTGAGCCTTAGTACATATCCCTTCACAATGTAGTTCTGCCAGTGTCCACGCTCGACATTTACATAGTATTGTCCTAGATAAGTATTCGTGGATTAGGTTTGTTAATACAGATGATCCTAGGACAACAAGTCAAACTTGGTGCAAGGTCGCATTACCTAGCCTAAACAGTCGGCCCTCGGACAGTCTAACCATTAACAAGGCTCAGAGGTCGGGAAGGCTTGGTTGCAAGTTAAACACAGTCCACCATTTTAGAACGGAGAATTCACATACAAACAGAAATCAAAATGGCGGATGATTTCAAAATGGCGGCGAAGTCGATCCAAAATCGGAACCTTGCAACGTGGTTTTCTTCGCAGAGTGACTAGGCATAGGCCAATATAAATCAGAAGGAGGCACAATATGATTTCCCGTTTAACAACGTGACAACAGGAAACCTTCCAAAATTTAAAAAGAGGTACGTGATATGCAGTGGTACCCAATAACTCAAAAAGTGCATAAGCGACACCCAGAAAGCTCATGAAAAATGAAGAAAAAAAGGGGTACAAGATATGCAGTGGCAATCACAAACAGAAAAAGTGCGTATGCCACAGACCGTGTGCCTCAAAATAGGAAAAGAAAAAATGCACGTACTTGCAGAGGCACAGCACCCCAAAAAAACAGTACACTACCTGAAGGGAACCAATGGAATGCCCCCCCAAAATACAAGGAAATGACAATACCCCGTCTTCGTTCCTTCGTGCGCACAGCCAGTGATGTGTTTGCTTGTCCTTATGGATCCCCATCAATGCTGTGAGCTGCGTAGGGACGCTGCGTGCAGTGCTTGTCATGTGCTAGGGGTCGTTACTCTTCTGCTGCATGTCCAGTGGGCATGCCTGCTGCCCACCTGAACTGCAATGGGGGTGCCTGCTTTCCAGCCATTGCCTGTGCTCCTGTCTCTAGTCCTGTGGCCAGCTCAGCTGCTGTGGTGGACTCCCACGTTGACATACCACTACCACTGCTCCACAGCCCATCTGCAGGACCAGCCTACTCACCCACACCTGCCTCCGAGGTTGCCATGTCTGCACCATCTTCCATGGACCAGAGTGGCAACCCCTTGGCAGTGAGGTAGAGGGCTGTCAACTTCAGTGCAAAAGAAGTTGACATCCTGGTGGATGAAGTCCTGTCATACCAGTATGCCCTCTTCAACCCAGCGATGCAACACAGCAGGAAAGGGGGTCTCCAGATCTGGGAGGACATAACCTGTGAGTTGTGCATGTGCTTGCATGTTTGCAGTGACCCACTTACTTTTTCAGCATGTATGTTTCAGTGACAAACATCTGCATGCAGATCTTAGACAATGCTCCCCATGTGGGAAATCAGACATGTGTGGATTGGGAATGCACTGTAATTTGCATTGTGTGTTGTAGTACATTTTTGCAAACTGTGCACATGCAATGTTTCTTGTGTCTGAGATATGCCTGGATGGCAAGTGTGAAGGATGAGGGATTGTTTACCATGTCATGTGCATGCATGCTGCTCATGTGGTTGTGGCGACAATGGGAATGTGTGACTATGCATCACTCACTTCTGGATGTCGCTCATGCATTTGGATGTTCGGTGTAGCCAGGTTTGGGCATTGCAGTTTCCGTCACTGTGTGCACTTGGAGTGATGTGTGTGCATGCCATGTGAATGTGCTTGGGGCTATGGCATGCCACGTGTGCCTGTGTAATCGATGCATGTATGCATTGCATACACGCAGGATTGGTTGTGGGGGAGGCATGTTGTTTGATGTGATGGTGTGCATGTTGGCATGGGCTGTGAATGGTGCAAGTATGCTTGGCCACCGGTGGCCATGATTCCACTGTGTGTCTTGCCCACAATGTGTCCCTGGTGGTGGGCCACCACATCTGTGTTCACATCCTTTACGTTTGTGTATGTCATACCAGTTTGCTGCGTGCCCACCCATGTGCCCATGTGGCATGTCTCCAATGGATGTGCATCAGGTTGCAGTTCAGTCACGTTGACCTTCCCCTAGGGTTATGTGATTCATCCTGGTATTTGTCTGTGCACTGCCCACATTGTGTCTGGGTTGTTGCATCTGTTTGGATGTGGAATGAACGTCCATGTGGGTGGGTGTGGATGTTGTTGATTGTTCTATGGACTTTAATGTCCCTGTAATGTTGGTGATGCCATGCAGGTTTAGTTGCAGTACACTGATGTCGCTTTTCTGTGTCTCCTTTACCACCTTTGCTGCAGCTGATGAAGACGGCAGAAGCGGTGCTGTGGGGCATGGATATGGGGATCAATCCACCAGAGATAGGGGCAAGCCCCAACCACTCCCCTATGACAGCTCGTCTTCGTGGAGCGATGTGCTGAGTAGCGCCTGTACCATCGAGCGTGGATGCTAGGGGTAAATCCAAGGAGGTGGAAGGGGCCTCCCCAGCAGTGGTGGGACCGGGTGATGCAACAAAGGAGCCATCCATGGTGGTAGACACCCTGGAGTAATCCTGGTCGAACGATGGGGAAGCGGAGGAGGTGGCTTTGCAGCTCAGCCCATGGGGTCAGGTGGGGGTGTCGGGGTGGGAATGTTTGCTTCAATCCTGTCCCAGGGACATGAGGCTGTGCAGGCGACTGTGATGGTGCCTGTGCAAAATCCTTTCCGTGGGCAATCGGATACAGAACTGTGTACCTGCCAGGATGCCTCTACCCAGACTAGCATCCCGTTGTAGGCTGATCTGTGCATCTGGGATCAGGTTCTGCCCCTGCTAGCTGGGCTTTTGAGGCAGACTGTAGTCATTCACGACGACGAGACAGAAATCTACTCATAGTCTGCTTACCCATCATCACAATGAGCTTGACCGTGTTGTGTCCTTGTTGGCAGCTGGCCTGTTCCCTGGTGGACTCCGTGGACTCTTCACCACTGCAACCACCGCCTCAGCTTCTTCCTCTGTGCGCCAGTTATCCTTCGGGGTACCTTCCAGCCCACATACCAGCATGGCCCACTGTGCACTAGTCCCGCCCCCATCACCCAGTCTGGTGGAGCTTACATCCCAGCCAGAGATGGCAGTCACAGGTATGGCAGTTGAGGTGGCCACCATACCTACCCAGGCACTGACAGGGTCACAGGCAATGGAGGGACAGCAGACACTGCGGAGCAGCACAGGTGGTATACACCCATGAGGATCATCACAGGTCAGAGGGCATGCCAAGGGAGCATGCACAGGGCACAGTGGCAGCATGTGGTAACTAGGAGAAGGCGGTATGTTGCTGGGCCGACCACCCCAAGGGGGCAGGCGGAAAGCTTAAGGCTGTAGGATCATGTGGGAGCGCACCAAACCATATCTTCCATGTTCAGGAACTATGAAAGGCAGCTGGTGGCAGAGAGGCAGCGGGTATTCGCACAGAGCGTCATTCTAAATCAATCTGTCAGCCTCTGGCGCTCACAAGTGTGCGCATGGGTTGAAAGGCTGTCAGGTGAGTGTGAGTGTGTGTGTGTGTGTGTGTGTGTGTTGGAGGGTGATTGCTTGACCATGTGTGAGGAGATTTGGTGTGTGTTGTGCTGGGATTGGGGGTGGGTGGTGAAAGTTTGAGTTTTGGGGGGAACTCAAATTTGACATTAACCCCCTACACCCTAGCCACCAAATCTGCCGGCATATACCCCTGCTGCACATCAACCGCTCAAGTCCAGACACCACCCACCAGTTTAAGTCATTGTAACTTTCCTTTATGTGGGTGTAGGATTGACACCTATGGAAGCACAAGAACCCACTTTCTGCAATGGGAAGATAGCTTACATGTTCAATTTGAGAATGGCAGTAGACCTTACCACAAATCTTCCTAGATGTGCACCTTATTCCATTATCCAACACAGTAGCAGTTTCACACAAACTACGATGGCTCTGCAACACGATCAAAATTGGCTGAAGGTAAAGTGTGTTGCTTGTAGTTTGTTTTCTACTTTTGCAATTTTACAGTGTATAGTCAAAGTGAGGAACACCTAACACAAAGTAACCTACATGTAAATGTCACCAGGCATGCATAACCCAAACACGCCAACTTAATGTGCATTGTCAATCCAAGCAACCTAATTTAGATTAGCGTAACTGAATGTAATGTTTGTACTATTGTCCACAACCTGAGTATTTAATGTGATTTTGCAGAAGACAGTGTCTACGCATTAGCGCTTATCCTGCATCCTTGGACCCATGCTGAAGAACGGTACTAATCTGTGCATGTCATCACAGCAACCACAATTGAGAACCTGATTCATGGAAAAATGTGCATAGTTTGTTTGTTTGTTTGTTTATTTATTTATGTATAGAGCGCTGTAAACCCAGGGGTATCTGGGGGCATTACAATAATTTTCAGTTTCTTAGTTACATTGCCTACATTTCAAGGTTAAATTAAACACAAAGGTTACATAATGGGACTGCGCCAGATAATGCTTCAGTACATAATAAAACATACAATGTATACAATTATTTACAGAGATACAGATACAGCACAGGTACTCTTTACAGGGTCCTAGTTTCAGAAGGCTAAGGTTGTGGTAGATCTTTGGAGGTAAGCCAATGTTAAGTATTTTTTCCTAAAGTTTTAAAAGGATTGGTCTGCTCTTAAGGTTGCAGGTCAGGAGTTCCAGAGTTGGCCAACCGTAACAGGAAAGCTACTGCCGCCTGCTTTTTTCAGTTTGAATCTAGGGACTCTTAGGCAGAAGGAATTGGAAGTCCTCGTAGGTCATGTGGGGTTATTTCTGATGAATTGATCTGATAGGTATTGAGGGGCTGAGTTGTTGCGGCATTTGTAAGTCAGGGAGACTGTTTTGAGTTGTATTCTGTCCTTGATGGAAAGCCAGTTATTTTTCTGTCTGACGAGTGAGACATGTTGTCTTCTGGAGATGCTTAAGGCTGTTCTAAGTGCGTTGTTCTGAAGTATTTGAAGTTTATTGACAATGTAGTTGCTGGAACCTAGGTAAAGTGCATTGCAATAATCGAGTTTTGAAAGTATTAGAGTTCTAGCCAGCAGCTTTCAGTAGATAGAAAGGGTTACAGGCGTGGTTCAGCTTACAAGTGCAAGCGGTCGCCTATGCCATAGCATTGACTTGTTTATGCAAACTGAAAGCAGAGTCTAAGTAGAAACCCAAAAGTTTTTACCTCTTTAACCACCTTTATGTCGTTGCCGTCGATGTTGAAAGAGAGTTAGTGATTGCTAAGTTTCTTCAGATTGGCCGGTGCACCTAGAAGCAGTAGCTCAGTCTTCTCATCAATCAAACACAGACCATGTTTGGCCATCCAGGCCTGAATGATGAGATAGATTTTGTTAACCAGTGCTAAGATTTTGTCAAAGTCGCCTGTCAGAGGTATGAGGATCTGGGTGTCGTCTCCATAATTAGAGTAGGTGAAACCCAGAAGTTCTAAGTCACCAAATAAACACATTATACATCATAGGTGATACACAGGATCTCTGCGGTACTATGCATGTTACGGGTATTGGATCAGCTAATGCCGAAGATAAGAAAACTCTCATGGATGTGTTATTTAGGAAAGATTGCATCCATGCCGTTGCCTCGGTAGAAAAATGGGCCGCTGTAGACAAATGTTTGAAAAGCACCTTATGATCCACCAGCTCAAAAGCGGCTGACAAATCTAATAGGAGTAAGAGGGCAGGTTACCCTTTGCCTTTTAGGTCATCAATCTGGTTCTTCAGCTCAATCAAAGATGTTTTGGTGCCATGCTGGGGTCTGAAGCCAGATTGTAGAAGTCCTAGTAGATTGTTGGTCACTAAGTACGATTGTTTCTGGATATAGGCTGCTTTATCAATGATCTTCAATAGAAAGGGGACTGTTGTGATAGGTCTATAGTTTGTTGGGATGCTAGGGTCAAGGGAGGGTTTATTTAATAGTGGGAGTATCCATGAGTTCTTCAGGTTAGTGGGGACGGTGCAAGTGTGGAAAGACAGATTGATGAGAGTGGTGATGAACGGGGCTAGGTCGCTAGCAGTTTCTTTGATTGTGGATGCTGGGCGGGTATCTCCCTGCCATCTGGAAAGTTTGTGCGAGGCTATGATTTTTTCCACTTCTAAGGTGGACACATGGGTGAATATAAAAAGCGTTGTAGAGGTTTTGGAGTGTAGCGACAGGATTTCAAGGTGTTTGCTTGAGTATGGAGGTTACGTTTTTTTGTAGCTATTTGGTTTTGGAGCAGATAGAACCTCTTAGCTAATGCATTTTGGATCTTGGTGCACCAAGTTTTGTCCTTATTGCAATTGTCTGGTGCAGGGGTGGGAGATTACAGTTCTATTAAAATGACAAAGAGCTCCCTACTGCTAGAGTTAGCTTTATTGATCCTTTTGTTATATGTGTCGTGTTTAGCTTGAAGAATTTCAGATTTGTAGTTAGCTATGATTTTGAGTAAGTTATCTGCGTTAGCTGAAGTAGGGTTATTTTTCCAAGTGGTCCCCCATTTCCTTTTTTCATTTCGCAGGGCTTTAAGTTTGGCTGTAAACAAGGTGTTCAGGTGGGATCTTGTCTAAGGCTAGGGTGATAGTGTTGTTGTACAGTTCCACTAACACTTCCAGATCGGAGGAGCCAGGCATGGGATTTAGTGTTGGGTGTCCTGACCCACGTTTAAGCTATCATGCCACCACATTTGGTGCTGTGGGCTTAGAAAATTCAAGATGGCGGAAAACCCACATGTGCGCCGAAATCCAGGAAAGCTGCGCAGTTTGTGCGCACACTAAAATGGTTGCCTCACTTGCCACCCACCAGTGCGGGAATGAAAGGCCGGGTTGCCATGAGGGAAATGGGTTGCCAAAGGAAAAACAGTAGCGCCGGTTAGCTTCAAAGCGCTTTAAAACCACCATTGGACTACCCGCACAGTAGTCTGAAACCATTGGGAATGGAAATGCTGATTGCCAAATGCAACCTAGAATTGTGGGGAATTAATTTCTTAAATCCCAAAAATGGGTGCAGTACCAGTACTCACCACTATCCAAAAGCCGGCGTTTTAAAACCACTCTGTTTCCCTGAAGGCAAGTCAAAATGCCTATTTTCAAACATTGCAATATGTGCAAAATATTTACTGAACACCAGCAGACATTTGGCAGAATGGAGTTTTGTGTGCCTACAAAATCTGGGAAATGAAGATCATAAGACAAGGTTTATAACAAGACTGGCTGAGCTGTGGATTGGAGCAGTTTAAGTTGCACTGGATTTAAAGACACTAAAATCGAAAATGTTTAGATTAAATGAGTGACCTATGTTTGGTATCACATGCCTTTGTAACTGTTGAAATGTCATAGTTTTGCACTTAGACTCAGCATCCTAGCTGCATGTGTAAAATTGCAAGTTAAGTTAAAAAGCAACAAAAAAACCTGCCAGTTAGCTGAAGGTCTGGCTTAAGGAACTTGATTTTGCTTGACAGCTACCCCCATCAGGAGTGAAACTTGAGTCACCACTGTGTTCCCAGGCCAACCTTCCTTTTGCTGCCCACACTAAGGATATGCCATCTATCTGATAATTGAATTACCTGTGCTCTGCAGGAGAGTGAACAAAGCCCTCTTCACTCAGGCAAAGGTTTTTATTACCGCAGTCGTAAAATGTAGCTTCCTCTTGGCAGGAGCTGGGAGGGGCACTGCCTGTGAGAGCAAGCTGGCTTGGCAGAACTGGATTAACCAGTATTTCTACCTTGTGCTGAGAGAAAACCACACCCCTTTGTAGCCAGAATATTGTTTAGAAAAAGATTAATAACTCATGGTGCGGACATGTGAAAATTTTATAAATGATACCATAATTCTTGTGATTTTTCTGCCCACAGTTTAAGAGGTTTTTAGAACCGGTGGTTTGTACAGGGGGGTGTCAGCGGAAAAGTGGATATTACTCTAAATGTGTGCATGTTAAAAATCTGAAACTTCATCAGTTAATGTCCCTACTCCCTGCGCACATGTATGTAAAGTTGGGTCCATGTCAGAAATTGAAAAATCAGTTAAAAAGTCCATTATGTGCCATCTCTGAATGCAAGCTCCTAGAAAGAGCAGATTTGGACAGAGACATGGCTAAATTCAGCCACACCATGTATATGTAATTTCAAGCAACTGTGTAACTGTGAAATATGTCTTTTATTATCAAATAAAAAATGTGTGCAATCTGACAAGGGAGTGCCCTCTTGGCAAGCCATAAAATGACATCACTCTGACTCACAGTTCATTCCCCAATCAAGGGGAGGAATGAAAGCTGGACCAATGACAAGTGAGAGGGGCAAGTCTAGCGATGCAACACACACACCCACTCTCAAAAACACATAAAAGCAGAGAGTCAGGACAGATAGGGACCTTCAATTCCATCTGCAGCGGGACGCTCTGCCGGAAAAATCCATATTTACCTCCATCAACCTCCAGAAAACCAAACTAGAGACTTCAATCTATCCAGAACTAAGAGACCAGACCAGAGAGAAAGCAGTGCTGTACCCAGAGAGACCCAGACCAGCAGAGAGAGCTGACCCAGATCACTGTGAAGTGCAGAGGCCAGACCAGACCAGACCAGAGTCCAGTTTAAAACCCTGACCAGATCCGTGACGAGGCCCATTTAATTCAAGAATATAGTGTGAGTACATAGTAAAACTGTGTAGAACCCATCTCTTAGTTAAAATAATATAATTCAATCCATTTTTAACCTAAGTAGAACTGCAGCTTAGCAATTGTGTTATCCTGCCATCATTTTTAAAGCTGAAAAAGTGTGCGTTTAAAATTTCAAATCTGAAAAACGACCTTTATTCAATCGCTCATATCTCCGCAACCGTTTGTGCTAGAGACTTGCAGTAACTTTTATTTGGAAGCTGAGATCCTAGTCTTTCCTAGGACCCCAAAACGATAGAGATAGTCCTTGTGGTTCCTCTGTAATAGCGCTCGGCGCATCCGCGAATTTTACCGCGATTTGCAAATTTCTCCACATGTAAAATCAGCTGCTGCTTGCCTTCCATTTGCCAGAAAACCGTTTGCCTCATAAAAACTATCCCTGAATCATTGCAAGAGTGAGCATGAGCTAATATTAACTAGATACCACTCACCCTGAACCTCTGAAAGGGAATTAAAAGCCTTTTAGCATATTTTTTAATTCATTGCCAGCACATATCAAAGCAATTTGGGCCTGTGTTTTCAAACTTCTGTAGTTTAAGCTTGCTGGGGTGAACTGAATCACATTTGATTGCATTTCTGAGAACTGTGTGTTTTCCTTCCATTTCCTTACCTTGCATCAAGGGGGGGAGGGGATTGCCAGAGAAAAGTGATTACATTGTTTTGTTGAAATCATATCGAGTATTTCTATACTGCATTTCATTCATTCAACCTTGCATCCATTTGAACTCTATAAAGCATTTTGTACCACCTTCTTCTTTTGTTCCTATTCACCTGTGTGCTACCTTATCCATTTCATGTCAACTCCTTATTGATTATAGAGAAGCGTGTTAGTGCCAGATTCTCCGTTGTTAATCTTTATCATATCAGATTCAGAGGGTAATTCATAGAATCCAGCGCACAAGTAGCGCACGCGGCTGGCGCACAGCGTGCGCCTGCGATAGTCTGCGCCAGGCACGTGCGCTAAAACTGATTTCCGCGCACAGCGTATTCATGGATTTCATGCTCCCAAACCAGCCGTGGCGCAGAGAATCGCAGCGAGCCTGCAGCAGCGCCAGTAACGCCCCCAAGAACGCCCTCGCGCAAGGAAAAGCCATCAAAATTGCCAAATCATCGCTAAGGGCTGCGCTAACCCTGGACCACTTCACAGGGCAGGCAAACAAGGAAAGCAAAGCGGGCAATCTTCAAATCAGGAGTACGCGGGAAGTTCTACACGCGACTAGGCAGGGAACGTGAATTACAGGGGTATGCGGGAATTATCACACGCGAACAGCCAGGGAACGCGTATTACAGGGGTACGCGTGAAGTAGACCACGCGATAGGCCAGGGAACGTGTATTACAGGGGTACGCGTGAAGTAGAACACGCGATAGGCCAGGGAACGTGTATTACAGGGGTACGCGTGAAGTAGAACACGCGATAGGCCAGGGAACGTGTATTACAGGGGTACGCGGGAATTATCACACGCGAACAGCCAGGGTGCGTGTATTACAGGGGTAGCGGGAAGTTCAACACGCGATTGGCCAGGGTACGTGTATTACAGGGGTGCGTGGGAATTATCACACGCGAATAGGCTGGGTGGGCCCTCACAGGTGTACCCTGTACACCCTCCACGGCCCCTGCAGGCAGCCCACAAAACAGGGGACTACCCTGCACACCTGATCATGTCCCCCTGCACCCCCATCCACCAGGGGCACCCTCCACCAGGCCCCCACCCATGTCTCCCACCACCCCCACCCCCCAGCAGTGCAGGGGCACCTGCCAGCAGGCCCCCACCCATGTCTCCCACCACCCCCACCCCTCATCCACCAGGGGCACCCTCCACCAGGCCCCCACCCATGTCTCCCACCACCCCCACCCACCAGCACTGTGGGGCACGTGGCCAGCAGGCAGTCAGGCAGCAGCAGATGGCAGGTGGGAGCGTGCTCAGGGCTCTGGGGGACTGTAATTTGGCCTCCTGGCCAGGAGCGTGGTCTTTCGTGTTTGAACGCGTGGACAGCCTGATATGATTTTGCACGTGAAAACCCCACACTCAGCGAATCGCGCGAAAACCCGTCACCAGCATATGTGCGTCTATAGTTACCTGCACGTGCAGTGTCAAAGCGTGTGATTGGTGAAAATGGATCTACACGCAGGAGTGACAAAGCGTGTGATTGGTGAAAATGGATCTACACGCAGGAGTGACAAAGCGTGTGATTGGTGAAAAGTGAGCTACACGCAGGAGTGTCAAAGCGTGTGATTGGTGAAAAAGGATCCACACGCAGAAGTGTCAAAGCGTGTGATTGGTGAACATGGGCCAAGCACGTACACACCGTAAGTGACGCTGTACGTGTGGGCCTGTATATAAGGTAGTGTAGAACACCATTTCCTTGTACGTGCTTTTCGTGGAGAGCGAGTGGGTGAATTCTGTACTTCTTGTCGTTTCACACGCGATTTACTTCACGCCGTTTCCAGTTCGTACTCCCTGTTACCTCTGACAGCTTTTTCTCTTTTTCCTCTTGTACTGGTTTACCTGGGCCTGTTCCCTCAAACAGTGTCCCCTTCTACTGTTGTCCTGTCTCCTCAGACAGCGTACACATCTTCTTTTGGCGGGGGTGTTGCCAACCAAACGCGCTAATTTTTCACGCTCTTTTACCTGGCAGACGGTGAGTCACGCACGTATCTAACTTCTGTGCTTGCCCCGTGTGTAGCCTACCCCTTCAGAGGTCATTCTAGGCTGCGTGTGACACGCATACGTTCATTGTGTTACTGGATGCCACAGCGTAGTGCAGGGTTTTCCATCAGCACACGTGGTCTAGGAGGGGTATTGTGCACGTTCCTTAACTTTTCTGGGGTGCCTGTGCGTTGCGTGACCCGTCATCTTTCCCCAGGGGTGTCATATAGCCTTGCCACTGCACTAGGGTACGAATACCATCTGGTACCCAACCCCTTTGACACCCAATTGCCCAGGACAATTGTGCACACCGACTCCCATACGCACAATAACATCAGTGCCATGTTTGGGAGGCGTGCAAGCCGTAAGGGTGGCAAAGGTGGCCGAGCCACACGTGGTGGCCGTGGAGGATCCACTAGGGGACGTGGTTGTGACTTGCAGGGTGCCCCTGTCCCCCCCAGTCTGGAGGACCAGTCAGGGACACCCATGCCCCCCCCCCCCAGTTGAGGGTCATGTGGCTGATACCAACCCTGATCAGCCCTTGTCGGACCAGCCCATTGTGGCAGCAGACCTGTCCGAGGGTGATCCCATTGCTGACATCCAGGTCAGCAGGTCCACTGCACGTGCACCGGTGCACATTGGTGTCATCAGGGCACGCGCATCTATGCCAGATAGGTCATCTGCTGGCCCCCGTAGCCAGGGTGTGGCTCCATCCACCCCACCTCTCATACACCCTGCCAAGACTGTGTCGGTCCTAGTTCATGCACCTCAGATCAGGCCTGACCCCATCCCACTACCCCCAATGCCTGCACCTACTCCCATGCTGAGTGTGCAATCCCACACACCCAGTACTGAGTCCACCACGGCTCCTGCCCCTAGTGTCCACAGCGGCGTAGGACATTCTGGATCCCCACCCCCTTCCAAGCGCAAGAGGAAGAGTGCACGTCCGGCACAGGCTGATGCCCCAGGCACGGCTGCACAGTCCGGCCCATCAAGGAAGCCAAGCTTCACAGACGCCGAACTGAATGCACTTGTTCAGTATGTGTCAGATCATGATAGGGAAATGGTCATCGTTGCAGGGCCCAAGACCACACATGCCAGACGCCAGGCACACTGGCAGACCATTGCTGACAGAATAAGTGCCCTTGGAGTAGTGAGGCGCACAGCTAGTGATTGCCAGAAGCGCTGGAATGACCTTAAGCGCAGGGCAAAGGATAAGCTGGCCTCAAGTCATGCCGCAACCTTGGTGACTGGAGGTGGGTCCCCAGCACAGGAAATAGAACTCACACCACACGAGTCCGTAGCTGGATCCTACGTCACCGAGGGACAACTCCAAGGTGTGGGAGATCTCCCTGATTACGAGGCATCATCCGGTGAGTGCACATGCATGTGTGTATTATCCATGTGCATGGTGTGTGTGTGAAGCATACATGTTGGGTGCCTGTCAAGGGGGTGTGTGGCAGAGTTGATAGTGGCACCCATGTGCCTCATCCAGTATGTTCAGTGCAACACCATCTGCCCACAGCACTATCCCAACTGGCAACAGTGCACATATGGCCCTACACCATGGAAGTTGCCCTTGAATTGTCATTTTGTCACTACATTGTTGCTCATACTCCCCTGTCTATTCATCTGATGTCTTACATACCATTCCTATACTTTCCCCCAGCCAATCAAGTTTCATCTTCACATGCCTGACATGCAATGATACCACATGCTAATGCGTCCTCTGTATATAAATGCCAACCAACATGCTGTCATACTGTGGATGTTGCCTTGACATCCACCTCCTACCTGTGTGCTTTGGTACCGTCTGGTTTCGAGCCCCATTCCCTCACACTCCATGCTGCTCTTCATGGTCTATCTTCCCTGACTTCTACAGTTCAGACCATCGTGCCCTACTCACGACACCTGCTTGCTAACAGTCAAATGAGGGCACCCTGCCCTCCAATGCGACCCACCCTATTGCTGACAAGTGCATCTGAGCCTACTCAAAGCCAACTCTCACTGACATCTGCTCATACATGCCTTTGCCTGTCCCATAGACCCTTCACATGGTCCCTGTCCTCTCTCCTTGCTCCTCTTCCACCATCAATGGTGGGACCCGTTGGGGTGTACTCCTGGCCTCCTTCCAATCCTCAGAGGCCACAATTGATGTGCATGGTAATGGGAGCATCTCAGTCCAAGGCCCTTAGGCCAACCTCATTCTCCTTGAGAAATGCTACCCACATCTCATCAACTTCCTTTCCTCTCCTGCTGTCCCCCCTCCTCTCTCCTCATCAATCCTGCACTGCCTCCCTGCACCCTCCCATGATCCTTCTCCGCCTCCCACTCCAACTCCTACACATGCTGCACCTCTGATCTCTAGCACTCCCCGTAAGTCCTCCAAGGCTGTCAACCTCCTCCACAATTACACTCCTTTCACTGCGGCTGCATCAGGCATTCCTCCGATATCTGTCACTTACATGAGGTTATGCACCTTGACATCCTTGGTCTCATGGAAACATGTCTGACGGCCAGCTCTGTCTGCATCCTTCACACACTCCTACCTGATGTTCAGGAGACCCTCTCCTTGGCCCGCCACTACTGTGCAGGGGGGGTGTGCCCTTGGCTTCCCTGAGGGTATTCCTGCCACTGTCACTCCTACTTAGACCTACTCCACTCTGGAATGGCTTGTGTGACGTCTCTCTCTACCACACCTTGACATTCACAAACTGTGCGTACTGTGTCTGGGAAAACTGGTCAAATGTACTACTTCCTTTCTGAGTGTCCTCACCTCTCCTCCTCACTCATGTCCCCAGACACAGAAATCCTCTTCCTTGGTGCTGTACGCATCCACCTGCATGCTTGTTGACCCCCCCACGTGACCTTTCTGTGACCTCAGCAACTCCCTCTCACCCTCTAGACTCCCGTCTGTCCCTACTCATTCTGCAGGGCACACTCTTGATGCTCTGATCTCATCTGACTTTCCCCTCTCCGTCCATCTCTGCACTCCTCTCTCCTGGAGTGATCACATTCTCCTCTCCTCCCAGCTCACCCTCACCACCCCACAGGCAAAGCCACCCTCACCACTGTCACACACCTTCTTGGTATTCCAACCCATGAAGTGTGTGTCAGTCGAGGCTCATGCTGCCAAAATCTCCCCCCCATCCAGCTCCCCCTTAGGCTCACTCCCATCCTGACAGGGCCCACTCCATGCTCCACTCTATGTCAGGTACACTGGATGTCTTTGCCACGGTCATGACCACCTGTCTGAAGCCCCATGCCAATGCAGAGTCCTGGCATGACTCGGATCTTGTGAACCCAGACCACAGGTGCCGGGTGGCAGAGAGGGAATGTCCTGCATCATGCTCATCCTCTGGCAAACTGGCCTGCCACATGCTCCAAAGGCAATAGCGCCTCACCCTTTTCACCAAGATGAGATCCCCAATCCAAGGGCACATATCTGCGGCATGTGACAACTCTGCAGGACACATAGAAATCTGCAAGGACCTTGCCGAGCCAGATGCAGTGTGTACCTCCCCTGTCCCCTCCGAGCCCACAGCACTGCATGATTGTCTCTGTACCCCTATAGGCCACCCCCCCCGCACTTGTCTGCGCCTAACACCATCTGCCCTTGACGTTAAGTCCTACTTACCTTGTACAGCACTTCCAGCCGCCACTTCACCTTGCACTTCATTGTGCCACCCACCCCAGCACTTGCGTGACATGAATGACACCAGCACCAGTAGGATTGTTGACTGGCATCCCCTACTGCCCCACCACCCCTCAGTGCTCCGCTGTACCTTCATACATTTCTGGACCGGTGCTTCACGAATGCTATATGATTCCTTTACAGGTGATGGGGAGGTGGAATCTCATTGTTTACTGCATTTTGTTGATGTAGACAAGGCACTGTGCATCGTGGCCAATTCGGACTAGCAGATCCATGTACAACATGTTAACTTATTGATGTGATGATGCAATGTCAGGACCAGAGTGGTTGAAATCCAAAAAAGTTGCCCTCCTCTCCCTCTTCACTTGGTGGCTATGTCACATGCCATGTGTGTGATGGCATGTGCCTTTGACATGGCAATCACCGGCCAATGTGTGATGGCAGTGCTAGGCAGCATGGTGAGCAGGCGTTGCTCTCCAATCTGTACATTGTATGCCCTGAGCCTCCCCTACAGACCCAGTGATGGTGAATGCATAGGAGGTCTCCCAGTCATGTGGGACATGTGTCGTAGAACTACTGCCTCTGTTGTTCATCAGCCCTTGTTGCATGCCATGGTGCTAATGCCTGTTTCCATTTTTCTCTTTCATGTCTTTGCAGGGGACGAAGCACTTGTTGATGCTGGGGATGTGGTGGTTGAGCCGTCCCAGGAGGGCAACCCGGGCCGACCTTCCACAAGTGAGGGACGTGGTGTGTTTGTGGGTGAAAACCCACAAGTGCTGCAGGTCGTGCTGTCGAGGGGTGTCTCTGGGGGTTCCTCCCCCGAGCAGTATTCAGGTGTAGACTCGGAGGATGACACCTATGGGCAGTCGCAGGTGAGTGTTCTTGGGAGAGAATCTCCTCTGTCCGACCCACCTGCAGCCGGGCCATTGCCCTCAATGGGGATGTCAGTGTCGGCAGCTCAGCCTCCGGTGGTTACGGATGCAGGGCCACACCACACAATCTCTGATCCTGTTCCTGGGGCTGCAGATCAGAGAGGGAATGCAGTCCTGCAGCCTGAGGCCTTGCCGGCACAGCAAGGCGCAGTCCGCCTTGCCCCAGGCAGGTGTGGTGCCCGTCAACGTGGTGGCCGTATGCCACCTGGCAATACCGCTTGGGAGCAATCCATCTACGGTATGGCCAACCAACAGGCAGCATCATCCGAGATGATTGCACAGGCCATGGATAGGGTGGCCACTTCCATTGTCCCCCCAGAAAGGCTGATGGAGCGACTGGAGCAGGCTACAGAGTCCATCTGCCAGGCACACAGGGAGGATATGTTGGCGTCCAACAAGGACAGGCGGGCGGCACTGGCGACTCTGCGGGAATCACTTTCCATGGAGTCCCAGCACCACAGGGAAGGCCTGAGGGAAGAATTCCATCACCTCAGGTCGACCCTGTTAGAGCTTGAGGCTTCATCCCATAGAAGGACAGAGGAGCAGCTGGAGCGTCTGACACGGACGCTCTCGGCCGAGATGCAGGCAACTCGTGCGGAGGTCAGGTCATCCCGGAAGTTACTGCATGGGGACCTCCGCATGATTATAACCCAGAACCAGAACTACCAGACCCGCCTGCTTGCAGCCATGGAGGAGCAAACTCGTGCTTTGCGTGGGCTGCCTCCCATTGTCACACCATCTTCTGAGGCAGCTCCCCCACCTCCTGAGTCAGCTGCAGGGTCTGGCCAGAGCGATAGCGACTCATCTCCCACAACAGAGTAGCCGTGTGGGCCACGAGCCTATGGGGTGTTTTAGTTTCCCATGATCCACACAGGTGGATTGTGGCGTGCATCCTGTCCTCGGACCTCATAGGTGCCCCCCCCCCCCCCCCCGCCGGCCCTTTCATGGCCATTTTTTCTCAATTTTCTTTTTTCTTTTCCAAGAGTGTTGCCTTGTGTGGGTACCTGGGCATACACTGTATTGTGGCTGGGCACATGCAGGCTTGTCCTGAGTTTGGTATCGATGCTTGGGTAGCAGACATCCACACCCCTCCTGCTTCCGTTTCCATGGGCTTGCAAAGGGTGTGCCCAAGTGACAGCAAATTACACGGTGACATTGGACTCCCATGAGTTGTTGGCCAGTCCATAGTCAATACTGTGTAGACATTCATAGTGTACATTGTTGTTGCACCTAACTATGCATGATGGTTTGATATGTGCCTCCACTTACATATGTTGCTCATGTTTTGCAGGTATTTCACACAGTTCTTCACACGGGCATACTCTCTGGAGTCAGACTACATGTCGGTAGATGTGCACTGACACTTTTGCGTGGCGCCATCACTGTACATCTGGACGGTGAGGACATACCAGCAGAATCAGGTAATGAGACTACCATTGATTACATGCATTGTGTCTTGTTTGGGTGGGCTTCAGGGTGGGTTGGTGTGTAATTTGATTGAAATTACTCTTACACAGGTGTGTAGTAGTGGCTCCAGCGCGGTTAGCTGTTCAAGTGCGGCTATGTTCCATTTGGGGCACTGCTTTTTGTGACACCGGTGTCATGTTGTGATGGCCAGTTTGTTTGCTCTCACATACCATGACATGGTGTCCTCAGTGGCGGGACTGTGAAGGCAATGGGTGACATGGCAATGTTGTCATGTAGTGAATCGCCTGTGGCTATGCATATTTGATTGATGGAGTTGTGTCTTTTTGTTGTGATGCATTGCTGGTGTATGTGTAGGTAGGGGTGCACACATAGTGACACTTCCATGTTAACAATCTCAGGCTGATGTGTATCTGACAGTTTATTGTCAAGTAATTTTGTGACATTGTCAGGTAGTGTCATCATTGATTGTCAGATGGTATGTGCCAGAGCAGTGTGCACTAGCCAGCACTGTGATTCCTAGGTGAAGAAGTTGGCCACCAGTTGCGTACGGGCTGCCACCCCCCGTGCCCTTTCCCCTCCCATGCGCAGCGGGCGTGCATGTGGTTGTGGATGTGGGGGCACCACCATGTCCACGGGCAGGCCCCGGCGTGTTGCAACGTTGTGCAGGACACATGCTGCCACTATGATCCTGCACACTATTCGGGGAGCATATAACAGCTGCCCGCCAGAACGGTCAAGGGAGCGAAAGCGTGACTTCAGCACTCCGAATGTGCGCTCCACTATGCCCCGTGTTGCAATGTGGGCTGTGTTGTACCTTACCTCGGGTGGCGTGGTGGGGTTCCGGATTGGGGTCATCATGTGGGGGCTGATAGGGTAGGCACTGTCCCCTGCGGAGGTGGTGATGGGTATCATTAGTGGTGTTGTGTCATGACCCAGTATCTGACATGCATGCATGTGCAGTGGCATTCATGCTCACCAAGCAGCCATGTATCTCCATGCTGGCCAGCCTCTAGGTCCCGGCATAGGGTAGACATTCTGTAGATGAAGCTGTCGTGGGTGGACCCGGGATAGTTGGCATATACTGATGTGATTATTCCCTTGGCATTGCATACAACTTGCACGTTGATGGAATGCCAGTGCTTGCGGTTTCTATAGATGTGCTCTGTTGCCCTGGGTGGACGTAGAGCCACATGTGTGCAGTCAATTGCACCAAGCACTTTGGGGAATTGAGCCACACCATAGAATTCCTGGATGCACGTCCGCCTTTCTGCATGAGTCCTGGGGAGATATATGTGCCTGCGGACTGATGGCCGTGCAGTGATGATGTTCAAGACCTGGTGTAGGCAGCGTGACTGCGTGGCCTGTGACACACCACCCACTATGGCACTTGTCCGCTGAAAGGATCCAGTGGCCAAGAAGTGCAGTACATTCAGGACCTTCTGCAGGGGGCTGAGTGCTTGGGAGCACAGGGTGGGTGATGTGAGGTCATCCTCCCACTCACTGACCAGGTCCAGTATGATGTGTGCTGGAAACCTGTACCTCCCATACACCTGGTCATCAGGCATCCCGAATAGGCTGGTTCTGGGTGTGAATATTCTGGCCCTGACTCTCCTCCTCCTCCTCCTTTGGTAGCCCACTGCCACTGCTGCTAGGAACGGTATGTTCATCCTGGCATCTGGCTTGTTTATTGATAAGTGCGCAAATTAATGCCTTGCGCGTGTTCTAGGCGAGCGTGTGACCCTCGCACCCCTGGAATCTAGTTCCCACTCCAATAGCGTGTGGAAATTCCCACGCAGCAGGCATACAGGTGCGCTGACGTACTTGCGTGTGTAAGTGCCCGCGCACCCCTGAAATACACGTACATAGGCCAATGGCGTGTACGCGCACTTTCGGCCAATTACACGCGATGAAATACACGTACATAGGCCAATCGCGTGTACGCGCACTTTTGGCCAATTACACGCGATGTAATACACGTACATAGGCCAATCGCGTGTACGCGCACTTTTGGCCAATTACACGCGATGTAATACACGTACATAGGCCAATCGCGTGTATGCGCACTTTTGGCCAATTACACGCGATGACACTCTGACGTGCAGTATTTCCACGTGTGCTCCGTCATCACGTGCTGAGTGGGGAACGCCCGTGCGGATCACGTCAGACGCGCTTACGCGGTGAGGGACTCTGGTCCAATAGAATCGCGTATGCGTGCTGACGCACTTACGCGCTAAGGGCCTTTCCTCGGATTTCACGCTGACGTGCAGGAATTTCACGTGCCAAATCACTCCGTATCAAGCTGGCCACCCGAAAACACACGGAACACCACGCTCCTGCCCAGAAGGCCGAGTTACTGCCCCCACAGTGCCCTGAGCAGCCTCCCACGTGCTATCTGCTGCTGCCTGCCTGCCTGCCTGCCTGCTGCCACCGTGCCCTGCCATTTGGTGCCTGCACATCAGCCATCTGCAGGGGTCCAGTTGCTGTGTCCACCCCTGCTGGAACTGAAGACTCCCAACTGGTATTACATCGCTCCACAGCCCAGCCCCAGGACCCAGTTGCCCACCCACACCTGCCTCTGGGGTTGCCATGTCGGGCACTTCCACATCTGGCACCAGTGGCAACCCCAGGCCAGAGGGGCAGAGGGGCACCAGCTTCACTGCCACCGAAGTTGGTGTCCTGGTGGAGCATGTCCTGGGGCAGTATGATGCCCTCTTTGGATCGTCCCGCGCCAGCAAGGAAGGACGGGAGAGGATCTGGGCCGACTGTGTGGTTGCCATCAACGCGGAGGGGGTGGCAACCCGCAACGTCCAGAAGATCAAGAAGCGCTGGGAGGACTTGAGGTCCAGGACCCTTGTGAAGGCCCGGCGCCTCGTGGAGGGGGGCCGGGGCCGCATGAGTTCCATCCAGAAGAGGGTCCTGGAACGCGTACGCCCAGCGCTCCACGCCCAGGTCCTTGAGAGGGAGGCCCGTCTGGAGTTGAGCGGTAAGTGTGCAAGCATTACTGTGTGAGACAGGGCATGTTGCGGTGTGCTGGTTCTATGATACTTGCCTGTATGTGTGCCATGGGCCATGTATGCATGTATGTGTGCAGGGACATCATGGTAATGCATGTGCGACCAGTGATGTGTGACCCACATGGTTGTTGCATGTGTTGAAATGCGGCATGGGGAGCCCTATGCAGATTTAGGACATGAGAGCATGCCAGTCTCTGTACCTGGACATGGATGGGGGTGAAGGATGGGTGCTGATGCCAGGTACATATATGGTAGCCATGTCTGTGTGCCTGACCTGCGTGTCTGTGACTTGTGCATGCCATGGATGCATGACACATGTGTGTGACAATGCACAGATTCAGTGACGCACCCAACTTACCCTTGTTTCGCCTGTGTTCGTAGTGTTTGGGGCCAGATGGATGTAACTGAGGTGAAGTGTGTGCATGTGATATGCATGAGCCATGATGCATGTGAGTTACATATCATTGAATGTTTCAAGAGTCAATTGGACATGCATGGAAATGTGCATGGCATGCACCATGCCTGTTACTGTGTGTGTTTTGCCTGGACTGACCCATGTGTTGTGGAGGGACATGATGGAAGTGTACTTTGACAGGGGTGCTCATCTGCTATTGCTTCCTGTCTAGGGGACCATTTTACAGTAGCCTGATGCTTGTGTCCTTTGTCTCCCTCTACGCAGCGGCTAGTGAAGAAGAGGGCGGAGACGGCGCTGTGGAGCAAGGCGGCGGGGATGCCCCCACGGCTGCAGCGGAAGGGGTGGGTGAGCCCCCACAGGGGCCTGCTACGGCGGAAGACGGTGAGGAGCCATCCAGGTTGGTGGTTTGCACAGAGGAGGAGGAGGCCGACACTGGTGCACACATGGGGCCTGGTGGGAGCATCCCTGCTGGTGCAAGTGGTGCAGTCCAGGGCCAGGGGCAGGAGGCAGCACAGGTCACCGTGGAGGTGCCTGTGCATGTCGCTGTCCCTGACCCTGTGAGTGCACCACCATGCACCAGCAGGGATGCCCCGTCCCAGGCCCGTCCGCAGGTAGAGGGGATGTCCATGTCAACTGACTCCCCTCCACCTGCGGCCGTGGGAACCCCTGGCCGCGTGGAGCAGGTCCTGATTGGGGTCGCGATGCGCACGGCTGTGATTCGTGATGCCGTGCGTGCTTCCCGGGAGGAGCACGCACGTCATCACGAAGTGCACCGTGCCGACGTGGCCCAATTGGGATCGGCCATGTTCGGGGGGTTCCTGCATGTGTTGGCCAATCTGACGGCCCTCTCCTCCTCTGTGCAGGCTATCTACCGGTCGTTCTCCTTGCCGTCTTCCGGCCCAGATGCCACCATGGCCCCCTGTGGACCTGCCCCGACCAATGCAGCCAGCTCGGTGGGGATCCCATCCCTGCCACAGTTGGGAGTCGGAGGTCCAGCAGGGGTGGACAACACAGCAAGTGGACCCCAGCAGATGGAAGATGTGCCGGCATCATCGGGCAGGGCACGTGCACGACGGCGTCGGTGGTTACCATCAGCCTGGATGCCGTCGTGCTGGCAGAGGCAGTGGCGTCGGAGGCCGCAGCGGGCTCGACGTGGGAGGCATCATGGCTCAGGGCCATCAAGATCAGAGGGGCAGGCATCGGCCGGAGGGCAGGGCAACCCTGGCATGGCGGTGTGTTCCGTGTGGGAGGAGTTTGGCCAGCGGATAGGTGCGGAGCGGCAGCGGGCGGAAGAGGAGCGGCTCGCCATGGCCAGGGCGGAGATCTCCATGCGTCGGGCATTGAGGCGGGCTGAGTGCCTCGAGGAGGCTCGCAGGGATTTTGGTGAGCACATGGGGTTGTCCCTGCGAGACCTCGGGGCCAGGACAGAGTCCCGCCTCCAGGACATTGACATGGAGTTCGAGGATGCCCTGGCCAGCATCACCAAGTGAGCCGCAGGACTAGCCCGCTGCCTTTGTATATAGTTTTTTAGTTAGTTAGTGCTAGGTTTCCTTTATTTATTTTAATTATTTTGGACCGCTCGGACAATGGCCACTTTTTTGTACATATTTTTTTTATTAGTTAGTATTAGGTTTCATTTGTGGTGTTGGGCTCATGGACCCTGGAACATTCCTGTATATATTGTTATTTTTTGGGAGATACATTTTTTTATTTTCTTATTGTTTACACCATGACGTAATGGTTTTTCTTTGATTTCCTACTACATGGTTTTGCTTTGGACAAATTCTATTGATTTTTTAATCCTTTGTTTTTTGGTTTATCATTTTTGTTCTCGGACATGGACCTTTTATTTACTTTGCCACATAGTTGTATGTTTTGTTGGTTTACTTAATTTTTGTTTTTAATACATTTTTATATTATCTTACACTTGTGTTATTTTCTCTTTGGTTTCTTACATGTCATGGGTTTTGACATTCACTTGCACCCATTGTGTATGTGTGTGTGACGGACATGTGTTCTTTTGCATACTTGCCTTTGGGGTTGTGTCATGTGATTGCATTCACTATGTGGGTGCATGCAATCCTTGCCTGGGTGTTTGTGCTGGGTATGCTGGCCATTACTGCCATGATTGTGTATCGTCAGGACCTGGGGCCAGGGGGACATGGGTGGGGGCCTGCTGGCAGGTTCCCCACAGTGCTGGGGGTGGTGGGAGACATGGGTGGGGGCCTGGTGGAGGGTGTCCCTGGGGGGTGGGGGGTGGGGGTGGTGGGAGACATGGGTGGGGGCCTGGTGGAGGGTGTCCCTGGGGGGTGGGGGGTGGGGGTGGTGGGAGACATGGGTTGGACATGGGTGGGGGCCTGCTGGCAGGTTCCCCACAGTGCTGGGGGTGGGGGTGGTGGGAGACATGGGTGGGGGCCTGGTGGAGGGTGTCCCTGGTGGATGGGGGGTGGGGGTGGTGGGAGACATGGGTGGGGGCCTGGTGGAGGGTGTCCCTGGGGGGTGGGGGTGGTGGGAGACATGGGTGGGGGCCTGGTGGAGGGTGTCCCTGGGGGGGTGGGGGGTGGGGGTGGTGGGAGACATGGGTGGGGGCCTGGTGGAGGGTGTCCCTGGGGGGTGGGGGGTGGGGGTGGTGGGAGACATGGGTGGGGGCCTGGTGGAGGGTGTCCCTGGTGGATGGGGGGTGGGGGTGGTGGGAGACATGGGTGGGGGCCTGGTGGAGGGTGTCCCTGGGGGGTGGGGGGTGGGGGTGGTGGGAGACATGGGTGGGGGCCTGGTGGAGGGTGTCCCTGGTGGATGGGGGGTGGGGGTGGTGGGAGACATGGGTGGGGGCCTGGTGGAGGGTGTCCCTGGGGGGTGGGGGGTGGGGGTGGTGGGAGACATGGGTGGGGGCCTGGTGGAGGGTGTCCCTGGGGGGTGGGGGGTGGGGGTGGTGGGAGACATGGGTGGGGGCCTGGTGGAGGGTGTCCCTGGGGGGTGGGGGGTGGGGGTGGTGGGAGACATGGGTGGGGGCCTGGTGGAGGGTGTCCCTGGTGGATGGGGGGTGGGGGTGGTGGGAGACATGGGTTGGACATGGGTGGGGGCCTGCTGGCAGGTTCCCCACAGTGCTGGGGGTGGGGGTGGTGGGAGACATGGGTGGGGGCCTGGTGGAGGGTGTCCCTGGTGGATGGGGGGTGGGGGTGGTGGGAGACATGGGTGGGGGCCTGGTGGAGGGTGTCCCTGGTGGATGGGGGGTGGGAGACATGGGTGGGGGCCTGGTGGAGGGTGTCCCTGGGGGGTGGGGGGTGGGGGTGGTGGGAGACATGGGTGGGGGCCTGGTGGAGGGTGTCCCTGGTGGATGGGGGGTGGGGGTGGTGGGAGACATGGGTTGGACATGGGTGGGGGCCTGCTGGCAGGTTCCCCACAGTGCTGGGGGTGGGGGTGGTGGGAGACATGGGTGGGGGCCTGGTGGAGGGTGTCCCTGGTGGATGGGGGGTGGGGGTGGTGGGAGACATGGGTGGGGGCCTGGTGGAGGGTGTCCCTGGGGGGTGGGGGGTGGGGGTGGTGGGAGACATGGGTGGGGGCCTGGTGGAGGGTGTCCCTGGTGGATGGGGGGTGGGGGTGGTGGGAGACATGGGTGGGGGCCTGGTGGAGGGTGTCCCTGGGGGGTGGGGGGTGGGGGTGGTAGGAGACATGGGTGGGGGCCTGGTGGAGGGTGTCCCTGGGGGGTGGGGGGTGGGGGTGGTGGGAGGCATGGGTGGGGGCCTGGTGGAGGGTGTCCCTGGGGGGTGGGGGGTGGGGGTGGTGGGAGACATGGGTGGGGGCCTGGTGGAGGGTGTCCCTGGGGGGTGGGGGGTGGGGGTGGTGGGAGACATGGGTGGGGGCCTGGTGGAGGGTGCCCCTGGTGGATGGGGGGTGGGGGTGGTGGGAGACATGGGTTGGACATGGGTGGGGGCCTGCTGGCAGGTTCCCCACAGTGCTGGGGGTGGGGGTGGTGGGAGACATGGGTGGGGGCCTGGTGGAGGGTGTCCCTGGTGGATGGGGGGTGGGGGTGGTGGGAGACATGGGTGGGGGCCTGGTGGAGGGTGTCCCTGGGGGGTGGGG
Organism: Ambystoma mexicanum; assembly: GCF_040938575.1. Lineage (NCBI taxonomy): Eukaryota > Metazoa > Chordata > Amphibia > Caudata > Ambystomatidae > Ambystoma > Ambystoma mexicanum. The sequence goes on along the minus strand of NC_090937.1, from coordinate 1,384,931,632 downwards.
GGTGGGGGTGGTGGGAGACATGAGCAGGTGTGCAGGGTAGTTCCCTGTGGTGTGTGCTGCCTGCAGGGGCCGTGGAGGGTGTACAGGTAATGCCTGGGAGCACACAGCCAATTCGCGTGTGGAACTTCCCGCGCACCCCTGAAATCCACGTACCCGGCCAATTCGCGTGTGGAACTTCCCGCGCACCCCTGAAATCCACGTACCCGGCCATATCGCGTGTGGAACTTCCCGCGCACCCCTGAAATCCACGTACCCGGCCATATCGCGTGTGCAACTTCCCGCGCACCCCTGCAATCCACGTACCCTGACTAATCGCGTGTGGAACTTCCCGCGCACCCCTGAAATCCACGTAGCCAGCCATATCGCGTTTGGAACTTCCCGCGCACCCCTGAAATCCACGTACCCTGCCATATCGCGTGTGGAACTTCCCGCGCACCCCTGAAATCCACGTAGCCGGCCATATCGCGTGTGGAACTTCCCGCGCACCCCTGATATCCACGTAGCCGGCCATATCGCATGTGGAACTTCCCGCGCACCCCTGAAATCCACGTACCCGGCCATATCGCGTGTGGAACTTCCCGCGCACCCCTGAAATCCACGTAGCCGGCCATATCGCGTGTGGAACTTCCCGCGCACCCCTGAAATCCACGTAGCCGGCCATATCGCGTGTGGAACTTCCCGCGCACCCCTGAAATCCACGTAGCCGGCCATATCGCGTGTGGAACTTCCCGCGCACCCCTGAAATCCACGTAGCTGGCCATATCGCGTGTGGAACTTCCCGCGCACCCCTGAAATCCACGTACCCGGCCATATCGCGTGTGGAACTTCCCGCGCACCCCTGCAATCCACGTACCTTGACTAATCGCGTGTGGAACTTCCCGCGCACCCCTGAAATCCACGTACCCGGCCATATCGCGTGTGGAACTTCCCGCGCACCCCTGCAATCCACGTACCCTGACTAATCGCGTGTGGAACTTCCCGCGCACCCCTGAAATCCACGTACCCGGCCATATCGCGTGTGGAACTTCCCGCGCACCCCTGCAATCCACGTACCCTGACTAATCGCGTGTGGAACTTCCCGCGCACCCCTGAAATCCACGTACCCGGCCATATCGCGTGTGGAACTTCCCGCGCACCCCTGCAATCCACGTACCCTGACTAATCGCGTGTGGAACTTCCCGCGCACCCCTGAAATCCACGTACCCGGCCATATCGCGTGTGCAACTTCCCGCGCACCCCGGTATACACGCACACGTTTATTTTTTCTCTCAGCGCGTGTCTGTGTTTGTGGGTACCCCTTTGTACGTCATTTGTCCTGGAGGGCCACAGTATTGGACATTGATCATGTCTGTATATAGGTGCTATTTGTTGGCGCACCTTTTAGCGCACATTTCTTGCAGGCGCAGAGACGCTACCGCCTGCTTTCTTGTGGCGGTCGTGTTTGTGCCTGTTTGTGCCTGTGCGCTGCTTTGAGCGTGCGCTTTTTTGCCCTATTCTATTCCATGAATACGTGTTGTATGCGAGCGTGTGGGCGTTCCGCGCACTTGCCTCCTAAACTTTCCCCGTGCCGCCCACATTCTTCCCCATTCCGAGTGTTGTGCCCCATTTTATTCCCCATTCCGAGTGTCCCGCCCTGTGTTCCGCCTACTTTAGAGCTGTGCGCTGCGCTCGGAGTGATAGCGCAGTGGCCGTGGCGCACGACGTTGGTTGACCTGTGCGCCGGCCTGCGCCGCGCGCTTTTTCAGCGCACGTCCTCTGCTTTTCTTGCGCACGGACTTCCATGAATCGACGTGCGCTGGTTTCCCTGCGCTTTTCGCTAATTTTCGGCGCAGCGCACTTATTGGCCCCTCTGCGCCGGGATTTTCGGCGCACATTTATTCCATGAATCGGCCTGTCAGTGTGCTATTCAATTATTGATTTATTATAAAGCGTGATATAATATATATTGTTTAAATTATCAAATAAACCTTTTAACTTGCAAAACAGAACTACTTCTTGGCTCAGTGGGGTCAGGGGGATTCCAAGAGAGGGGTGTTATATAGGGGTAGTCATCCAGAACGCATGAACTGGACATAAAGATATATCAATAAGGGTTTTCATTCAGTATTATAGACTAGGCGTTGACTTAGCTGTAGTGCTGAATTGAATCCTCTTACAAATTGGGGGCTCGAGCCGGACGTTTGGGTTAGATTTACCATTTGTGCAGATTAATACAGCGTGCCAGCTGACCAGATACACATATCCGGTCGGATCACCACGCTGTGTTACGCTGTAAAGCACTCCTCAAAAGGGACACTCCAAGAAAAGTTCTGTTCTGCAAAAATAAAATACTAACTTCTGTAAGTCAGGACAGAGACCAATCTCTAGAATGACGACCTTGGTAGATATGAAAATAGCCAGAGAGCACTTCTTACATAAGTTATTTGTGAGAGGTGAGTGGACTCACCAGGACCAAACAGTCTGGTTGCAGGCCATCATGCAACAGGTCACGGAAACAGGGTCAGACTTATGGAGAGATCAGGGTCCATTACATGTGGCCCTGAGTGAACTATATATGGCTCCTAAGGCCAAAGATGAACACGACAAGATTGTTAGGATAGCGGCATATTTATATTTATATATGGGAGCCATACAGAATAAATGTGCTGAAGGCCATGATCTGGCAAAAAGGCAACAGATGGCGTTAGAGAAGGCCCAATCTGACCTGGTCTCTTCTGAGCAGAGGCTGCAGAGGAGCCAGGAGTCAGAAGATGATAGTAGGCAGCACATCATTAAAATAAAGAAGGATATGGATGTGCTGCAACAGGAAAAGGTAGAACAGGATACTAGATTTCTGGCCCTGCAGAAGGAGCACCAAGACAGTTTGGACTCCTTACTGCAGAGCCAGAAAAAGCTGGAGCAACAATTAGACTTTAACAGGGCATGCACGGAGCAGGTAGCCACCCTGCAAAGTCATCTAGATAGAGTGAAGGTAGAGAGCAACAAACTAATTCTGAAAGATCTGGATACCCAGGCAGAGTTTGATCAGGAACGCCAGAAAGCTGGTGCCTTTCAAAGGCAGAGGGACGACCTGGCGGCACAAATGCAGGCTCTTAGTCAGGAAAGAGACGCCTTAGGCCAGGAAGTCTGCCATTTAAAAAGAAAAATGGAAGAAAATCACCTGGCCCGCCAGGGACTGGGTGACCTCCAAAAAGAACACCAGAACTTGGTAGAGCACACCAGAAGGGTGGAAGATGCTCTAGCAAGAAAGGAGCAGGCCAATAGGGACACAGCTCAGGAGGTAACCCTCCTGCAGCAAAGACTGGCCCAGTTCTCCAGGACCACCCAGGAAGCACAGAGGGAAAATGAGGCCCTCTGTCAACACAATGATAGGCTCCAACAACAGGTAGCGATGCAGGAGAGACTGATAGAGTCGAGTAAGGCCTTAACAGAGGAACTGAAAGCACAAATGCAGGCTCTTGCATTGCAACAGGGAGCAGGGGCGGATAGAGATGAGGTCCGCTGGGAAAGAGAGACTCCTGACCATAACCGCAGGAGCCCTAACACCAGGGGCCTTCATCTTCCCAAGTCCCTGGACTCTACCACCCCCATGTCCCCTGGCGCACATGAGCACAGGGCCACAGGGATGGCAGATTACTATCCAGCTAAGAGTATGGGGCTCATAGGCCAGTACCACTCAGGAATGGAGGGGTGGGCATCCGGGTATGGGCACCCAAGTACAGTACAGTTCAATGGGGAACCCCAGGAGAGTAGGCCCATTAAGGGCATCCTGAAAACCTCTGCCCAGTTAGGTCAGTGGAGGGGGTACCCATCAAATCCTGGCAGCAAGGAGGAATCTGAAGACTCCTCTGAACTGCGCAGGACACAGGAGACCAGGTCCCCACATTCTGCCAGCCATTCCCAGGCTCGCAGAATCCGGGAAAACCTGGAAGAACAGACGGGAACCTCTGGGAGCAGTGCCTCTGAGTCCGAGGAAGAATGGACAAGGGTTACCCGAACCAAAAAGGCCAATAAGGCAAAAAGGGCCTTGCTTAAGGACCCCTTAAAGCAGATTAAGGCGATCAGGAGCGTCATCACGCCTTACCATAAGAACGCTAAGTATTCTGTTTGGGAGCACTTAGAGTTGTTTGAACAAATGATGGAGACTTTCCATTTGAAGGACAGCCAAAGCTGCATTCAATATGTAAAGTGGACCTTCTCCCCGGAATACTCCAGTTTCTTTGCGGGGCTGGAGGACCAAAATCATTTAAGATGGTCCACCTATAAGGCGGCCATCCTGAAACATTTTTCTGTTCACAGAAATCCTCAAGAGGCTCGCAAGGCAGCCTACAATTTGCAATGTGGGGAGGATCAGGCCCCACAAGAATTTGTGCAGGAGTTAAAGCGTGCTTTTGCACAGACCACAAGAAGGGTGCGCACAGATAGTAGAGAGTTTATAAATACGTTTTTCCATGCCTTGCCCAAATATATCATGACCCAGCTCGTGAGGGATTTTCATGAGAAAAGATCTTTAGACTGGGTCATTGAACAGGCTACCCGGATCTATGAGGTGCAGAAGACCATAGAAAATAAAAGCAATGCCCAGAAAAACCCCAAAGCCAACAGCACCCCTGCTGCTGCCAAGGTGGCAGAGGTAAAGGTCACCCCCGTTTTGGATTTGGAGATGGGGGGGCCTAAAAACCTACCTGCACCTAATAATGCTAGGCCCAGAAGGTCCTCGGGCCAGTCCCAGACAGGGAGCCAGGGAGGCAGCCCCACAAATGGGGTCCCTCGCTCTCCTGACTATGTAAGTCCTCGCTACAAGGGAAATCGACCCTTCCTGGGTTATGTGTGGACTCCTCCAGCCCAGGGGGGGGACCCAGCCAAGCACCTAACCCAGGGAACTTCCCTCTAAACTTCCCACAGGAGGGCAGAAATTTACCAAACCCTGGGCAGAACTTTTTCCCCAGATATCCACCCGACTTCCAACCCCAAAATCATCCATCCTTCTTTCCCCAATTCCCCGAGCCCAGACCACTGAATCCGGGAGAGGGGAGGCCAAGGGTGGAGGGGTACCCAAATCTTCCCAACCAGGGGTACTACCAAAGAAGGGACAGCTACCCTTCCCGGGATCAGCCCAGGGGAGAAAACAGGGCCCCGTATCAGCCTGAGCGGGTTTCCGAGTTAGAGCGCCAGGTTCAAAACATGGCGCGGGATCTGGGTCACATACTGAGGGCTCAGCAGAACCCTCAGATGGGCGTGCCGGCGCAGAACGCACCCAACTCTGGACCTGGTGCTCCAGAACAATGACGGGGTCAGCACCCCGATAACTCACCGGTTCCCAGGGAGGAGGCACAAAGGGAAGGGGGGTGTAAAGCCTTGGAGGAAGCTTCCTTCCTCACTTGTAAACAGCCCCTGGAAACCCAGGAACCGGAAACAAAATCTCTTGCCCCTGAAAGTCTGCCTCCTAAGGAGCAGAGGGGGGGTAGGAGAAACAAAAGACCCAAACAGACTCAGTTTGAGGAGGAGGTACAGATCTTCCAATTTGAGGGAGAGGGATCCTCAGAGGATCCTGGGAAAAGGATCTTCTCATTCAGAGAGGGGGGAACTCCCCCCAAAGAAAAATGGGTCCCTAGGGATGCAAATCCAGACTGGGGAGATGTGGAGACTGAGCTACCGCCGCCCACCATCTCATCCCAGAACCAACAGCAAGAAAATCCCCTGGTTCAAACCCATCCTGGGGACTGCCTCCAAAAAGGGGGGGGCAGCCCAGAACCGGAACCAGGGGAACCCACAATGGCTCTGATCTCCAGTTGCCAACTTTTTCTTTCAGATTCCCAAGACTCTCCACAGAATTCTGCCCAAATCTCTTCGCTATCGATGTCCAAAACCAGAAAGTTAGCCCACCAGTTGTCCAAAAATGTGCATTATCTGTGCCCCCTTGAGGAGAAGGAGGGAAGATATTATGCCCCGGTACAAGTACAGGGGCAGGGTACAATTTTGGCACTGGTGGACACTGGATCTCAAGCTACCCTTCTGTCCAGAAGGGCCTTTGACGAACTGAATGCAGGAAGGGGAGAGAATTACCAAATTCCTCTCACCTCTCTTCCTGGACAACTGCAGAACTTTGACGGGAAGGAAATTCCCGTTGAGGGGACCGCAGATTTGGACATAAAAATTGGGCGACATAAGTTGAAGCACCCGGTCATAGTTGTGACCCCAGAGGGCACCCCTTGTTTACTAGGGAATGACCTCCTGAGAAGGTTGTCACCCCTAATAGATTGCGTAAACAAGGTCCTCTGGACCCAGACTAGCCGACCAATAAAATTAAAACAGAGTGTCAACCATGTTAGTTTAAACGGCACCTGCCACATGGTTGAACAAAAATCTGACCAAGTAGAATTTCACTTCCAGAATAGCCAAATTCCAGACGTGACAGTAATAGCAGTAGGACAACAGACTGGTGATGGGGGGTCCTCTCTATTTCTGAAAATCAACCTTCCTTCCAGTCTAAAGTGGTACTCCACGCTGGAAGGAAACACTCTGAGATTCTATACTAATCCACAATCAGAAACTCCCACTCCTATAGTCCAGAAAGATGTGAAATCAGCTCAAAGCCTGGCTGATATTCAGCAAATTGGAGAGCAGTTGTTCATCCCTGTTCAGTTAAATGATGGGAAGGACTCTGTTCTCGCTCGAGTGTGTGTGAACAACGGTAAGAGCTTCATCAGCGAAGCCATGTTTCGCCAACTTCCAAAAGATCCAGCCATTCCCACCTTCAAACTGATAGACAAATGGGAAATGGACCTGGAAGCACCCAATTCAAAACATCTCCTGCCAAGCAGGTGTATGCTCAAAATCTCCATTGGCAACAAGAGCATAGTCCATAATTGTTGGGTCGTGCGAGACGTCACTGCCGCCTTTTACTTAGGCAGTGACATTCTCAATCGCTTTGCCATTAGTTTGGACCTAATAAACTTCAAAGCTTGGTCCCGATTAGCGGATAATCCCATGGGCTTTGATGATCCAGAAAAAGCATTTAGGTCAGCTCAATTGCTACCTTATGCAGTTGAAATTCAGGTTAAAGAGGAAGTCACCATCCCAGAAAGGACCCGACAATTCTCCCTGGAAGTGAAAGTTAAAAGGGGACAAGAGTTGAAAAACCCTGATGCTTACATACATCTAAATGCTTCTTTCCAACAGCAAGGGTTGGGGGTAAACCCAACTCCATTAGTCAACATAGAACAGGACACCATTCTAATAGAGGTGGATAACAGCGACTTAAAGAGTGTTACCCTAGCCGCAGGCACCATTATTGGAATGGCGGTTGATGACCGACATTTTTCCATGGATTTAGGTAACGAACTGTTAGGACCAATCCCCAAGGACTGTTTTGACAGTGACAGTGATGACAATACAACACCAGACAGGATTTTTACCCGGCATGGGGGGAACTTCCTGGTGTACACTTCCTGCCCCTATGGTAAGGAAGATGTGACTTGTGACTTCAGGAGGGATGAGGTGATTTTCCAGGTACATGAGGGCTGCCTTTCCCACCTGAAGCCTCCGGTCCAAATCAGCACTCTGACCAGGGACTTCTCCACCCAGTTGGAGGAGGCCGCTGAGATAGCCAAACCAGAAGTCTTTCCAGGCTTCAGGCAGATGGTGGAAGAGAGAGTCAACCTAGCTGATGCCTGTGTGACTCTGGAACAAAGGCAAAAGTTGAAACAAGTTTTCTTGGATTTCCAAGATCTCTTTGCGGTAGACTCATATGACTGTGGTCGCACCGACATCCACACCACAACAATCCCCACGGACCCTGGCATGACTCCAGTGTTTGTGAAGCAATATCGCTTGACTCTCACATCAATGGAGTCCCTTACGGAAATAATTAAGAACCTTGAGTCCCGGGGAATAATCCGTCCAGTCCACAGCACCTTCAATAATCCGGTGCTGGGAATATTGAAGCCAAACGGCCAGTGGAGACTCTGCGCCGACCTTAGGGAGCTCAACAAACGGGTCCATACTTCCCGATGGCCTCTGCCCTACATTGACCAAGGGCTAGCCTAGATCAAGGGGTCACAGGTATTCACTGCAATAGACCTGACCAATGGATACTGGACTGTGCCTGTCAGTAGGGAGGACCAATACAAACTGGCTTTTACCTTTGGGGGCCAGCAATACACATGGACCCGGACTCCCTTCGGATACCTCAACTCCGGCAATGAATTCAACATTTTCCTACATAAGGCCATGCCCGACCTGGGTGCGAGGGGTAACCTGGCTTATGTAGATGATGTCCTCATCAAAAGTTCATCTGTGGAGGAACACATCGCGGAGATCCGTTATGTTCTGACACAGTTGAGGGCCGCTGGAGCAAAACTTTCCTTTCAGAAAGCACAGTGGTGTAGAACCCGTGTTAATTTCTTGGGGCATGAGATTACTCCTCAGGGTCTCTGTCCCCAGGAAAAGAAAGTGGAAGCACTTCAGAAACTGAAAGACCCCACAACTCTGCGGGAACTAAGGAGCCTCCTTGGACTGACTAATTACAGCAGAAAGTTCATTGAGGGCTACGCAGAGATCACCAGACCCCTGATTCATCTCCTGAAGGGGGGGGTCAAGTGGGAATGGGGTCCAGAACAATCCGAGGCAGTAAAACAACTCAAAAGAAGCCTCTCACAAGCGCCCTGCCTAGCTTACCCTGTCAGAAACAAGGAGTTCTTCCTGGAGACGGGGTTCTCTAATACGTGCTTGACGGCAGTATTATATCAAAAGCATGACAAGGTCAATAAAGTAATCTCCTATGCGAGCAAAACTTTATCCTCTGTGGAGGAAAAATTCAACGATTGTGAGAAGGCACTCCTGGCAACGGTGTGGGCATTGAAGAATTATCGCCCGTTTATCCAGGGGGAACACATCATAGTGGAGACTCCACACCAGCCTCTGCAATATCTCCAAAGTGACAGAATCCGGGCCGGAAATGTGAGTAATTCCCGAATTACTTCCTGGATTCTGTCAATGCAAGGCTTTCCTGTGGAGGTCCGATATGGCCAAAACAAGAAGAGTCCCCTCGCGCAAGGTCTGGCTGACTTGCATGATTGTGCCAGAGAAAACTGTCTCGAGGACGAAAGTCTAAAAATCAAGGACAACATGGAGGCATACCTTAATTCCCCACACAAGGTCTTTGAAGAAGACAAGTGTGAGGGAATGCCCACTGTCTATGTGGATGGATGCTCTTACCATGTTGACAACAACGGGGAGAAAGAACTGGTGGCCGGCGTAGGGAATGCATGGGTGAATGAGTCCCCAGAACCCTCCGCTGGATACAAAATTGGTCCCCGAAGTAGTCAGGTGGCAGAATTGATGGCTGTGCATCAGGCCATCCTCACTGCTGTCCAACATCAACTCCACAAACTGGTCATAATCACAGATTCGGATTATGTACGGAACGGGTTCGTGGAGCACCTGGTTAATTGGAAAACCAGAGGCATGTTATGTGCTAACAACAAACCCTTGAAACATGGGAAGTTGATCCAAAACATTGATGATCTGGTCACCTCGAACGAGATGACCATCTATTGGAAGAAGATCAAGGGTCATTCCAAAGTAGAGGGACCAGACAAAACTGGAAATGACTTAGCTGATCAGTTGGCCAAGACCGGGGCCATCCAAGGGGATCTAATTGAGATTGAGTCCCTGTTGGGGGAAATCCAGGTCACTGCTATCACTAGGTCCCAGACAAATGCTCACAACGACCTTTCAATTGCACAATGGAGTAAGGAGACCCCTGATGCTGATTTGATTACCGCTCAGAAGGGGGATCCAATTATTGGTAAATTTTACCAGCACCTTGAGGACCCTGAGAACTTTCCCCTGATGGATACCGATTACATTTGGAAAGAGGACCTAAGAGTGTTGATGAAATGTCCAAAAATGTTCCGAATCCAAGACGGTTTGCTGGTAAGGAAATCCAAAGCTGGCCACGATCAGTGGGTGGTTCCTACCTCATTCCGAATCCTGATGTTAAGTCACGCCCATGATGCGGCCACCGCCGGTCATAGGGGGTTTCACACAACATTGGAAATCTTAAGAGAGGTTGCATACTGGCCACACATGGGCCAGGACCTCAACCAATATTTGAAGGGTTGTCTTGTGTGTGCACAATTTCAGCCGACATCCCTCACACACCGGGCGCCTTTACAAAAGAGGGGAATGACACTGCCATGGTCAGATTTACAAATCGACTTTGTAGGCCCTGTGATTCGCTCGGCTAGGGGGAATAAGTACATGTTGACTGTGACATGCTTGTTTACCAAGTGGGTGGAATGTCTCCCAGCCCCAAATTGCAAGGCAGAAACTGCAGCTGCCTTGATGATTAACCACATCTTTTCCCGTTTTGGTCTACCTCAAAGGATTGAGTCAGACAGAGGTAGCCACTTCACCAGTGAAGTAATGACAAAGATGTGGGAGATACTGGGGGTCAAGAGAAAGCTGCATATTGCTTATAGACCAGCTTCTTCTGGGGCAGTAGAGAGATATAACCGGACAATTGTGAGCATATTAAAGAAGTTTGTGGCAGATTCTGGGCCAAGTTGGGATATCCGATTACCTCTGGTCCTAATGGCCATCAGATCTACCCCTTCATCTGCAACCAAAATGTCACCGTTTGAGTTGATGACTGGACGCAAGATGGTGCTTCCTCAGCATTTGCTCTACAGGACCCAAGAGCAGACACTGATAAATGCCTCCACTACTCATGAGTATGTAGAGAATTTAAGGAAACACCTCCAACATGCTTTTGCTTATGCTCAGCGGAATCTAGAAAGATCGGCTGATAGCATGAAGACCCATTATGACCTGAAAACTTCCAGGAAGGAATATCAGGTGGGAGACCGGGTCTATCTATACAACTTCCAACGGAACCAGGCCAAGCAGCGCAAATTTTTGCCTACATGGAAGGGACCCTTTGAGATCGTCGATAAGATCTCCCCTGTGGCCTACAAGATCCGCATCCCCAAAGGCGGTTCGGCAGAGGGGGAAGACAAGTGGGCACACATAAACCAGTTGAAGTGTTGCCATCCCAGGCACACTCTGCAACAACTGGAGGAATCCTCTGGAATCCTAGCGGGTACTGTATCAGACTAATTCAGTTCCAATCATAAAACGTACCACATCTAGTCTCTAACATACTGTGATTTGTATGAAACTGTCTCTTAGTCATACTGTTTTTCAAAATAAGAATGTAATGTTTCGTTATGATGAAATGCATATGCTGCCCCACTATCTCAACAGTGGTGGAAAAACGTCTATGAGTAGGTATTGCCGCTCTTCCTTTGTCGTCCTAGGAGAAAGAAAACCTGAAGACGGGCCGAGGAGGGCGATCCGGAGACCGGGAACGAAGATTCAATGGGCCCAGTGGACCGCCCAATATTCCCATCAGGACCGGCGAGGAGAACCATCGATCAGTACCGGATGGAGAAGAAGATGCTGAACTGTGCCATCTACAGAAGAGGAAGAAGATTATGCGGACAGACCGGTGCATGGGTCAAAACCCTTGTGCACGCGACTCCCCATCGACTCAAATTCAAGGGGCAGTCACGTGGGGGGGCTTGTTGGGTGTCCTGACCCACGTTTAAGCTATCATGCCACCACATTTGGTGCTGTGGGCTTAGAAAATTCAAGATGGCGGAAAACCCACATGTGCGCCGAAATCCAGGAAAGCTGCGCAGTTTGTGCGCACACTAAAATGGTTGCCTCACTTGCCACCCACCAGTGCGGGAATGAAAGGCCGGGTTGCCATGAGGGAAATGGGTTGCCAAAGGAAAAACAGTAGCGCCGGTTAGCTTCAAAGCGCTTTAAAACCACCATTGGACTACCCGCACAGTAGTCTGAAACCATTGGGAATGGAAATGCTGATTGCCAAATGCAACCTAGAATTGTGGGGAATTCATTTCTTAAATCCCAAAAATGGGTGCAGTACCAGTACTCACCACTATCCAAAAGCCGGCGTTTTAAAACCACTCTGTTTCCCTGAAGGCAAGTCAAAATGCCTATTTTCAAACATTGCAATATGTGCAAAATATTTACTGAACACCAGCAGACATTTGGCAGAATGGAGTTTTGTGTGCCTACAAAATCTGGGAAATGAAGATCATAAGACAAGGTTTATAACAAGACTGGCTGAGCTGTGGATTGCAGCAGTTTAAGTTGCACTGGATTTAAAGACACTAAAATCGAAAATGTTTAGATTAAATGAGTGACCTATGTTTGGTATCACATGCCTTTGTAACTGTTGAAATGTCATAGTTTTGCACTTAGACTCAGCATCCTAGCTGCATGTGTAAAATTGCAAGTTAAGTTAAAAAGCAACAAAAAAACCTGCCAGTTAGCTGAAGGTCTGGCTTAAGGAACTTGATTTTGCTTGACAGCTACCCCCATCAGGAGTGAAACTTGAGTCACCACTGTGTTCCCAGGCCAACCTTCCTTTTGCTGCCCACACTAAGGATATGCCATCTATCTGATAATTGAATTACCTGTGCTCTGCAGGAGAGTGAACAAAGCCCTCTTCACTCAGGCAAAGGTTTTTATTACCGCAGTCGTAAAATGTAGCTTCCTCTTGGCAGGAGCTGGGAGGGGCACTGCCTGTGAGAGCAAGCTGGCTTGGCAGAACTGGATTAACCAGTATTTCTACCTTGTGCTGAGAGAAAACCACACCCCTTTGTAGCCAGAATATTGTTTAGAAAAAGATTAATAACTCATGGTGCGGACATGTGAAAATTTTATAAATGATACCATAATTCTTGTGATTTTTCTGCCCACAGTTTAAGAGGTTTTTAGAACCGGTGGTATGTACAGGGGGGTGTCAGCGGAAAAGTGGATATTACTCTAAATGTGTGCATGTTAAAAATCTGAAACTTCATCAGTTAATGTCCCTACTCCCTGCGCACATGTATGTAAAGTTGGGTCCATGTCAGAAATTGAAAAATCAGTTAAAAAGTCCATTATGTGCCATCTCTGAATGCAAGCTCCTAGGAAGAGCAGATTTGGACAGAGACATGGCTAAATTCAGCCACACCGTGTATATGTAATTTCAAGCAACTGTGTAACTGTGAAATATGTCTTTTATTATCAAATATAGAATGTGTGCTATCTGACAAGGGAGTGCCCTCTTGGCAAGCCATAAAATGACATCACTCTGACTCACAGTTCATTCCCCAATCAAGGGGAGGAATGAAAGCTGGACCAATGACAAGTGAGAGGGGCAAGTCTAGTGATGCAACACACACACCCACTCTCAAAAACACATAAAAGCAGAGAGTCAGGACAGATAGGGACCTTCAATTCCATCTGCAGCGGGACGCTCTGCTGGAAAAATCCATATTTACCTCCATCAACCTCCAGAAAGCCAAACTAGAGACTTCAATCTATCCAGAACTAAGAGACCAGAGAGAAAGCAGTGCTGTACCCAGAGAGACCCAGACCAGCAGAGAGAGCTGACCCAGATCACTGTGAAGTGCAGAGGCCAGACCAGACCAGACCAGAGTCCAGTTTAAAACCCTGACCAGATCCGTGACGAGGCCCATTTAATTCAAGAATATAGTGTGAGTACATAGTAAAACTGTGTAGAACCCATCTCTGAGTTAAAATAATATAATTCAATCCATTTTTAACCTAAGTAGAACTGCAGCTTAGCAATTGTGTTATCCTGCCATCATTTTTAAAGCTGAAAAAGTGTGCGTTTAAAATTTCAAATCTGAAAAACGACCTTTATTCAATCGCTCATATCTCCGCAACCGTTTGTGCTAGAGACTTGCAGTAACTTTTATTTGGAAGCTGAGATCCTAGGCTTTCCTAGGACCCCAAAACGATAGAGATAGTCCTTGTGGTTCCTCTGTAATAGCGCTCGGCGCATCCGCGAATTTTACCGCGATTTGCAAATTTCTCCACATGTAAAATCAGCTGCTGCTTGCCTTCCATTTGCCAGAAAACCGTTTGCCTCATAAAAACTATCCCTGAATCATTGCAAGAGTGAGCATGAGCTAATATTAACTAGATACCACTCACCCTGAACCTCTGAAAGGGAATTAAAAACCTTTTAATTCATTGCCAGCACATATCAAAGCAATTTGGGCCTGTGTTTTCAAACTTCTGTAGTTTAAGCTTGCTGGGGTGAACTGAATCACATTTGATTGCATTTCTGAGAACTGTGTGTTTTCCTTCCATTTCCTTACCTTGCATCAAGGGGGGGAGGGGATTGCCAGAGAAAAGTGATTACATTGTTTTGTTGAAATCATATCGAGTATTTCTATACTGCATTTCATTCATTCAACCTTGCATCCATTTGAACTCTATAAAGCATTTTGTACCACCTTCTTCTTTTGTTCCTATTCACCTGTGTGCTACCTTATCCATTTCATGTCAACTCCTTATTGATTATAGAGAAGCGTGTTAGTGCCAGATTCTCCGTTGTTAATCTTTATCATATCAGATTAAGTGTGCTATTCAATTATTGATTTATTATAAAGCGTGATATAATATATATTGTTTAAATTATCAAATAAACCTTTTAACTTGCAAAACAGAACTACTTCTTGGCTCAGTGGGGTCAGGGGGATTCCAAGAGAGGGGTGTTATATAGGGGTAGTCATCCAGAACGCATGAACTGGACATAAAGATATATCAATAAGGGTTTTCATTCAGTATTATAGACTAGGCGTTGACTTAGCTGTAGTGCTGAATTCAATCCTCTTACATTAGTATAGGTCAGAGAAGGGGCCTAAGTTTATCTACTGTGATATTGCATTTGTTTCTAGTTGGAATTGGTGGAGCTGGTAGGTTATTTTTATTAGTAAGTGCACAATATTTGATAGTAAAGGTGAGTAGAAGATGGTCAGTCCAAGGGTACGTTTAATAGCTGTTATAGTAATCTCACAATTGAGGTTGACAACCCAGTCTAGGGTTCTTCCTTTTTCATGCATAGGGTGAAGAACTATTTGTGTAAGGCCTAGTTCATCCAGGGAGTTGCCAGCACCAAGGCAGGTTGATCACTGGGGCCGTTAAAGCCGAGATTAAGATTTCCTAATATTAGGATTTGCGAAGACGGCTTAGTATTAGTAGATATTATGGTGATGATATCTTCCTTAAAGGAACCAATAGGTCCAGGAGGTCTGTTTATCAAGTGTGCGTTATAGTGTGTGAGATGGTGAGGGGAAGTTTAAATGTCAGCAATTTGCATGACATGACAGGGGAGTGTGTAGTAATTCTAAGTTCCAAAGTGGATTTGGCGATAAGGGCAAGCCCGCCGCCTCTAGAAGATTCTCTGTCAGATCTAAGGACCGTATAGTTATCCAAAGTAGCAATTAAGAGGGATGGGCCTGCAGCTGCATGTAGCCAGGTCTCTGTTATTGCTAGGAAATCTAATGTTTTATCAATAATCAAGTCAGCAACGTCTGCTGCGTGAGCAACCAGAGATCTGGTATTGATCAATGCACCTTTGATTAACATAGGAGTGTTATTTCAGGAGTTGGTGTCAGGTGTATAAGATTTCATACTAGCTCTACTATGAACTGTGTGGATTTTAGGGGCGGCTTTCTTCAGACCCTGTGGTTGGCTATTTGAGGGAGGTAAGCTAGTGGGTATTATGTATGTTTTAACAAATCTAGAGCCAAGTCTGGTGTTTCTAACTGATGTAAGACATGGGAGGTTAGAGACCAGTATAGGGGACTCACGTCGCTAGGGTAGTGGCTAGGCTATTAGACGTTTCTCCTAGTAGCTTGAAATCATGATTATTGTGGATGATTAAGGTGTTAGATTATTTCCGAGGTTTCAAGGCTCTGATAGGTGTTGGTATGGTCATAGGCTTCAAGGGGGGTTAGAAATGAGGTGGGTTTAATCCTGTCCGGAATGATCGTGGGTGGCCGGAATTTGGTAGGCTTAATCTATCCCGCGCTGTAGCCTGAGTTGTCATGGTGGAAAGTCCTCTATTTGTTTGGGTCCGAATCTTGGTAAGTGAATGCTGGATCTTTAATTGACAGGTGGCATGAACTGGTGAGGTGATGATAACATTTAGGCTAATGATCAGAGATCTAACACTGACGTCAATGATAGTGACGCACATAGTTGATGTGGTATTGTGAATTGCTAGGGGAGTCCACTAACATTCAATGCAAGGGGGTCACACTAGGGGCCACTGAGTTAAGCAACAGTAATAGAAAACTAAGGTGCATATATGGGAATTATGTAAGACTTGTCTTTTAGATATTGGTAACTGTTACACACATCCCCAAGGTGGCTAACATAGTCGTATGCATTGATGATTGGCAGCATTTTAGTTGCTAGAATGCATACATGGTCTTCAAGTATAGGTAAACCTATTATAGACCTAGCAGTTAGTGTCTAAAACCCCCAAAATATATATAAAATATGAAACATTAATGATGGCAACTGAAAGCCATTAGAGAGGCCCTATAATCGGGAAACATTAGTTCACGCTACAAAGGTAAAGCGACAGGTAAGCCCGGAGCAGAGTTACTTTGTCTGTTGGACAGTTGAGTTTATTGCAAAGGGCTACGCAAAAACGTTCATAAGGTAGGTTAGGAATAAGTGCAGCTTACCCTTAGCTGTGAAATGGCATGTTCAGATAAGACTAAGCTAGATCCATAGTAGTCAGATCAGCTGCACTCAAGAGGCCCAGTTGACATTGACTAGCACAATAGGCTGAGGCAGGCTGTTCTGCTGACTAATCACTTGATAGTGTTACACTATGACGAAAGCGTATTTGGTGAGCTATGATGTTGTATTGTGAATTGCCTACTTAGGAGGCAGGCAGTCAGGCACAGTACAGCATCAAAGAAAACAATAAAAGTACCTTGCACAGTTATTATGAAAACTGCGTGTTAGTTACATGAATAGCGATCAGCAGTTCGGGTGGGCTCTGGACACAGGCAGCCGATGTAATAACCGTGAGTATGACATAGGTGTCCAGTTGGTGGGGTAGGAGTCAGACAAGCACGTACTTGCAGGGCTGATAATAAACAGCAATGTCGTAGTTTGTGCCGGAGGGCAGATGCAATGGCGCTCACCTGATAGGAATTGAGCATGGCTTTACGTGGTGAACAGGGGCGAACAGGGTCTTCTTCTGTGGGGCTTACTCTGCAGTGCCAGCGTTTCAGCCTGCCGGCGTCCTCAATTGGGTAATAAGGATGCTGGTTGCTAGGCAACTGGAGACCAGCCTCCAAAATCAACTGTATGCACGCAGGCCATTTTGCAGGCAGGCATTTGGGCTGAGGACCCTACAAAGTCCATGATTGCATTTTTGTCAATGCAAAGTCCATGTGATGAAACAACTCTGCACATCCCTGCATGCAGATGAATTTCTGGGTGCTCTGCCTAGTCATGGAATCGTTCCTGCAAAGTAGCCCTATGCGCAAGTCGGGGCCAGAACGCCCCCATGCAAAGCAATTCCAGCCGCGTATACAGACCTTTGCGCACTCTTCGACTGCAAAGTAATACACCCTGGCAAAACTGGATGTGAACCCCCACAACCAGGGTAACACTGTGTAGGGCCCCCCGTAACTACTCCCAGCACCTCCTCAACATGCATGCCACATAATGTAAAAGTAGTAATTTCCCAGTAAATATGCCTGTGAACCCCCGTAAACCGTTCCTGCTCCCAGCTGCACTGCTTTCAAACACACCTAATTTTGATCAGAACCCCGGCTGCGTGCACACACCCCTGAATTCCACATCCAAACATACTTTTGCACAGTGTTTCCTATGCGCATGTGGCTGTATGCTTGCCTTGAGATGGCAGTTAGATCGAGTGCTTTGCGTGGTCATTTCCCTGACGTGTGGTTGCATGGTGAGTTCCAAGAACACGCATTTTTTCGTGTAGTTGTGGGCCTGCGATTGCTTTGTGCAGGCCACCCCTTGCAACGGCCACAATTTCCCTTGCTCTTCCTCATTTTGCATGTTCCACCCCCTAATCCGGTCTTTGCGTAGGCCACAGCCACACTCTGTGTGGAGTCAAATGCAATGCGATCGACAGCACGCAGGGATACGATGATCCTGCGCGAAGGCCATGCAATGTACAGAAAAGTCTTGCAAGTTGATTCAATGATTCGACAAAGGGAGATTTTGTGCGCAGAATGACTCGCAATGTCCCTTTTCAGTGTGCATATTATTCCATGAATCAGGCCCTATGAGAGGTGTGGGACCACTTAAAGATTGCTAGATGTCAGGGGGTGATGCCTCGAATCCTCCTGAAAATATCTGTATAATTGTTGTTTTGCAGGTATTCTACTCAATATCACTATCAAGAGAAGCATACCCCTCCCAGAGGACAGCAACAAAGTTGCAACTGATAACAATGATGAAGCAAAGCCATAATCATAACAAGGAATCTCAGGAAATAATAGTGTAGCAACACAAAAGGATGCAGTAGAACATTGATGTAATGTTTCCTGTACTGACCACATGCCACGGCTTATCCATGTTGTAAGGTAGTCCAAAAACTGAAAAGGAAAAACAATTGAAGCAAGCAATAATGTGTTGCACAGTTTGCAAGAAAAATAGTTACATTATATGATATGATAAGGCATTTATAACGCGCCTATAGACAAGTGTTTCAAGGCACGACGAGGAAGGCAGGGGAAACAGAGGAAAGACAGAGACAGCGATCCTACTAGGCCAGTTGACATTGAGATTGCGCAAGTGCAGGGAAGGGGGGGAAGTGTGGGGGGAACGGGAGCGGGCAGTGCAGCACATAGGATAACAGAAAAATAAATAAGACTTTAAATATTAATACAAGTGCGGCAGGTGGTGGCAAGTACAGGGGTAAGTGCAGATATCAGCGGTCATGCGCTAGTAGGGGCTGTAGGGATACAGAAACAGTCCCTGAGTACAACGGTTGCCAGTTTCAGATTCAGCCAGGAGATCAGCACGGGAGAGAAAGAGAGAAAGCAGTAGCAAAGAGGAAGGTCTTGAGGTGCTTTCGGAACTGAAGATGGTTCTCCTTTCAGTTTCAGTGAGGCAGGGATGCTGTTCCAGAGGGAGGCCCCAGCAGAAGAAAAAGATCTACCACCAACTTGCTGCTTGGGGAAGCGACTAACCATGAGGGAGTTAGAGGTAGATGAGTGAAGAGCTTGAGAAGGAAGATATTTAGAGAGAGTTGAAGGTATTAGGGCCCCAGGCCCAAGAAGGCCTTGTGGACAATCCAAATGTTTTTTACCTTAATCCTCTCTGCCACTGGGAGCCAGTGCTGGAGAGGTACGATCCCTGGGCTTTAGGCCAAGGACACGTCTCGCACTCCTGTTTTGGATGAGTTGCAGAGGGCAGAGACTAGATGCAGGAAGATTTAGAAAGAGGCTGTTGCAGTAGTCCAGCCTAGAGAGAAACAGATCTCTAGAGACTGTGAGCTTCTGGGGGAAGGAGAGGAAAGGAAGAATACCTCTGAGGAGGTGCAGCTGGTAGTGTGACTTCTTAGAGACATCAGAGATATGAGGAGAGAAGGAAAGGGTGGAGTCGAAGAGACCCAGAGGTTTTTAGCCTCACAGGTGGGAGCAGGAAGAGGGCCAAGAGTGGCTGGCCAGAGAGCGCAGGAAAGGAGCGGGCAGGTGTGCTGATGAGGAGAATCTTGGTTTTACTGGCATTAAGGCAGAGATTATTGGTGGCATACCACTCCTGGATGGCGGACAGACAGTCAGAAATGAGAGAAGGAGAAGAGGTGGCGGAAGGGAGCCTGAAAATGAGTTGAGTGTCGTCCGCAAAGCACTGAAAGTTGGGGCAGAGAGCGGCAATGCAGTGTGCAAGAAGTGCCAGGTATTGGTTGAACAGACAGGGAGAGAGGTTAGATCAGTGATATCCAGGTTATCACGGAGATGATTGTGCAGGATGGCATGGCTGACTGTGTCAAAGGCAGAAGAGAGATCAATTAATATGAAGACACAGGGAGTGCTTCAGGGGGAGGGGAAGACTCCAGTGGTGAAGGAGTGCTTACAGAAAGCAGCCAGGACAGGAGCCAGGGTGTCAATGTGGTCCTTGATGGTTTTGGAGGAACAGGGGTAACCCTGTTTTGTCAAGACTTTCATAGAACTGTTTTGTCTAGAAACCTTGTCTGAGAAGAACAGGGGAAATGCAGAGAAGTAGGGAGGAGAGGTGGCTGAAGTAGGGCCAGAGGAAGCGCAAAGAGTAGTGGGTGGAGGGGGAGAGGAAGGGAGAGGACAGGATGTCCTGAGTTTTAGAGATGAAATGAGAAGCCAGGGCCGTGCAGAGGGCCTGGGAGGGAACAGGAGAGGTGAAGACTGCAGCAGAATTGGCCAGGTTCTTGCAGATTTTAAAGAGATTGGCCGAGTTGTTTGATGCCGCGGAGACGCAGGCTTGGATATGGGCTCTCTTCTTGGTGCGGACAGAGAACCGAGATTGCCTTTGGAGCAAGCGGTAGGCCAGTTTGTCAGAGGATGTACCGGAAGCACGCCATTTCCTCTCAGCCACCCTGCACTTGTGTTTAAGGGTGACGAGGTCTGAGTCGTACCAAGAGTTGCACTTGGCTTTGGGCTTCAAGCGGATCCTCATGGCAGGGACAAGAACATTGAGAGTATCAGATATAGCAGAGTGGAGCATGGAAAGGGTTGTGTCAGGATGTGAGTCAGCCAAGAGGGTAGGAGGGGGTGAGAAAGTGTCGGCAAAAGCTTCAACTGACACACGCTTCATGGGTCGGATGACAGAGAAGGTAGGTGGCAGTGAGGGGGTTGGATTGGCCTGAGGGGTAGAGAGGGTGAGATGGGAGGAAAGGAGAACTCCAGGAGAGAGGAGTGGTGAGAATGATCGAAAGGGGAAGGTCTGAGGAGATCAGAGCATCCAGAGTGTGCCCTGCAGAGTGAGCTGGGGCAGAGTGGAGAATACAGAGTGAGAGAGAGTCGCAGAGGTCACGATAGAGTCCAGTGGGAGGACAGGGAGCATCCAGATGGATGTTGAAGTCTCCAAGAAAGGGGAGTTGAGTGGTTGAGGCCAGGAGGGAAGAGGAGATTTCCGCCCACTCAGAGAGGAAGAAGGAGATCTTACCAGGTGGCCGATAGATGGTAGCCACAGTGAGGGAATGGCCAGGAGAGTGAGAGAGCCTGCAGATGAGGCTTTCGAAAGAGGAATAGGCCTGCGTAGAAATGAGAGAGGCAGGAATCCACTCAGGGAAGATCAGCGCTACACCCCATCTGGAACGGTTAGATCTGGGCACGGAAAGGATCTTGTAGCCATAAGGTAGGAGAGTGTCAAAGCTTGTGACAGAGCTGGCCGTGAACCATGTCTCGGTGAGACCGAGGACATCGAGGTCAAGTTCCTGCAAGATGAGGCAGATGTCAGAGGACTGTTTGACAACAGAGGGAGAGTTTAGAGTGGCAATATGGAGAAGACTTCCGGGGAGGGGTACAAATCAGAGGTACACCCTGCAGAGGTGTAGAAGCAGCCCGAGGTGGTGCAGGAGAGGAAAGAGGAGAGGGCAAGGTAGCCAAGCCCGGCAGCATGGGTAGGCAAGGAAGCGTGGAGGGGAGAGAGGTGACAGCAGGAGAAGGAAGGAAATTAATGAGGCACGTGAAGCATCTATCAAAGAGGAGAAGGTTGGCTTGAGGACCTTGGATCAAGACGGTACCATTCAAATATGCATTAATGATGGCTTTAGAGGAGTGGAAGGAGGCCAAGAGGGCCTCTCTTTTCTCTAAGAGCTGTTTTCTAAAATATGAATCTGTTTTTTTTATGAAATAGAGGCTTACCCTGACGCCCAGTGTATTCAGTGCCCATGCCATATTTTACTAGTTCCATAAACTGTTAATATAACATGCAACTAGGCTATGAATACTTACTTGCCGTGCCTAAGCCTTTGGGTATAAGTTCCCAAACTGGGACTTAGGACTTGGTTCTTTCTGACAACCACTTGCTAAGGGTCGCATTTTATGGACTTCCACTTAGGTAGTTTGGAAGTTTTGTGAACATGTACACACCACGTCAGGTTAACCTGTAATCCTTACCCTTTGATTCACTTATGCTAAATATTTGTCACTAATCTTCCATCCCATTGCACGGTTGCGATGGGATATACTTTGTGTGGTATAATCTGTTTCTCCTAATGACTACCAATTTCCACTACTTGCTCATCTTACCAACTATCCCCCATATGCTGTGCGGACAAACCTCTAGGTCACACCATTGTTGAAAATACCCTCACACATCATGTGTGTGTCATGTAATTCTATAATTTGTTGTTTAATGCTGTCCCTTTAAGAGCAGGTGGGACTTTTTCATGAGCTATAATAATACACGCTCGCGCACAAAGACACGCCACTTAACTATATCATGTGACTTGGACCGAGACGCTGAGTGATTTTAAATAAGCCCATCTACAGATTTGACCGGAGCTGCAGAA
This sequence comes from Ambystoma mexicanum, assembly GCF_040938575.1. NCBI lineage: Eukaryota > Metazoa > Chordata > Amphibia > Caudata > Ambystomatidae > Ambystoma > Ambystoma mexicanum. Next base: position 1,384,909,242 of record NC_090937.1, on the reverse strand, counting down.
ACACCTGTATTTTTTCGTATCTTTCAGAGATGCGCCATTCAAGGTATCTCACCCTAGGCACTGCTAATTTGTATATGCCCTCAAGCTGTACTCCTGTAGTCTCAGGGGCAACATTTTGGTTCACATCATCTAAGGACATTTGTCTTTTCTAGGAGTCACTTGCATACGACCATCTAAACTCGACGGCTTATCTGCATACGTTGGAACTTAATTCCGTTTGCAGGACATCAGCTGACGCTAACATCTCCTCTTTGGTCACCGAGTACCTTCCAGTTTGTTGTTTGTAACCAGGAACCTTATGACACAGTAATTTATTAATTGTGCCTCTATTTTCCACTTAGCACCTGACACGGTCTTTACGCCAGTGATCAGTGCATTTTCTCAGTCACTAACTGCACCTCACTTTCCCCATTTTTTAGGAAGTGTCCTGTTGCATTATATTCTACGACCTGGCTGGTCCAACTCAACTCGTGATATTTATTTCAAAGCATAGAGGTATGACTCAAGGCACATGCTTCCTCTGTTGATGAATGTGTTATCTAATGGCACTTCTATCAGTACCACTTTTCTTCTTTTTGGAAACTCCTAGTATTCACATATTTCAGGCTTTTTTCGTAGATCATGGATACATTGGTGGTGGCACTCTTTGCATTGAGGTCAGACTAAGCCGACTTTACTTATAATGTATTCGCTTTTTTGGTGACTTACCATTGCATGTGTAATTTAGGAGGTTAATCAATTGACAATGGTGTGTGATTATTTGACAGGGGTGGTGACATGTGCAATGACATGGCACAAGGATAACGATGGTTGGCACACATTTTGTGTTCTGGTGCCATGTTCATGCAATGTAGTTCTCTGTTGTGGATGATGCACCATTAGCTAAGGTTCCTTCTATATTTTCATCTTGCTCCTGGAGGGTGATGTGATGCAGATGTGAGAGGATACACTTAATTTATTCTTTGATTGGTTGCCAGCTCGCCAAGGTTGTTTAATTGCTGATCTTGTGTTTGTGGATCTTTCTCTTGCCTTGTATAAATGCTAGCCCTTTTCTGTGTCTGTGTTTGGGGATTCATTAGGGGGGGTTGGGGGCATTTGCCTGCATACTGGTGATGGTATGTGGATATGTGTTTATTGTGGCTTTGTTGTGCATGCAGCATAATTGTGTGGGTTGCCATATTTGTATGTGGTGATATGACACACCTAGGTATGCACTGTTTGTTACACATATTGATTGCTGGGATCTTGGCACATAGGTGGGTGGTTGTGGAGGTGATTTTGGCAGGAGCATGGCTAGTGTAGGATATTTGCGGTTGTTCTTTGCTTGTGTGAGTTGGTACATGGCATGCTCAAGTGAATGATGGCAACTCGATAATGTGTGTGCACCAGCTGTGCCTGGTTCCAAATGTAACATGTAGTTTGCATGCTATCTGGTGTTGGAGGTGCTATTTTCAATGCCATTTGGAAAATTACTATTGTGTCGTTGAATGGGGGTCCACCCACTCTACAGTCCCTCTTTCTGATGAGCTGTATGGGTGTGTTTAGCTGTGGCAGTTATGTGGTTTAGTGCTGCTTACTTGCTGTATTCTGTGGTGGACGCCATTGCTTGGTTTTGTGCAGCACAGTAGCTGCATTCTTTGCCATAAGCATGGCACTGTGTTTGCCTACCCAGGGGAGTGTTCTGGGCAAGTTGTGTGCCACATCTGGCCTTTTGCGCAATTTGTTTTTTCGTGGCATTCCTTTGTGAATCGGCTTGATGCATATTTATGATTGCACTTTTTTGTGAATATGAGTGTGAATTTATTGATTTATAATGTGGCACATTTTCCGTGTCACACCGATAGTCACGACAAGCTCAGCCAGAGGGCCGATGGAGGAATCCTGGGAGACCGAGTGATGGTGCTGGTGGTGACCTGTAGAGCAGAAGAGGGACAGAGAAGACAAAGCAAGGAAAGCCACTGCACTCCCTGTAAAGCAGAAACTCCTCACTGGATGATCTTACACATCCGCTATATTGGCAACATTAAATATATCAAATACAAAAAGGCTACAGGTGAAGCCCAGCAAGAGGGATGTGTTGCTGACATTTGTAAAAGGTGCTATAGTAGCAACTGAAGTGGGAAGGAACTCTAATTACTCTTTAATTACTCCAGAGTATAGCCGCTGTAATGGGGAGTATGTGAGTATTTCTTCTTATTCAGTCCCCCTCATTATGACATCATGATGACTGGGTGAACTTGAATTTGTTTGCAGCGTTGGTCTAAAAGAATTGAAAGAAAGACAACAATTACACAATGTATAAAGCACATAAAGGACCAAGAGACCTGGAAGCCAAGACTCCCACACACAGCAATTGAAATATAAGTGGCATGGCTTAATAATCTCTGGTCCTGGGCAAACGTAAGGCCACAAATTACCAGGACAACACACCTGGGAGAAACAAAATAAAACTGTGGACCAGCAATAAGCTAACAAGGCCTGTTTCCCCCAGACCTCTCTTGCGCCTGTCGAAAACAAGTGACTGGAAAACTGGATGAACAGATGCTCTCGGTTGAGCGACTCTTGATGGAGACCAGAAATGCCATTCTGAGTAATGATTCTAGTGACCACCTCTCACTGGGCTTAACTCAGCAAACAGTGTCAAATCTAATAGTACCATATGTAGGCCCTATTGCCCCTACAGTTTAGTCCAATATGCGTAATGTTCCTGGGTTTCTGGCTGATTCTATGAGCCCAGTAGTAAACATCAGACCGCCTGTGCAGCTTCTTAACACTAGCAGTGGACTACTCACATCGGCAATGAATACACATCAAAAGCAGCTGAGACAATCGAATTCTTTGGTCATAGAGTCCAATATCAATTTTAATGTATCTCATGATCTTAATTTTAATGACCGGATGGCCAGTTTTATGAAAGAGACCAGTGCAACTGTTAAGATGGCTGAAAAAGTCCCTAATAAACCAGAGAAGCTGGAGTCAATCCAAACCGGACTCAAAAACGAAGTAGACCAAGTGTGAGGCAAAATCCAGCTTTGTTATCAGTCAAATAATGCAGATACAGCAATCAAGCATTAAAATCTCAGTGGTCAGTCATATTTTAGAATGCAATAATTTAGAAAGTCAAAATGTCGAAAAATTATTTTAGAAAAAAATAATGTCGAAAAAAATAATGTCGAAAAAAAATAATGTCAGAAAAAAATAATGTCGAAAACCAATAATGTCGAATTATTTCTGCATTTTTTCGAATTTTTCGAGAAAAAAAATATATATATTAATAATTGATGAGGATGAGGGGTGAGAGGGTGGTGGGGATGGTGGGGGTATGTCCAGGGGGTGTTGGGTGAGAGGGGTTGGGGGGGAACCCCCCCTAGTAAATGATACTCTTCTTGTTTATTTATTTATTGATAGTGACATTGTTTTTTCGACATTTTTTTTCTAAAAATTGACTCTTTTACTTATATGTATAGGTTTTCGACATTATTGTTTTCTACAGTTTTTTTTGGACATTTTTGTAAGTCGACATTTTTTTTTCTACATTATGACTATAAACCTAAACTCTCGTTGCTCTCCGCACATCCATTACAAATGATTTAAGTACTACAACTTCGTCATGAATGATATCATCACATTTTATCACTTTATTTATGGGGAAAAAGGATTAGTTAATGGTGGTTGTTAGATATACACTCGATAGGGTTCAAACATCTAATTGGGTTATACTTGTCTGATGGCTCCTCCTGAGACCGCTCTTGATAAAGGTTAAGCTATGTAATTTCTACAACAAGGGATTGGTTGGCACACAACTTGATGGGCGACATAACACCACAGACTCTGATAGCTTGGCTTTTTGCTAACCAACCTTGGAAAATTGACAGGCCGTTAAGACATGAGCCAGACAGAGATCGGGGAGAGAGGTCCACGGATTGCTTTTTCTTCCAATTCAAAAAGTTACCATACCCAATTCCTAGGCCACGAGTCAGGGTGATCTCTTTGTACTTGGCCTTGAGCTGTGTCTCGTGTCTGTGTCTATGTGTAGGGAGCACGGCAATGTCCTATCTGTGTTTGTTTCTAATGAATAGACAGTGTTCTCCAATTATGGGTCACATGTGAGGGACATGTAAGGAATAGATATATACTGTATTTATTGAGAATTTAGCTAATATTAATGTAAGTGTTGTGTTTTCTGTTGCCACTGGATACACACTTGAGTTATTTTTCATGGAGTCTTTTGGCGTATGCTTTGGCTGCACCTGGTTAACAAAGACTGGTTGTGCTCTTAATCAATCTGTGAGTATACTGCTTGTGTCCTGGGAATAGCTATCTCGTACCATCTCTCTGACATACCTATCCTCCCTTATTTCACTGTAACCTTGGCTCTGGATTTTAGCTACTGTCTGAGCTCTGCACGGATCTGTATTTCTGTGGATTTAGCATTTTGAATTCTGTAGAAGACTTTGGGGCTATTTATTTAAAATCACGTTGTGCCTTAACTTTTTGAGAAGATGGCTGCCCCTTTATGCTTGTTTTTCTATGTTAGTGTGCAGTATTTACATGCCTTTCATGTTGCATTCTGTTTGTACATTTGTTATGTTAGTAATCTTCATGTCTAGTGGATGGTATGTTAATATTCTTCATATATAAATGCATGTATTACCTATTGTACATGCTCTTCATGTTGAGTGCACATTTGCGTTATGTCTAAATGCATGCATATGTATTGTTACAATGTTAGTTTGACAACTTTTGCCATCTTCAGCGTAGGGTGTTTCCATATCCTGCTGTACCTGCCTGAGATAAGGACAGTATGGTTGTCTTAGTAATCAACGTTTCTCACTTGTGTGGTATTGTGCCGGGGGAGTATTGTGGTATTGTGCAAACGCTATGGATGATGTATTCATCTGCCTCCAAACAGAGGTCACAAGTCCTCAATCACACTCTCCCTTCTGCTATCCCCCACATAGGGCTCTATGGGTATCGATATTCCAGTCACCCCCCTCAAGCTATCTGCATGTCTCACATGGTCATCCAAACTCTAGGTCATATAGCTGTATTCCCCATTGGAATCATAATATACCCAGTGTTTGGTATAATTTTGAGGGTCCTAAGGACATATACATTTTAACCCTGGAGGGACAATAGGGCTTTCCACTGCTTGGGTACAGGGGAAGTTATCCATTTGGGTATACTCATTCACGTGAGTATCGAGTTGTATCACTATTTTCATTCCTACTGCATTCTTGGCTGTCTTTTTGCACTGGCTAATTGCTATTCTTAAAAAACAGAAAGCCAGTAGACCAGTACAAATATGAATACTAGTACCTTGAAGGTATTAGCCAACCAGGTGTGTATCCATGTGAAAAGGTAGTTAAAGCGGTCATTGTCTGCAATGTCTTCCACCTCCTCCACCATTCCTGTATGGATGTCTGTCAAGGTGGCTATTGCCTCTGTGGGAGTCCCATTTTCCTCATGGTGGGCGGGTAGCATGTGCAGCAAGAAGGCCACATTTCTTCAGACACTCCCATCCAAAGCCGTTATCAGATAAAGAACATATCTGTTTTGGAGTTTCATTAGTCTTATTGCTCTCAACTGTAGTAGTATTTATGGTCTGCAACAGCTGCCATCAGGTTATTTGCATCCATATGGCATTTGTATTGGCCTGCAACCCAAGAGTAAAGAAGGATGTAAAGAACATCTCTGTTCTAATGAACAATTTATGCTCATCTGGTATGTTGTCATATGCATCTGCCATCTTCGCAGAGTTATAGTTATCCCTTCTTGTGCTTAACATTTCTTATGTGTGAGCTCATCTTTGGGAAATCACCAATCTGTACCTTACTCTGGGGTACAACTAAATCCGGTGTACTTATTGTCAACAGGGCGCACCGGCCTCCCCAATTTGGGCAAATTATAGACCTTTAACCCATAAGCCCAATGGAGGTCCATTGACACTGCTATGCCTATTCTGATGCCAGACAGGTCAAAAATGCACTTTCAACCTTCTTTGTCCCCTACTTTTACTGTGCTATAATTTCTGAAGCATGCCGTGGCATTCTTCATGGATAATATGTGTAGGCGGCCTGCCTCAACCCTTTACCCATGTGAGTAATTTGGAATATTCAGTGCATTCTTTGAGGCATATATCATTTGTATTCTGCTCAACCTCTACAGGAACTGAACATGGTGCTTGTGCTTTACAACCCATTATCCCTTTCGACCCAGCCTTCTGAAGTGAATATGTCTCTGTATAATAGTAACTGGGGTTTCTCCCAGCATTCAGATATTTTGTTCCCCGCAGAATTGATGCACTATAAAAATGCATGGTTAGTTATTCTTACCTCTCCTCTATTCTGTTCATCAAGGGTATATTGTATCACCTTATTGTATGTTCTAGTGTCATCCATAATGGACGTTTGTTTTATGTAGCTATCCTCATAAGGGAATGTCTTTTTTGTCATCAATTGCAAGGTGGCCCATCTTCCTTGAAATTGCCCAATAATAGTGCAAAGTGCTAAGTGTGTTAGCCAGTGTGCTCTGTGTGCTGGTATTTCTGTGGCCACAAATATCCTTGAGGCACTCATGGCGTGAGGTATGAGGCAACACACATAACAGCTTTCATCCAATGTCCCTCTCCTTACTCTGCGCCTGTGTTTCTACCACAGATTGTTGGCGACATGGGCATACTCATTAATATGCTTGCTAAGGTGCCTTGAGCTATCTAGCACACTTCTTGTTGCCATCCCACCCTGGAATACTATTCTTCGGGTATTTCCCAGGGGCTGTTTCTCTTGGCATTACTATTTGTATTGTACTGGTGTTAACATCATGAAGAACAGAACAAAAATTGTCTTATTGGATCATAGGTGCTATAGTGTTGTACTGAAAACCAATAAAGCAAGTACAGACACGCAGAGAAGGAAAACACTGCTCCTATCAACATGGCTATAGTATCTCTCTTTTGCAAATTTTATGTATATTAATCTTTCCAGGTGCTAAAAGACGATATCTCATTTCATTAAGGGAATACACATTTCCTTTTGTTTGTTAGGAAACAAGTGTTCAGAAGAAAAACCTGGTTAAGAGGGAGAGAAAAATGTCTTTCTAAAACAACGTTAGCTTTTAAATTAAATAACAATGCAGCCAAACATTTGTTCCCGGCTCCCAAAAAGGGATACATGTTCACAAAAAAGGACAAGAAGCAAAGGAATAGGATGGCTATGGGGAACATTTGCTTTTTTCCCTTTACTTTGGAAATGTCACGTTTTATTTGAGGTGATCATCTTTCTATCTATCTATCTATACATTTATTATATAGCACCATTCACCCATGAGCTTCAAGGTGCTCACAAGACATAACAACAAAAACATGGAAGGGGACTTGCAGAATGATAGGGAGAGGCATATAGCAAGTTTAGCCTGTGTTCATGTAAAAAAGGTAGGTTTTCAGGAGTTTTTTTTAAAAGGGCACTCGACACACACCCCTTAAGAAATAAAGGACGTGAGCTCCAAAGACTTGGTGCCCAGGCATGGAAGCTTGAGCCTCCAATCTTTTTCAAAAGGATGCAGGGTTGATGGAGGAGGCTATCTTTATTAGACTGTAAAGTCTGCCTAAACGGAACCTTAGAAACTCGGGCTGAGCGATAAGCAGGAGCTTCAGCTGCCAAGCACTTGAACACCAATGTGGTACCTTGAAAGGATGTTGGACCAATCATTTCTACATATATATGTAGAAATGATGTGTCTTTATTCTTGTTGCTGATTGAACCTCCTCGTTTACCTACTCTGGGGTCGTTTCACAACTTCTTCACCGTCAGGCTCAAATTTGCAGACAGGAGGGTCTCACCTCTGTATATCATGACGTCACTGAGATGTATCCAATCACACTTGCCCTTTACCTCACCAGCAAATGGAGTGACAGTCTCCACTATATAAGGACCCTGAAAACAAGGTGTGGGCCCTTTCCTTGTGAGGTTTCAGCACACAACCTTGTCTCCGGGGTACAACAACAAGGGTTTTAACAAATTGTTAGTGTCAGTTTACTCTTGTGTTTCATCTGTGGTCTTCGAATCCCCTGCCACGTCTGTACCTGTCGAGACATATATTTAAGCGATTCCGTCATAGCTGTCAAATAATCATGCATTTCCTTCGCTAACACAGTAGCAGCATTTTCTGCATCAGTGTGAGCCTGAGTGGGAAGCACAATCGGTAATTATACAATTGTGGTCCTATTAGACCTTGTGACATTCGGAAATGCAAGTGCAGTGAGGGAAGTGCAGCAGATAGGGCAAGAAGGGGGAGGAGGGAGCACGGTATGTACAAGTGCTGGTGGGAGCTTTGGGAGGGAAGTGACAGGGGAGATGGCACTGGTTAAGTGCTAGGGCAGAGGAATCCCAGGGTGGGATGCACAGGCCTGATAACTTGTGAGATTCAGGAAGGTCCAGGCAACTAGTGTCAGCAGCAGAGGGGTGATTAGCAGGGAAGGGAAAGCAGGAAAGAAGTAGAGAGAAGCAGAGTTTTGAGAAGTTTTCAGAACTTAAAGAGGTCCGGCTCAAGTCTAAGCGGGCCAGGGAGGCTGCTCCAAAGAGAGGCACCAGCCAAAGAGGGTGAATAGGGGATCTCTAACACTGGAGTGGTGCAGATTGCTAACTTCAACTCATTAAAGGCATCTATCATCTCACCTGTCCAGACAAAGTCACTGTCTTCTTTCCATGCTTCTTTCGGCCCTTTTAAGAGTGGCCAGACATATGTGCTGTAATCAAAGACCCATACCCAACAATAACTGCAAAGGCCAGGAAATTGGTTTCATTATTTCACTGGCCTGCCTGTTTCATTATTGCTTCTGCTCTTTCAGGTGTCACCCTCCTTCCTTCTTTCGATATCATCTGATCTACGTACAGAACCTCCTCCTGACAATATTGCATTATCTATTTGTCCAATTTATAGTCTTTCTCTGCCAATCCAGTCATCAGTGTCACTGAATCTCTCCTGCACTCTTCCTTCGTGATGTTAAATACCAAGATGTCATCAAAATATTGTATTACTGTGCTGTCAGGTTCTGCATTTCCCTTAAAGACTGAGGGTGACTCAGAGTGCCCATGAGGTAAACAAGTATGTTGCAAATTAATTCTGCGGTAAGTGAACATGATAAAATACTGTGACTCTCCATGCAAGGGGTTTGAAAAGAAAGCATTCTTTGAATCAATCACAGTAAAATATTTAGCTTTGCATGGAATGTTACACAATATTGTGGCTGGATTTGGCAATAATGGAAATTCAGCCTCAACAATATTAATCAGTGGGTGTAAGTCATGGATAAATCTTCATGACCCCCCCAGCCCCTTTTGCCTTCTTCATTGGGTACACAGCCATGTAATATGCCGATTCTGAAGGCACGTATATCCCTTGTTGCACTAAGCCAGCAATTGTGTCATAAATAACTTCATTCTCTTGACATGGGATACTGTCTCACTTGTGGTAAAATGGCTCCCTTCTTGAGTTTAATCTTGACTGCTCCTCCTCCTTTTAATAGACCAACATTGTAAGGACTGCTGGTTCAGAGTGTGCTTGGTACATGTGCCCAATCCTCTGGGAGGAAGGGCTATACTGACTTTCTCTGGGGAATTTTCACTTTTCTCAATCTGAACCCGTTATCTAAGACTGATGTTAAACATCACTTTGTCATGTGAGTCTTCGTCTGTGAACAATTCATCATCTGTTAGGTCAGTCAGTCTTTGTGCTTCATTGAAAGCTATTACTGTGAGCCTATATACCCCTTCCTGCTCTACTCCATGCAAAATGACACTATATTCCCTTACTATTGCTGCTTCAAATTCAATTGTAATTACCAGGTACTTCTCATCATCCGTGGGTACTTCTGGTCCGAATAAACACTCTGCGGGTAACCTCAATATTTTGTCTCATATTCAGTGAAGCCATGACAATAGCACATGCACCCCTTAAAGGAATGGTTCTGGATCCAGAGGAACCCCTCTTTGTGCTTTCTGACCATAACATACTGTTATGAATTCGTGTGCCCTCACATAATGAATCCCTGGGGCAGAACATATCCGCTGGTCAGTATTGTCATGTTCAATTTACTCATCAAGTCTCTTCCCAATATGTTAACTGGTGTCTTTCAAGAATATAATAATGGCATAGACATGTCGTGTTCTCCCATGGTGATGGGTAAATCGTCTGTAATAGGAACCATAGTTGTCATCCCAGATAATCCTTGTGGGTTCATAGCAATGCCTGCAAACACTGAAAAGAGCAGGAAAACTCTAACCTCTGGACCAGAGTATTATAATAGCATCAAAAAACAGAGCGGATATGTCCAGAGAAAAGTGTATTTAGAAAAAATGTATCAAAATGTATTTATACATCACAAAAAATTATTACACACTGATCATTTTAACATAGCAAAACAGCAGCAACAATATGCCAAAAATTGGCTAAAACATCACACTCATACTTCACATACATGGTGCATTCATTCACACGCAACTCATCATACAGTGGCATACATCCAAAATTCTAAAAATCCAAAAACAAAACATGCTAAGAACAACTGGGGAAAATGAATTAATGACTAATCCCCATAATAACACACGTAATTGCAATGTTTACAAACAATAGAAATAATTCATAGACAATCTATTGTCAGGGTGGATAGGAAAAAAACAGATGCAAAGATCACATCCCTGTGGAATTTATCTCTCGACCGGTTTCGATGTGTAGTGGTGGTTAACTGAACGTCTTCCTCAGGAGGTAGGTGTGACCATTCTGATAAAAATCTACCTGTGCTGATGCCCATTGCTGTATGATGTGTATGCAATTATAACTGGCAGCAGTTGATGCATTTATTTTAAAGGAGTCAATAACTAAGTGTGGTACACATAGACATTGTATATATTTGCCATATTTGAAATACCAGAGTACAAAGTGTGTTATTCATTGATGTATATATCCTGAAGCTTATTCTTCTATAAAGAACTGTGTTAGCACATAAAATAGTGTGTGGACATTCCTTTGTGGGGGTTTGGGGACTACACTTTACTTAAGAACCAGCCTGCATCACTTCCTGAGAGCTTAAACCTTGGTTACTCATCTCTTCGCTACCCTATAGAGAACCTTTGCTGTGATGCTTTGTGCTTCTACTCTGCCATATAGAGGGCAGGAGTACAGATACCCCCTCAAGTCTTTACACATGTTGCTTGAATGTTCTATATATCAGGAGTCAGATCTTCATCTGCTCTCATTTTTTACGAGTCTTAATTGCGATCATGACTTACAAATGTGTATATTGTACACTAAGTGCTCTCCATACATCAGCTCGACAATTGTTAAAAGGTACCCCATCATGGTTAGTATTCAGTGCCATCACCCCCAGAGACCCTGCCCATTTCCATATATCGTCTTATTGGCTCCTAATATAGCAGCAAACATGTTTTTAATGCTGCCTACTGCTAAGGTCATCTCAGCCATCATCCTCTCTAATTCATAAATCCCACCCTGATGTGAGTGATGGCAACTTACAAATTAAATTGTTTTCGTCCATTCGTGGCCATGGGATATATTGTGGTAGTCCTCCTCAATAAGGGGAATTGTGTTAGCCCTGTGCCCCGTCTCAATGCAGCCACACCCTTTATCTTCCTCACGTCTGTTATGCTCACTTTCTTTCATACTGGTAAATTCCTCAGCCTATTCACATACAGTGTTATTTCTTCTACCGAATCTTAAGGTGCTTTGCATTTTCAACTGGTTCTGAGCTCCTCATCAGTTCTTCTAAATCTTACCATGCTATCTTTCTACCTATTTCCATACGCATGGGTGGGGCCCTTGTGGCTTCCTCTTCCTTGCCCTCTCATCTTCATCCTCGAACATTGAATCTTCACTATCTTCGTCTTCTTCATCGTCTCTATCCTCAAACTCTAGTCTTACAAAGGGATTTTGTCCTATATGCTCCATTCATTACTTCCTCCAATATATTCCATCCTTCATTTTATAGAGACCATCCCTGGCTCCCTCTAGTGCTGGTGCCATGCCTTCTGCTCCTATACAGATTACTACTGTCCCTTGATATAGTTCCTTCTTTTTCTCTGTCTGGAAGACCTCTCCTTACTTCTTTCCTCATCTCGTTTTCTCTTTCTGTCCCTCTTTTTCTCCTTTTTCCTTTACCTTTCCCTTTCTACATCTCTTAATTTCTCCCTTCCCTTCTCCTTTCTTTTTCTTGTCTCTCCTGACTTTCTCTTTCTGCATCTTGTTTTATTTCCCTCTCCCTTTCTTTTTCATCCCATTTTACCTCCCTTCTTCACTCTCTTTCTTTCTCATCCTGTACTCTTCCCTCTTCTTCTCTCTCTTGTCTATCTTTAACTTCCATTTCCTTTTCTTTAGAATAATCAATATCCTTTCCATCGAATTTAAGCATTATTTGTCCTCCTGTCCATTCATGTCACACAGTCGCTGTCTCATTCCTGTTTCTTTTCATGTCTCATTCTCTCTGTACCTCTTTCTCAGCTTCTGCAAGCTTTGCTTCTAAGTTGAGGTGCTCATTAAATTCTACATATGCGGGCATTCGTTGTTGTTTGCTCATAATGTCTTCACTATGCGTGGCGTGTATGTGGAGTTAGTATACACTGCTGCTGCCTTTTATGGGTCTAAACCTTGTACGGCTGAGGATGGATCAATGCTCTGAGGAGGCGGATCCATGTGCATCATACACTCTTCCATTACTTTACTTTACTTTAAATTATTTATATAGTGCAGGCCATGGACCCAGAGGCATTAGGGGGCTGACAAACATGAATGGGCTAAGATGCTGAAGGATAAAAACAAGCGGGCAGCGAAGGTCAAAGATTAAGCAGACAGCCATGCTCATGCTGGTTAAGCATCCATTCCTTCGTAATTGGTTCTGCTTCCTGTTCCTCTAACATCTCCCATAGTTCCAATATGCTTGGTCTATTCTGTAATTGTTTTCCCTTATACGTGGCATGCAAATAGGTGCACATGTGTTGCAGTACTGTCCTCGAATGAGTGCCCTTCTGTGGCCAGGAAAAAAATATTTTGCCTGCAGTGTCTTTCACCCACTCCACGTGATATTCTGTAATGTTGTCCTTATATTGGGGCAATGATTTGCACATGTGAATTATCAGCGTGTCTCCCAAGATAATAGTACATAAAGTAAGTTACCAATGATCGATGACACACAACTGTGATTCCCCCACATGTTTTCCTCTTCACTCTCCCCTCCCCAACAATAGTTCCCAACAACTCAACATCTTTGCATCTCTCTCTAAAACCACGCCTCCCTGTCATTCAAGCCCTCAGAGTGGCACCACAAATGCCACTTGTGCTCTGAACAGCCCTACCACACTGGTCCTCTCAATCCTCCTTCTGAGCAGCTCCACAACATCGCTCACTCCAAGCAGCCCCACTATGCTGCTTCAACACTGGACGGCACTCATCGGACCACACTACCACTTTATGTCATCAGCAGAACATTTTTAAAAAACCTCCTATAAGCCTAAACTATCATACAACATAAGGCTGGCGCCAGCAATTATTACTCAAATAAGTACACTACAGCTGTCTTCCCAACTCTTGGTGAGGTAACATCTCTTTTTATTATTGCCCCATAACAAAGCTTACCATGTGATTTTTTCTTACACTTGTCAGAAGTTAACCTTCTCAATCTTTTCTTCCCAAACCCACTACATACAAAAAGACCTTTCTTAATGTTGCCACGCCTATGTCATACTTACATCTACGGATCTTATGAAGGTCTTTAGTGTTGAGTCTCCCCTATTGGCCTGCTGCCCTCTGGCCATTGCGGGAACCCCACGACAATCAGACTTAACCGACCTTCCTCTCCTACCATCTGTTGAGATGGCCCAAAAACGTCCCTTATCACCCAGCGGACCTGGAGCCTCACAAACCAGGCTCAAAGATGAAGTAGACCACGTGGGAGGCAAAATCAAGCTGTATTATCTGTTAAATAAAGATGGGACAGCAAACAACTTTGTCATAAATGATGTAAACAGATTTTATCAGTTTACAAAAACCTATGGGGAATAAGGATTGGTTAGTGGTGGTGGCTACATATACAATCTATAGGGTTCAAACTTCTAATTGGTTTATACTTGTCTGATGGCTCGCCCTGAGACCACTCCTATAATGATAAAGGTTAAACTATGTCATTTCTATGACAAGGGGTTGGTTGGCACATAACTTGATGGGCGGCATAACATCAGGGACTATGATGGTTTGGCTTTCTGCTAACCAACCTTGGACAATTGACAGGTCATCAAGACATGAGCCAGACAGAGAGTAGGGGAAGAGACGACCACGGATTGCTTTTTCTTCCAATAGAGAAAGTTACCATCCCTTATTCCTAGGCCATGAGCCAGGGGGATATCTTTGATCCTTTGTTTTGCATGGCGTCTCATGTCTGTGTGTATGTGTAGGGCGCATGGCAGGTGCCCTATCTGTGATTTGTTTTAATTAATAGACAGCATACTCCAGTTATGGGTCACATGTGATGGGACCGTGTAGGGAATAGATGTGTCCTGTATTCAATGAGAATTTGGCTAATATTAATGTAAGTGTTGTGTTTTCTGTTGCCACTGGAGACACTCTTGAGTTATTCTTCATGGAGCCTTTTGGCTTATGGTTTGACTGCACCTGGCTAACAAAGACTGGTTGTTCTCTCAATTAATCCGGCACTATACTGCTTGCATCAAGGGCATTGCTATCTCATACCTTCTCTCTGCCGTTCCTATCCTCCCTTATTTCACTGTATCCTAGGCTTGGGTTGTTAGCTACTGTCTGAGCTCTGCACAGATCTCTATTTCTGTGGATTTAGCATTTTGATTTTGGTAGAAGTCTTGAGGCATTTGTTTATTTAAAAATGTGCTGCAGCTTCCATTTTGGAGAAGATGGCTGCCCCATTATCCTTGTTTTTTTTATGTTAGTGAGCAGTATGTGTGTGTCTTTCATGTTGCATTCAGTACTTTACTGTTATTCATTTCTAGTGGATGCTATGTTAATATTCCTCATTTATAAATGCATATATTACCTATTGCGCATGTTCTTCATGTTGAGTGCACATTTGCTTCATGTCTATGTAAGTTTGACTACTTTTGCCATCTTCAGCTTAGGTTGTTTCCATTTCCTGCTGTACCTGCCTGGGGTAAGGGTGGTACGGTTGTCTTAGTAAGTAACACTTCTCAATTGTGTGATATTTGGCTGGGGGAGGATCAGAAGCTATGGATGACATATTCATCTGCCTCCCAACACAGCTTTGTTAGACCTAAAGAGCAAAGTGCAATAGACCGTGGATTTTATTTGTAATTGTAAAAACAACATTTTTAACTCTGTGATGATAATGGATGATCTAATTAGATCACTTAAGAAGGATATAACAAACATCATTTGTCCAACAACGGAAATCACTCATAAGATGACCTCGAAAACGATCTCAGTCAAGGAACTTTCCAAAGTGAGCACAGTGAATCTATCTAACACATCACTGGCTATTTTATCTACTGGGACAGTTTGGAATATTACTTCTCTACAAAATGCCTCGAGTCTTGAAATAATGTGCCATTTTGATAAAATACAGTAAGTAATAGCAGACTTATATTTTTACTCTGCTAATCAAATATATAAAGCATTATTTCTCAAGTTAGTTAAAACTAATCTCCTTTGCTCCCGTTTAATTAGTCATTCATACTCTACTGGTTCACTAAGGTATTTTACGACAAACACATTCACTAACTGTGCGGTTAGCCACTGCTCTTCTGTCCCCTCCCACACACTGTGCCACCTGACTATGATTTCACGTGGGGGCAATTGTTGAACAGCTGTCTCGGCTAAAATCCCTGCTGACAGTCCATGAAGGTCTTTTGCATTTTAGTAGGGCAGTGCTGGTATTGACAACCCTAAAGTGAGTAAAAGGGAGTTAAAATGTGCGCAGGCATATGCTTGATTTAGATTTTTGAATTCATATTGCGCAAAGACACCATGCAAAATGAACTGTATCTGGGCATAGAAGATTAACAATACTCATCAAAACTGTGAAAGAGAACAATAATAAAAGAGGAGAATATTAGTCAAAAAGATGAGTTTTATGAACATTTGTGATAGGAAGGAGGGTGTCCATTTTGCACAGCTTGCTTGGAAGTGCATTTCAGAGACAGGGCCGTAGAACAAAGGGAAGCCTGTTACCCCAATGAACACGGCGAGATCCCGAAATAGCCAAATGATGCTGTTGGGAAGAGCGAAGGGTACATAGAGGATGATATTGAAAACAAACTTAGGAATATGCTATCAAGGGACACATTACAAAAGCTAGCTTTTTCGAGGTTTAATCAACAGAAATCAGCCTTCACTCATCAAATAGTGGACACAGCGCCTCTCAATCACTCAATCATCCAAATCAGCACAAAGACATGCCCTAAGGGAACACCATACTGGCGCCAGACCCCATTTCCAAATGAACTCATGTCATCATGAGAAAGATTAATGACTAGAATATTTGAACATCATAAGACATTACTAAAACTCTAAGAGAACACCTACTGCTCCCTCTTTAATAACAAAAATGCAACACAGGACATCAGCCAGAACCAACCATGAAGAAGTTCAACACTTCTTGGCAGAAAGCAACCAACAGTTATGTAATATACTTGTGCTTGATAAGGAAAACTGGCAAGACAAAACGCTGACCCTGTCAACCAACCCTCAAATTCGACACCTTACTCACCACACTCAAACTCAAAACAGCCACCTGGGCATGGCCTTTAAAAGACCTTTCTCTCCAAACTCCAAATAACTGAACTCTACACCTCTAACTACAACTGACACATTCAGCCATAGGCCAACACACAAACACACACTGCAAGCATGAGGTTCCATCTCTGGACATACAGCTCTCAATGCTCCTAACAAATCACACTTAGAAAGCTGTCGCTAACTCAGAGCTCATGGTACTACCGATCTGCACCATCAACACAAAGTACCGCACTCTAATATGTTCCCTTTACTCCAAACTAACTAATCCCCTACTGCCTCTCAGATGATCCAAATGACACAGGTGTGTGGAACAAAACCTAATAGCGTAACGTGACATAACATTTAGTGTTGGCTGATATTATAAATATCAATGATATGGCCCTTAGGTTTGTGACTTCCAAAAATGTAAAATAATCATTGATTTTCTCGTTTGAAATACATCTTCCTTTGCATTCAAGTCATGCACCATGTTTGATTAAGATAATTTTCACTTGATATCTAAGCAGCTATAAAAGCTTTCCTAAAATTCTTGAAGAATGAAAAATACAGTTAATAGACGGAGATATTTTAAGAAAAGCTAAGAAGATGCAGTAATTGCTTTGATAATTCAGGCACATTTGTACTTCTCCGAAAATATCCACTTTTGTGTGAAAAATGTGCAAATGTAATCAAACAAGGCATTACAGAAGGCATATCTTTCATTAAATAGGTTTTCTCATTTTGTCATTGCTTATATGCAGCATTTCATAGCTTTTTTCATCATACTGATTTATTTTATTGACCATTTTTGACTGCGTAAACCAAATACATATGTTTAGGCGTGATTAACAATTCCTTCTTTAAATAATTTATAAAACATCATGTTCCACAAATGGGAATATATAGAGACTGTGTAGTATTATTAGCTAAACATTTTAAAACCAGGCCATGGGAGGTCACAGCCATACAAATCATGTGGAGGATGTGTTTTGTTAGGAAGGAAAGAGGGTCTTCTCACCCCCCGAACAAGAACTTGACACTAATAGAGCAAATCCAGGGACAAGGAGCGAGAGGGTTGCAGATATAGGAGGGTGCGCGATCACCTTAGTCCATGCATTATAAGCTATATGGTAGATGAGGGTGTGAAAGCCATCTTGGCAAGCGGCAGCCCACTTAGAAATTAGGCCTAAGCGTGGAGAACAATATTTTGTGCATTAGTATTAGGCCCCTTGCATGAGCACGAATGCCACCCCCACCCTGGCCAGGTGTGAAAGATCCACAACTTTGTCCATTGTTCAGAAAGTTACAGACCCTCGTCCCCTCGAAAGAATGCACCCTTCAAGGTCATGAGAAGGGAGCCGAGTACCTTTTTGCGGTACCATCACACGGAACAGATAGCTAGGCCCTCCTGCCCCCAATGATCCCCACACGAGAAATACAGCTTTGCCATGCTGTCATCCCATGACCCCTGCATGCCATGGCACAATCCAAACCCAGACCACTGACCATAAAACATTTACACCCCTCGATCAATCACTAAGATCAGATGGCAAGGCTATCGCGCCTTCAGAAATGGCCCACGTGATTTGTGCAGTGAGGTGCAGTGTGGCATCAGAATTATAGCCTAAAACTAAGGTGGAGGACATTGGGAGTTGCTGATCTGTCTGGGAGCGAGTGAAGTTTGTGTGAGTTAGTGTGACCTTGCTTCTCCCCCAAACCC
This sequence comes from Ambystoma mexicanum, assembly GCF_040938575.1. Classification (NCBI taxonomy): domain Eukaryota; kingdom Metazoa; phylum Chordata; class Amphibia; order Caudata; family Ambystomatidae; genus Ambystoma; species Ambystoma mexicanum. The sequence continues at coordinate 1,384,890,755 of NC_090937.1, read as the reverse complement.
ATCCCTGTATCTGCCAGGTGCATAGTTACAATTGTGAAAATAACATTGTGTGTCAGAGTAGCTAATTCATTGTTAGGTCAGCTCACAGTAGATGACGAGCTCAGCAACACTCACGTGAACAAAGATGGACAGATGAAGAAGGACCAATAGCCTGGCATCCCTTATGGAGCAGGTCCTACATCTTTAGGCCTCTGCCAATGCGTGTTGTAGAATTGTACTATATATGTTGATATGATTAATGACACTTTTTGTGCTTATAACATACCGCACATGCCAACGATCCTCAGAACCTTCCGCAGAAGCAAAGGTCTTTGTTGGCACTTTTGAACAGTGTTACCATCAACATCGCAATGAGGCCATTGGCCATAAGCTCCATCTGAAACTCTCTCAAATAAAATAGTGTGTCATACCCCATGTTACTTTCAATGCCCATGTGTATGCTGCTGAAACCCACATGCCCAAGCACAATTTTGCTCAATATGTTATCAGGTGCTCTAGTCACCATGATGACCCTGACATTACTTCATGCCATGGCAGTCCAGATGCCTTAGCATGACATTAGCTCTCCTGGACCCTGACCTCAGTTTAATCAGGAATCTGATTATTAAAGTGACAGGATCAAATAAGATCAGTGCTTGACGTGCCTTTCCAGTGAACTAAATACTGCACATTTCCCTTTCAAATGTGTGCAAACATTCTTCAGCACCTGTTAACATTTAAATTGACAGGTAAAATGGTCCATAACACTATAAACCCAATTTAACTGGCAGGGAACAGGCAGGAAGAAACCACAAAGGCAAACAAACATTGTCACCCAGAGAACATCTTGTCTCAACCTTCTGCCATTTTTCTTCATTGTCTTGGTAGCTACATGACATTCTCAGCAACATCAGTTGTCATTTTCACAAAACACAACCAGAAACAGAAGCATTACAGTTCAGGGTAGCAACATCCAGATAAACTTGTACAGAGTTGTTGTAGTCAAACACTGTGGAAGGAAGAATGTTTCAATTAGCAATAGGGGCATTGATCATTAGTTTGAAGATAATAACCAGAAGAAGGGGACCACTCACTTGCAAAACGTGCCACAAACTATAACATATAATATAATAGTAGCTCTAAACAGAAATATTTACACTGGTAAATCAGTGTAGATATTTACCGCAACAACCTTGGTATTACTGATCAGGCCCCGGCCTGGTTGACCTCCTTTCTCACTGACGACCCTCTCAGTTCCAACTCGGGTCCTTTCTCTCTTCTATCTCTCTCTCTACTTGTGGTGTTCCCCAGGCGTCTAGCCACTCTCCCTGGCTCTTCAACCACTACTTGGCTCCTCCTGCCCACTGAATCGATACTTTCTGCTCCAATTTCCAATGTTATGCTGATGACACTCAGCCACCTCTGCTTCTTCGCTAATACCAGACTGTCTGGCCACAATTCAGGAATGGTGTGCCACCATTGATCTCTGACTTAATGCAAGTAAGACTGAGATCCTCCTCAATGGGACACCCACTCCCTCCTTCCTCTCTCTCTCTGGCTGCCCACTCTGTGCCCTCTTCCAGCTCCTTCCTTTGAGGCTAAGAACCCTGGTATCATCTTCGACTCCACCCTCTCCTTCTCTCCTCACATCTCTGACATCTCCAAGAAGTCAAACTATCAGCTGCACCTCCACAGAGGTATTCTTCCTTTTCTCACTTTCCCCCAAAACCTCACTGTCTCCAGAGCTCTTCTCCTCTCTAGTCTGGAATATTGCAACAGCCTTTTTCTAAATCTTCCTGCCTCTACTCCTTGACCTTTACAACTTATGCAGAACAGGACTTTGAGACTTGTCCTTGGCCCATGGATCATATCTCTCCTGCTCTGAAATCTCTTCACTGGCTCCCTAAGGCTGCAAGGATCAAGATCAAGGCCCTCTGTATCGTCCACAAGGCTTTTGGGGCCTGGAACTGCTCTACCTTCAACTTTCTCTTCCAAAACATCTTCCTTCGGGAGCTCCCCGCTCATTCACCTCCAACTCTCTGAGGGTCAGGCACTTCTCTAAGCAGAGAGTTGGGGACAGATCTATCCCCTCGGCTGGGGCCTCACTGTGGAACAGCCTCCCTGCCTCTCTCAAACTTGAGCAGAACAACCTCAGTTTCCGGAAGCAACACAAGACCTTGCTCTTGGCCTCTACTTTCTCTCTTCTTCTCCCATGCCGATGACCCATCTGGTCCACTCATTGGTCACCTGGCCACCCTCTGAACTCGTGCCCAGGACCTCGCTTATCCAGATGTGCCTACCTAACACTGCTGCCTGTCTCCCACAGCACTTGTGATCTGTATCTGTAACCCTACAGTCTGCCCATATGCATGCCTGGGGCAGTTTCATAACCTAACATTCAGCGGAAATGACTTATTGAAAGTCTTATTCAGGCCCCCATATCCCTCATAATGCAATACCCTCACTCTAAATGTGAAGTCCCATCCCTTCCTCCGCATTAAGGATGACTCTCATGAATGTGAAGTCCCATCCCTTCCTCCACATTAAGGATGACTCTCATTTCTCTAATGTAAAGATCACAAAAATGTTCATATCTAGCCTCGCTCTTTGTCTCCTACAATCACACATCACCAGAGTGCAGTCGGCTAAACCAAGGCTGACTTCATTTGGCACATGTGTGTGGAAATTGCAGTTCCTAGGTACATCACCTCATCACCACATAACCACATATGATGATTTGACCCAGAAAATGTTGCGCACAGCTGTGGGGTTCAATTGAGGAGCAAAGTTAGGTGCAGAGTAAAGTGATATGTTGAACAGTTTACATGTCAGTCACATTTTGCAGATGGGTGTGGCGATGAGTGTAACATCAGTATGGTGTTGAGTGGCCACTCAGACCATCACAATGATTATGCTTTGCCACATTGTATTTCCTGTACAGTGAAGTCATCTCAGATGCATTCTGCTAGTAGCTTTGAACTATTTACCGAAATTTAAAACATAAAACAAACTGGATTTCCTCACAGCAAATGAGAATGCCAATTAAAAATGTGTGTTAGCTTTTCAGAGTCCATACACAAAACCCCTATAAAACAGTAGGAATAATACCTCCTTGATTTTGCTGAGGACAAGTTCTTAACTAGAACCCTAATAACTTTTAATTCATTGTTAAGATACTCCTGTGTGGAGGATGAGTGTACCATAATATTATCAAAATAAACAATCATACATTGGGCCTCATTTCGACTTCGGCAGTAACTATGCCGCTATTTGGCTGCCGCTGAAATCGGGTCCAGGTTTCCAGAATGGGGAATTACCGGGCCATTCCGAGTTCGAAGGGTCCGGTAATTCTTCCCTTCAGGAACCCGGGCCTGGACCTTCCCCATTCCCATCTGAGCCCCCATAGGGCTCAATGGGAATGGGAGAGGGTGCAAACAACGGGACGATTACCAGCGGCCCGATGTTTGCTCCCTCTTCCCCTCGCGGGACCCGGTAAGGACACCTGGTTTGACCAGGCGTTACTTACCGGGTCCCGCAAGGGGAGCTTGTAATGAGGCGGAACGGGTTTAACGGGTCCGCCTCCTTTAGCTGATCCCGTTAACCCGTTCCGCCTCAGTCGTAATGAGGCCCCTTGAGTCAAGACATTGAAACCCAAATTACACAATCCAAGCACTTTAATGTCTTAAAAATTATTCTAAAGCAGATTTAACTTAATCTCTTGAACTGATATGATGAACGTAAAAAGGCCCCAACAAAGACACTGTTATACATGTTACAAAACAGACTCCCGAATGTTAACAATTAAAGATATTGTTCAACCCCATGTAAATCATACAGGGGTGCTTGTGTATGGTCTTCCTGGGTATAAAAAAAAAATCAAAAAATGCAGAATTAGAAGGAACATAAAGTTGACCACGTGATTTATCCTTCAAGACTTTTCAGACAAGGCACACAGTCATATGAATTTATTTTATTTATTTATTTCATTTATATATTGTGCAGCAACACATGGGCATCGAGGTGCTGTTACAGGTGAACCAGTTACTTGTAGGTGATACAGAAACATAAAGCATATAGTTGGTAAGGTGATGCAATGCAATGCAGGAACATAAAGCATTCAGTTGTTAAGGCAAGGCAGTGCATAACAGTGTAATGTGAGAAGGGGGCAGATGGGGTAGTTAGGCAAACAACCAGGTTTTGAAGGATTTCCGGGAGGCCCAGTAGGTGGGTTCAGCTCTCAAGGTGTGTGAGGGGATTCCATTGCCTGGCTGTGATGTATGGGAAGCTGGAGCCTCCAGCTTTGGAGTGTCTTACTTTGATGCAATTTGCATACCTAGCTTTGTAGGTCTAGATGATTGTGCTTTTGTGGTTTTCTGCAAGAGATGGGGAGACGTGTTGGACAGGCATTTATGAGTGATGGACATGGTTTTGATGATGATCCATTCATGGATGAGCAGCCAGTGGACTGCTTTTCTGGCTGAAGAGATGTGGGCTCGTTTTGGAATGTTGAGGGCTGCTCTGAGTGCATTGTTTTGGATGATTTGAAGGTCTAGGATGTTTTGAGATGAGGTTCCTTAGAATAGGACATTGCAGTAATCCAGTCTTGCACCAATGTATTTATTTATTTATTGGTCATTTATATAGTGCTTATACATTTAGTAAACACATTTCAAAGCTCTCCAAACGCAGTGAGGGTGAGAACAAAGATTTACATTCTTAATAGGCATTGGTGTATTCAGAATGGGCAAGTGATATGTGCTTAGTGGTGCAACATAGGACAGGAGGAAAACAGACATATGGCAAAAAATAGTGCATGTGCCTGACGGTCGTCACAATAAGGCAAGAGCTATAGATGAAGAAGGGAGAGTGTGGTGGGGTGTATGGTAAGACGTGCAGAGCAAATAAGTGCAAGAGCCACATAAAAGGAGATGAAAGGGGTGAAAATGTGGGTGAGGCACACTATGCACAAACCAAAACTAAGTTCAAGTATATACAGGACCGCCTACATTCGTTTTTTTTATTTTAAGCAAGACACACTAAACACATGGTGCCAAAGTGGCTGCAGATTTAAGAAATGCCTACATTTGATGTTTAAGCAAGGCACAATACATACATGAACCTAAAGTAGCTGCAGATGTAAAAACGCCTAAATTAAAATTTTAAGCAAGGCACACTGACACATGGACCCAAAGTGGCTGCAAATGTAAAAAACGCCTAAAAACTATTTTTAAGCAAGGCACAGTAAACACATGAACCCAAAGTTGAAGAAGAAGTAGGAAATGCCTAAACTCACAGATGAGAGCCTGTGCTATGGTAAAGCAGCTGTCAGGGGAGAGGAAGGGTCTCAAAGCATTTATTAGTTTGGCTCTCTATGCCGTGGTTGAGGTGGTTGCATTCACTTGGCGGGACATGGAGAGGGTGGCATCTAGGTGGACACCTAGTATCTTAACTGAGGTAGAGATGGGGATTGAGGTGCCATCAGTTGTGAAGGAGGTGTATTGGTGGTTGAGCTTGTTTAGCACTGAGGGAAGTACAATTAATAGGATTGACGGTTTTGTCCACCTTTAAGCACAGGTGGTTAACTGCCATCTAGCACTGGATGACATTGTAGACATGGTCAAGAGTGTTTGAGTCATCTGTGTAATTGCCAGAGAGGGGTAGGAGGATTTGTGTATCATCAGCATAGTTAGTATATGCTATGCTGAGTGAGTCCAGGATGTCAAAGAGGGGCTGGTAAAAATGTTGTATAAAGTGAGAGATATGCAGGATCCTTGCGGGACCCCACAGAGGATGGGTGCTGGTGGGGCATGGGCATTGTCGGTAAACACTTTTATGACCCTTTCCTCTAAGAAGGAGGTGATCCAAGCTGTGGCTTCTTTGGAGAGGTTGGCCGAGGTGATGAGGTGGTGGCAAAGGATTTTATGATCAAGAAAGACTGTCTCACAATGAGTTTCACAATCATACTTGTCATGTGGAGGTAGACAGTGACACACCAGGTTCCTGACACATGTCCAAAAAATCATGATCCTGAGAGGGACTCGATGACACATACTATCCAACTGTGAACATCTCATATGCATGGGAGTCGCTTTTCTTTTACTCCTGGATCTCACTGGTCATCCTCTGTCATTGTCTAAAACGGTTTAACCACCAACGGCATGTACACCAAATTAAACCCACCTGGTTAATCCAGAGAGTTCAGGTGTGAAACAGACTTCTCACAGTCTCACTGAATGGTATAATCAGTGTTGGATATGTTCATTGTTGGCTATGGGAGGATTGGATAGCAAGGCAGAGAGGAAGTCTACAAAGTGTGATAGTAAGGGGAAAGGACCGATAACCCAAATGTTGTAGGATTACATTATGAGCCATGCTTCTTTGTAAGGGGAAAGGACGGGTAACACACATGTAGGATTACATAATCAGTCATGCTTCATCTGTACCTATGATTCAATCCTCGTTTCTCAATGTTTTGCTATGTAGTATGCCATGTGTGTGTCATTAACACATCACAGTATCTTCTTTGTAATAAAAACTGTTATGTTAAATAGTCAAAGGGCCTCATTCCGAGTACGGCGATAACCAATGGGCTATTAACGCCTTGGTTGACGCCGTACCCGGACCGGCAGCGCCTTGGTGGATGGCGGAATTACCGCCCCATTCCAAGGTTGGCGGGGCGGTAATTCCCCATTCACCAAGGCTCTTCCCCATTCCCAAATGAGCCCCCATAGGGCTCAATGGGAATGGGGAAGATGCAAATAACGGTGACCGTTCATTACGGTCACCGTTATTGGCTTGGAGGCCCCTTTGCGCCCTCGACTTTAACACCTGCTCAAAGCAGGCATTAAGGGCGAGGGCGCAAAGGGAACTCGGAGTATGGCGGTAAGGGATCACCGCCACCGGTCTCGTTACCGGTGGCCGCTATCCCTTACCGCCATACTCGGAATGAGGCCCTCTGACTTACACCATTATGAGATTTTAACCATTATTGCACATATAACATTAAAGAGTCTTTGTTGAATTTGTGTCTCTTCTGCTATATTCAGCATGTTGCCGTGAATGCCACCTATGGAGCAACACAACATGCACCTCAATCACAAATGCTAACATCTATGGCAAAAAAACAACTTTAACCATTTGTAGAAATACGGCGTTAAAGTCTTACAGTATTCATACACCTCAATCATTACACTCCTCCTCAGGCCCAGCACAGGAGTGTGAAGAAAATCTTGCTCAGTGGTAGAGGATGTATGTATTATGAGGAAGGCCACGCAAGTAAAGAGCAGGAAATGGACATGGATTAAATATATACTCATCAAAGAGAGCCACTGCATCCCACCTAGATTGTGGCAGCTGTTGTCTAGAGGCCGCTGCCGGGCAGCATAGCTTTCCATCTTTTCATCTTCAAATAGGTGCTGCCTTAGAAAACCCAGAATGCAGAGCCCAGGTACAGAGTTAGTGCTTCTAAAATATATATGATATCACTTAGATAGAACACACCAAGGAAACGTCAAAGTCGAAATTTTGATTGATACCAAAGATAGATATTTTATGGACCTGGAAAACAAATTAGCTAAACATGCGAAACCTTGGAATTTCATTGAAGGATCAAATTATTCTGAGATTGGATACCACTCAGGCACACGTCTGCAGAAACACTTTGTCCAGCAGCAGACGTACTAGAGATGGCGATTTTTGAAGTCCCAGTGTTACCAAACACCACAACGGAAAGTGTTCAGTCATTAAGAAACAACGCTACTGAATGGATCATTACTAATATGAATGGTCCCCAAATGAACCCAAATATGTTGTTGATGATTAGGAGAGTTAAATGGATTAGTAAAACAGCAAAGTTACTAAAAGGGGCTTGAGAGGTGCTCTCCAGTAAAACAGGTCTATAACTCAATATTTGTTACATTTTTATATGACTGTCAAATGGTCAAAAAGCTTTTATTCTTCCTCTATTATATCTTTAGACAAGACCAGAAACAGTTTTTAGGAATTGTTAGTCTTATGTTTGTAGCAATGATTGTCCAGCAGATCCATCATGCTTTAATTTTAATGAAAATGTAATTAGTCGGTTGGCACCACAAGCATCCGTGGCAGATGCTATTTGTCTTTTTAACTCTCAGCAGAAATTAATTACCACTGATGATGTGATTGGTGAAGGTCCATTACCAATCATGAAGGAGGAAATCATTGAAAACCATTAAGTTTATTATGGTGCACATGTATCTTAAACATGTACCCCATCCAGATCAAATAATATGAATCATGCAAATGAAGAACCTGTAAGGAAAAGAACATGGCATGTGTTGAATTGTTTAAGCTGAAATCTGGCAGGTGTAGGTGATGGAGAAAAGGAAAAAGCCATTGAAGGGGTTATTCTCCAATGTGGTATATATTTTTTGCAAGAGACAAGGGCATTGCCACCTCTACATTATAATGACTAAGGCCCTCATTACGACCCTGGCGGAAAGTGACTGACCTGACCGCCATAGCGTAAATAGCGTTTCCGCCATTGCACGACGGAGCAAAGTGCGGCTCATTCCGACCCATCGGGCACGAGCACCACGCCATGGCGGAAGTGCAAAGTCCGCGATGGCGGAAATGACCCCAAAACGGACCACACCGCCGCCGTACGGCGCCCTAGGTGCAATTCCGCCACCCATCTTAGCGGTCACCGCAATGAGCGGCAATCGGAAAGTACGGTGACCGTAAATATACGGAAACGGAAGTAAAAACATGGTCCCGGAACGGGAAACAGCACGCCGTACACCTATAAAAACACAATTTCCACACAACCATTAAAAACACTACCCTGAGACTCATCCCAACCCGTCATCCACCCTAGTGAAACCAAGAAAAATGGGAAAAGTAGCTAAGAAAGCGTGCGACCGCAAGCGGCAGGTCCACTTCTCCCGTGAGGAACTCACCGTGCTCACAGAGACCCTCCAGGAGAATGCTGGCGTCGTCTTCTCCACGCAAATGACCAGGACGGCACTTGCGAACAAGAAGGCCATATGGGCCCTGGTGGAACAGCGGGTAAGTGCGGTGGGGACCGCACCCCGCAACCCACAGCAATGCAGAAAGCGATGGGACGACTTGCGGATACGCGTCCGGAGCATACTTTCTGCCAACCGAAACATTGCCACAGCTACCGGGGGAGGATCGGAATCACCCATCAAGTTGACCCCCTGGGAAGAAATCTGTGCCTCCACCATTGGAATGGAGAGTATAGAGGGAGTCGGAGGGATGGAGAAAGGAGTGCAGACATCCGAAGAATCAGGTAGGTGGGCCAAATAAAACAATGCCAAATCCACAATGTCCAATCATGTGAAGTACCATGTGTCCACATAGTGCAACAGTAACACATGTCCAGGAGAACGTCCACATACATAGGCCTGATAGCACACTTTAAAAGTCACATTAAATACATAAATAATTTAAAATCCTAAAAACACCCTCTACACGTGCAGCAGGCACTCCCTAACTGCAGGCTGCAAAACAACTGCATCCTCAATCCACACAAAAATGAAACCACCACCAAGGCCCCAACCCAAATCACCCTCAGGTACCACCCCAATGCATGTGATACATTGCCATTCCAATTTCCACAGACCCATTTATAAAGCTCGCCCTCCTTTACTCCACCACAGGGTCCGATTCAAACGACGAGCTCCAGGACACCCCTACCAGCACACCTGCAAAGAGGGCCAAGACCAACGGACAAAGACCCTCCACCTCAGCTGCACGCATCAAGACACGGCAGCAGCACAAATCAAGTGGCAGCACACAGGAGGGAACTTCAACAGGCACCCCAGCAGCCAGCATGCCCACAACAGCACCACCACAGGTCCCCCCAATGGATGCCACAGAAGGCACTGCTTCTGGTGGCAGCAGCACCATAGGTGACACTGCATTAATGGCAGCATGCTCCGACACAGAAAACGGGGATGTCGAAGTAAGATCCATCCATGACCAGTCTCAATCCCCCTGTCTGTTCCATCCCGTACACCATGAGGATACCAGGCAGGGGTACCCACAAGACGACGACTGGCCATCCCCCACAAGCCCTGTGGCAAGGCAACATGAGGTGACCAGCCCCTCTGTGACACCACCGCAAATGGCCATGGCACAGCAGAGGCAACAGTCCCTCGACCAGGTGATCGTGCAACAGCAGCAACTGGCCACGCTCCTCAAGGACCATGCTGATGAATGTGGGGGTACTAAGGCAGCCATAGAAACATCAACTGAGACACTTAGGGCAGAAATGGAGAGAAGTACAGAGACACTAAGGGCACAAATGGAGAGAAGCACCGAGAGCCTGAGAGTAGAAATGGAGAGAAGCACCGAGAGCCTGAGGGGGGAACTGCATGCGACGTCCAAAGACGTATGTTCTGAACTTGCCGCTGTGCGCCGTGTGCTCACTGAGCTCTCACAAACCCTTAGGGACATGCATGGACGTGACCAGGCAGAGACATCATCCGTTGCAAGTTCCGTCCAGGGCAGCCCCCAACGTAGATCTGGGAGGAACCTGCGCTCCACAGGCAGGGGTGCCCCTGATACCCGGAGAGGGGGCTTGCAATAGCGACTGCCCACTGACAATGAGCATCTTTGGACACTGGTGTTCGGGGGGGAGGTAGGAGGGTGGAGGGGGTGTGTGGGGCTCACTTGGGTGGCGGGTCGATGGGGTGTGTAACATGATTTCACATATGCCATAAAAAATGCACGATCATCCAATGAGATGTGTGGACATTGATCTTTGTGTACGAGGCCATTATAGGCGTACAGTCCATATTGTGCATGTTCCAGACACACACAGTGCCACAAGTCCCGTGTCCATGTATCAGCCACCAGGCGTGAGTGCTAGAAGCATGCATCTATGATATGCTGACGAATGTCACGGCCCTCCTGTGCCTCGCAGACTCCTTGAGGTGCTGCCACATCCCCACCCTCATCATGACCATCTTCAGGTGCTTGCAGTTCTGCGTCAGGGGGCATGGGCACATTTCTACGTACGCACATGTTGTGTAGCATGACACATGCCATAACCATCTTTGCAACCTTCTCATGGCGGTACAGGAGTGCCCCGCCAGACCTGCTGAGGCAGCGGAAACGAGTCTTCAGTAGGCCGAATGCCTGTTCTATGACTACACGGGTACGTGAGTGGGCATGGTTGTAGTCCTCCTCATGCTGGTCCTGTGGGTTCCGGAGTGGTGTAAGGAGCCATCTCTTCAGTGGATACCCGGCATCACCTGTATGTGGACAATAAAGGATGTTTGTGGAATGACATTGCTACGTACGCACCCCCCCCCTTCCTGCCAGGTCATTGCCGCATCACATACCCCACATTATCATGCATGAAATGAGACTCACCGAGTAGCCAGGATCTGTTCCCTGCGTGTCGCTCCATGTAGCGTGGTATTGTAGAGTTCCTCAAGACCATAGAATCATGAGTTGATCCAGGAAATCGGGCACAACAATGTGTAATGATCCTGTTGGAGTCACACACCATTTGTACGTTCAGAGAATGAAATTGTTTTCGGTTGCGGTACTGGGCCTCCATGGCATGTGGGACGACCAATTCCACATGGGTGCAGTCGATGGCACCAATGCAACCCGGTATGCCGCCAAGTGCATGGAATCCCACTTTTGCGTTCGTAATTTCCTGCTCCGAGCGTGGTAGAGAGATGTAGTCGTCTGCGTGCCTCAGGAGGGCATCGAGCACTTGCAATAGTGTCCGTGAGAACAGTGGCTGTGAAATGCCATGCAACTGTCCGACTGTGTGCTGGTAGGTGCCTGTGGCCAGGAAGTGGAGTACAGACACCACCTTCAGTAGGGGTGGGATGGCGGTTGGGCTATCAATCATGCTGACAAGGTCAGCCTGTGTCATGTCCACAACGGCGGTTATGGTGTCCCGGTCCAAACGGTAGAGGGTGTGGATCTGCTCATCAGTGAGGTTGAACGGATGTGCTCGGAGGCGTGGGATTGCGGGCTGCCTGCGTGGTGGTAGTGGCTGTGCTGGCGGCCCTTGCTGGCCCTGCCTTGCCCTCCTCCTCCTCCTGCGTCTCCTCCGTGCGGCCGGTTGTTGTAGTAGTTGGGGTTCGTCTTCTTCTTGAAGTTGGAGTACTTGCAGTGCTATCAGGTCCCCCAGGGCCAACATCGCTAGTCCTGCCGGTAGCATTTCGGAGTGGGTGTGGTTGTGGGAGGGGGTTGGGTGTGCAATTTATGTGTTTTCAGGCTGTATAGCCTCCACCTGTGGTGATTCATTCCACCTGTGCAAGCTGCAATCCCCTTTGGGCGAGCACGTCCCGCACACAACGCTGCAATTCGACGAATGGCATCTTGCTATTACAATCATGTATTTGTTCCCGATGGCAGTGTAATATTGGTTCATATGTTCATTCTGCTATGGTCCCATTGTTTCACATACTATCTTTGCAGTTGCGAACAGACTTGTGAAGGGTCAGTGGAATGTAGTATTCGAGTAACGGTGGACCCTCATGCAACACTGTACCGAGGTTCACCGACGGGCGGGGCGTCCCATTTGTGAGTGAAGCCAGTTGCCATTTTCACACACAGCCGCACTAGATGGATTAATTTGTGATTTCAAGCGGTCACAGTTGCCTTTTCGACGTGATGTTGCAAATGAGGAATTCGAAGGACGGCGCTTTCGGTTTTCAGCTAGCGGCGAGGAGATGCCCACAGGTCTGACTGCTAATATAACGTTCTATTGTTCAATGTCCTTGGGACAGGGGCCATGGCGAGAATGCAATGATTGATATGAATAGTATGGGATGCGCAATAGCGTAGTGGACGATGAGGCTGGACGTTCCCAAATACATGTTACAACACTGGAATTACGGGCTGGAGCACAGTGGATTTTGCAGACTGCATAACGCACAGACTCAATGGAAATTTCACATGTTATGTGAGTATGAAATCAGGCGTTTTCATACCGGGATGAGGGAATGATGTATGGATGCATGGACAGATGATTTAATACAGAGTTTGCCATGTACAGGGCTTCTTGGAATCTATCCACTTCCCCTGCGCTATGTGATGCAGAGCTGCCATAGTGGGACCATCGTCTATCTGACCTTGTTGAACCCTCCCTGTCTCGACGCGCCTTCAAACACTTGTGTCTATGCACGTTACTAATCCCATCTGATGGATTCTGTTTTAACAGACGCATGCACAAAAACACTCCTTTGTAATAGTGTTTTCACCTCGATATATATAGTTATGATTCGCAAGTGGTTTTTGGGTGGAAATAATCCTTTGGAGTGGGCTAGCATGCATATGGCTGTGGATTTAGTGTGATCATTGAAGTGAGTAATTCAAATGAAGTTCGGATGCCCATACTATTCTTTTTCATTTCATTTGGGTGACAGGTATCTCCTCCCCTTTTGCCACTGCCATCTGTATGCCACTCCTGCAGATGGATTTTACTCCCGACACCTGCTGCTTCGTGTTAATCAGTGGAGCACCATTACGATCTTATGGGACGATCGCCAATGGGCCACATGCCCTTACGCAGTACTAGTGGCTAGGAGCAACATTTCGGCCTTTCAGCTGGACTAGTGCCTACCTAATGGGACGGCCCTGCGGTTCTAGGCGCTTCCATGTTGCCTTTTTGAACGTGAATGTAGCCCCTGTGTACCATGAAGGAACAGGGCGTCACACAAGAAGAAGCTGGTCATTTATTGCGGATGCAGCCCACAATGATGAAATCTATTTTGGAGTTCATGACCTAATGGCTGTATGGGCTTGGTGATTTTGTTGTGCATTAAATTTCTATTCTGATATGAACCGTGTAGCGTTCTTCTTTGCAAGTGATGTAGCATATTCCTATTTGTGGAGCGATGTATTGTGAGGAGATCTGCATTGGGTTCCAGCTTCTGAGTATAGTTGCGTGGTACTGTACTGGGCGCGTTTGCCTACGAAGCCCAGTGTGGTCAGGGATAGGGGCTGCCGATATGACTGTTTTAATGATGTCATGCTCAGGGGCGGGGGATTAGCATTTGTGTAACAGATGCCGGTCAGCCAGGTGGATTGGTGGAATGATGTGATTATCAGAATATGGCTGGACACAGGTGCCTGTGTTTGCGTGCGTTTCTTGGAGGGAGACTGTGGTCATGTCCATTTGAATAGCTTCTGTGTTTGTGCCATCTGTGCCCTGCAGCTCCCATTGGCCCCTCTTGAGATGAGCCTGGCTGCCCAGTCACTCTGCCCACTTGTGTGGTAGATGCTTATGCTGATGGTTGGTTTGTTTACTGGCAGGAGTACAGGGCTGGTGCAGTCTCACTCAGGATACTGCTTTGGATGTTGCCTTACACTGGTGTCAGTCGATGGGGGGGCCTGTTTTTGTTTGTGTCATTTTTCTGTTCATGTTGCTGGACTTGACCCTTCACATGCCTGTGCTGCATCAGTGCGGCAATGGTGCCATGGCAATTATGGATGGCCACTCACAAGGCACTTGGAGCCCCTAGATTCATTTGTTCGTTGGCAGGCATGGGTGACTTGTACATTTCACTGGTTGCATTGTGTGTCTTCATTGCACCTACGAGGAGTTGTGCAATGTGGCCAGGGAGTGGTGTACAGGCACTCAGTATGGCCGTTTACGGTTGGTTCGCGATGCCGTACTTCTCACCATGGCGGAATGGTACTTTCCGCCGTGCTTGATGGCGTTAGGTACATGTCCGCTAGGGTCAGAATTCGCGTACCGTTGCGCCATGGTGGTAATTACGGTTTGGCATGGCGCGCGTGCGTGTACTTGGTGCAGTTAGCGTTGGCGTTCACTACGGTGTCGCTAATGGCATCGTACTTTACGGTGACGGGTCATGATCGCACCGAGCGCTATTCGATGGCGGTATTGCATTTCCGCCATCGTTTTTCAATTTCCGCAAGGGTCGTAATGAGGGCCTAAGTGTTTATACTCTAGCTGTACACAACTAACAATGCTGGTATTCTGAGTGAAATGCAATTTAATTTCTGTGTCTTTTTTATAAAACTATTGAGATAATTAGAAATCAAGATTGCCTGAAGTGGTCACATTATTTGATATGAAAACACATCTCTTTTGGTCTATATCTTAAATTTGAATTGGAATTTGAACCTACAATCCTGTGGCAGTAGTATTTGTACTATCTATATTAGTACTATTAAAATCACTTATGGCCTTGGAAGGAAGGGATTTGACCTTATGGATTAAATACATGAGGAAATGCCTGAGAAAATGTAATGTGTTGACAAGAAAAATGCATACATAGGCTTGGTACTGTTAGGTAAGGAAGTCATTTCCAAAATACTGAAATCTTTGAAAATATTGTTCAACTGTAACAGAGAAGACATGGAACCCAGAAATGTATAACATGTTTCTTCAACTGAGATATCCATGAATGAAGCAATACAACTATGATTTGACCTGTTCTTCTTTTAATCATGAACATTTCTTGATTTAATGCTTTGGTTATAAGGGTCGTGTCATCAAAGTGGTCCGGTGGCCCTCAGTCAACAGAAATTGATCTTTTTTTAAACATCCTGGAATTAGCTTTTTATATTATATTTGTAGTCCCCAATAAGAAAAAAAATGAGAAAACCTGTCTCAGTCTCGATTTGGAAGGAACATTATTTAAAACCATGATGACCATCGCTACTGTACATGTTATGGACAGTATCTGTGAACAATAACTGGCGTTTGACACATTTTTATCAATAGCTTTATTCCTTGGAAAGAGAGATTTGAAGCTGCTGGATTTTTGTTCTTGTATGTTATGTGGAAAACTGTACTGTATATATTTTATCTATTCATTTGTTGTTGGTGCCTACATGTTTTAATGAAATTCTGAAAACAAGTTTTGAGAGATTTTGTAAAAGTGCATCACAAGTAGTTCAATGCCTCACCGGCTGAGAGTTCAGGGCCCTACCAGCAAAGAAATGCCAGAATCACTGGGACCAGTGATACCAGTCCCCATAATTGCGGCAATCCCATCCATGGAGTCCCTGTAATGTACCATGATATCAGGCGGTGGAAACTGTAAGGTTGTTTGGCAGTATCCTGTGAGAATTACCAGCGGGATACCTGCAAAACTGTAATGAGGGCCCTTGTCTGATTTGATAACTCAGGAAGATAAATCTCACCACTCACCCTGTACTTCATCACGAGATGTGATTACTTTTTCTTATACAAAATATTGGTTTTGTGAGAATACAGACACAACTGAATACATTGAAACATCCTGTCTAATTCACACAAAAAGCACCACACACACAATAACTCTGAATAACCATATCTGATCGGAGTTATTTTACACTGAATGTTTCTTTGTGAACAGGTTATGATTTTATATTTTCGATATTAAAATAATGTCATCAAACAGTTCTAATGGCCCTCGCGTCAACAAAAATTGCTCTTTTTTTCTTTTACTTCCTGGAATGAGCTTTTTCATATTATATTTTTAGTCCACAATATGAAACAATTAGAACATCTGTTTTAGTACCGATTTGTAAGGAAACACATTTTAGCAATGTCCCACTGCAAGAACCAACTGTGCAACTCCACACATAAGATCATCAGAGTTACACATTGCCATCATTCATCCCATTCCACATTAGTTTTATTGGTCTCTTTTATCGCGCAGTCCCACTGAACAGCAATACCTTGTCTCAACTCTAAGTTCTGAACACAGTATTTTTCAAAAGCTCTTTCATATAAAATGTTGCTATCCCTGGGTCCCCATTCAGGATCACTCTCATTTCTCTAATGTAAAGAGCCCAACAATGTTGCAGGGCCTGTATATATACCTATTTTTTTATTCACACATACAGTTTTAATATAAAAACCTTTGTTTATTCCCAGGAACAAACCTAGAAAATGAAACAATAAACTAGTATTAGCATTAAGACCACCGTTAAAAATCCTTAACACATAGATCCAGCAACAGTCATCAAAGGTAGGAGTAAATGTAAATTCCTGTGCAAACTGCTAGGAGGCCAGGGCAAGCAATCCCCAAATAAGATGGAACACCCGCAACCCTTTTAAGTCTAAACTCCCCGCTGAATAATCACCATTTTTGTTATTATTAATATTGTTGTTATTATTATTATTATTATTATTATTATTATTATTATTTGTTGTTTATTAGTCCAAAAGAACTTTTACAACATTACACACAAAAATACACATACAACTTCAACTCAACAATTCATCATTTAGATATAAATATAAATACAAATAAGAAAAGTACACATTCTAAATGAGCATGATTATACACTACCAAAATTCATAATAAAACTTAACCTTTGGCTGACACTGTAAACAACATACAACAGCGAGAGTAATCACACTTCCTAATATTAGTTTAAGATGTTGAAAATTTAACAACATTTTCCAGAGATTCTTGGTGAAGCGATTATCATTGGACGAGAGGATGTACCCCATCAAATACATCTTCACCAATTACACCAATTGACCTTATAAATCAACTACCACCGAGAGACAAAATCATTTGATGTGCAACAGACCAAACATTATACAAGGCAATGATTAAAGTTTCAGAAGAGGTATTAAGACACAGGTTCTAAAAAAAGGTTGTAGCTATCCATTCGAAAGAATGATAGAAACAACTATACCGGACTCGATACATGTGTTCCATTTTGGGGCATGCAGTGAGCACATGTTGCACTGTCTCCAGATTACCCTCCACTGAACATATGGGACACATGCGTTGGTCATATGCAAGCTTGAGTGGCTCTAACTGGTAGTTGGTTAATACGCATCTGGAGGTGAAATCTCCTCACCTCGGGGATAGGGCACCTTATTAGGTACCACTGAGGACTGCGGGACCTGTAGACGATTCCAGCAAGACGCGTGTAGTTTTTCAGGTCACTCAGATGACTAATAGTGGCTTCCCAATCTTTAAGACAGGATTTATACACAAAGGTCCTTTTCATAGCTTTGTATCTGCCACAGGGGGATCTCTCAGTTGACCAATTCAGGGTAGAGTAGGACTTCATACACATGACATTGTATGCATTTATTGGTACAGTTCCTGTTTTTACAGCTATAACATTTTGGCCATTGGCATGAAGCACCTCACTAGTGGGGTGGCACAAGGCTCGGAGAGGCAAGAGATCTCTTTGAAGTATGACTAGGGCTCTGAACGATGTTAAATCAAATTCCGCTCTTATATATTGGATTGGGCAAGATTTGGGGAGACCCAACAGAGACCGCAAAAAGAAGACTCCAACCAAGAAAGATTTTCAAGAGTGAGAGCTTCAAGACCATATGACAATGAAGGGACAAAACATTGTCTGTGCAGCAGTAAAATACCCTTAAGAGTGTAGCCAACATATTGAATAACATTTTTACGAGCTATCAGAGTGATTAACTTTTCTCGCTTAGTTTGAGACTCTATCCAGGGTAAATACTCTGGTGTGCTATCCATGTCCACACCAAGATATATAGACATCTGTCTACTCAATCATGCCCCAGCTGATATTCATGGTAGGTCTATTTACCTTCTTGGAAGAGAATAGCATGGTTTTGGTCTTTCTTAAATTAACTATCATGTTATGTTCAGCAGAAAAAAAACCAAGTTCCTCTAAGATGGATTTCATTCAACATCTGTAGTTACTCCCTTGTCCCAAAATACTAGGATGTTACAGAATCTTGATTTTATGACCAACAAGGCCCTGTGATGTTGTTGAGTTTCTTTTTGAAGATTCTCTCTAGGAATATTACCAGACATCTGGTTGTAGTTGAATTGTTGGCCCCGTATAGGGATGCCCACCAGAGATCAATGTCGTTACCTGCAATAATCATCAATCTTTCATACAGTATCAAGGTTCTATCTTTGCACAGCTCTGGACTGTAGAGGAACAAGTGCTGTAGTTACATAGCCTACAGCTTTTGTCCTTCGCCCTTCCTCCATAACGGCACAATACTGATCTTGTGTGTAGCACGTTAAGGTGAAATCTCAGAAGTGTATCTCAATAGCTAGGGTTTGGTGATTTCTTTAGATATGCTGGCAGGACATTAGGGAGGTTAAACAGTGATTTTGATAAGGTACAGTGTTTTGAGACTGATCTCTTTGCTTCTGTTTCAGTCCAGTCTACAGCCCACAAAGTTCTCTTCACCAGTAGGAGATTTTCGCACAAGGTTTTTAGAGACAGGCCCAAGTTAACCAAAATTGTGTGGCATTTTGTGCTCCATTCTTTCAGCACCCAGTCGTAAGGGCCCTCTGGCATCTTCTTAATGATGTCATATTGCGAGGACCAGTCCCATGCATTCACTTAGCCAAATACTGTGCGAGATTTCCAGACGATTCTTACATGCGTAGATAGAAGGCCCAATTTGTGCCTTATCATTGCCAGAAGGATCGACTTAGGCAACCTCAGTATGCATTTCCAGAATTTAATCTCCATCAATTCCCAAATTTACCATGTTAAGCCCAGGCCCGCTTCACCCCATAGCTCAGCACAGGCACCACCTTCTGTTTGTAGAACTGGATTATCGGTGATAGAGAAAATTTGCTGTATTTTCTGGTGATCACAAGGGCTTGTGCTGTCAACTGGTCAGTTTTTAAGACTAGGTTTGTCTCTGTTCTGCTGTCGATTATCATACTTCCTAGATATTCAGTGGACCTTGTTGGAGAGATTATGCTGTTTCCCAACCTACATCGGGAAGTACTAGCCTTTGAAATTATGTTTTCGATTTCAGATCGGTCGAATTTAATGTTCCACGAGCCAGTAGGCGTTTGCCTGGCTGATGGCCTTGTGTGTAATTGCTGGGTAAATAGGGCCTCAAAATGGGAAATCCATCCTGACTCATGAATGGGATTGAGCTATAGCGAGCCATTAGATTCTTACCTTCCGTTAAGTAGTTCCCAGAGATTTTTTCTATTATTAGACAGTACTGCATTCAGCAAGCGTTCTGAGTCTTTTTGAAAAAGGCATGCTCTATGCGAGGTAGCCCAATTTCGAAATCGTTGTTTTAGTTTCTTTTTTTCCAAGGTTCTTTTTTCTGTTGGAAGATGTTTTAGCATCTTGAGATCACAACGTAGTTCGGTCTTTCTTGCTGCCATCAAACTGTCATAGGCATGTTTCTTCTTGAAGGATGGTTTGCCATTGCTCCCAAGGCCCTCTCTGAAAATCGCCAGACACGGTTCATATTCTGTCCGTTTGCCTGATTCACTTGTCATCTATTTAGGATGGTCGCCAGAGCTGGAATTGATTTTTGGTTGATTCACAACCTGCCACGATTTTGTTCCAGTGACACATTATGGTCCCACACTGATGTTCTGTTTCTTATGTCTGCATGATTCTGAGTCCATAAGTTTTACTAGCAAAATTTGAATCATAGGGTTGTGGTGAAGAAACTTTATGACACAGCCCATGGTATTGTTTTTAATCATGTTTAGTGGTCCAGAGCTGAATCTTCACCTCATTCCCTTTATGGCAGTGTTCAAATAGCCAGTATTACCACCCAAAAGAGGTATTTTCCGCAAACATGTTTCTTGGAAACAAATGATATCTACATTCTTCAATCTGATGTCAATTGCTCTTATCAAATGGGAGGAGCCTCTAGTGTTCCAAGAACCAATTCAAAGCACTTCCCCCTCCCAGTCTTCTTCGTTCTAAGCTCTCATTAGATCTGTTAAGGCTTTTGCCAACCAGTTCCAAGGGTCATCGGTTGAGATCTTGGTGATCAGGGCCTTGTTTTTTTATCGTTTGTAGTGGGGTCCTGTATGCGAGGTCCTGCGGGTCCGTTGATGGTAATCTTCATTTTCAGGGTATCCGGTCCCTGAAGTGCAAAGGGGCATTTCTGGAGGGATTTATGGTTGAATCCTGGTTCAAGGGAGGGCATTTTTTGGAGGCGCTTCCTGGAAGTCTGGGAATCTTGGAGTGGCCAACAGGGTCCAGAGTGGCTGAGTCTACCACCTCTCTTATGTCATGTCCCAGGGCTCTCAGCTTTCATGCCCCATCTTTCTGTCAAGAGTTCTAGACCACTTTGTATCATCGTTGGTACTTCTGTCCTGCTACCAATTTTGTGCGGCTTCATTAAGCCCTTCTCAGATGAATTTTTTCTTTTTTCTGCAAGGTTTTGAAGGACCCCGGGAGCTGATCTGGGGTCTCCGGGCTAACAACCTGTACTCTCCTAACGGGAATCATTGATAGTTCTTGTTCCAGTTCCTGTTCAGATGCTTCAGGAGCTTCGTAGGTGGAGAGCAACATCAGATCTTCATCTTCTGGGTTAGAATCCAGCACCACTCCTTCTTGCGCACTGTCAATTTCTGAGTCTTGGCCCATTGGTTTTTTAATTCAAATAAGGAGTCTTCCTTCTTGTTTGCCTTGGTTTGAGCCCCATTCGGTTGTGGAGCCGGTGTAATGTGTGCAACAGATCTTAAGTTTCTGATGAAGTTTCTTGCACTTCCTCTAAGAGATTCCTTTATTGACTTTACGTTCTTGTTTTTTTATGTCTGGTTGGGGATAGGTTTTAAACCTTTGGTCTTAGAGGAAGCTTTCACGGTCTTAGGAACGTCCTTCGCAAAATTATATTCAATTCCCAGGAACTGGGTTTTAACAAACTTTAAATTGACAACAGGAAACGCTGATAGCCCAAATTCAAAATGAAACTTTCTGCATTCATGAAAAACAGTGCTCATGCTGCACTAAACCAATGCACATTACAGGAATATACAAATAACAAATGTTGGTGCAGAGCAGCATTACATTTAATTAATAGTAACATTGTAACATTGTTCCTTAATAAATATGAAAGGGCACACACAAACAGTTTGCTTTCCAACAGCAACTACAAGCTTGTATTTTTCTTTCTTAAATATATATGTTAAATGCTGTGATATATTTACTTATACAAGTGGAAGACTATTGCAAATATATTTGCATAATAATAATATGTAATCTCCCTTGTCGCAGTAATTTCAAGAACGATATCAAGAGTGAAGAATGTCTCACAAGTAATCCCCCTCATCACAGTAATTGTAAGAAAGATACCAAGTGTGAAGAATGTTTTGTGCGTAATCTCCCTCTTCATACTAAATGTAAGAAAGATAGTAAGAGTTAAGAATGTCTAGGGAGTAATCTCCCTCGTCACAGTAATTGCAAGAAAGATACCAAGAGTGAAAATGAATAATAATAATAATAATAATAATAATAATAATAATAATAATAATAATAATAATAATAATAATAATTCATTTCTTATATATCGCTGCACACCAATAGGTCTCAAAGTGTTGAAATAACAAAACACATTATTATCCCACAGAGTGGTATTCAATGTATTGATCTCGGAAGGATGAAAGGCTATGTTGACCCTGACGGGATTCAAACCTGCCACAGCAGGCTGCGCTGCGGCAGGAGTAATCTCCCTCATCACAGTAAGTACAGGAAATATACCTAGATTGAAGATTGCCTCAGGCGTAATCTCCCTCACACAATGCTATATATATAAGCAGAGATATAAGCAAATACAGAAATACAAAATACAAAATATAACACAAGAAAATACAAAATCTGGATAATCTAAAATATATTAGACTTATTTATACAATATTGCGGATTAAATAGCACAGTCATGTTCATGTCCTCAAGGCATGGGAATTGGCCAACCGACCGACCAATACCCATATCCCATCCAGAGAGTCAGGTGGATCAATATAAGCCCTGATGGAGGCAGGAGAGGGGGGGTCCACCAGATAATCAGAATCCCAGCATCCAATATGGGTTAGATTAAACCAGGAGTAGGGACTTAATTTGTGTCCACACCCCAAAGAGCGCAAACTGGAGGCCTAGGGAGTCGGTGTTCAAGCAGACATACCAAAAATCTTCCTCTCTTATTGCCTCATAATTATGGACCCATTTTCCATATGCACTTATATATGTGGTACCCAGTTTAGGACAGAGTGATAGTACATGGCGGGTGGATTCAAGTACTCCTGCTCCCTGGCAGATTCGACATAGCCCAGCCTCATGTGGTATCTTCAGCCTTGGGCCAATGATAGTAAGGACCGGCAACTGGTTAGTTCTTAATCTCAGTAAGAACTGTCTCACTTCACGGGCCGGGCATAGGAGTAGATAGGCAAGAGGTTTAAAAAATCTATGCATAACATGAGAGACTGCCTCATATCCACTCAATTAGATAAGTGGTCTGAATTCGCACACCAATCCCACTTATTCAGTTTCCCCTCAAATGCTTTCTTTTGGTGGATATAAGACAAGTGTCTCAATTTTTCATAGGCCTAGTCAATCTCCCTAAATAATGATTAATTCAGCTCTTTGTAAGTACAGCCCCGTGGATGTTTTTCTATGTCATAGTTATTCCCTGCCAGTTTAATCAGTTTACAGCTAGGATCTGCTTGTACTTTCAAGTAGAAAGACCCTCGCGCACATAGTGCCATCCCTCTCAATGAGATAAGGCCCAATTCTAAACGCAGATATTGGAGAGCAGAGGATTTCCAAGCCAAACACAGTACGCCTATAGTGGCCTTCTAGGATGTTAAGCCATGTTAGATCTTGCATAGACAATGCCACCAGGCCATAAAGGATGGCAGGTACAAAGCATTGCTGGTACAATTTCAATATGCCAGCCATACTAAAACCTGCTGAACCCTTTTAAAATGTACATGCCTGGAGGGTGAGCAATTTTGCTCTCCGTTTTTTATGTCTTATTATGGCTTCATGGTCTGACAATGCTTTAAAGTCCATCCCCAAATAGGGGTATTGCTCCACCACCGCAATTTTTCCCACGTTGGAGTCTATGCCAGTTCATCTAGGGCCATTTTGTGCACTTGTCATTATTTTGTTTTTTTCTAGATTGATTACAAGGCCTAGCTGTGTAGAATAGACTAATAATTAATTCAGCATGCCCTTTATGCAAGACAATGTACGTTCAAATAGGATCAAGTCGTCTGAATAGAACATTCCTGGAATGGGAGTCTCGCCCAATTTGGGAGGGCAATTTGACTTTAATGTCATACGCAGCAACAGGTCAGCTATATATAACTTGTAAAGCATAGGCGCAGTTACGCAGCCCTACTTTACACCTATATTGGTGTTCATTTTATTGGACACTTCGCCTTGGTCGTTAAGTCAGACCCTACTGGTGGTATTACTATGCAGGGCTATTAGTATATTTAGGATCCACCTAGGGCAGTCCATAGCCTCAAGTTTTGACCACAGGATATCCCGCCCAACCAGTTCAAAGGCACTGCTGAAGTCTACAAAGGCAATATACAATGTGGCCTCCTTGCTACTTGTAGTATTGTTAATTAATTGGTCAAGAACCCTGATATTATGGGTAGTACTAGCCCATGGCCTTAAGCCCGTTTGGGCGTAGTTATGAATCTCTTTTTCAGTGACACAGGTTTCTATTTCTTTAAGAACCAAGGTGTTAATGATTTTACTAGTTACGTCCAGCATGGAAAGTTGTCGATAATTAGCGGTCTGCTCACCCTTTTTATATACTGGGATTAACACAGATTTCTTCGAAGAGGAGGGTAACTGACGGGTTCTACATATTCTGGAGTAGAGTGTGAGCAATACCTGTGCCCAATTTTTTGGGTCCCTTTTTAATACGGCATTGGCTAAGCCATTTGGGCCAGGAGCATTGGACGTTTTTAAATTCATAATAGTCTGTTTTATGATTTTATAACTAAGAGGGAGAAGCCAGGTCTTTACCTCTGTCAGGCTGCTAGTGTTAATAGTGTTCTATTTATAGTATTTATTGGAAATATATTCAACCCATTTTTCCCCGGAAATGGGATTAAGGATCCTCAGCTTTTGTTCTCCCCCCTGCCTGGACTAGAATATGTCAAATTCTACGGCTATTCCTAATACATAGGGATTCGGCAAACTTCTGCCATTTGTTTCTTTTTAGTGCCTGGGCCACTTCCCCACCTCCATACACACTCAACGTAAGGGTGCCATGATCACTGTAGTTGTTCAATATAACACTTAGATGTGTGACATATTCCAAGAGACACTCAGAAACAGCCATATAGTCAATCACCGAGCACTTTTTTCCTTCTCCCCAGGTTTCTTTGCCCGGTGCGTCCCCCCTTGTACGTCCATTTAGTAAAGTCAAATTCCATTCCTTAAGAATGTCCAACCATATTCTCCCTTTGCTATTACTTTGATGTAGCGGTATTTTACATATGTTCTGTACATAAGGGTAATTCCTGCATCCTTCCAGGTCAAGGCATTTGGCATTCAAGTCCCCACAAAGTATAATGGATGTCGCTTTTTCCCCCATACAAGAAGAGGTTAGCAGTGTGTCAAGTTTATCCCCCAGTATTTCAGTGTTCAACTCCCCAGGGGGGGTCATAGATATAATAATCAGGATTTCATTACACCCTGCCCAAACTCCCGGCGGGCTAATCTGGATCACCAAGATATTTCCCTGGAATATCCTGATATATCAATTTAGGATTATATGAGGATTTAACACATGTCAAAAGGCCCCCCTTTGGTCTTCCCCTCTCTCCCCTTATTGCCATGGATTAATATATTATATAGCCATCGAATTCCAAGTCAAAAGTTTCCCAAGTTTCCTGTAATAGGAATAGGTCCGCAACCCCGGTATTTTGCGGGTTGGCAGATGGCAATATTCCCCTCAGATCGATACAGGGGATAGTGGGTATTTTATTAGGTGGTCTCAGGAGTTTGTGGAGTGCAAGAATAACCCTCCCCCCCTGGTTTTAGGTACTCATGCATCGTTCCACATAATTTTAGTAAGATTTTAATGGCAACATTGAGAGTGGCATTGCTTGTTTGTGAGGTTTCATGTGTACTATACTCCGATTGTACAGGTTCATGTGACAAGTTTGCTGAATGAAACACCATATTGGGGCTAGCTGATAGGCTTGGAACCCTAGGAGGTATTACAGGGGTAGTAGATGAAGTCTCAGTTTGGGTTGCAGACGACACATAAGTGGGGAGTTCTTTATCCCCTGGTATTGGAGCCTCTACTAATTCCTCTGGCATGGGTACAGTGGCCCTTTCCCTCTCCTGTAAGTCTGATGCAATATCGGTAGTTGTGGGGTGAGCCGGCATCTTTTCTCCAGCTTCTTTCCCCTCTTATGTTCCCACACATTCTTGCAGTGCATAGCACAATTGTAGTAGGGAATCATTGTCCAAATCTAAGGGGAGGTAGCTTCCTTCTCCTTCTGATTGGGAGGTATTGCATTCATTCGGCCCAGTTGCGGCCCCTCCATCCGCAGGTTTACTAGGGAAATAGGCATCCAATTTGCCCTTTTGAGGGACCATGAGCTTATCTTTGCCCGTCATTTTTAGTATCTTTATTACCTGAGTTTTACTGTGGGGGAGGGGGCATGGGGAGAGGAGGGGTAGGTATTTGCTAACTGTTATTCCAGTAATCCACATGTATCAACAAAGCAGACCCACACCGGAGCCAAAGGACCGAGGGCTATGGCTGTATAGCTGTCACACTCCCAGGGTTCGCTTACGATGGCCGTCAAACGGGAACCAAGGGTTATGGCAGTAGCGACTGTCACACTCCCGAGGTTGCCTTACGGTGGCTGCCTGAACAGTCTATATGGTCAAAATAGGTAGCAGCAGATGGGAGTATAGTATGGGCCGGGGCCTTACAGTTTACAAAGTCATGTAGAAAAGTACCTGCATGCGAGCGTGAGCTTTCTCCTTCCTTGCTCCTTCCTCGCTCCCCAAAGAACACGAGAAACACACTGCGCACACCGCACGCTCCGCGATGTAATCCCTATTTGAAGTCCGCCCTCTCCAGAGGGAATGATGGATAGCAAGGACAGACTACTGCAGGTCCACAGCTCAAAGCGACCTAGCCTCCAAACACGAGAAACACACTGCACACACTGCACGCTCCACAATGTAATCCCTATTTCAAGTCTGCCACTCAAGAGGGAATAATGGATAGCAAGGACAGACTACTGCAGGCCCACAGCTCAAAGCGTCCTAGCCTCCAAACAAGAGAAACACACTGCACACTGCGCGCTCCATTATGTAATCCCTATTTGAAGTCTGCCCTGTCCAGAGGGAATAATGGATAGCAAGGAAAAGATTACTGCAGGTCCACTGCTCAAAGTATCCTAGCCTCCAAATATGAGAAACACACTGCGCACACCGCGCGCTTCGCGATGTAATCCCTATTTGAAGTACGCCCTCTCCAGAGGGAATAATGGATAGCAAGGACAGACTACTGCAGGTCCCCAGCTCAAAGAGTACTAGCATCCAAACACAAGAAACACACGGCGCACACTGCGCGCTCTGCGATGTAATCCCTATTTGAAGTCTGCCCTCTCCAGAGGGAATAATGGATAGCAAGGACACACTACTGCAGGTCCACAGCTCAAAGTGTCCTAGCCTCCAAACACGAGAACCACACTGTGCACATCCAGAGTAAAGATTGATACGTGTGTACTCTCCCACACCTGAGGATGTGTGGAAACCATGGAAAATGCCAAAGACATTACGTAAGTGGTCTCCCTTCTTGTAGTAGAAAAGAAGAAGAGAAGGAAATTCCAGGAAAATATATAACGCTGAGGAAGAATAACTGTTGGACATTTGACCAAACCCAAAGCAGCCCTAGAAGGAATTACAAGGGCTTGTCAGAACTGTTTCAAAAGACTATCAGAAATCCATTCTTAAGGCTGAACCAGTTGTAAAAGGAGAAGGGAGTCATTCTCCAGGCTTCCTTTCTGTTTGCTGAATATATTTGCTAAGTGTCAGGTCAGAGCAAATAATTTAGGAAAGAGGACTGATTCTTTAATTTGAAACCACCCTGAGAGTTAGAATTCAATTAGGTAAGGCAACCCTTCTAGTTGTAGGGAATGATAGGTCAATTTTTTTCAATTATTTGAATACAGCCTTGAGTTTGAAATGTCACCCTGACCCAACCCGGATCCCTTCATCAAAGAACCTTGTGGAGTTAAAGACCTTTGGTACTTATATAGTCCAAAGACACTTATGGGCAATGCTAATTTAAGTCTAAACATTGTATTTAGTGTTAAAATACCCTTATTTTCATGTTGTTTTTAGGCATTCAATTGGTGGCTCTGCCCTCTTCCCAGTAATTCCTCATAACCAGGGGCACATGCGCATTTGCATGATTGCATTTGTGGAAGTGCGATTGTAAAGTGCTGAACGCGGGCAGCAGCAGCAAATGCGTATGGTGTAGTGTGTATTGTGCATTACTATCATCAATTTATGGTGAGCATATCTGTACCACTGGCCTGTTGTTCTTGAAACACAAGTGTCATACAAAACCCCAGCATTAAGGTCTCAAGCACGCTGTTAATTGTGACTTTTTAACTGTTATCTGTTAGTATAGTCTTGTTTAGAACAATGCAACTTTATGTTAAGCTTTAGGTTAGTTGTGCCCAGTAATTAGTCTCTAGCAGTTAGGGTACTGCTTGCAGCAGATTGGCCATAACAGCTGAAGGGCGAGAATTTGCTCAATAGCCCAGCGGAATCCTGCCCGCAGATGTTATAATTTTCCTTGAGATATGTGTCTGTTGAAAACCGCCAACTCCTTGGAGTGCAAAGGGATCGATCTGAAATTGCCCAGTCACGAGGCAAGGAGGGAGGCCTGTTTAGTCTTGAGCATAGAGCCTGTCTCTGGACAGGCTGACTCTAAACAGAGATGAGAAAGATGACAGCTATACTAGTTGGGGACAAGATATGTCAGACAAAGACAAGTAAACCTTTCGTGGGGAGGAAGGTGTTGGTGCGTGCAGGCCCAAGGGGTGTTTTCAGACTAAAAAAGTGAGGTGTTTGGATTTGGAACTGCCTAAAGAAAGGATGCCAGAGCCTATGGTGCAGCCGGAGTGACCTAAAAGGTGACCTCTTAGTGAGAGGGGGGTCTTGCCACCCTATGTGAGCAGAGTGAGGCAATTACCAGGACAAAGACGATCAGGAACCATTGCCCCTACTATGGATAGGCAGACGATGGGAGCCGATTACGATTTTGGGATTTCACAATTTCCCTTGTTAGAAAAAGGAGGGGCCAGTCCTCAGTATATCTCATCGCCCCAGATGGATAAGGACAATTTAAAATGTAAACTGTCCAGTTATATGTCGGGGGCGCGAAATGGATCTATGAACTGGAAAAAATGACATGAGGAAACACATTCGCTATAGGAGACATTAAGGGTCTTCTAGCAGCTAAACTTGGGGAAAGGGCTGACGACATTTGGACGAGAGCAGGATACTCAAGCGTCACAGCACAGAATACAGCACATGATGTACCGCTGTTTAATAATTGCAGAGCAGCAGTCTGGAAAGCGCTTAGAGTACAATATCTTGATACATCAGATATGGGTGCAATTATGGCACACAGGATGCAGGAAGACGAGAATCCTCTTGCGTACATTCAGAATTTTCAGGAACAGTGGTCTTTGGAAACTCAAGAGCCTTGGGGGAAATCGATACCTGCATTCTATCATATTTTCTGTCAAGGATTGCCAGCCCCGGTACAGATACAGTTCAAGAACCTAGTGGGTATGGAAGTAAAGCCATGGCTAGAAATGCAGCTGACCATTGTGCACCATTGTCGATAGTTGCAAGAGAAAAATCAAAAGAGAGAAGATGCTAGGAAGCTTGATGAAGCTAAACTAGTACAGAAAAAGCGGTCAAAATATACTATAGAAGGGGCGATGTTAACTAGCAGAGAAGGGCTAGGCTCACAACAGACAGCGTGTATTCCGCAAGTGAATAATCACCGGCAGTTCTATAAAGGAGTGAACAGATTTATGCCGAAAGGCGGGGAGGCTTCTGCGGAGAGGAGGCTTTCAGAATAATCAGGGACACTTTCACAACAACTAAGGTCATTTTCTGAATGTGCAGAATGATAATCAAGGCATGCAGGGAGGGCAAATTAGAAAACCCCCTCCTGTGTGTTGGGCATGTGTAATGACAGAACACATTGCACAATCATGTGGGAGCCAATGGTATGTACAGAATGGGCAATTCTCGAGAGGGGGGACAGCTTATCCTCCAGCATATAGCCCATAAAGCAGGGACGGGTTTGCCCAAGATCAGACAGTGTATCAAGCACTAGCACCACAGACACAACAGACTTTGCAACCACAGCAAGCACCATTGAATCCTCTGCAAGGCCAGTCACAGCACGCTCCCATGTAGATACAGCAGAGCGCAAACAAAGGACAATTATTGACTCCTAAAGTAGGGGGTGTCACTATCGAGGGTGGGAATGCTTTTACAGGCACAGGAATAAGTATGTACCCAAAATAGGATAGCTCACAGGGTGACTTGATGTGTTCAATACTATTGGTGATGCCAAATCCTCAAGAGGAACCAAGGGTTGATGTTACCATAGGAGTCCAATCCTTTTCTTTTTTAGTAGACACTGGAGCAACTCGCTCATGTATACGAGAGGGAACATTTTCATTATCAGGAAATGCCGTGAATGCTCAAGGGTTCTCTGAAGCTACAAGTAGAGATCCTTTAACTAAGATATTGACAGTCTCGATAGGAGCGTGTGATATGTCTGTCCCATTGTTGTATTCAAGGCAGACACTAGTTGATATCCTGGGCCAAAATATAATGACGTAGCTAAATATGACGATTTCCTTCACTGATGAAGGCATAGTGTGTTCAACGACAGGAATACATTATTTAAATGTAGGCAAATTTATCATGGCATTTACAGGGCAAATAGCTCTGCGAGGAACGCTGTTAGAGCCAGAGGTTTTTCACTATGGGGTATGCATTTTGTTAACATGGTTACCCGGTTTAGTGGGCAGGATTATGAGACTACCTGATGGATTTCTGTTCAGGCCACAGATACCTATGGACGATGAGGGGGGACAGGTTTTTCGATTGGAATTACAGACAGCCATAGTGCGAGGGGAGTTGGCCAAGCTCGAAGGGTTTGATGATGAAGGCAGGCCATGGAGAACAGTGATTGCCATTGGGGAAGGATATCGACTGACTGATGTCACTGACTAGGATATGTTTAAAGACGACCCATCAGATGATGAAGTAGTGTTCGAAATGAGCATTCCGTATTGGATCAGGACAGAAAGATGAGAGATTCCACAGATGATGATGATTGTGCAGCAGCGACCTGCATTTGTTGAGGAGGATATGGAGAAAGTACCAATTTTTTTATGGACTATGGGCCCTTATGACGTAGGCCTGTTAAATGGGGTTGGAGAAGTTAACATCAAGTTGAAACCAGGAGCAATTTTACCTCGAGCAAGGCAGTATCACATGTCTCGGGAGTCAGACTGGGGTATTTTCAAGACTATATCAGCTATGATGGAACAAGGTATCTTACTAACAACAGATGCACTATGTTATACCGCAGTGTATCTGATTAAAACATCAAAGGGTGATTCATGGCATTTAATTCAGTATATGAGACCAATAAAGAAGATTGTGGAGGCAGAGTTTCCTCTAGTTCCGAATCATGTGACGGTTTTATGCAGCATTCCCCAGTAAGCATGATATTTTACGGTGATTGACTTGAAAAATGTGTTTTTCTCATTCCCATTGCAAAAAGTTTCCCAAGATCTTACGTCTTTCAGGTTCCATCAGACTAAGCTGAAAAGTACATGTTTGCTCCAGGCATACTGTGTGTCTCCATCAATTTTCAATAGGGTCCTGCAGATGGACCTAAGCAATATTGATTTACCAGGTGTTGTGCTGCAGTACGTAGATGATATTTTGGTCTGTAGCACAACAGAAGAAGAGTGCAGACGAGACTCAATCCAGCTAATGATTATTTTAACAGACAAAGGATGTAAAGTGGTTAGATAGCTCAGTGGGTTGAGGTCTCGCTCGGTGATCTGAGCGTGATCTGCAGGTCACATGTTCAAATCCCAGCAAGGTCAACTCAGCCTTTCATCCTTCCGAGGTCGATAAATCAGTACCAACTTCGGTTGGGTGATATTGTATGTAAATATGTGCTCTGAAAAGCGCTTTGGATTAAGGCGCTATATAAATAACACTGCAGTATTGGCAGGAAGATGTGTTGTACATAGGACAGTTAATCTCGCATGAAGGAAAGAATGTTACACCTGAAAGAGCTGAGGGGATCTTGAAAATGTCAAAACCACACACGATAAAGTAAATGTAACAGTTTCTAGGACTATGTAATTATGTTAGATCATGGGTATTTGATTATAGTTCATACACAAGACCCTTGTTGTAGGCCCTGAAGAAGGCACAGGTGAATAAGGAACGTATTTAATGGATTGAAGAAATGGAAGAATGGTTTGATGAACTAAAAAAGACAATTTGTACAGCTCTGGTTTTAGATATTCCCAGTTATTCTGAGGAGTTATTTTTATTCTCGCACATGAATGGGACCATCATGGCAGCAGTACTCGCACAGAGAACTACACTGGTGTACAAACCCTATATTATAGCAGGATTTTGGACCCAGTTATGAGGGTTCACTTCCCTTGCGAACAATCACTGGCAGCAGCCCTGTTTGCTATTGAGAAATCTGCAAGCATCCTGATGGGGTGTTCCATGACGTTATTTGTTGAGCATGCTTTGTTTGCTATTTTGGAGAAACCTAAGGGTACACTAACGTCTCAAAGAACTTCTGCCTATGAGGTGGTTATGTCGAACCCAGCGATCACAAAAATGAAGTGTAAAATGGTGAATCCTGCCACGTTTGTAGCCGAACCACTGGCAGTGGATGAGCAATTGCATGATTGCTCAAACTATGAGGAATTCTATGACGAGATCCCGAGAGTGAAGGAAAATGCTGTAGCAGCTGGGGAGGTTCTCTTTATTGATGGTTCTTCTAAGATTGATAAAACTGATGGAGAAAGGCACTCAGGGTCAGCTGTGGTAAGACACAGAGCCAATGGGGAATTTCAAGTGGTCACAAGTGCAAGTCTACCGTCTAATTTTTCAGCACAGGCTGCATAATTGGTGGCGTTTATTTTCACACTCGGGAATCATGCAGGGCAGGAAGTAATAGTGTACAGTGACTTCGCCTACTTGACATCAACCATGCATGCAGGGTTAGCAAGTTGGAAAAGGAGGGGCTACCTCAGAGCGGACGGCACTCCAGTGCAACATGCCACATTATTGGAATGACTTATTAAGGCACTACAACTCCCAGTAGCCATTACCACAGTTAAGTGCACAGCACACACTAAGAAAACTGACTTTATCTCACTCACAAATCAAGTCACAGATGAAGAGGCCAAAAGGGTTGCATATTTTTCTGATATTTTTAGTTTCCATACTCCTGATGCTAAATGGTTGTAATAATGGTTGTGAATATAAGGTTTAATCACTTACTCAATAAATGGAAGTTCAATGTGGAGCACCACAAGAAGAAAAAGAACTGTGCAGAGAGGGGGTGTTCTCTATCCCCTAACAAAGCACTGTGGCGACAAGACAGCACTGGTAAAACGGTGATTACTGTAGCCTTATTAAGGGTGGCGTTAGAACAGCTACACTACCCTGCGCATGTTACTAGGAAGAGCCTTGTGGCAACCTCGTAGAACCTGTTAGAACACATTGCTTTTTATATAGTAAATTGCATCATATGTCAACAGTTTACTGCTGGACACATGCTGCGAACAATCCAAAGAGTAATTCCTCGACCGAATGGTCCTTTTCAGCATTTACATATCAATTATGTTGATATGCTGCAAGTTTGTAATGGATATAGGTATATGATAGTGGTAGTGTGCCCATTTTTTAAATGGATTGAAGCTGTTCCATGCACACATCCTGATGCCACTTGCACTGCAATGTTATTAGTCCGAGAAGTATTTCCTAAATGGGGAATATGTGAGGTGTTGAGATCAGATATTAGCCCCCATTTCGTGAATTAGGTATTTGAGCAGATTAGCTTATTGCTTAGCATTAAACACAAGTTTTCTTCTGCTTATCACATGCAAGAAAATGGATTATGTGAGAAACACAATGGTCTGCTCAAGGAGAGAATAGCAAAGTTGAAACTGACACTGAAGAATGGGTGGCTGCATTGCCTGCCCCTTGCATTATATGCATTAAGAAATCAGCCCAGCTCTGGCTACCACCTCACACACCACAAATTTGTTACAGGGACACAAATGAGAATGACTCTGATTCCTCCATCGAGGACTAGGAGTGATGCACAGACAACTGCAGAATTGTTAGGAAATTAGTTACGTGAGTACTTAACATGTATTAATGCTAGTATCTCTGTCATTTCTGATCAAATGAAGTGGACTGTGTGTCGGTCTCAGAACACAGATGAGGACCATACAGCAACCGGATCTGAGAGACTATGTTTTCCTAAATTGTTTGCTGGAGATAAGGTTCTAAAAAGGAACTTTACGAGAAAGTGGAACACGCCCAGATTTGGCAGCCCTTTCGTTGTGCAGGACATTACCACATCAGCAGTCAAGGTCCAAGGGGGACGAGCTTGGATACACATAGGAGATGTGAAAATCTACGCAGGAGAGACAGTCACTCCCCCAAACCATTCGGAAGCAAGTCAAGGAGAAGAAGTTCAGCACGTGCAGACTTGATCGATGACGAAGAAGAAGGACGTATAGACTGTCCAGTAGACAGATGAAAGTGGACATTTGTACTAAGGCTCCCCTGAAACATTCTTTGTAGCTGCTATAGCAAGGGGTTAGAAAGTGTCTGTACTTGAGCCACAGAAGTTTGTTGACATTGGATTATGAAGTATTGAAGTCAATAGAAAAATGGTCAATTTAGACTTTCTGTTTGATGAATGGAAGAGGTAACAGTTCCCGACTCCTTTCTCACTGAGTTTCTCTTTGGAGGGGCCCATGGTGCTGTCAAATATTGACATAAACAGATGACTTCTTGCTGTCTTCATATTTATACTCAGAGTTTACCCTGCTCTTGTTGGGAGGATCACTGAAATACGTACTTTTGTCCAAGGTTCTAAAAATGGCCCGACAATGAGATGATTATTGGCAGCAATTATAGAGCAGATCAGACTATTACCTGAACATCTTTCCGGCCGCACAGATGGTCCTATCTGACGACAATGCCCACAAACTACTTGTCATGATCTTTTAATATTTGCTTCAAGTACACCGTTATCTTGTTTGGTGAAACACAAACACTTATGTGTTTATGCAAGATCCTACATTTTGTCCTGCAATCAGCTGATTACTTGTGGAGATCACAGAGCAAATTCGACAACTACCGGAGCAGCTAACGAGTTTGACTGAATAAAACAAGTTTTTCCTTCCTTAAAAGTAATTACAGGCAATCATGTGGTCTATTGAGCACATTGCAGTTCCAGAAAGTGAACAGAGCCAGCAACATGTGGAGAGACATTGATGGTGGAGCCTAATGTATTGTTGCATGATCTATGCCTGTTCAGCATCCATAATTGTTTTTCTTTTTCTTTTGATCCACACTGTGTATTTTAATGGTTCCGGAAGGGAAGGATCTCCGGTAATCCTTCCCACTCCAGTTATTTTTGCAGAACAAGACACTGTAAGAAGGCCAAGGTCTTATGTGATTGTTCCTACTCCAGTAGTTCATGTGAAGGCACCAATTTCTATGATAAATGTCCCTGTGATTCCCAAAGGAGGGAGACTGTATGCTGATGTATTTCATGAGTTTCTTACACAAGCTCATCTGGCAAGACAGAGACCTAAGAGAGGTGCAAGGGAGGATGATTATGAATTAAATTATTATTTAGATAGTACAGCGCATTTGGGGAACAACATGTCGTATCAGCACATGAATGAAGTGGGAAAAAGAACTTCTAAGGAGGATTGCAATGTATGTGTACTCCTGCCTTATGCTATTGGAAAGTCTAATATATTCATAGCTATTGAAATAGATGTTCAAACAGCTCATTGTCTCACTCACCTTGCACTCTGTCATACAAGAGGTCAGTTCCAGGGCCGAACGGCACCTTGGTATGGGTGACCAAATGGTCAGCCCTGATGAAGATGATTATGATCAAGACTTAAAGACAAGAGAAAGGACACACATCAGAAATCATGTATTAAGATATTAACAACCTGTCATGAATGAATCAGATGGGAGATAAACAGCAAGCTCAACTGCCAATGAAAGACTGATGAAGAAGTTCAAAGCTGCAAGGAAAGAGGTCAGATGCAAACCTGGGGAACAGTACGTTCTCCAGATGGCTGAGAAGAAGGCGTAGTCATGTGCAGATCTGTGGCAGTAACTGGTCATCACAAGCCAGTTATTGAATGAGTGGAAAATGGATGCAAACCTCTTTGGCCGAGGCTTGCAAAGCGTCTGACGTGGGTCGAAGACAAAGTAGCCCCATTACTGATGGTGCCTTTGGCTAGTGCAGAACTATGTTTCAGGAATAATGGCACAATGAAAGTTGGAAAGCATCAACAGTGCGGACAAATCTTGGATATGCCAGGAATGAAAGATGGGACAGTAGAGATAATGGATCACTATTGGGTCTGAGGATCCAGAGCATACATGAAGCTGCCCGGAGACTGGGTAGGACTATGTTCCATTGTGATCATTCATGTTCCAACATTGGTAACATGCTGATTCCAAAGATTGATCTGAATATTGGAGAGTTTCCAAAAGCAGATGCTCACCTGAGGAAAATGAGATCTGCTGAACTCCTAAATAGAATGAAGAGAGAAAGTGATTTATCTGCCAAATCGATAGAAGCCTTTGATGCCATTGCATGTGAACACAGATTGTTCAGCGAGACCTCTCAGTGTTTACTGTTATCTTTATGCCTGGGATTCAGACGTTGGCAAATACCAAATGGTTACAGATAACCAGACTGGAGCTTCTGCAGGCGATCAACACCACCATAAAGGGATTTAATGCTATTAAGTTAGAGCTAAGAGCCATACAACTGATGACTCCGCTGAACAGATATGTCTTAGATATGATCACAGCTATGGATGGAGGTGTTTGTGCCAGAATCGGAGAATCATGTTGCACATTCCTACCTTCTCATGATGACAAGAATGGCACCTTGACAGAGGCCATAATGATGCTGACAAACCTACACGTCAAGATGGAAGACGAAGTGGAAGAGATTGCTGATGACAGCTGGTTCGTGTCAGTCTTCTCATGGGTTCCACATTGGATGTCAAACATTTTCAAGTTCCTTGGAGCCCTGTTGGTGATGATCATGTTTGGGTTCTGTGTGATCAGGATAATAATCACACAATGCAAGTAGAATGCGAAGAAAGCAGTAGCAATGAAAATTATGATTGATTTCGAATCAGGATTCAAGCCTAAAGAGCTAAGAGATGAATAAATCAGAGACTACGTAAATGCCAGTATTGATGCACCTGAGGGAACGAAGTTCCTGTATATGAAGAACCACAAGAAGTATATGGGAAGATAGATTTACTGCAGTCCCAATAGGCAATGCAGTCTTATGACCTGCAGTGTCGATGAGCATGTGAATACGCAGGGTGCCTGAAAGGAGTCATAAAGATATGGACTCCAAAGAAGCATTTCTTCATCAAGGATTCTGCTGTTCGGGCATAGCCTGTAATATCCTGGGCTCAGGACCAAACGTATGTGCAGGTACATAAACTTATGACGTGAAGATGCAAAGACGGACAGAGAGCATGCCCCAAAGCATACTACTGCCCTCATCCATGCTGCAATCCATGCCTCCGACAGCACTTTGTCATTCTTCTGCATTGTTGGCTGATCCAAACACTACCACTACTGCATTCAATAAGTATTGCTTTTTTCATTTCCAACCTGAATTTAGTTTTTTAATCCCTCCTGCCCCCTGGATTCCTGTTTTGGACGCACCCATGATTTGCTTTTTGGAGAGACATTCTGGGAGAATAGAAGTCAGCTGAAGACTGCCTGAAAGCGAGAGGTGTTGAAAAGTTGCACTGTTTTTTCAAGTTTGACAGATATGATTCATCTACTTAGAGACATATTACACTGAAAAAACCAATGAATAGGTGCCACCTTTTGTAATGGACAGCACCTGATACAAGACATGTAGAATGCCTCAGTTAGAGGTGCCAAAAAATGTATTGTATTATTTCCACTAATCATTTGCTTCCTTGAGGGACAGTACATGACACGTGGTGCAGAGAGTGCCACACATTAAACCATCCCATGACCAATATGGGGCCCTTAGTACACTTTGCCCCAAAGACTAAGTTTGAATAATTTTAAGTGAACAGCAGCAAACCTAAAATAAACTCCTAGATTAAAACACTATCTTTATTCACGTAGAACTGTGTGTGCCTTAATAGAACTGCACATCCAAAAATAACATTTCCCAAATGTATAAGCAATGTAATTCAGCTACTAGGAGAGCACATCCTGTGTTAAAGAAATTCTCAGATTTTTTAGAATATTTTATAGGATGTTGCCATATGTTTCAAGAAGCACCTTTTATTTGATATGAAAGAAATTATCTAAATCCAAATTCTAAACATTACACCAGAGGAAATCTATTTGAAAGTTGACGTTTTATTTAAATTACCCATATAGATTTATTGAGGATTACAAATACCTTGCACATGGCAACGTATGATGTTTTACATTTATTTACATGTTGCCCATGTTGCCAATTCTATAGTAGTGAGTAGGCCTCTCAGACATACAGAAGAATAATATACTATACATTTGCTTGGGGCAGTGCTGAAGAGTGTTCCGGTGAAATCATTCATGAACCCACTCTACTTCAGCTTTGCATACAGGTTCCCATGCAGCGGAGATTAATACTCCTGGGGGACTAGCTTGCCCTTTCAGGATATGAATATGAATTGTATGGCCTAATCAGAAAGAACCCATTAAAGTTCAGAACAAAATGCCTTGTGAGCCGACCTTCTGAGTAATGAGTAGCCCCCCCACCTATGCAAGTCCATGTAATGATAAAATATTCTCATAAAAACACACTAAAATACCAACTGAAATTACATTCATGGCTTTCACGTAGATTAACCCCTTAAGTGCTAAGGATGAGTATGATCATTCTTTTTGCATAGACTTGATTAAAGCTCAGCAGTTAATTGGGTTAAGATCTTAAGTGACCAGAGAGTCAGGGTTCTAGATGGACTTAAAAAAAAACATTATAGCTCTAATCATGTTCACTGTTCAACCCCGTCTTCCATTAGATATGCCACATGGTTGCTTCAATGGAATGAGAACAAAGGGTCCTGCCATAGGCCCTGAATCAATCATTGGCTGATAGGCCGCTAGCATCATGAGTATAATTAATCCAGAAATGAAATTAAGGCTGGGAATCCATAGACAATTATGCACCATTTAAAAGTGAAATAACATTTGCAATCACGTTACATATGGCAACAATTCTGGCTCATAACTTTGAAACCATTCCACATGACAGGATGTGTTTCTAAACTAAGAGGAACCTCTTGCGATTTGACACCAAAATCATATGCTCTGCTATTTTGTTTGATTAATAAACATGATTAATATTAATACAATTATGAAAATGCACAGCACAAACTCCTGCCGCAAATGCACAGTTCTGTGTCTCATTGTTCTGACTTGAGTGTCGTGTAGACCATTGAGACCTACGTCCCCAAGTGACGCACAGGGGAACCAAAAGAACCCCGCTGTGCGACCTTTGGAGCCACAGGTGGGAGATGTTACTTCCCGGATCCACGGAACCTCTGGAACACCAATGCTGCTGCAGAAAGAATGGGGTTAAGTACCAGGCAAATACAATATAATACAAGAATCAGAGGATCTGAATAATCTTACCTATCCGGTGGTTGGAAAACCCGGGAGACCTAGTGAGGGAGGTTCGAGACTCAGATGAGAGGCAATCCCCAGAACAACAGGGACCGGAGTCACACGTGGACACAGGACAGCCCACCTGAGATTAGAGCTGGAGGCGTAGCGTGAGTTCCCAAAGGGCAATGGCGTAGAAGTCCAACAAAGTACCAAGGGATGATCCGAAGGCAGGTGAGGGACGGGTCGAGGTTCAGCAATGAGTAAACAGTTCCAAGCAAAGGTACAAAAGGATAATCCGAGGGAGTCCATGTGAATGATCCAAAGTTAAGGTAAACCAACAGAGTAAATCCAAACGTAGCGCCAAACAGAGTCGAAAGACAGCTGAGAAGCGGTGAGTGCTCCGTGCATCAAGCGTTATATACTCTGCGCTTCCGAGTCATGTGACGCCCTCCATCGTCAAGTGGGAAACGCCGCTCTCAATCACGTGAGCGGATGAATGATCGATGCGGAAGCATTCCGCCGCCCCTTCTGCTATATGCTCTCCATGGCAACTGCCAATGCAGGAAGGGCTGGAACCGGGCACGTACATTGTACCCGGTACGGAGCTTTCGGTCCTTTGGGGTAACCACATCACGTGAGTCTCGAAACCTGGAGGGAGTAGTGTGGGAACCCGGGGAAGGTGTTGTGGAACCCGGGGAAGGTGTTGTGGAGATGTTAGCAGTGTTCTGGTGTGCAGAGGAGCATCTAACATAGCCCCCCCAACGGCCCACGACCCCGTGGGCAGGACGGGTGATCCCTATGGAACCGGGCCACCAACC
This sequence comes from Ambystoma mexicanum, assembly GCF_040938575.1. Lineage (NCBI taxonomy): Eukaryota > Metazoa > Chordata > Amphibia > Caudata > Ambystomatidae > Ambystoma > Ambystoma mexicanum. Next base: position 1,384,850,277 of record NC_090937.1, on the reverse strand, counting down.
GAGGAGCGTTAATGTCCAGGGCGGAAACCCAAGAGCGCTCCTCCGGGCCATAACCCTTCCAATCCACCAAATACTGGAGCCCACCCCTAAACCAACGGGAACCCAAAATAGCTGACACGTCAAAGACATCAGGGGAGACCAGGGACACCGGGGCTACCGGGGCCCGGAGAAAGGAGGAATCAGGGCAAGGCTTGAGAAGAGAGACATGAAAAACAGGATGGATTCGCCAAGAGCTCGGGAAAACCAGACGAAAAGCCACTGGATTCACAACCTGAGAGATCACATACGGGCCAACAAAGCGAGGCAGAAGTTTCCGACAACCAACTAGGCGAAGGTGACGGGAAGACAACCACACCCGGGAACCCACCGCAAGGGGAGGAGCAGCCAAGCGCTTGCCATCAGCACGGGTCTTCATGGAGACGTTTGCTTCAGTAAGGTGGACCAGGGTACGAGCATGAACAGCAGACAGATCCCTAAGTCAAGCCGTGGCCGCAGGATTCAAAGAGACAGAAGCGTCAGGGACGGGTAAGACCTTGGGGTGTTGGCCATAGAGGGTGTAGAAAGGAGAGAAACCCGTAGCAGAGTGAACCGCGTTATTGTATGCGAACTCGGCAAGCCGTAAAACACTCAACCAGGAGGACTGCTGTTGCAAGATAAGACACCGGAGATACTGCTCCATAGATTGGTTCGTCCTTTCAGTCTGCCCATCAGTCTCGGGGTGATAGGCCGAGGAATACCTGGTATCGATGCCAAGCAGCTTAGTCAAAGCTCTCCAAAAACGAGAGGTGAACTGCGACCCTCGGTTCGGAGATAATGATAGAAGGAAGCCCAAACAACGTGAAAACAGATTTGAAAAACAACTCAGCCAGGACCGGGGCCGAAGGGATCCCCTTACAGGGGACAAAGCGAGCCATTTTGGTGAATGTATCCACCACCACCCAGATGGTATCAAAACCCCACACCATGGGTAGATCGGTCACGAAATCCATAGTCAGTGTGTGCCATGGTCGTGAGGGTACCGGTAGCGGAAGCAGCAGGCCGATTGGACGACCTCTTCGATGTTTGGCCTGAGCGCAAACAGAGCAAGAGTTGACATAGCATTCCACGTCGCGCTTCATAGAGGGCCACCAGCACCATCGCTTTAGGAGATCCATGGTACGCTCCTGGCCGGGATGGGCATTAAAGGGGGCATCATGAGACCATTCAAGGGCAAGGTAACGGGTGTCAGGCGTGGGGAGAAACAAGCGATCATGCACGAAAGGCAAACCGTCACAATACACCGGATCCCAATCTCGCAGTTGGTCAGAGTGACTGCTCGTCCATGCTCGCACAGAATTCAACAATGAGAGAGAGGGAGTGCAGAGACAAATTTCGTGACTCTTACCTAGAACAGTATCGGGGAAGGTTGGCAACGAGACCCCACCCGGAGAGCGTGACAAGGCGTCCGCTTTTCCATGAGTGACCCCATGACGATGAGTGATGTAAAAATTAAAGGCGGAAAAGAAGAGATGCCACCGGACCTGTCTGCTGTTGATGCACTTTAGGGAGGCCAAATCCTGCAGGTTCTGATGATCGGAGTAGACAGTGATTGGATGCTTAGCCTTCAGGAGATGATGGCGCCAGACACGAAAGGCGTCCATGACAGCCAGAAGTTCCTTCTCCGTTACAGTATAATGGGCCTCAGTACTGGAAAACTTGCGGCAGTGGTATGCCACCGGGTGCAACTTGCCCGTCGTTGGACATGTCTGAGACAACACCGCACCGAGGGCGAAAGAAGAGGCGTCCGCCTCGACTATGAATGGAAGTTCGGGATTGGGGTGCTGAAGGATCGGTGTGGTGGTGAAAGCTGTCTTCAGAGCCTCGAAGGATTCCTGATGTTCGTTTTGCCACTGATAGGGTACTTGAGGGCTAGTCAGAGCCGTGAGTGGGGCCACAATTGTAGAAAAGGATGAAATAAAGCGCCTGTAGAAGTTGGCGAAGCCCAAAAAGGCCTGCAAGGCCTTGAGTGTCTGAGGAATCGGCCAATCTAGGACCACCCTCACCTTGGATTCGTTCATGGATAGGGCCCCAGGGGTGATGTGGAAGCCCAGAAACTCAACAGATGTTTTATGGAACTGACATTTCTCGGGTTTGGCTAACAGCGAATGTTTCCTCGGACGGGATAAGACCTCCCGAACATGCTGTACGTGGTCATCAAGATCCCGTGAAAAGATCAGGATGTCGTTCAGATAAACAACCATGTATACGTCCAGAATGTCCCTGATTATGTCATTCATAAAAGGCTGGAATGTGGCCGGGGCGTTGCATAGGCCGAAGGGCATGACTAGGTATTCATACAACCCGTAACGGGTGCAAAAGGCAGTTTTCCACTCATCGCCCTCGCGGACGCGCACTAGATTGTATGCGCCCCGAAGGTCCAGCTTGGTAAAAACGGAGGCATGGGATAAGCGGTCCAGGAGGCGGGTGATCAAAGGGATTGGATACCTGTCCTTTTTCGTGATGGCGTTAAGGCATCGGTAATCCACACAAGGACGTAAATCCCCCTCTTTCTTGGGAACAAAAAAAATAGGGCTTGCAGCTGGTGAAGTAGAGGGGCGGATGTGGCCTAGTCGTAGGGCGTTCTGGACATACTGCTTCAGAGCTTGTTCTTCCGAGGGGGACAGAGAATAGATCCTGCCCGAAGGAACGGTAGAACCCGGGATTAGTTCAATCGGGCAGTCATATGGTCTGTGTGGAGGAAGCACCTCAGAAGAACCGCGATCGAACACTGACTCAAATGCTTTGTACTCAGGGGGAATCCCGGTAACTACCCCTCCAACAGTATGGGAATTCACAACCGCTGATCCACCGTCATTCAATGTGAGCTGAGCGAGAGCTCCCAAGGCCCGTGACGGAGCATCTGTTTTCTGATGGGTTGGGAGACAAAAGTTCTGGCAGGTATCTGACTCAAAGAGAACCGTGCCTGTTTGCCAATTAATGAAAGGATTGTGTTCACGCAACCAGGGTATTCCTAATATGATACCGAACTGGGGTGTGGTGATCAGGTCAAAACTTAGCGTCTCTGTGTGAATGTCTTGTATAGTCAATAAGAGGGGGGCAGTTTGGTGCCTAACGGGACCAGAGACTAGGGCAGTGCCATCTACGGCCTGAACCGGTTTGGGGTCGTGTTTTTCACCACTAAAGGCAGATCAAGAGAATGGGCTAAAGCAATGTCTATGTAGTTCCCCGTGGCACCAGAGTCAATGATGATTGTGACTGCGTGAGAGATACCCGCAGAGGGACAAAGATGGACTGGACACGAGCGAAAGCAGGAGAGGCACCCGGAGATGAGGTCTGAAAGCTCGACCTGGTCTCCGGATCTAGGGTCGAGCTGTCCGAAAAACCTGGGACTTCTTGGGACGTCAAAGGCATTCCTTAACATAATGTCCCGTGGTGCCACAATAAAAGCATGCATTATCCACCCTCCTACGTTCTCTCTCGGATGTTGTGATGGGTCTATGTAAACCTCCCACTTGCATAGGTTCCTCAGTGCTGGAGGCGGGAGTACTGACTGCTGTAGGATGGGAAAAGCCCAACTCAGCCCTGCACTCTGAGCGACGTGCATCTACCTGCAGGGCAAGATCCACTAGTTCTTGATACTGAGTGGGCACGGAAGGGACCACAGCTAAGGCATCTTTCATTGGATTATTCAACCCTCTATAGAATACGACCGCCCGCTTGCTTTCTGGCCATGATGTCTCGGCGACCAATTGGTTGAAGTGGGTGATGTAGTCTATCAAGGTCCCTCTACCCTGGGTTAGTTCTAACAACTCCAGATCCCTGGATTGTGCCTTGGCTTGGGTGTCGAAGACTCGGGACATCTCGGTAACTAGCAAATCAAAATCATAGAGAACCGGGCTATTGTTCTCCAGTAAAGGATTAGCCCAAGCGGCAGCCGTTCCGGCCAGGTGGGAAAGGGTAAAGGCCGCTTTAGCAGTGAAATTAGGGAAGGCCAGAGGTCTGCACAGGAAGTGTAACTTGCACTGATTGATGTAGGTCCTGAACTTCTTGGGGTCGCCTTGATAACGTTCAGGAGCAGCCAGGGGAGAAGGGGCTGGAAGGACCACCGGGGTTGGAGCTGGGGTACTTGCCAATGGAGGAGGTGTGGCTGGAGTGGCAGCATCCCCGAATTCAGAGTCTGCAGGGAGGGAATGCTGGACACTCTGTATGGAATCTAGCCTTTGGTGAATCACAGTGTTTGCGGCGGCCATATCTGCCCTTTATAAAGTAATTGCCTTTACTAAAGCAGCTATGGGTTCTTCCGTGGACCCCTGCATTATTCGACACGACTATACAGCTTCTCAGTCTGTTCTGACTTGAGTGTCGTGTAGACCGTTGAGACCTCCGTCCCCAAGTGACGCACAGGGGAACCAAAAGAACCCTGCTGTCCGACCTTTGGAGCCACAGGTGGGAGATGTTACTTCCCTGATCCACGGAACCTCTGGAACACCGATGCTGCTGCAGAAAGAACGGGGTTAAGTACCAGGCAAATACAATATAATACAAGAATCAGAGGATCTGAATAATCTTACCTATCCGGTGGTTGGAAAACCCGGGAGACCTAGTGAGGGAGTTTCGAGACTCAGATGAGAGGCAGTCCCCAGAACAACAGGGACCGGAGTCACACGTGGACACAGGACAGCCCACTTGAGATTAGAGCTGGAGGCGTAGCATGAGTTCCCAAAGGGCAATGGCGTAGAAGTCCAACAAAGTACCAAGGGATGATCCGAAGGCAGCTGAGGGACGGGTCGAGGTTCAGCAATGAGTAAACAGTTCCAAGCAAAGGTACAAAAGGATAATCCGAGGGAGTCCATGTGAATGATCCAAAGTCAAGGTTAACCAACAGAGTAAATCCAAACATAGCGCCAAACAGAGTCGAAAGACAGCTGAGAAGCGGTGAGTGCTCTGTGTTATATACTGTGCGCTTCCTAGTCATGTGACGCCCTCCATCGTCACATGGGAAACGCCGCTCTGAATCACGTGAGCGGATGAATGATCGATGCGGAAGCGTTCCGCCGCCCCTTCTGCTGTATGCTCTCCATGGCAACTGCCAATGCAGGAAGGGCTGCCACCGGGCACGTACATTGCACCCAGTACGGAGCTTTCGGTCCTTTGGCGTAACCACATAACGTGAGTCTCGAAACCTGGAGGGAGTAGTGTGGGAACCCGGGGAAGGTGTTGTGGAACCCGGGGAAGGTGTTGTGGAGATGTTAGCAGTGTTCTGGTGTGCAGAGGAGCATCTAACGCTCATAAAGGTGACTACAGCAATATTGCTGTACATTATTAATGTAGAAGTTAGCAAAAACATTCTGCAGATAAAAATATCAAGTGCAGATTTGATCCCCCACCTTTTTCTGCTCACAATAATACAAATTATAATCATCCAATGAACATTGTGTTTGTGTATTCAATACGAGTATCTGACTATGAGGAAGGCCCATGGAAATTTCAAACCCAGTCTGACAAATTAAAGCATACTCATGGGGATATTGGACACATTAAAAATTGTTAGCACATAGGGGATACGCGTCTGACATTGGAAAAGCTAAATGAAAGAACTTTAGATCATGATATTAATGGATTACAGAGTGACCAACTGAGGGGTTCAATAATGGAAGATGCCGGCCCGGGAGAATGTGTTATGTCTACCAGAGAACCAGAGGCAGACCTAACATCATGGAAGCAGATCTGGAGGAGTCCTGCAGACCTGGATATTTTGAATCTAAAGAGGTGCTCTGGAAAATAAAAGCATCTCAAAAGTGAGCATGAGATTTCCCTGAAAGGAGACTATTTATAATTTCTACAGTATCATGGCTCAGATATGATTTGGGACTAATCTTATTACATGGTCTGTATCTATGGTGTCTGTGTGCCTTATTCAGGAAGCCTCTCCTGACACCCAAATCAGACACCCAAATCAGACAATCAGACATAAGTTCATTAAAAATTGGAAGGCAATAATCATTAAGATATTATCAGATGATGATAAATCAATAGAGACACTAATCCATATCGAGCCAAAATGAAACTATTCCAAACTGACTGGATAGAGACAAGGGCACAGTGCCAAACCTATGAGGACTTCAGGAGCAATCCATTTAGAGATATAAAACTATAAAATAAATCTATGGAATTATATTTCACAAAATACCCATCTCCGGCGTATAGGTCGGCAGTATTATGATTAAGATTTAACCTGTGGCCTAACAAAGAGATAATGGCGAGGCGAAAAATAATAACTAAAAATAAGATCTTTTGCCAATTTTGTAAAAATGTCAAACAACCAGAGAATCTGCGGCATCTAATACTGGAATGTCCGGTGTTGAATCAGAAACGTCTTTTATACCTAGGTAAACACTTTAAGCAATTTATAATTATCACCCAGACACTATGTGAACTTCCATTCTGTACTAAATATAATTCTGTAAGAATTGCCACAGTTGGATTTTTGCAAGCCCTACAACCTGATCAAGAGATAATGTGACCTATTTCAAAAGATGCTTGTATACATGTGAATGCTGTACAGAGTTAGGTTCTAAGAAATAACATTGTTTTACAGAATTAAGAAATTAAAGGGTTGCAGATGATGCAGGTGCCGAAATTAGAAGTCAATAATAATTCCAGCATATGAATTGTTTTCTAGTGAATTAGTTTAATTGGAGTCAAAACAAAATCAAGATCTAGGGATACTAATGAGTAATAGTTCGATGAAAAAATACACTCATTAGAATTAATGTAACATAACAAATCACAATATTAGCGCTTAAAAGTCACATTAACTGTTAGTTTTGAAGTTATTTAAGACAATTGCTTTTTTTTAAACAGTAAAAGAGAAAAATGAAAAAGATATGGAATTGTAATTGATTGTTAATTTAACTGTATTTTGATTGTCTAGCTGTTCTTCTTTCTTCTCTTTTTTCTTTTAAACAGTCTAATGGACTCTAAACTTTATAATTGTTTTAAATTACTTTGAGACTCCTTTTATTGTGGATTTAATTTGTAATGAAATGGAAATGTATTTCAAATGTTGTATTATTAAATTGAAAAGTTGATTTATTCAGCTAGACCAATAAAAACAAACAATTATCATTTCTACAGCTATTTTCCTCCTAGGTCCCAGAAAGGGAGTGATTTGTGAAGGTGTTATTAACATATTTTGAGATAAATAGGAAATAAACAGTGCAATCTCACTGCTTGTAAAATTAAGTGAGATGTCAATTCAACTTAAAATATATTCCTGATTTGTGAATAATTACATAGATATTACATCTCTGCATTAAGAGAGCCGCCCTTTAAAAATCATAAGCATGTTAAATTATACCAGTGTTTCACAGAAATATTTAACATTGGACAGTGATATGATGATGCCCATTAAAGATTTTTTTTGATAATGTGTGTTTTGTGTAGTCACAACTATTTAGTAAAGAATGAGAAAGGATAGCAAATGTAAGTGTGTGGAAACGTGGCTGGTAAGTGCAGTCAACTGCATGGCCAACAGTGTGTGAAATCACTTTTCCTGGAGAACCTAAATTGAAGGAGCAATGGATCGCAAGTGCAGCCAACTGCAGCCTGCTAAAAGCTTCTCCGGGAAGGTTGGCTGACATGATTAAGACCTAAGAATCAGAAACTTAAATGACCAAACAGCTGTGACCTCCACAAGGACAGGTTTGTGAACTTTCCAACCTATGATTGGTGAGTGTGACACCTACCACGTAAGTTATTGTGCCACTGTTTTCCACATAGGTTGCCCTCTGAATATTTGTCAGAATTCCTCTTCACAGTCATAGTGTAGAAGAAGAATCTTCCCACTAATGTATCCCTCTGAATGTTGCATACACACATCCAAAGGGATCAATTAATTGAAAGATTGGATTTCCCCCAAGACCACCGTGGCTGTAGAAAGAAATAAGCACAATTAGTATCTATTATACTTTATGGCTTCAGACAACTGTAAGGTACTGTTCCTACACTAACCTGACTAATAAGAAAACAGGCTTTAGAAGAACTACCATGATCAGATTAAGGGCTGTATCCAATGGATATTCTGCAAAAGAAATAACCACTATGACTCTACAAGGCACTAAGAACAAATGAGCAGAATGTGTAAAGAACATAACAGGATAATTTATTTATTTATTAATAATGTGTTACAGTTTATATTTAAACTTTACACATACTGATAAATTATATAAGTTCATCATATTACTTATTACATATTACAAATTGTTTCTAATCAGCTAGTCAACTAATCAATTATAAGAGATAAAAATAAAAGAAAAATGTTTAAAATACCATTAAACATAGCATAGTTGGGACTTATTACACTTACAATTCTTCAAATCATTCAAACTTAATAACGGTTGCACATACTGAAAATACTAAAACACATATAACAGAGATCATGATCCACTACCACAATCTATAACTTGCTGTTTAACTAATTCATATAGAGATCTTCAAAGTTCTTTCAATTTCCGACCATACTCTAAAAGTTGCGATCTGCAACTGCATGCTCTGAGTGTTCATGAGGCGTTGCCAGAAGGCAGGATTCCTTATGAACTCCGTATCATGGACAAAGTTGCCAACATTTACTATGTAAGTATCCATCATATTTACACATCTGGAGAGTACATGATAAGCTGTTTCTTTGCATCCTTTATTCTTACAAAGTCTACAATATCTCTCTGTAGAAGTCAAACCGTTATGTTTGCTTTTGTTAGTCAGCAGCGGTAGATTATCAACCCTCAGTAAGAGTAGAAATCGTCTAAGTCTACTAGAGGGACTGAGGGATAGATATGGCTGCATTTGTTTAAATGTATAGAGCATAATACAGGATAATAATCTTACCAGGGGAATTTCCAATGATGTAGCACTTGAACTATGAAGTTATTTCAATAGCCGATTTGCCAGGAACACAGACGATATGAGGAAAACCTCCTCAGTTCGGCTTCAAAACGTATGTGATTAATATAATGACTCCCGCGTTGCAGCAGATGCCGTTCCAGTTCCCACGGTGCAGCAGAGGCTGTTCCTACTTCCGTGTTGCAGCAGAGGATGCTCCTGCTTCCAAGTTACAGGGGATGTTGTTCTGACTCCCGCATTGCAGCGGAGGCTGTCCCACGGTGCAGCGGAGGCTATCCCACGGTGCAGCGGAGGCTGTTCCCAATTACACGTTGTCTCTGAACAATGTCCTAAACAAGTAAAGAGTGCCTGAACAAATTACTTGAGTTCCAAGTAAAACACAGCTAAATCACTATCCGAAGGAATCCAAATTCAGTCTGGGTTGTAAATCATGCGGGCAAAAAACAAAACCGAAGGAAAATGCAAGGCGGAATCCAAGGATGAGAGCTAAAGTTCATAACCAGAGAGACAGAGTTAATTTCCTAAACAGACAAGGGAAATCCAAAAGCAGATAAGTTCCAAATCTTAGGTCAAAATACAAAGATAGCCGAAAACACATAGAACAAGAAAACTAACGCAAAATGCTTGATCAGAAGCACTGAGCAACTGAGGAGGCGGGGCTAAATAGCCAGGATCACATGATCAACGTCGTGATCCCGAATGAACGTTGCGACTTCTTAGCAACGAGTTGCCTAGCTTCCATGGCAGCCTCCAGTCGCAGCGAAAAGCAGGGTTTTGTACTAATATAACCTGCTATCCAATTCACCTCATTTGGTTGCTTTGCCTCAGGGTTTTGGCCATATGAGGTGCACGTGAGCTGTTTCACGAAAGTGTATGCATGACAGTTCCCTCCCCTAAAGATGGGTTCTGTCTCCTCGAGGCCCAGGACTCAGAAATCAATCGAGGAGCACGTATATGATGGACAGGATCCCATGTCCTCTCCTCCAGACCGTAACCCTTCCAATCCACATAATACAACCTGACTCCTCTGGAGACCTTGGTATTCAGAATCCTGTGAACCTCATACTCCTCTTCCCCCTGCAAAGAGACAGAAGGAGGAAAAACAGGATGCACTTTCCACTTGACAGGAAGGGACAAACGCACAACCACTGGATTGATCACTGCTGTGATTACATATGGACACACATATCGTGGAAGAAGCGCCCTTCTTCCAGGAATGTTCAGATTATAAGTCAATAGCCAAACTTCCCCACCCACTACATACTTCGGGGCCAGAGAACAGTGAACATCGGCGATTCGTTTAGTACTATCCTGGACCGCCTCAAGATGCTGTCTCACCTGCTTCTGTATCAAACACAGTTGCTGAATGCAATAAGATGCCGCTGGATGGCACGCCAGCAAAACAGGGGAAACAGGCAAAGATCTAGGATGTTGCCCGTACATGGCAAAAAACGGCGAAGAGCGCGTGGATGAATGGAGAGAATTATTATAAGCCAATTCCGCCATCGTAAGTAATGAAAGCCAGGTGTCCTGATACTGATGTGTAAGAAACCTAAGATATTGTTCCATGGTTGAGTTGAGATGTTCAGTTTGTCCATCCGTTTGGGGATGATATGAACTGGAATACCTCTCATCAATCCCAAAAGAAGCAGTAAGTGTTTTCCAGAAGTGAGAAGTAAACTGTGAACCCCTATCTGTGACGATAACACAAGAAGGACCAATGAAATGAAACACGTTCTTGCGAATCAAATCCGCCAATATAGGGGCGGAGGGTAGACCATGACAAGGTACGAACAACGCCAACTTGGTGAAATAATCAATGATCACCCAAATTGTGTCGAATCCAGAAACCGGAGGTAAGTCAACCACGAAGTCCATTAAAATCATATACCAAGAATAATCAGGGACAGGAATAGACTGAAGTAGCCCAACAGGTTTGGAATTAGAACCTTTACATTGAGCGGACACATAAGAGGGCCACCAACACCAACGCTGCAAGAGATGGGCTGCCAACATTGAATCATGGCACCTTTGTATAGCTTTCTTCTGAGTATCAGCATCCGGAAGGAACAGCAGACCTTTGATATGAGGCAACCCACGTATGACTTCAAGATTAAGTTTGGCAGACTCTGCAGGATTTTTCCTTACCCATTCCTGTAAATCATTACGCAGTGTAGGCTGCAGGATACACCCACAGATTACCTGATGTGGCAATAGAAGGGGACCCTCTGATCTTGGAGGGGATGAGTCTCCGTGCATACATGAGAGGGCATCTGCTTTAGTGTGTAGCGAACCTGGCCGATATGTGATGGTGAAATTAAACATTGAAAAGAACTCATGCCACCTAGCATGCCAAGCTGTAGAGCACTTCACTGACTGTAAGGCTACTAGATTTGTGTGATCAGTGAATACCTGAACAGGAAAAGCCATACCCAGTAAATGATGCCGCCAAGTCATGAAAGAGTCCCGTACCGCTAACAATTCCCTTTCTGTGATAGTATAATTTCTTTCATACAAGGTCAATTTCCTTGAATGAAATGCCACCAGATGTAACCCTTTAGTTTCTGGACATTCTTGAGACAAAATGGCACCAAGAGCAATGTCCGATGCATCCGCCTCTACCCCAAATGATAGATTAGGATTAGGGTGTTGGAGCACAGGGGCGCTGATAAATGCAGTTTTGAGACTATGGGAGGCTTGGGTACAGACTTTATCCCAAAGAAAAGTCGTTTTACTGCTTATCAGAGTGGTCAATGGAGCGACCAAGGAAGAGAAATCTTTAATAAATCTCCTATAAAAATGTGCAAAGCCCAAAAATGATTGAAGGGCTTTCAAGGACGTGGGTATAGGCCAATCCAAAACATCCTTAACCTTAGACTGACTCATTTGTGCTCCTTTACAAGCTATCTCATACCCAAGGAATTCTACTTCCGAGGCATGGAAAATACACTTTTCCAATTTTGCGTATAAGTTGTTCTCACAAAGCCTTTGTAAGACGCGAGAAACATGGGTCACATGTAGATGCGGAATAAATCAATATGTCATCCAAATAGACTACTAGAAATGGTCCATCATGTCATGGAAAACATCATTAATAAAATACTAAAATGTAGCGGGCGCATTGCAGAGCCCAAATGGCATGACCCTGTATTCAAATAACCCATATTTGGTCTTGAAGCCGGTTTTCCACTCATCTCCGCTACAGATTCTTACCAAATTATAAGCACCACGAAGATCTAATTGGGTAAAGATGACGGAGGACCCCAGTTGATCCAAGAGTACAGAAATAATCAGTATAGGATACTGATTACACACAGTGATGGAATTGAGGGCCCTGTAATCAATACATGGAAGGAGATCCCCCTCCTTCTTGGCACAAAATATAAGGGGGAGGCTGCAGATGAATGAGAGGGATGTATGAAACCTGATTTAAAGGACAGATCAATGTATTCCTTTAGAATGATGTCTTCTTTGTGTGTTAAAGAATACATCCCCCCAGATGGAATTTTGTCCCCAAGGACCAAATTGATGGGACAATCATACGGTCTGTTAGGGGGTAACACAGTACCTCCAACTTCATCAAACACGTCCTTAAACTCAAGATACTCTGTAGGCAAATCACCTGCCAGTACAGCCCCAATAGTAGATGCAGTATCCATTAAAGGGTGGCAGGGATTATTTGTTGGAGCCTTACCACCCCAACACCAAGTTTCACAATATTCCAACAAGAAGTCGATACTGCCAGCGTGCCAATCAATGGATGGATGGATTGTGCAACCCGAGCCATGGAATTCCTAAAATGACCTTGAACTGTGGTGCAGAAATAAGATCAAAGAAAATGTTTTCTGAATGTCCCTGTACCGTTTCCATTACCAAATCAGCTCTCTGTTGGACCACCATACCAGATAACAGGGTAGATCCATCAACAGCGTTCACGACAACAGGATTTTCCTTATCAACAATAGACAATTCCAAGTATCTGACGTACAAGGTATCAATATAGCTTCCGGTAGCACAGGAATCCAGGATAGCGGTGGCTTGAACGACCCTGCCTTGAGGCAACCTAAAGTTCATCTTCATTGTAAAAGGTTGGACTAATTTAGAGTCCGTGGAAACATTAGTGCTCGGCAATTGGACTCCTTTTATTTCAGAGCTTTCAAGTGTCCCTGTTTCTTAGTAGGCTTCTTGGTACAAGCTTTCAATAGATGCTCCGAAGACCCACAATAAAAACACAAATTGTTTTTCTTTCGATGCTCTCTTTCTTCCTGAGAAAGAGGACCCCGCGTAGCCCCCCCAATTTGCATTGGTTCTCGTGCAACCGTAGCTGGTGTAGGGTTGAATTGGATATCAGGTGCGGCACCACGTTTCTCCCCTTTCTAGCGGCTTTATTGCATCAATCTGGAGAAATAGTTCCAGTAATTCTGGAAATGTAATCGGGACGACTGGCACCATAGCAAGGGTATCTGTCAATGAATCAGATAATCCTTTATAAAACAAAGACGGCTTTTTATCATCAGGTGCAGCGGAGGCTGTCCCATGGTGCAGCGGACGCTGTTCCCAATTACACGTTGGACTCTGAACAATGCCGTAAACAAGTAAAGAGCGCCTGAACGAATTACTTGAGTTCCAAGTAAAACACAGCTAAATCACTATCCGAAGGAATCAAAATTCAGTCTGGATCGTAAATCATGCGGCCAAAAAACAAAACCGAAGGAGAATGCAAGGCGGAATCCAAGGACGAGAGCTAAAGTTCGTAACCAGAGAGACAGAGTTAATTTCCTAAACAGACAAGGTTAATCCAAAAGCCAGGTAAGTTCCAAATCCTAGGTCAAAATACAAAGATACCCGAAAACACATAGAACAAGAAAACTAACGCCAAAATGCTTGATCAGAAGCACTGAGCAACTGAGGAGGCGGGGCTAAATAGCCAGGATCACATGATCAATGTCGTGATCCAGAATGAACTTTGCGTCTCCTTAGCAACGAGTTGCCTAGCTTCCATGGCAACCTTCAGTTGCCGCGAAAAGCAGGGTTTTGCACGTATATACCCCGCCATCCAATGCCCCTCATTTGGTTGCTTCTTCTCAGGGTTTTGGCCGTATGAGGCACACATGAGCTGTTTCTCGAAAGTGTATGCATGACAATCTTGATGTACGAGTGCTGCAGCAGATCAGGCCCCTCCATCTCCTCTCTCACTTCTTCTGCTGCACTGGAATTTCCAACCCTGTTAGCTACATCCACGGCCACTTTAAACAATCACGGATATAGGTGATCAATTGTCTGCACCCAAGATGGCACCTCAACATACCCCAGCGCTGTAGGCCAAAATGACATCTTTATTTAGATCTGATACTACCTCAAAAACTCAATTGCAATCCATTCTGGTTGTTATAAGAACTAAGGAAGTGTCGGCATCCCGCATTAGCAAGGTTCCTAAAGGAAAAACTCCTTTAAATGAACCTTTGCAGGTTGGGAGTACTGCCCTTATGCACGTCTTATTGAATTCCGAATTTTGACCGGAGCTAATAAATATTTCCAGCACTGGGCAAACTACAGAGAAGAAAGCTAATCCGTAGGAAATTAGTCCCTCAGCTGCTTGTGGTGTCTCTTTGAGAAATTCACCAATTATGTTCAATGAGTCAAAAGAGGATGAGTGTGGTTCTACCTGTCAATATATCCCCCACATGCTGTTTTCTCTGCACTTCATTGATGCTTCTCAACAACAGCACACTCTGGGTCTTTCAACTCTAACAGCTCTCAATTTTGTTTTGAATTCCTTCATTTGATTGTATGGAAATATTAATGAAAACCAGTGAGATAAAATATTGGTTTTATCTTCAATGAACTCAAAAATCCTGTTTAAAAATGGGGTTATACTAGCACAAACTAAAGTGTGTGCTTCAAGCCCCTCAATTCTCACAGTGGCGATGAAAGAAGGGGGGCAGATAAGGATGCTTCTAGACTCTCTATGCTTCCGGTCTAACCTACTAACCATTCTCCAAGGTTAGTAGGGTAGGTGTCTGTAATTTGCACCAGTATTGTATGTCACAGGGCATGTTTGATTTGAGGGTCTGAATTTCAGAAGTGACCTGCAGCTGAGGGTGGGGACAGGGAGGTGTGAATGTGCAAGCAGGATAGTGTTACTGAAATGGAGTCAAAAATTAATTGTAGAAGTCACAGAAACCAGATTCAATTGAAGATGCATGAATTGCGGAAAGGACAAGAGCGAGACACTCACATCATAAAGGTAAGGGGCAAGAACGTCTAGCTTGACTTCCATGTTAGTCATTGAAGAGGAAATTTGAGAAGTAGAAGGTGGAGGGACTGAATGTTAAAGTGAACAATGGAGTGATCAGAGGGAGAGGGGTTAATGGAGACGTCCAAGGAGGAGTGTGAATTAGAAGAAAGACTAGGTTGAGAGAGTTCCTACCAGAGTGGGTAGGCTGGTTTTGTCGGGAGTAAAGGGAGTGGTCAGAAAAGAAAAATTTGCATTCAAGGCAGTTGTATCAGATGGTCAAAAGGGTCAGTGTTGAGGGCTTTCCTAATAGGTCAGGGAGAATGGGAGAAGGTTTTGGAGTCAGTGTGGAATGCTGCTAGTGTATAAGAGTCACGAGGGGAGATACAGGTTTTGCTGATAGTAAGAAGTGAAAGTTGAAGGTGGTAAGAGTCTTAGTGGTATGTTATGTAGGAAGACTCGCTGTCAATGCAGGGATTGTGTATTCCAGAGACCAAGTGGAAGTGTGATAGGGTGTGGGAAGAGGAGCAGGTGTTGTGCGTTAGGTGGTCGAGATAGATGAGATTGGAGATCCTGGGAGCACTGCAGCATCTTCTTTAAGTATTGGGCGCACAGGTGGGATGAGGAAGATGGGGAGGCCAAAGAGTAATGCAGACGTTACACCAAGTTGAGGCTGAAGGTTAAGAAAGAAGAGGAGAACAGTGAGTAGAAGGAGGAATGGATCAAAGACATGGTGCATGATGAATGGTACAAGAATTGGGAAAGTGAAGTCACTGATAAAGGGTGCAGTCTCAGAGAGAGAGGATAGGTGGGTGAGTGGAAATGGAAGGTTGGCTTCGAAGTTGGAGGTATAGGTTTTGAGTTGGGCTAGAATGGGGCTATAAGCAATCAAAATACAGTTAACAGACTCAAAACAGCAGTGATCCTTGGTCCTGTGAGGTGACAAAAGCCCTCCAGTGAACGAATAGTCAATGGTCGGAAGGATCCTTATGTGTGGAAGCAGAAATCAGGTAAATGGTGAGCTTGGCCAATCCCTGGCTTGAGCAAGGGACCAGGCCCTATGCCCTGTCTACCTGCAACATGCCCAAACAGAGAGCTGATTCTGGCCTGTTGCTGAAGGTGCCATGCTGGACAAAGCAAAACATTAGATGGCTGGAAGGTTTTGAATTAATCTTAACCTCTGCCATTGCTCTAGGCAACCCTACAGGCCATCGTTCTTCATCTGGCAAGCCATTACAAAAGGGGAAAGACCATATGCAAATCAGGCTTTCCTAAGTATGTATTACACACCGGACTTGCTCCTTATATGTGCCCTGATGCTGTTCCCTGTAACAAGTGGCGAGCGCTCCCAAAATGTTTTTTATGCACTTCCTCAGGTACTATGTCTGCTTGGTCTGTAACCATGTAATTGTATGATGCTAGCACTGTATGTAACCATATCCTTAAGTTAAAGCACCTTGATAACCTTTGCGCAATACAAATAGCTAAATAAATAAATAATAAATAAAAAATAGGCTTGGTCCCACCCCAAAAAGGGTAGTTCAGCCCAGACTTCTAGGTCACGTTCCTTCTGCACAAGACCACAAGCATCCCCAGACATGTTTCAGCCTTGCTGGGCCTCATCAGTGAGGAGAAGCTTGGGTCTCTAGGCCCAGCAGGCACGGGACCCGCGTCTGGGTATACCGGTCCCACTCGGGGTAACAAAGCAAAACAAAAGAGGTGATGGCTGGGAGGTTTTGAATTCATCTTAACCTCTGGCCTTGTTTCCCAAACAAAGAGCTGATTATGGTCTTTTGCTGAAGGGGCACATGCTGGATCCACAGTCACGACTGCAAAAAGGAAGGCAGTATGTCACATGTCCCTCTGAGTGCCAGTCACAGTACTCCAGAAGGCTCCCACACTTGCATGCAGTCTGGTGGAGTGTTTACTATGGAAGCCAGGTTGAAGAGGACCTGCAAGGCTGTTATCCTCAAGATACTCAGTGATCCAGTCGAATACCACCCATTGAAGGACTTGGGTAATGGGTAAGGGGACAAACTGGGGGATAGTTTTCTGGGACATTTACCGTCAGTACTGACAAAATGAGCCTGATAGTGCATACTACATTCCTAACAAAATATTTAATTACAAAATGTATTGCCCACATATGTTCATGTGTATACTGAAAAAGAGTTGTTTTCCATATTTGTCCTGGGATTTGAAGGAGAGTGCATGAAAATTATTAAGCATGCATGAAGAAAACATCACAATAATGTCAACCTCTTGATAGCTTCAGTTAAAGGAAAATAAATCTCAGATGTGGTTCAAGACCCCTTGTGATTGTTAGAAATCTTAGAAAGCACAATGTAACTGTGCATGATGTAGGAATATATCTTTAAAATCCTGCGTGAAATGCACGTTTCTTTTTATCCACTCAAATCTTGTTTTCCCAGCTCAGTACAAAACCCCTTGTTGGCTACAGTCCCAGCCAAATAAAACAAACAAAAGACGACTGAGCAGACAACTGCAAACACTATGTTTGCATCCGTGGTCAAATTTTGCTGGATTTTGACCCTGGTGGATCCCGCGTTCCCAGTGTTTTATCATCCCAGCCATTTAACACTCCTAGGTCACCACTGTGCGTGCATGTACAAAGGTGATCCTTAATGATGGACACCACATACAAACAACTATAAATCCCTTTGGATTAAGCCTTGCAGATGGTAATACAAACAAATACAAGCCTCTCTACCCACATCAAAATCAGAAGTGAGTGGAGATACTGTTGATTTCCCCGTATGGAGTGGAGACATGCGTAGATTTAGAATGTACCATGGCACAGATTGGTGAGCATATGTTAGGAGCTGATGTGTTTACCCATCCGTGTAATTTTGCACCTCAATCAAAATGCCCCTGCAACCTGTAATTTTGCAAGAAAGGAGAACATGCAAGACATCCCCTTGTAGTTTTCTAACATGTGAAATCTTTGCGTGTATACTAATTGTATAGGTGATTGAAAATAAAGGATGAGCTGAAAATGAAATCCCTGCAGATTCTTGCATTTGAATTTGTAGGATAACTGGAATCTGCGGCCTCTGATATTTAGTCAAGTCCAGTTTCTGTATTTCTGTATTTTCTGAGCCCCAAATATTACCTGTACACTTCCATATTATCCATGTTATTTTTGATATTTTTATTTATTGTTCATTTTTATTGAGATTTATAACGTGCCAGTTTACAACATGCCTATTGTTTCACAGCAAGAGGGATGCCCTTGTAGAGGGAGGAAGGTTATGAGGCTAGTTATTGAACACAACAAACAAACTTCATAGCAGGTAACCATGCTTATAAAAATGGTTATACAATGCCAATGCATGGGATTGGACAGAAAATAAAACATGAAATGTGTAAATACTTCTATTCATCGGGTGCATCAACTAAAGGTAGTTCAGGATTGGTGGGAAATGGGCCCCATAGAATGGAAGCTATGCAATTAATAGGTTGGTGAAAGCCAACCTGTAGAAAGGGTTTTTGTGACTTCCGGTTTTTTATCAATTCAATTCAATTCTTTTGTACACCATTTAAGCATATCAAAAATAGACATAGAGCAATGATACAAACGAAATTAATTATATTTTTAAAAAACATTAAAACATTTAAATGGATGTCAATTCATAATCACAATTTATTTAATCTAAGCACATCATAAAAATCATTGTATCCTTTCCATTCTTTTAGCAATTTGTGATCAGAATCTCTCTTTTTTTCGGAGCTATACATTTTGAAAGCAGCCATGGACAGAGATAACTTCAGAACAGTAAGAGCATCTCTCCTGGTATTAATGACGGATAGTGATGGCTTCAGCCACGTGGAGCTTTATAAAGCGGGCACGACAGCTTAACACAAATATCATCTTCAACAATGGTGGGACATGCCGGGCAATGTGCAGACAACCCCGTCCCCCAGTGTCTTGTAAACTTCACTAGTGGGAGAATACCCAAGTGGAAGAGCTTTCTTTTTCCTTCACAAGGTAAGGCTCCATGGCTATATCACATTTGTACACCATGTAATAGCAGACAATCTGCCTGCATAGCATATATCCAGTGTTGTTCTGGTAGCCCATTGATAGAATCTCATCTTTAACAGATTTTTCGATTGGCCATCTATACTCGCAGGATCAAATTATAGGTTATTGAGTCAGCCAAGTGCTGTCTCAGCTCAGGAGAGCAGGCATCACAAATAGACTGCAACAAAAACAGATTTCTCATTCTTTCAAAGGTGGTTACTCTGTAACCCTTAACCCTTCCAGTATCAGTACTTCCACAAGTCCCACTCTATATGAGTCCAGCTCCACCGTGGACAAGATTTTTATCCAATACAGAGTGGTTTCAACATCACCTCGTACTTACTTTCTTCATGCCCCAGTTCTATGGCCACTGGGGCCGATGGTGCACTGACTGGGAGACCTAATAGCTATTTCAAAAAGGTGTCTTCCATTTTCTGCAGTGTATCAGTCCAGGTATGCCCCCATATTTCTGCACCATATGTTATGGCTGGGACTGCCTGGGTCCTATATACCGTCATCTCTGAGGACACTGATCTGCCTCCAAACCGTGCTTCAAAAAGTGGTCACTGCACCAGTCTGTGTGGCCACTGTTAGAATACTCTTTTCAAGTTGTTTATCCCTTTTAAAGTCCCTTGTAAAATATATCCCAGATACTCAAAGCTCTCCACAGAGGACTCATTTAGATTAAAAAATGTGTTTGGGTCTGCTCGGGCCAGAATGGGGAAGACACACCATAGTCTGTTTAGAGCAGGTTTATAGTCACATTTTGGCCACAGAGAGCAGTCCAAAGGACAGGAGTTGTTGTTGTGGGTCCTTAGGGCTTTTGGCCAAAAGCACAGCGTGGTCAGCAAATAAAAGAACATTCCTTTTAACTGCACACACCCTGGTACATCCAGTGATAATATTTGCATATCAGCAGCAAAGCAGTTGATATACAATAAAAAGAGGAGGGAGGCTAGGACACACCCGCATCTTACCCGTATTTTGACTGGAAACGGATTTGTTAGTTCTCCCCTTCATTCAATCTTGCATGTGCATAGTTGCTAGTACAAAGGGCCATAATGGATTCGACTAGTTTCACTAGAATCTGGAGATCTACCATTACTTCCCACAGTTTATTTCTGGGGATAGTATCGAAGGCTGTTTGGAGATGGACAAAAGTCAGTAATATAGGCAATGATTGAAGCACAACAAACCTTTGTAAAATAAGATCCAACCTAAAGGCCTTGTCAATAATCGATACTCCTTTTCGAATCCCTGCCTGGGCATTAATCACTGACATGAAATTAAGCACCATGATATCAGACAAGAAATGCCCATGCTTGCTAGTCCCACTCATCTGGAAATCCATGAGCAGAACTAGATACCGGGGGTCGTCTAGCAGTTATTCTGATAATCCCACCTATCTGGGAATGTATTTAGCAGAACTACCTACTGGGAATCTATCTAGCAGAACTACCAACTCAAGCACTAATAGCACGTATGAACTTGATCATTACCCTGCATTATGCACTTTGCTATCAGTCAGGAATGCCCTTGCTTGCTGTGGAGAAACCTGTGGATCCCCCACTAAAATCCTAAAACCCTGCCTAAAGTCTCCTCCCAGGTGGCCACGAGAGGGCAGATGCTTTCTGATGCAAATCCTGGGTATGGTGTACTGAGAGAGGATCACCAGTGTGGAGACAAGGCCTGGGGTGGTGGGTAGATTTTTCAGGGTGAGACACAGTATTTCTTATTATTGAAGTCTCATTTTGATATATCTCAACCTCCTACTATGGGAGGGTAAACTCTAAAGGCATAATCCATCAAAGTGTTGTACCCAAAGAACAAGTCTTTTTTTACCCCATAAATCATATATCCTCCCCAATACAGGTCAGGAAGGCAAGCCTAACAGCTTTTGGCAGGGTCAGGCAATTAACCCTAAGGGCCTGCACCTAAAGCCAATCAACCCGCCTGAGGGTCATAAAAGGCTGCAGCAAGAAGGAGCAGTAGAGAGAAGCGGGAGCAAGAACTCGAAGGTCGGCAGCAGTAGCAGAAGAAGAAACAGAGCATGAGGCTGGCAGTTTACTAGGAAGTGTGATCAAAGAAGGGAGGCCAGAGTGAATCAAGAGCAGATTTCACCTGCAGGCTCTGAGTTGGTCCTGTGCACACAAACCTGTTTAGCGGTGGCTGCATTGAAAGATGCTGGGAGAAACCAGCAGTCTTTCCAGGTGCGCCTAATTGCTGTGATTACAGAGCTGAAGTTGTGCATCTGACCAAGTCCCATGTGGAGAAGCAAGCCGAGGGAAGCTGGAGAAAGGAAGATTCTCCATTGTTGAGGCCGGAACTGAGACACCCGTGCTGCAGAGGGGTGTGGGTCCCAAGAGTGCCTGCAGCAGCAAGAAATTTGGGAAGTGTAAGCAGCCCACAACCGCTGTGATTTTGGAGCTGATGACTGAAGCTCTGTACTCCATATGATCAGGAATCCCTTGCTGGTAACTGTAACCAGAGGATGCTTGAGTGTAAGTAAACGCAAGTAAAGGTGTTCGCAGTCATGGGAAGTCACTGTAAAAAAAGGAAATGTATCATGCACTTATTTCACCCAAATTAAAGTGCTTGCATGAAGAGAAAGCCTTTCTTTTCCCCATTGTTGTATTTGAACTATTATCAGAGCGGTTGTGCATTTCCTATTAAGAATGAGAACATTGCTGGTAAGCTTTAAGTAGTAGCATCTGACTTTGCCAAAATGTTACAAGACTGTGTAACATCAAAGAAAGGTTGCATGTATGAAACTGTGTTTCCCGATTCTTCTTCAGTAGAACACTGCCCAAAAAAAAGGGAACACAAATCTTTAAGTGGAAGAGAGTCATCAAAGAGACAATGCGTCAAGCTACATTTGTTTCTACACAGAAACCTGCCTCTTGTAACATTCAGAACAATTATTTAGTATTTATAGAAGTTTTTGAAGTCATGAGAAAGACACACGTTACACAAGCCAGTAGACTGAGCCTTTTTAAGGAGAAACCCGCCCAATTAAGATCTGAACTCCATTCCTTTAAAGTTTTTGAAGCTAGAGTCCTCTGGTGCAAGGGTGACAAGGTTATCCGACGCTGGAAGAGTGGCACTACAGCTTTGGGATTACTATTGGAAACATGATGATGTATATAAAGCTGGGGAGACAAGCTTGGTGCTTGTTAAAAGAACTAACCATCAATCTGTTAAGTTGAGAATGTTAAGGTTGAGGGAGAAAAAACAGTCTAGAAGTCAAAACAGACTTTTATGGTAGCTGCAAGGCAGAAGGGAAACACAAAGCACCTGCCATTTCTCACCACATAAGAAAGAGGAGTGTCTTGCCAACATGTAGAGGTCGAAGAGACTTGTTTAAGTTGCCTATAATAATTTACAAGTATCATGATGCAGCAGAAGCAATAGAACTATGGCTGTCTATACTTTTGTCATAGCACTTTTCAAATGTAGTTGAAGTAGAAATAGATTG
Organism: Ambystoma mexicanum; assembly: GCF_040938575.1. Classification (NCBI taxonomy): domain Eukaryota; kingdom Metazoa; phylum Chordata; class Amphibia; order Caudata; family Ambystomatidae; genus Ambystoma; species Ambystoma mexicanum. Next base: position 1,384,827,621 of record NC_090937.1, on the reverse strand, counting down.
TGAGGCAAAGGAGCCTGCTTTCACAGCATCATTGGCAGAAGGGAGTTGCTAAGGAGAGAGCAAACACTAAGAAAAAGAATTCTGACAAACTGTATTCAATACGCTGCAGGGGTTATAAGAAGAAGAGTTGTCATTAAAGCAGAAGGCAGAGTGCTGAAGAGTGTTATGTGTGCTGGACTCACAGATCTGCAGTCTTTCTTAAGGTTTGATTATACAGCAGGAGGAGCCTTCTGCATACAACCTCCGCTACTTGGGAAAGCTGAGGAGTGTTTTGTGTGTTGGACATCCTGGACCGTTTACTAAAGACTTTACTGTTCTACCATCTTTCTTCAGTTTTCATTATCCAGCAGGAGGATACTTGCATTTATAACATCCGCTTCCTAGTGAACCGTAGAAGACTGCTTGAGATTTTTTTGTCTGTTGGACACCATTGACCCTTTACTACAGACTTTACTGATCTATAGTCTTTATTCAGTTTTCATTATCCAGCAGGAGGAGCCTTCCGCTTATAACATCCGCTTCCCAGCAAAGCAGTGCAGAGTGCTGTGGTGTGTTGTGTGTTGCGTGGGTCTGCTGCCTTTGGGGCACACTCTGCTGGTGGCTTTTGGACCCTGATTTAAAGTAAACAAAGTTCTTGCAGTAAGTGCCTGTGTTCATTTGAATTATACCTCAAAGGTTTCTCTGTTTTGCAACTTGGTTGGAAGACTAATGTTGACTGCGGGGTGAGGTTTATTCTCCTATAAACTTTGAGCCATTACTCTCTATGGGTCACAGCGAGTGCAGGGCAGTGATTTGCTTCTCCTGCCCTTTGAGCCACGATCTATGTCGTTGTATCAATTCTAGGAAATTGCAAACAATTGTTTCACCTCTTTGAAGGTGGGCTATACACATGAAACAAATTCAATTTATTGGTTGACTCTTACTGCTTCGTCAATTACTGATTTGGTTCAGGTACACCCCTGTTTTAATCTGTCTTTTTAGTCAGACTCTCAGATAATTATTTTGGCCATTCAGAATTTGTGTGAAAGTATGTGTTTTGAGCTGAAAGACCAAACATGCTACCTAAAGACTATATCAGGCTGACTGTCCTTTTTGGAAAACATTGTTAAGGACAGTCGGTCAGAGGGACTAATGAATGGTTGCTTCTGCATGAGAGGTCCAGTGCGGGGGTAGTTGGGGATGACATAAGTGGTCCAGATGTTCCCCTGAGTCAGGGCCCATAGGGGAACAAATCTATAGCCATAGAACAAGTAGCTAGGTCGGGAACGAGTAAGAGTACCAGAAGCAGAAATAGACTAGTACAAAAGAAACAATAACAAATACAAATATGAATAAATCCTCATGATGTGAAGAGAAGAGGAACCCTAAAAGGGACAAGGAAGCACTTATGAATCATCTATGATTGGGCTGTTTGATGGCATGAAACACTAGAGGTTGAACAAGGGACAGAAACCTGTTCATTCTAAAAGTCCCTGGAAAGGATCCCGTCTATATGATATATTCTGATGCCAGATTACAATCCAGCCTATGAATAGGGATAAACCCAAATTGCTCTGCCAAGAAACACATACATACTGTGCCATCAAGGGCGGGAAGTCTAATGCAAAAATGTGGGGATTCTTAATATAAACAGTTGGCAAAAGATAGCTGAGAGGGGAGGGGTGGTCTGCAGGGACTCTAGAGTGAGAGATTCGGGAGATACATTGAATAATAGCACATGATACAACTAAGGCACAACATAGACAAGATGCTCAGGATCAGGATCCAACTGAGAGGACCATTAGTGAGATTATTTTGGATATACTGCATTAAGAAAGACATATCAACCTATCACTGTAGGGTGAGAAGCCGGAACAGGGTACTGGGGAGCCTTCCCAAGTACTGGTGCTCAAAAGTACCCAAATGAAGAGGGGCAATTTGCTAGGGCTCCCGATGGAGTGCTGTGTGTCACTACATGTAGTACCTCATGAAACGCTTCAGGTCAAACAAAGGTAGAACATTCAGAGCCAAAGCATGTGTGAGAGTGTCAGGTATGCAAATGGCAGTACTGATTCCAGGGTCGTCACTTAGAGAAATGTTCCCCTCCTTCTCACCTGTATCTGTGATTACAGTCTCTGGTCTTTTTCCTTTCCTCTTTCGGTCCATGTTTCTTTTCATAGAAATAAGGCCTCCCTCGAGTAGAAGCCACTCTGCAGCCTTTCAGGTGAAGGCAAGCAAAGGACCTCCTCCCGAGAGCACCCAAGAGAGAAAAAAGCAGTATGCAGAAAAAACTCCAGTATCTTCCAGCAGGCAGATGGCAGATGCTGCATTCAGTGATCTTCGGTCAAGATTGAAATCCTCAGAGTCCAACAGGTCCAGGAAGGTATATCCGCAACAAAGTGGAGTGGCAGGAAGACAAGGCTGTCCAGGAGAATGTAACAACCACAGTTCATGAAGTGGTGCCGGAAAGAAGAATGGAGAATTATACCTGTAGGGCATAGACAGAGAAGACCTAAAACAAGAAGTAGTAACCGAGGAATACCGAAAGCCGTTACAGAAATAGGATAGCAGGAAACCGGGAACACAATAAAGTCAGACGGTAAGGAGGAAGGATTCAAGAAGGAAGGCAAGACCCAGCTCAAAAGGAGGAATAAGTCAGAAACAAACCGGAACAAAATGACCTTCGGACCGGTGGAAGTGGAGAAAACAGGGTAAGCAGAAGGAAAGAGGGATAGAAAGTTAGATCTCGGCAGAGGGAGGAAGAAGAGAGTACAATCACAGAAAGCGAACAGGGAAAGCAGCGTCTAAACCCAGTAGCAGAGCACAAGCAAAAGCGGTTGCAATGCACTGCCGATGAAGAGGGGTGGAGTATAAAGAGGAAGCGATCGCTAGAACAGAAAAACTAGACCTACGCTCCCAGAAGAACGGGAGCGTAGTGGAACATTTGAATGGGGCATGAGATGCCAAGTAGATCACAAGCGCCAAGGGGTACGGCACGTGACAGAGAAGACCCTGAGAGAGAACATTCTGTCTCCTGGTACAACATCTAATAGAGGTAACCTTCTGTGGAAGACAAATACTCTTTCAGATATTCCTTCCAGGGCACCAGAGGGAAAGCAGAAAAATATTGCCCAGTCTAACGTGTTGTTGTCAGACTATATGCTTGAAAGAGGTAGTCCAGGCTCTTTGAATAAAACCCATTTTTTGGCTCTTTTTAATTAGGTTCATGTCCTTTCGATTAACCACTACAAAGGATATTAAATTAATGTATTTCATACATCCCTCAAGATACGCCCAAGTTAGATTGGAAATTCCCTCTCGTATGGCATATGAGGTACTACTAAATGAAGCTCCTAGCCAATGTACATTGGGCTATGTCCTTTCTTCTTATGAATAAAGTATTTGGATTATTGTATTTGTATTTATTGTGTTTATACAGCACTTTAATCCAAAGCGCTATGTAAATACAATACATACAAATACAAAAAGTAGGCCTGTAAGTGAGAGTCGCTGGGCTCCTCGGGGGATGGGGAGGAAGGATACCAACAGAGAGGGTTACAAGAAGTTTGGTAAGCATTATGAAGAACCTTCTGGGAAAACTATCTCTCGTGTGGAGGAAGGAGAATGGCGATGGCTTCCAATGACCTTCAGAGAAGCAATATTGCAACTCAAAGACATTAAATGGCAACCTTAGCAAAGTGGACTCCCTCTCCTGTATCTGCTGGAATTTAAGAGGTCTTCTGCCCTCTAGATATATGCCACTCTTTGCTCTTTTTTGCAAACCTTCTCAATTATCTTTTACAGGAAACCTGGCTAGTTAATCCCCACATCGTTTACAATTGTGTCTGACCTGGCCTGCAAGGGCTACAGGGGTGCCTGGCTGGAGGATTGATGGTTGTGATCCGACAGGGGATCGGGTATAGTATGTAATTTATACTTTCTAAGGGGGTGCTAGATGTAGTTATTAATAAAGGGGTGAACGAGCTCTTAGACACCTGTTATTGGTTAATATCTACTGGAGCCCACCTATGGATTTAAGCCAGACTATGGAGAAGCTTCATGCACTACATGAAGACTGGTTTAAGTCCTTTCCAGAGGGACAGGTTATTGTGGCTGGGGACCTCAATGCTGACTGAGATGCAACATGGCTATTGGATCTAGAATTTCATATAGCAGAGGGGGAGCGTGTAGCCCAAATGAAAATTACCCAATTAATTGAATGGTATATAAAACTGGAAGGTTGATGGCTTAATACGTTGAAGGATCTATTAAAAGGTAAAGTAAAGGCTAACCCCACTTGGCAATCATGGAATTGATCATCTGCTATTGACTATGGGCCTCATTACAGGTCGGGCGGTCCGGAATTAACAGTGGTGGTAAACCTGCCACCACTGTTAATTTCGGACCGCCCGATCCTGAGTCCTTCAGGCAGGAGGTGATCTTCCTGCCAGGTCTGACCTGGCGGGTTGAACACCTCCCGCCTGCAGGCGGACGTGGAAACACAAGCACCATCACGAGATGATGCCGGTGTTTCCACTTCCCCATTCCCATTGAGTCCTCTGGGACTCAATGGGAATGGGGACTTACCGAATTCCACGTCCGGAATTCCCAGGACACCAGGGTCGTAATGCCCTGCTATTTCCGGGAGTCACAGAGGTGGAATGGTAATACGAGTCTGGCGGTAACCAGGCAGTTTTACTGCTGCGGTTACCACTGGACTCGTAATGAGGCCCTATGTCTTTGTAACCAAAGTTCTACTGGACCTATGGATAAAATTTGAAATTGTTCCCAATCAATCAAGTGACCACAGGATGTTAGTTTTGATATTTGCATGAAATGGATATGACTACCTCCTGCCAAAAAATCAGACTTCTTTATCGATAAATACAAACTGTAATAGACTTACTTGCCATGAGGGTAATATTGAGCGATTTAATATAATGATGGTGCAAGATCTGGAAGCAGGTGAGTGCTGCGTGTAATAGTGTGCCCCCAATTTTTAGGTAAAAGCACTTTATGAGCCCCCAGACCACCTGATCTCGCCATTGCTCTGCAACCTCCTCTACTTCCTGCCTCAACCCTGCTCCCGCCTCCCATCCCACCCACCAACCCCTATTGGCTCATAGTCTCCGTGGCTAGAGCCTAGTGCTGTACGCCAGCGTCCCTGCTTCCTTTGCCATCTGGAAGCAGGTGAGTGCTGAGCGCGATAGTGCGCCCTCAATTTTTGAGGAAAAAACATTTTCTGAACCCCCGGGCCCCCTGATCTCGCTGTTGCTCCACGGCCTCCTCTACTTCCTGACTCAACCCTGCTCCCACCTCCCATCCCGCCCACCGATCCGTTTTGGCTCATAGTTTCCGTGGCTAGAGCCTAGTATTGTGCGCCAGCGTGCCTGCTTCCATTGCCATCTGGAAGCAGGTGAGTGCTGCATGTCATAGTGTGCCCCCAATTATTTAGGTAAAAGCATTTTCTGAGCCCCCAGGCACCCTGATCTTGCTGTTGCCCCACGGCCTCCTCTACGTCCTGCCTCAACCCTGCTCCCGCCTCCCATTCTGCCCACTGATCCCTATTGGCTCACAGTCTCTGTGGCTAGAGCCCAGTGTTGTGCGCCAGTGTCCCTGCTTCCTTTGCCATCTGGAAGCAGATGAGTGTTGCGCGTAATAGTGTGCCCTCAATTTTTTAGGTAAAAGCATTTTCTGAGCCCCCAGCTCCCCTGATCTCGCTGTTGCTCCATGGCCTCCTCTACTTCCTACCTCAACCCTGCTCCCGCCTCCCATCCGGCCCACCGATTCCTATTGGCTCATAGTTTCCATGGCTAGAGCCTAGTTTTGTGTGCCAGTGTCCCTGCTTCCTGTGCCATCTGGAAGCAGGTGAGTGCTGCGTGTAATAGTGTGCCCCCAATTTTTTTGGGTAAAAGCATTTTCAGAGCCCCCATGCCCACTGATCTCGCTGTTTCTCCACAGCCTCCTCTACTTCCTGCCTCAACCCTGCTCCCATCTCCCATTCCGCCCACCCATCCCTATTGGCTCAGAGTCTCCGTGGCTAGAGCCTAGAGTTGTGCGCCAGCGTCCCTGCTTCCTTTGCCATCTGGAAGCAGATGAGTGTTGCGCGTAATAGTGTGCCCTCAATTTTTTAGGTAAAAGCATTTTCTGAGCCCCCAGCTCCCCTGATCTCGCTGTTGCTCCATGGCCTCCTCTACTTCCTACCTCAACCCTGCTCCCGCCTCCCATCCAGCCCACTGATCCCAATTGGCTCATAGTTTCCATGGCTAGAGACTAGTATTGTGTGCCAGCGTCCCTGCTTCCTTTGCCATCTGGAAGCAGGTGAGTGCTTCTCGTAATAGTCTGCCCACAATTTTTTGGGTAAAAGCATTTTCTGAGCCCACGGCTCCCTGATCTCGCTGTTGCTCCACAGCCTTGTCTACTTCCTGCCTCAACCCTGCTCCTGCCTCCCATCCCACCCATCGATCCCTATTGGCTCATTGTCTCTGTGGCTAGAGCCTAGTGTTGTGTGCCAGCGTCCCTGCTTCCTTCGCTATCTGGAAGCAGGTGAGTGCTGCATGTAATAGTGTGCCCCCAATACTTTAGGTAAAAGCACTTTCTGAGCCCCCAGGTCCCCTTATCTTGCCATTGCTCCAGGGCCTCCTCTATTTCCTGCCTTAACCCTGCTCCCACCTCCCATCCCGGCCACCGATACCTATTGGCTCATAGTCTCCGTGGCTAGAGCCTAGTGTTGTGCGCCAGCGTCCCTGATTCCTTTGCCACCTGGAAGCAGGTGAGTACTGTGCATAATAGTGTGCCCCCAATTTTTTATGTAAAAGCATTTTCTGAGCCCCAAGGACCCATGATCTCACCATCTTTCCATTGCCTCCTCTACTTCCTGCCTCAACCCTGCTCCTGCCTCCCATCCCGGCCACTGATACCTATTGGCTCATAGTCTCCGTGGCTAGAGCCTAGTGTTGTGCGCCAGCGTCCCTGCTTCCTTTGCCATCTGGAAGCAGGTGAGTGCTGCGCATAATAGTGTGCCCCCAATTTTTTAGGTAAAATCAATTTCGGAGCACTCAGGCCCCCTGATCTTGCTGTTGCTCCACGGCCTCCTCTACTTCCTGCTTCACACCTGCTCCTGCCTCCCATCCCACCAGCTATCCCTATTGGCTCATAGTCTCTGCGGCTAGAGCCTAGTGTTGTGCACCGCCGTTTCTGCTTCCTTTGCCATCTGGAAGCAGGTAAGTGCTGCGACGCTGGAAGCCTCTGATTGGTGGACTCATCTGGTTAAACTGACCCTCCAAGGCAGCCCTCTGCCTGGCAGCCCCTTCGGCTAAGGGTCCCAAGGCAAAGGGCAGCTCCAGAATGTGTCAGCTGGTGTCCACAGGGGAAGCCAGTGAAACCAGTGACCAGGCGTCAACCAGCAGCAACCAAAATGTAAGTGTTGCACGGGTGGGGAGTAGAGCAATTACTTTACTCCAGAAAGCCCTACCACTCTACATTATCATTAACCTACATCTAAACTGTAAATGCTTGCATGTACCACACTCAGACAGACCTTTAAATGGTATCTTTTGCCACACCTGGAGGTAGTCAAGAACATTAGTCTACATCTAAACCGCATTTGGATAGAATTGTCAAATTTGCCTATGTAAGGCCCAGACAGATTCACCAATGATAGCAACTGCCTCTTAACACTGTGTCACATCTAGATAGCACAGCCAGAAATGACTGCAAAGTCTAATGAGTAGTACTCTACTGTTACTGTGTCACATCTAGACAGTGCACACATATTAGATGGAATTGTGAATGGTAGCATGTGCCTCTCTTGTATAAAATGGTGAATGGTAGAATTACTTAGAATTGGGAAAACTAGCCTGCGTCGCATCTAGATAGGTTTGTGATTGTTACAATGCCGCAATTAGTTAGATTTTAAAGAGTAGCGTGCGTCACTTATCGAAAGGATTGTGAATGTTAACAATGACACACATAGCTAGAACTGTGAACATTAGCCTCCCAGACCCCTACTAGACTGTGAGTATTAGCAATGCCGCACTTGGTTAGAGTTGCAAACATCAGCCTGCGCCAGGCCCAGACAGGATTGTGAATGTTAGCAATGCCACACTTAGAATTGCGAAGATTAGCCTGCACCAGATCCAGACAGGATTATGCATGTTAACAATGCCACACATCCGCTCTTAGTTAGAATTTGAACATTAGCATGTGCCACACTTGGACGGGACCGTTAACTTCGGCCTTCATCACATCTAGATAGGTTTGTGGATGTTAGCATGTGCCACACTTGGATGGAATTGTGAATGTTAGCATGTGCCACACTTGGATACGAAATTGTGAACACAAGCTTAATTTGCATCTAGATGGAATGGAATTGTCAGCATGGCCCACACTTAGATAGATTTGTGAATAGTAGCATCTGCCACACTTAGATACAATTGTGAATGATAGCATGTGTCACACCTAGATAAAATTATGAAGGAAAGCTTGTCCCACACTTAGAGATGAAATCATGAACACTAGCCTAATTTGCATCTAGATGGAATGGAATTGTCAGCATGGCCCACACTTAGATAGATTTGTGAATAGTAGCATCTGCCACACTTAGATACAATTGTGAATGATAGCATGTGTCACACCTAGATAAAATTATGAAGGAAAGCTTGTCCCACACTTAGAGATGAAATCATGAACAGTAGCCTAATTTGCATCTAGATAGAATGGAATTGTCAGCATGTCCCACACTTAGATGGAATTGTGAATGTTAGCATGTGCCACACTTAGAGATTAAATTGTGAATATTAGCCTAAGTCACATCTAAATAGAATGGAATTGTCAGCATGTTTGTGAATGTTAGTAATGCCACAGCTAGATTTGCAAAAAGTAGCCTGCGTCGCATCTAGATAGGATTGTGAGTGTTAGCAATGACGCACTTGGTTAGAATTGTGAACATTAGCCTCCGCCGGACCCGGACAGGATTGTGAATGTTAGCAACGCCACACTTGGTTAGAATTGTCAACATTGGCCTGCGTCACTTAATGATAGTATTGTGAATGTTAGCGATGCCACAATTAGCTAGATTTGTAAACAGTAGCCTGCGACACATCTAGATAGATGTATGAATGTTAGCAATACTGCCCCTAGTTAGAATTGTGAACATAGGCACGCGCCAGACCCAGACTGGATTGTGAATGTTAGCAATGCAGCACTTATAGTCTGAACATTAGCCTGCACCAGACCTGACAGGATTGTGAACGTTAGCCTGAGTCGCTTCTAGATAGAAATGCAAATGTTGGTATGTCCCTCACTTGGGTGCAGCTGTGAACATTAGCCTGAATCACATCTCGATGGAAATGTTAATGTAAATGTTAACATGCTCCTCACGTCCATCACTGTGTACCCTGCTTTCCTGTTCCCCATGCTGTCGCTATATATCTGTATCCCCTCCTGTCGCTGTAAACCCAGACCATGTCTCGATGTGTCTGTGTCTCGCTCTGTTTCCTGCCATCCTGTTCACGTGCCTGGTCTCGGGTGCTTTAGAGATAACCATCATAACATATCACTATGCTTGCTTTCATCTATACACCATCATTCAACTAGAACACAGCTATACCCCTGATTAATTCGGCCTAGCTGTTCACATATGAATACAACCCCACAAACACCTCATCACGCTAATAAAACATAGCTAGCCAAGCACATTCCAGCCCTGTTGCTCTCATATGCACCTTTCAGGCCTAACGCAGCCAGAGCCCAGTCTTGATGTCCACCCACCAGACTGCACACATCCAACTGATATCTTCAGCACCACACCTACTGCTAGGATGCAGCTACCATTCGACAATGACATCAGCTGCACACATATCTGGTGCAAACACGCACCCTATGACTCTATCTCTCTCTACTAACCAGAACTACGGTTCCCAGGGGCGTTCAACCTCCCAGAGCTTTGAGGTCATACCAATGATGTATAGAGTGCTATATAAATGCCAAGTAACATAACAAAATAACATAACAAGATTTTGGGAATTGTACATATGAAAGAAAGCTATTGAGATATTCCTCTGCGTCCTTTAATCTACATATTGAACTTGTAGTTGAGTCATTGCACAAGGGGCGTTTGAGGAAACTGCCACAGAAACACCTTAATCATCAGTTTGATGTTCAAATTTGCACTCTCAAAAGGTCTAAACATCAAATCATTTGGCTGATGTAAACGGTCTCTTTAGGGAAGGAGGTGGAAATCTCTATGATTAAAACAGCAAAATAAAACCTAAAAAATCACTTAACATCATACTGACATAAGCTTATCGACAAGAGAGAGAGGAAATGCTGGCTGCACTGAACAAGGGTACTTCGAGAAATGTTTGGTCCCTGATTAATGGATTAGAGTTGAGTGAAATGGTTGCCCAAAGTAATCCTGTTCCCGAAGATATATGGACCTACAGTTTTACCAAGTTATATGGTAATGGGTGGCTCTTAGGCTGGCATCCAGTCACCACAAATGGCTGGAACTTGAAATTTACTATGGATGACATTGAAATACATTTCACTAAGACTAACCCTTCCTGGGGAAGAGGACCTAGTCATCTAGCTAATACATTGTTAAGACTCCCCTTCCTAGGACTCGACAGCAGCACAAAATGAGATTCATCACCTTAAGGAAGCGGTTTGTCGGCGCTCCTTTTTTCTGTCGTTGGAAGTTGCCCTGCAATTGAGCAACTGCAATGTTGACATGTGGGAGAAGTGTTGCCTTCACAACAGTGTCAAGGCTCTCACATGAGCAAGGGCAGCTGCTTGCTGCCGACGGTCCCGCCTCCAGCGACGCTTTAAATGCGTCACTGCTTCTGATTGTAGCAACTCCCTTGTTACCAGTGTTCCGGTACGTTTCCTATTGATTACTTCCTCACATTGACCCGGCCTGTTTATACAGATTTTTCTTGCCTCTGGTACTTCTGTTGACTCTTAACCTCATCATTGGTACCAATCCTGTGCACGCATAACGTACTGCCTTCCGCCTCATGTTTCAGTGCCTGTTTGAATTCCTGGTTCCTGACACGACTCGTTATACATAATGCCTTTTGACTTCGGTCTCTGCTTTCTCTGTGATACATGGTTTCTGACCTCAGCTCACCCTAAAGACTGTCTCTGCTTCTGGCCCAAGCACTTTGATTATTTTGTTTTTCTGACCTTGGCTCGCTACACGAGCTGCCTCTGTCTGCATTGCCAGCACTCCTCTGCATTCCGGAGTCCTGACACGGCTTGCTACACAGGCTGCATCTGCCTGAATTGCCGACGCTCGTCTGCATTCTGGAGTTCTGATTCCTATATGCACCACTTCATATTGCAATATCAGTGCTTATATTGATATTCACTGTTTACATATACTGATTCAACCACCTTGTGTCTACCTCCTTCTCAACGATAACTCATACTTGGACACTCAGCCCCTGTCATCCTCAGTCCCTGGAAAAGACACTATTTGTATTTGGATACTGTGCACATCCAGTATGCGTTGCAGGTACAACTTTGTGAACCAACCTGGTGCTAGTGTCGCCCTCATGCCGATCGGGCAAAGTCTCCATTACTAACTACCTGTTTATTATTTTATCCCTGTCGTCGTTTTGACTCAGTTCTTCGATTCTTCACTTTCAACTACACCTAGTTGCATATTTATATACGAATGTATGTTACTAACAGAACCATGGGTTCCGAAGAACCTGGTAAGGAAGTGTCATTCATTTCTGTATAGTATTCTTCCACATATCACTCAGGGGGTTAATACTCACCACTGTCTTCTAGGTCTTTGAGGGAGGCAGTTCTGATGACACTTCACATCCATTCTGGAACAAATCAGCGCCCAGGCAAGAGAAATTCCTTCTCCAATATAGGAGGATTGTTCTTGCTCTAACTGTGTGCTAAGTGTCTTGTCTTTTCTTGCAGCCTGGTTACATGGCAGTATGTTCTCCCCGCTCATTTGTGTGATTTGTTCCTCTGGCGGGTTACCAATTCTCCCACACAGAGGTGTATCATAAAAAAAGAGTTCCCTCGAGTGAGAAGGCCTGTGTTAAGGTATAATCTTCAAAATACCATCCTGTCCCAGAATCAACAATCTTATCTGCTTCTCTGGAACCCCTGGTTCTGTGAGTAACGTACATTTGTTAAGAATGATTCTGGGCTTTGGGCCTGTATATTGTATATTGTATATCCTGTTCAGGGATGTTATTGCCACCATGTCCTCTCCTTCCTCATGGAAAACAGCAGACAAAAAGGGGGATGGCCTATTGCACTCTTGGATGCAGACTGTAAAGTGTTTACTTCATGGATTTTAGAGAAAATGGAGGAGTGGTGTGCCTCAAAAAATGTGTTTCATATGTTCCAAAATGGATAGGCACTGATTGTGCAGGGTTTTTAATGTCTTGCATTCAAAATGTGACCTGGAAGGAAGATTATTTACCCATATATGCTGCATCAATGGATTTATATATGGCCTTTGATCTGGTTGATCTGGCCAATTTGTGGGCTAGATTAGATAAATTAGGTCTCCCGAAAGGTCTGTTGAGCATCCTTATCCACTTACATGAAGTCACTTCAGCCCAAGTGCCATTAAATAATGAAGATGCAATGTCTACATTAATTCGAACCTGTGATGGGCTTAAGCAGGGGTGCATTCTAGCCCCCTGCCTTTTTAATCTTTATGCGAATGATGTTGGAGGATTTTTATCTAAAGCCTCCTTTGATGCGCCTAAAATTGGGGAGCTTTGTACAGCATATGCTGATGATTTTGTTTCATTTGATTGCACTCTGATTGGTTTACAGAGATTCATTAATGACTTTACTCATTTTATCATTGAAAATAAGCTGACGATTAATCCTGTAAAAACTGTGTTTTTTTTAATATTCTGTAAACCTCACTCTAAGGTTAGAGAAAGCATCTTGTACTTGGGTTATCCTATTGTTTCTCATCCTTCTAAATAATCATACAGGAATTTCCTACATTAAAAAGCGGGCTATATTAGCCACCCCAATGTGTAAGGTAGAAAAGAAATATGGTACATTTTCTACATTCTACCTAGGTAGGGTAATTCCAAAGTTCATCTATCGTCTGGAAATCTTTCCAGGGTTGCTGCTACGAGAGATGAATGCCTATGAAGTATTAATGTGAAGAAAAGTACTATATTTTTTACCCTAAATTACTTAGATCTCAGCAATACGATATGAACTATGTTTAAAGTCATGCTGGCGACAACTAGAACATTATAGTATATTTCAAACATCTTCTAAACAGAATTTATATGCCGAATTTGGGAACTTGTGGGGGTGGGTCTAAGAAGTGTTCCATAAGTTTATTTACCACCCACTGCTCTCAGCTGTTCTTTAACTTGGATTTATCTTTGGAAACTTTGAATTCCAATCCGGATAAAGTGAAGAAAATGATACAGTGTAATGATTGGGTTGCCACGAGAGAAATTATATGTTCGATTAAGTTTACATCACAAATGTGCTAGCACTACTGAACAATATTTGAGGCTGTTTTCAGCTAGAAGTTTAGAAATGATTTAATGCGCTCTTGACTGAATGTTCGTCTTACAAATGAGATACTATGCATTAGAAGTCGACATCTGTCAGAATCAGGCACTTGTAGATTTTGTGAAGATGTTCAGGAAAAGAAGACTTTGTTTCATCTGCTTGTAATGTGTCCAACGCTCATGGAAAATTGTATCTCCTACCTTGGTAAATTCCTTCTCAGTTTATACTGGGTTGTGTATGATAATCTGTGGCAGAATATCCTGAATGGGAAATCTGTTTCTCTGAAAATGGCTGTTTTAAGGTTTTTAAACAATATCTGTAAGCTTCAAGGGAATTTTTTCAACAAACAAAAGGAGGAACTGTTACCAGTGGATTTTCGTTTGGGTGAACGTTTGTTTCTTTGGAACTTTTCAAGAACTAATTTGAGAACTTTATTAGCTTGGGAAAGGTTGACTTTGGGACATTCATGGGGGAACGAGATCTACCCAGTACAAGTAGAAGTCATCCATTTGGTAATCTTTCTTTTATGTTGTTTATGCTTTGTTTTGACTGTTCTGTTGTTTAATATGAGGGCCAGTTTTATGCATGCTTAGTGATTTCCCTTATACCCCAGAGCAGGTAGGGAATTCACTGGTAGAGTAGGTTTATTTAGGTTTTATTTGTATTTTTTGTTAAAATAAAATGTCAAATACTGATAAAACTACAAGCAGTTGTCCGCCTAGCATTACTCACTCCTTGCCTTGTTTATCCCACTCATCTGGTAATCCCTGACGTGGAACTATATACCATGGACCATCTAGCACTAATTCTTTGCTAATACCAACTATCTGGTAATGTATTTAGCAGAACTACCAATCAAGGGCATCTCTAGCACCTGTGCTTTAATCAATCTGAGTTGGGTCAGAGCTGCTTGTCGCCTCTTGTCAGAGACGTCTTTATGGGAGGGCAAAAGGGCACTTCCCCCAGGCTGCCACCTTGGAGGGGGCCCCACAAGACTGCTGTATCTAAAGAAGTAACTTAGATTGTTCACCAAACTTAAAAGGCACCTTTTATGGCATGGTGCTGAGACTCCAAGCCTGTTTTGTATTTGTTGTGTACATTCTGCTCTGCTTTCTGTGTTCATTGTGGCATTCCTAGTTTGTGTAGTCATTGCAGCACAACTCCTGTAGCATTCCACCTTTCGTGGACGGTGTTCTAGAGAGAAGATACTGGACCAGATACCCCAGGACTCTTGCAAGCATATTTGAAAGTCTTTCTTATTTGACAAAAAAACGGTTTGTCCTTTTGTACAATTCAAAGGTTTTTCTGCATGTCTAATTGTGTATTTTGCAGGTCAGTTCTACCAAATGGGATTATTGTAGATCATGGTAAGAACTGGAAAAGTAAATAGTAAAGTGCAGACATTGCAGAGTGGGTGCAAATCCTAGCCTCACCTCTTTACTAATGTGTGATCCTGGTCATCTCATTTAATCTTGTATTGCCTAACCTGGCAAAATGACCAGTCCCTATAACTTTGGAAATTGTCACTCTTTAGAGGGATTTTGTCCTCAGTGTGTCATCTTCAAAAAAGCCTCACTCGTGGTTTCCCTGGCTCTAGTGTTGCTTCCGCTATAATAATAGTGAGCTTTGATATATTGCACACCAGAGCTAATTTGCTCTCTAATGGCAACATGTATTTATATCCATGTCCCTCTTCTTATCTCAGTATGCCTGAATATGGACTTGTTCCTGTTAGCTTCTAATCCTCATCCACTTGCTATGCTAGGGTATCTGTATCTTTCTCCTTGCTTTCAATGGTTTCCTGTATGCATGCATGAGCACTTTTGTATTCTTTTAGGCACCTAATCAGAGTCATCTGTCTATTCTGGATTATGGGCTCCTTTTTCATATGATTGTGTTCTGCATTTAGACTATGGCCACTCTACCTTCCTCGTGCCTGCTATTGAGGAAAAGTGTGCTCTACCTATGCTAGAACACTAGTACCCTGGTCGTTGACTTCTAATGTTGGCCTTGAAATGCTACTCGTTTATCATTCAGATTACAGCAGCAAGAATTAAGTGGGTAGCGGGACTGAAGGGGAGTACCCATGATTATTTTGATCGCTGATGGGTTGTGAGTATGATGAGGAGGCCACAACCAGATATTTTGGATCTTTTAATTCCTTTGGTTCAGTGGAGGGGGGCCCCCAATGTGTCCGTGCCCCGTTTCCAAAAGTGTTTAAAATGGCCCTAACTCTCGTCAATCTTCACCTAAGCAATTGACCCAACTAGACAGAGGGTGGACCTTAACCTAACAGCCCAAAACAAAGGGAGATACCTTCCCCTCGACAATCAGTGGAAGCTCAACAGGGAACAGGGTCCCCTTGGAAAGCACACAGACTCTCAAACACACCAATATGCTAACTCTTTCCTCAGCTCCAACAAATAATAGAATGCAGCAATTCGCCTCGATAAATTCGGATCAGCTGCACACATGCTTACACATCACCCCAATCACCTTAACAGTCTTTAGAATGTACCTATAGCCCTCAAAATCGGCATAGCTGCACACAAATTCTTATTCACAAACTCAGGCGCCACCAGCATGCAGATACCCAAGTTCATTTGGCCTTGCTGAACACATTCTACTGATCCCACACAACCACTGCACCACACCTAGCACTAATATACAGCTACACACCACTTAATCCACACTGGCTGCACACATACTGAGGGCACCGAAGGACGTTTTATTACATTACTCTCTTCACTGACCTGGACTGCAATCCCCAAGGGTGTTCAACCCACAGTGCTTTGGAATCATGCCTATGGTAAAAGGCGCTATGCATATGCCCAATAGCATAACAGAGAAGATATTATGTTCGTTTTTAGGCAAGATTGTATGCAGTACCCTTTGAGTGCACTACAACAACCCTGACCTCTACCGCAAATAGCAACACTGCCGTACCTGGCTGTCGAGATTGGCTTTCCTTGCATCTGGGGTCCCGCACTCTGTTGAGGGGGATCAGGCTCGGTCAGTCCTGCGTCCTGGGAGTCCGGAGGTTCTTCCTGGAGCTCTTGGCCAGCTTAAAAGCAATGCACATGAACTGGTGTTCCTCTCCCTGGCTATACGGTTCCAGCAGCGACTGCAGTGGATACTGAACCAGCTTTGAGAGGATGTCCAGGTGTCTTACTTTGGAGTTGATTGGTCCCACCAACTCAAAGGAAGAAGTCGTTCTTGCAGGGGCTTCTCTGTTGATACGAATTTGGCGTTTCAGCACAGCAGCAGGGCTTCACCTGGCAAGCCAATGGTCCAGGAGTTGCAGCAGCGTCCTGTTCAAGTTCTTCTTCAGATTCCTTTGTCCAGTGGTCAACTCTGCCTTCCAAGCCAAAAAGCCTTGCCTTTTATGCAGCTTGCTCCCATTCATTCCAGCCTAGCTGTCAGTCACCCAGCAGGGTGGCTGTCCTTGCCGGACAGCCAGCCGGCCAATCATCTAAGAGTGTATTCCTGTCTCCTAGGAGACTACGCACAGGGAGTTTCGGGCACCTCCCTTGCTTCCTGCCCCCCCAGACACCCTGGAGACAGAGGCGGGCTTCACTCGTGAAGCCCGCCAAAGGCAAAATGAACAAAGGGACCAAACCTCAAGAAGGACCTTTCCACAAAGAACAATGAACAAAGGGACCAAATCTCAAGAAAGACCATTCCTCAAAGAAATGGCGAAAAAAGCGGACCAGGGCCATTTTGACAAAAATGACACCCATGGGTGCTTTACCGTGGCTGCGAACGCATAATCCCATAATGGTAGTAAAAAGTAAACCACTGCCAACAGCCATTAAGTGAGGAAAAGGTAACATAACAATGTTATGTGAGAAGCTAAACAAGGGGGATACTAAGTAATCCCTCCAGCACCCTATTGTAAGTTTGTGCTGGGTCTTGAAAGTTACAAATGTAAGTACAGTCAATTTCACTTTACTGCTCTGGGAAACAGTACTTTATCCCAGAGAAGGTATTTCAACCTTTGAGAAATCTGAAAGACTTCCCTGTGTCACTGCACTGAAGGTGCTGTGTGACACAATGTAAAAGATGATGCCTATGGAGTTTGTTAGACTCCACAACCAAAACAAACACAGTGTACAAAATCATATCAAAATACACAAGAGATTGGAAAAAAGGCTCTCACTCTCTCCAGGTTAAAACAATCAAGTCCTCAAAATCCAGCAAAATTGCTGGGGCTCTCTAAGGTAGAGGGAATTAGCACATTTCTGAGAATTCTCCCTAACATTCTTCAACACAGGTTTCCAGGGACTGAAGTAAACTCTTCACATAGATCTTGGCTAAAGAATAAATCAGCAATATGGGCCTATAATTTCCTACAAGATCCAGATCTCCCCTTTTGTGGATTGGGATTATGGTTGTTCCCATCCAACTGTATGAGAGGACAAGTGATCCATTAATTTTGTTAAAGAATTTTGTTAAAAAGGGCACCCATAGGTCTGGATAACAGAGGTTGACCGGGTTAACATCAGGTCCAGGGGCATTACCAGTGTGCTGTAAAAGGATAGCTCTTTCAACTTCACTACTGAAGAAAATAAGCCCCACCAGGGCAATACATTTGTGTGTCTCATTTATCACAGCCTCACTGAATCTCGCATCTCTGTCTCCAACTGCAGTGTGTGTGTGCAAAAATGAGCCAAAAAACATGGCGTGAAGCGCAGCCATCTTGGACATTCACTTCCATTTACCGCAATGAAACAGCAATGAAAGCCTTCGTTTTCGTGGGCTCAGCAAGTAAACATGTATTTCTGCAGTGAAGACAAGGTCACATATAATGACCAAGTCGGGGAGAATAGATGGTGTATTGTCCGCCGAAGGACAAGTCAGAAAGGGTGTTGGAGCACTCGGCAGGTCCAGAGGAAAGGGAACTGGGAATGAAAGCAAGGAGAGAAATTGGGTTTTTTCCACTTCTAGCTTGAATATTTCACTCTTTGCTCCTCAAGCTTATTGTCTGCTCTTCAGCCGAGGGCAGTCTGGTACCCCATGAGGGGGGGAACAAAAGTAGCCCCATAAAGAGAAGAGGTATCTCTCTTGGGAAAGCAGTTCGAATTTGGACCCCGGGAGTTGCAGTCTCGCTGAGAGGGAGGACACTCTGCTGCAGATCTCGTTGCATCCTCTTTCTCTTTGCATACCTGCTGCCGGACTAAGCAGTGTCGTAGTGGCCGAGTTGAAGGTGTCTTATGTATAACTGACAATGTGTTTATTTTTCTTTATGTTATGAGTGAATAAACGGCCTATAATGAACCATTTATATTATCATTATTATAAACGTATTATGTGTAATTCTTTGCCTACCTGAGTCCAATAATTGATTTTTGCAAGGGATCGGGGGCATAAGCACGAGTCTCCCCATTTGGCCAAGATAAAGCAAAACACCAAGTGAGATTCACCCTGGTTTGAGTAATATATTGGTTCAAAATGGTTTACCCAAGCCTCTGGGGCAATAAGGCCCATAGCTGGTCCCTTGTTTAGGGTTGGGCCAGATCTTACCATAGGTCAAAATTCCTTTGTTTTTCGTGTCTGAATTGTGTAAAGCAATGGAGCCCACTGATCCTCCACATATTTAAACTTTTTTTGTTTCCAGCAAAGCCTTGTATTTGTTTCTCAAAATACTTAC
Source organism: Ambystoma mexicanum (assembly GCF_040938575.1). Lineage (NCBI taxonomy): Eukaryota > Metazoa > Chordata > Amphibia > Caudata > Ambystomatidae > Ambystoma > Ambystoma mexicanum. The sequence continues at coordinate 1,384,808,465 of NC_090937.1, read as the reverse complement.
TTCTTAACTTTTTCTTTATTTTGCTTTTTGGTAGCATTGAGAAGGGCCGCAAATATTTGTTTCAAGATAGATTGGTGCAGTATTTACTCAAATGTGTTGGAAATGTTTTGCCACAATGGGAAAGCTTTTTAAATTTTGTGGCGGTCATATGGTTCTTTCCAGCTGATCTCAGCTTCTAATTTGGAACATACGGAGCCTCATTACGAGAATGGAGGTAATGAACATAGGAAGCTGGAATGGAATTACCGGCATCGTTAACAGGTCCGGGCCATTACTACCCAACAACCCCCCAATACCGCCACCGCCCTTACAGTGCCCCTTCATACCGGCTTGCGCACGTACACGCGCCCCTTCGCGGAGTAAATACCGGGATGCCGGTAATAGGAGGACATCACAACTCACGCGAGCATGCAATTACCGGCATCCCGAAGGCGGTAATTAGGGCCTGCATGATGGTGGCCATACAGGCATCACGGACCACCCGTAAACAGCAACCTGCAGTCAAGGCAACTGCTACAGTTGCACACAATCACCACAGGTGGAGTCAATGGAGCCTGTCCCAGTATAAAAGGAGTACACCCACACACCACACGCCTTCCCACACCAAAATGATATCACTAGCTGTTGCAATCATGGGGCTGGATGACATGCCTATACTGCTACAACTACAGGAACAACACCAACTACAACAACAACCACAGCCACAGCCACAGGCAGCACAGAGGAGAAGGAGGGTGAGACAGTCCCAGCAATTACCACCAGTGCAGCCAGTAGTACCTCATAGGCAGCCACCAATCCCTCGCATCAGACCCAGTCCATTCAATCTAACCCCTGAGCAGATCCACACCCTGTACCGGTTGGACCGGGACACCATTACCACCATTGTGGAGATGATACATGATGACATTGTCAGCCTCATTGAAATACGCACTACCATCCCCCAGCTACTAAAGGTGATGTCTGTGCTACACTTCCTGGCCACATGCACCTACCAGCACACAGTGGGCCAGCTGCATGGCATTTTACAACCACTCACACATGCTGACTCAAGTGCTGGATGCCCTCCTGAAGCACGCTAGCACCCACATATCTCTACCACGGACTGCCGAGGAGATTGCAGACACCAAAATAGGCTTCCATGCACTGGCAGGCATGCCCAATTGCATTGGTGCCCTCGACTGCACCCATATAGAATTGGTAGTCATACCACTCCATCAATGTACAGATGGTATGTGACTCCAGCAAGATCATCACACATTGTTGCGGCCGATATCCCGGATCTACACATGATGCCATGGTGCTGCGTAACTACATGCTACCCCGCTACATGGAGCGACAAGCTGGACGACGTGCCTGGCTGCTTGGTGAGTTGCCTGACTGGCCCATGGCAGTGCATCAGGGTTGTGAGATGGGGGGATGCATACTCCACCAGGGTGAGAATTAGCTGTGAGTGAAGAATGCACGCAATACTAAACACTCCTGACCTGAACCTCCCAACCCAAACATGGCACATCACTGCCACATATTGGACCAATGCTGTATATCAATGACATGTAAGACGCACAACCTGGCCACCATGGGTATGTCAAGCAATGCATGACCAAACATGATTGCAACTGTGCCAATGTGGCTAGTGTGATTATGCACAGAGTAGTATACACAGCAATCATGGGAGGCAAGACATCGCCCTGCATCCGCAGTACATCGGCATCAGCATGCAAGTAATCACCCTGCATCATCTGTTCAACGCCATCCAGACTAGCACACCATATTGCAGTATACAATGCATCTAAATAATATATGTGCATACGTACAGGGACATGTGCATTTCAACAGCAAACTGCTGCAGCCATGGCTGTGAATCCTGAAGGTGCCAGCTCAGAGTGACTCACATAGACCTCTTTGCATTCACATGCAGGTGATGGAGGATATCCCTTGAAGCTGTGGCTACTTATCCCTGTGCGGAACCTGCGGAACAGCCATGAAGAGGAGTACAATCGGGTTCATACTCGTACCCGTGTCGTGATTGAGCAGACCTTTGGCCTCTTGAAGGTGCGGTTCCGCTGCCTAAGCAGGATTGGTGAAGCACTCCTTTATAGGTCTGAGAAGGTGGCAAAGATCACCATGGCCTGTGTCATGCTGCACAACATGTGCGTCCGGAGAAATGTACCACTGCCACCTGACATTGACACGCATGCACTGGCTGTGGATGATGAGGATGAAGATGGAGGAGAAGCAGCACCCCTGCCAGTACGAAATAAACAATGTCCAGGCATTAAATGATTTTTTACACAACGGGTGTATTAATGTAAACTACAGAAAAGTGCTACCCCCTCCCCCCTAAAACACCAAAACTACCCATACCCCCAATGAACACCTCATACCCCAATGAACTCCCCATACCCCCCAATGACCACCCCCTTATACACCTATACACCACTGACACCATCTCCCTCACTCCCATTGTTGTCCCACACTATTTCCATGCTTTCTTCTGACTACCTCGCACTCTGCCTTGTCAGATGCATAGGGCTGGAGGGTGCAGAGGACGTGGATGTGGAGGATGGGGTGTGGTGGATGGGGTGGATGCCGTAGTGATTAGCATGGCTGGCGCGGGTTGTTGCTGCTGCATTTGCTGCAGTATTGAAGTCAGGACCTGCGTGACGGCACCCAGACTGTCACGCATCATCACCGTAGAGGCATTTATGGCAGCAGTGTTCCCTGCAATGGCCTGTGCTATCTCTCGCCTTGTGTCCTCTCCCCACGCCACATATTTTAGAACAAGTTCCAGCATGGAGTCCTGTCTTGCCTCCACCCTTGATAGCCGTGCCTCAAGGTCAGTGGGAGCAGCAGAGGTTGAGGATGCTGCGACCAAGCGTGCATTTGCAGGGCTGTCCTCGGGGTGGTGCTGAGGTCGGAACTGTGGAGTGCAGGATCTGCAATGGTGCTGGAGGGTGTGGCCTGAGTGTGGGGTTTGGGGGTGGACAGGGGGCCTGGGCTGTGGGGACATGCCACATGCATTAGGCCTGCCTCATTCACATACTCCTCCGCTCCAATTTCGATGTCGCTCAGTGGGGCTGTGGCTGCTGCCTCGCCCACGGAACTTGTTTCTGCAGAATGGGTGCCACTTGCCTCCCCCTCCGCTGGTGTTGCCAGCTCTGTGGTTCCGGTCTCAGGTGTAGCTGTGGGGCCCTCATGTGCGGGCCTGGCCTAGGTACTCGCCCTGGCTTTTGGTGTGGGCTGCGAGACTGCCCCGGAGGTGGTTTTGCCTGTGGCAGTAGTTTAGGCCCGGAACGTGGATGTCCTTGTGGCTGGTTCTTCACTGCCATCTTCTCCATCAGTGCCTGGGGGGGCGGAAGAGATGCAGAGCATCAGTGATGGTGTTACATGCAAGATGCATTATATGGTGCTGTGGTGATTTTCATTTATCATGCATTCAAATCTTACAGGTGTGTCAAACAGGGTAGTTTGAAGGGGACATTTTGGCATTTGCCGTGACGTCTCAATTCAGGAATTCTGCATGGCAGGTGGCATGCCATTGTGTTGGGGTTTGTGTGATGTATGACATGGGAATGGTCCCTGTGTGTCTGTTGGTATGGGATTGTCACTCAGCATGCATTTCAGTGTGGCAGGGTGTGGGCCACCATCTGGACATGGATATGTTGATGTGTGTGTGTTGGGACATGCATTGCCTGGCCTAGGCTCTATTCCAGATCACTTGTGCTACGTCATGGTTTACCCTACTGGGGTCTGCAGGGTCACTCACCTCCATCTCCAGATGTTGCGGCACCGGTCTCCATCTCACCGAAGCCCTCGAAAGACTCCAGCTGGATAAAAATACTACAGGTCTCCTCCCAGCGCATTAGTTTGGTCGGGGTGTGGGCACCCCTGTCTGTGGCCCTGGCCTCCCTCTGATTGCTGGCCAGGATGTTGCGGTCCGTAAGACGGAGGTCATCCCACCTTTTCTTGTAGTCTATGAATGTCCGTGGGGTGGTGCCGACTGCAGATACCTTGCGGGCTACCTCCTCCCATATCTCCTTCTTTCTCTGCTGTGCCTCCCTTTTGAGGTTATGGGTGTTTATGTCCTCTGCATGGGCAGCAAGAGTGTCCGCCAACATGTTAAGTTCCTCATCAGAAAAACGCTTCTTGCGCAGGCGGGGGTTGGATTTTCTGGTTGCCTTAGACATGTTGATTTGGAAGGCCCTAGTCTCTGCTGTGCAACACTGGTGGTTTGGGAGGATTGCAATGGATTGTGTTTTTAAAGATGGCTGCCGGCGCATTCCCAGTTCCGACGCGATGACGTTACTTCTGGGTCCGGTATTACGATCCTGGTATTAGCATGATGTTATTACCGGGTTGGTATTAAGGGGTGCCTCCATGGCGAGGCGGTATTGGCGGGTCCCGTGATGGCGCTATCGGGGGTTGGAGGGCCTTTAGCGGCATGGCAGTATGGCCATTACCAGCATATGGGTTTGCGCGTACTCGCGCGCTCGTAATCAGCTGCTATTAGCAGCATTATACGAGCATGGGCCCGCTAGTTCCTCCATGCCGGTAATGACCCCGTTATTGGCGCACTTCTCTTAATGAGGCCCACAGTGTCAGGAGAGCTCTCAGGTATTTGGGGCCCTCATTATAGAAGATTCTCTGACCAAACCCTTTCATTGCAAAGCAGATTCTGAGCTCAAATTGAAGCTAGTGGAGGACCCTAAGGGCAGGCAAATGGGTCCCTCAAACTGAGCCCTAGTTGCTTTATAGGTGCATGACCTTGTATGAGCTTACGTTTGAAGTTTTAGAATTGTGTGAAGCCCAGATACATTGAATTACAATATACTAGATGGGATGAAACTAAAGATCAACTAGTCAGATCAACCTCCCAATGTAGGGCATTATTTTACTGACAGGATGCATCGTGTATTGAACTTTATTTATTTATTTATTTATTTATTTATTTATTTATTTAATTAATTAATTATTGTTAACTTGTTAGGCGTTTTTCAGGAAGCAAATATTGTTTCAAAGCGCCCACAGGGCAACGGAGAGGGGACAGAGGATGATAGATACAACAATATAAGAGACAATGGGAAGACAAACCGACTATGCCTTGTGAGTGTTCAGAACGTGCAAGTGCTGAATAGATTAAATTAACTGTGAAGTTAATAAACCTAGACACAACCTTAACTGACTAGCCAACATCACCATAACCACCCCACTCTCTTTGATGTGGGACCAGACCTACAATAATATGAGGGCGTACAGCTGCTTGGTTTGAAATTCCACCATTACAAGTTTAACTGCTGGATAATCACAACCTGAATTTAAACAAGGAGTTTTGTCACACTTAACAAAGCATATGAACAATTAATTAAATAAATACATTCTTAGCTTAAATACGATTTATTTTTGTAATGTGTAGCTGTGGAATTACAGAAGTTCCTTGGCGAGCCGTATTTTGTGAACGCTAGGGGCCCACAATGCTGAACCCTCCAATTATTGCCAAATTACACCTTTGGGCACCTGTACAATTAAGGGCTGTACTTCCATTTGTATACATGCAAAATAGAGACTCACCTGTTTCTTCCTGATTCTCTCAATTGGTTTGAATTGGTATATGGAACATAAAAGCGAGTGGCATTGAATTTGACAGCGACAAAAATAGAGGTGGAGTGTCTGGATTTCAAACTTCTTGGCAATATGTCCACATCTTCTTTATTTCCCAAATTAGAGGTTAGAGAAATTACGTCTGACTACTGTCTATAGACCTAATAATACAGTCAGTCATTGGTCAGTGTATGGTCAAAAAAATCAGGTTTTCCTGGTTAGAAAACTTAGAACAATATTAGATCTCTTACCCATCGATTGCCTTTCAACTTGGTATTAGCTCTTAGTAAGAGCAGGCAAGTTTACTCCAGACTTTAGGTATTCTTGAACCTGATGTGCACATGCTTCAGTTTCAAGTGGGTACATTCTTAAGTACATGTACATACATAAACGCTGATTGGGACATCCACTCTCTTGCCAAACAACTTCCAGCTGGCACCACTGGCGCATATCCAATGCTGCTTAATACACACCACATACTCATGTTACATTTCAAATAAAGATGGATAACACTTAGGGGGTCAAGTTGGTGTCCCTCTTCTTTTCTGCTTATGCATTCTTTTAACATGTTATTTCCATTATCGTAAAGCCTTGAAAGAAAGAAAATGAACAGAAGGATAGACATACTTGATAATTTTTTAACAGGTTATAGATGACAGGTACATTCTGGAGATAAAGTACATTGAAACAGAGACAATCACCAGACCGCAGCTTTTAGAACATTTCTGCATTGCATTCATTCAAAATTCTAATGCCTTTAAATCTTCTACAAAAGATATATATATATATAATATATAACGCAGCCACGGTAGTGGATGTGTAGTTATGGTTAAGTTGCTAATCCCATTGGAAGAGCACTTTTTGGGTGGTTTATAACTTTGCTCCCTCTGGACGAATCCTCACCAAACTTTGCAACAAATCCTCACCAAACTTTGCAAAAAAGTATATGGCCCACTCTGAATTTTTCTGCAAAGTTTGGTGAGGTTTGGTCCAGGGGGGGCAAAGTTATAGGGGGGTTCCAAAATTTATTTTTTTCCCATAGAGTGAATGGGGAGAAAACTTTGCCTACAGCCCTAACCGATGGAAGGATTTTCCCCAAATTTGCGGCAGGAGCAGCGGCTTGGTCCCAAAAGTGTGCTTTTGTAAATTTGGTGAAAATCTGTCCAGTAGTTTTTTTTAAAACTATCAAAAAGAAGGTCTAAAAAAATTAGTGATATCTATGTCCGCTCCGTGGACACACTTCCCTGTTCACTCTGCGGGCAGGACACTGATTGGCTAATCGGCTTGTGTCATGCCGCAGACACGCAACGTGTCCACCGATTGGCTGGAGTGAGGCGTGATGTGCGTCAGATTGTTCAGATGTGTCCGCCATCTTGGATCCGCCGACAGCATTGCGGCGAACAGAGGCGAAATGCAGTTTTGGGGAGTGCTTTCGTGTGCAAGAGTGCTTGGGGAGGTTTGGGGAGTAAGAGATGGGTCAGATACTGCATTTGTTTAGGTGGCAGGTGCTACTGATGTATTCGCCATGCCCGCGCTGTCTGGGATGTTCGTAATTAGTGAAAATGAGGGGTGTCCTAAGGATAGTATTCCCGTCCGTGCTGTCCGCAGGCAAGTTGAAACTGTTCTAAGGACACGCGCGGTGTCAGCGGACATAAAAATTGACCATATGCCACAGTTAAAATGTTTGATTCTATGTGTGTGATATGCTGCAGTGCTTGTGGCCAGGCCCTAGAGTCTTGGGTGCATGGCCGAATGCCATGCACCCAAGACCGAAGTTATAAGCACTGAAGTTATAAGTCACCATGAGTGTGGTATACTGCTGTGGTTGTGGGCAGGGCCTAGAGTCTTGGGTGTATGGACTTTGGCCATGCACCCAAGACCAAAGTTATAATTACTGAAGTTATAAGCCACCTTGGGTGTGATATGCTGCAGTGATTGTGGCCAGGACCTAGAGTCTTGGGTGCAGACTGAAGTTATATGCACTGAAGTTATAAGCCACATGGGTGGCTTACAACTTCGCTCTCCCTGGATAAATTCTCACAAAACTTTGCAGAAAGTGTGATATGGGTGGACCCATATAGACAGTTAAAATGTTTTATTCTATGGGTGTGATATGCTGTGGTGGTTGTGGCCAGGGCCTAGAGTCTTGGGTGCATGGCCAAAGGCCATGCACCCAATACCGAAGTTATAAGCACTGAAGTTATAAGCCACCATGGGTGTGATATGCTGCGGTGGTTGTGGGTGTGATATGCTGCAGTGGTTGTGGCCAGGGCCTAGAGTGTTGAGGGCATTGCCGAAGGCCATGCACCCATGACTGAAGTTATATGCACTGAAGTTATAAGCCAACATGGGTAGCTTATAACTTCGCTCTCCCTGGATGAATTCTCCCAAAACTTTGCAGAAAGTGTGATATGGGTGGGCCCATGTAGACAGTTAAAATGTTTGATTCTATGGGTAAGATCTATGGGTGTGATATACTGCAGTGGTTGTGGCCAGGGCCTGGAGTCTTGGGTGCATGGCCGCAGGCCGTAAGCCATACACCCAAGACACTAGGCCCTGGCCACAACCACCGCAGTATATCACACCCATAGATCACACCCATAGAATCAAATATCTATCACATTTTTTGCAAATCTACAGTTTGTGTACTGTTTGATTTGTATAGTTTGTATGTGAAGTTTTGGCTATGTCTTGTCATTAATATTGTAGAGTTTGGTAACAAGCACTGTACTATAACATATCAATGGAAGTGAACATTTTGTATTGTGGTGTATGGTTAAATGTTTGCTTCAATGGTTCTGTTATGCAGCAGTATTTATGCGTTCTATTAGAATATACTTACTGTTTGATTTTTTGAGATTGGATATATCTTTTTCATGAGTTGGGTAACTGGAGCACATATTCTTTTTCAATTTCTGCGATAAAAGAAAAGAGCATGTTAGTGTATGTATTTTATAAAGACTTATTACATTGCATAATAGACATTTCAGGTTTTTTTCGACCCTCATATTTAGTAGTTTACAAACCAGTGTACTGTGCAATTTGCTCAGTTTCTGTGTTTGTTTTTCAAATCATTTGGTCTGTGGGAAAAAAATCCATGTCGGATTGAAAAAAATAACCTTTTTTTTATGCTACAGTCTATTTGTTTGTTTTCAGTGTTCACTTGTTGTTTCTGGCTAATGTTCAATCTGTTGGCTTGTTGCAGATTTTTGGAGCAGTTAGATACCTGTTGGCGTATTCTAACTGTCTATTTTTTGTTATAATTTTGTGGTATTGATTTATCTGTTTGGCTGTTGCAAAATCTTGGGGCAGTTAGATACCTGTTGGCGTATTCTAACTGTTTATTTCTTGTTATAATTTAGTGGTATTGATTTATCTGTTTAATTGTTATAGAATCTTGGGGCAGTTAGATACCTGTTGGCGTATTCTAACAGTTAATAGTTTTTTAATTGAAGTTTTGTTAATGTTTAAATACAGATTAGTTATTAAATTTTGGTTTTAAGAAGATTAAATAAGCGTTTGTAAGATTTGCTGGTAATCTCTGCTTTAGAGTAATGGTACTATCATTACATTCGAACCATCCACAATTCTTTTTTATATATGCAGTATAGTGACCTGCATTGGTTGTGGCTCATGTGTGGTAGATTATACCTATTGTTGTGAAGGTTTTCTTAGCAAGTGATACTTGACCATGTGTGACTCCAGTCAACTTGCAGTTGTTTTTGGTACCATCTGCATTGTAACGTAGAAGCATTAGTATTACATATTTACTATGTGTTTGTATTAGTAAGGTGGAGCAATTATCTGAATTGCAGGTAGTACATAATCTACCCTGGTTTGCATTTTGTACAAGTTGCTGAGTTGCTGAAATGGAACGGATTCACAATTAGGTATGGATACATACACAAAGTGCTCATTAGGGATTTGTTCCTGTGTCACATTGTTGCAGAGAGTGCATGTATGTTTCCAAATGTATGACATCTGGAAGATTTCATTTATAGGTATGTTTTTGTATTCCAGTACTTGTAGTAAGTAAATTAGAAATTCTTGTGGATCTTCTTGTGAGTTTATAGTGAATTTCACCATTCCAGCACAGTAGTCCAATTCTTGTCTTATTCCATGAACACTATACGTGTTGAATATACTAAACCAAAAATTTCAGGGTGGGAGGTCAGAAAGACAGTTCCAAAAATACCGAAAAACAACAATTGATGATACTGCAGTCCTTTTTACACAATAAATGTATATTTTTAATAACAAATGAATAGTATTAATGGGGATAGAGTAACCATAGACACAACAATACAAAATGAATGTGATCCAGTATAAACGACTGGAACTCAATGTGATAATACAAAAAGTGCTGTTCTAAATGATTTAGAGACAATTATACAGTCACAAAAACAAAACATAATCCCACATTGATGGACATGTATATAAAAGACACAAAGAAATCAATGCTTCCAATATGCATTGTTTAGATGGAAATATCGTCGACACAATGGTGTTTCGGCCTAAAGGGAGCTGTAGAGTGCAGCTGTGTGAGCAGGCCTTCATCAGGACTTGTGGGAACCTAGAAGGTGGTCCTGGGGTCTCTATCTAAAAACAAACAAATGGGGAATTGTCAGTGGAACTGTGACCTCTAGATAAAATGAATAATTCAACAAAGCTCTCACAAGATGCTGGAGGAATACTCCTTACGTTAGGAGCCTAAAATCTTACCTAAGATTTATCCAATGCAATGATATGCTTAAATATCCGTCATGAGTCAAGATATCTGGGGGGCACTAAATGCGTCATGAAGGAACAGGACTTCGACCTGTAAAGACATATAGATAAGACTGTGATATTACTATACAGAAAAAACTTACATCGTGATCACTGAATGCACAATGCAGGAAATACAAAATAAAAATGGAGGAGTCTTACCTAGACAGGTTTAATTGAACTCTGCCCATAAAAGTGGAATGAACCACTATATAGCGTGTTTTCACGGTCAGAGATGTCCAAAAAAGGCTCAACTCTATGAAAAAAACGACAGAAGAGAGTAATAGTAAATGTTCATTGTCGCCCTATATAGTGTACGAATGTTCAAAGTATGAGGCACTCAACAATTGAAAAATTCAATGGAGGCCAAACCATTACAATATATATAAAATGGCAACCATGGTTACTTACGAAGGTATGCGCAAAATTGGGCTGAACTCAACGGCAGGGCATCTCAGTGCGCGAGCGTGACCGGAGTGGAAGCGTCTCGCTGGGGATCGCGAGCAAGAAAAAGCGATGCGTTTAAATACGCAAACGTTGTTCGAGTGAGGGAACGTCCCGAGGGATCGTGGGTAATAACAACTCGACAAACTCTCCGGTTGGTCAAAAAAGGCGCTTCAATAGTGGAGCGTCATTCAACAGTGGACCAATAAAACTTAAGGTATTGCCAGAACCTGTATGTAGGAGGGACCTCGTAAAGTAAGTCAACACCCCCGCCGGTGACGCGTGAGCGGTCGCACGGGGAAAGGGTGCATGTGAGTGAAATCATTCCGGAGCTCATCCAGCATGTCAAGAGATCTAGACATAAGACAATAAATGGACGGGTGGGTACATACTATGCTTGTAAAATGCCGCTGAAGTTTATGTTAGGGTCACAATAAATGGAACATAAAAACAAACATAAACCTTGTAAAATAGCAACATTGAATTGAACAAGATGTAGCAAATGGTGACCCAGTTCACGTTCATTGATAAACGAGGTGCAACTACATTATGGAAAATTGAAAATGGATTTTGTAGCAGACATCAATATTGAGATAGTACTATATATATTGACGTGATGCTGTGTATAAGCAAGCATAAACTCTTTGTCTCATAAGACTATCATTACATTCGATTTGCAAATCCCAAATGACACGAAAGAATGATACATATAGTGTAGAAAACAATGAAACACCGGTGTGGCCTGAACATACATATTCTATTATTATGGTACGTTTTGCACATCAAAGAGGCTGCAACAGTCTACAGGGAGAGCCATGAGTTTATTGGCTAAAGAAATGTTTCCACTCCACAGCAATGTTAAGCCCTGATTTCACAGTGTCGAGTTGATGAACTAGTTGTTGTTCCAACCTGGTTAGAGCGCCATCTCTGTCGCCCCCTCTTTTTTGGGGGGTAAGTTGTTGGATAATGGTCCAGGTTAAATCATCATTGGAATGCCCTAGTCGATTAAAATGGTCGACCAGAGGTTTGTCCTGGATTTTGTTTTTGATACATGATCTGTGCTCTGAGATCCGTTGTTTAACCGGTCTGATAGTTTTGCCTATGTATAACATGTGGCATGGACAGAAAATTGCGTAAATTACAAACTTGCTATTGCAATTGGTATGAGTTTGTTTGGTTGGGCTTGTGTATCGGCATGCTATGCAGGCGCCGCATCGATAGTGGCCCACAACATTCGGAAGGTCCCACAGTGTGTTAGATGTTTTAGTGTCCTCGATGTAAGTGTGGACCAATGAATCTCTTAGGTTCTTATTTTTCTTAAAGGCAAAAATGGGTTTCTTATCAAGAGTGCCTTTATTCCTGATCAAATGCCAATGTTTATTAATGGTTTGTTTAATAAGGTTGCTTAATGGACTGTAGGTGGTGACACATACCAATCTATTCGTTTCAGTTTTATCTTTGGGGGTAAGACATATAGTTCTGTCAGTGTTCAGAGCCCTCTTTCTCGCCTGTTTCACAGATTTTTTTGGGTATCCTCTTTCCTTGAGTCGTAGTTGTAGTCCATCTGCATGTTGTTCATATTTTTCTTTACTGGAGCAATTTCGTCTAATTCTCAGGAACTGACCATAAGGCAGATTGTATCTCAAGCCCTGGGGATGGTAACTGGAAAAATGCAATAGAGTATTGCGGTCAGTTGGTTTTCTGTAGAGTTCAGTTTGGAGACTATTGCCTGATCTATAGATGTGTAAATCAAGGAAATCTACCTCCTGATAACTCCAATTAATGGTGAACCGAATATATCCATTGCGTTGATTTAGCCATAGATGGAACAAATTCAACTCGATTTCTGTGCCAGTCCAAATGAGTAGAATGTCATCTATGTATCGTCGCCATAAAAGTATGAGAGGCTTGTACGGATTACAATCATGGTATACATGGTCTGTTTCATATTGTGCCATATACAGGTTAGCGACATCCGGAGCAAAAGTGGCCCCCATACTGACGCCTTTGATTTGTTGGTATAGTTGTTCCTTGAAGAGGAAAAAATTCTCTGACATGGCCAGACGTACACATTCAAGGATGAAATCTGTGGGTGTAGAGATGATGTCTGTCCTTCTATTTAGGCAGGCCTTGAGAGCCTCTAAGCCCTCCATTTGTGGAATGGAAGTATACAGGGCTTCTACGTCCAAAGTGGCCAGTATACAATGCTGTGGTAATTCAAGATCTTGTAATATCAATATCACGTTTGTTGAATCCTTGATGTAGGATGGCATCTTGGTTACAAACGGTTTAAGGAAGAAATCTGTGTAGAGGGACAAAGGTTCCAATAGAGAATCACAGGCAGAGACGATCGGTCTACCTGGTGGTTGCCTGGGATTTTTGTGGATCTTTGGTAAAATGTAAAAAGCTGGGATCCTTGGATGTGTTTTATTAAGAAATTGACCTTCTCCCTCGCAGATCCAGCCTTCTTGCTCCGCATGTTTGGTAAGGTTGATAATCTCTTCTTGGAGTCTAGTGGTGGGGTCCCTTCTGAGAGGTTTATATGAGGTAGCATCAGAAAGGAGACGCTGACATTCGTTATTGTAGTCTGTAGTTGCCATGATGACAATGCCTCCTCCTTTGTCAGCAGGTTTTAGCGTGATGGATAGATCTTTGTGAAGGTCTGCTAAAGATTTTCTTTCATCTCGGGAGAGATTATCCTGATAATGGTTTTTTTTGGATAAACCTTCTTTTAGACTTTTGAAAACTAAATTCTCAAAGGTTTCAAATTCGGCCGGTATAGCATGTGGTGGAGGCATAAAGACTGATTTCGGTTTAAACCCAGTGGTGTTCTCAGGTTTTTCATTGTTCTCTGGTATGGTCTCTTGATGGTCTGGTAAATATATTTCAAAGAAATATTTCAATCGAAGGTTCCGAAAGAATCTCTTCAGCTCCATTTCAGCTTGGAAGGGGTTAGCTCGTGCGGAAGGGACAAAAGATAAGCCTTTTTCCAACAAAGTTTCTTCCGATGGAGTAAGTATTCGTGAGGAAAGATTAAAAACAGGAATTTGTTGTCTCATGGTTGGTTTGAGTACCACTGTCGAGTTCTCATATATTGCCCTTGTTGGTGGGATCGTCTCTTGGGGCGCCCCCGTTGTGCACCCCGGGGAAAAAAAGGTTGTTGAGGTGGAATGCTGATGGAACTTCCGCCCGAGAGGCTCGGGTCACTGCTACTGGAGGAGGCGGAGCTAGCAGAAAAATTGACAGACTTATTGCGCCTATACGGATTGCCAGGTTGTTGTTGTTGTAATTCCGTATAATAGGTTTCCCGTAGATAAGGGTAGGTTTTTTCTTCGGCATAGCCGCTCAAGTCCTTTCTGAACTTTTGAATCTTTCTGTCAATGGTGATTTGTTTGAATTTTGCAATTTCTTCTTCCAATTTTTCTAGTTTCTGCTTTGCATCTTGTATTGCTGCATTTTCTGTGAATTTTTTCTCTAGTTCGAGTAACTCATCACCTTGTTTTTTACATTCCTCTCGGGCAGTATCTATAATTAGGATGATCCAATCCCTACTGCATTTATTTCCTACACCACTAAAGTTCTTCTTGAACTTAGGGTTGTCAATGAATACTCTAGGTATATTTTTTACCTGTAAACCATCTGGGATGATCCCCGATCTGAGGTATTCCAGCATGAAAATGCCATGCATTTCTGTCCGTATTAGCTTTTTCTTACGTTGGTTTATACCATCGTATTCATCTTTGTTGGATCCTTGTGCAAGAACCCCTTCTTGTGATCCAAAGGCTGGTGTAACGCCTAGTAATTTTTGAAAATATTCGTCGGTGTAAGACACGACATTTACTTTGTCCATATTTAATTTTTATTGAAAGGACGGAGTATTCCTCCAGCATCTTGTGAGAGCTTTGTTGAATTATTCATTTTATCTAGAGGTCACAGTTCCACTGACAATTCCCCATTTGTTTGTTTTTAGATAGAGACCCCAGGACCACCTTCTAGGTTCCCACAAGTCCTGATGAAGGCCTGCTCACACAGCTGCACTCTACAGCTCCCTTTAGGCCGAAACACCATTGTGTCGACGATATTTCCATCTAAACAATGCATATTGGAAGCATTGATTTCTTTGTGTCTTTTATATACATGTCCATCAATGTGGGATTATGTTTTGTTTTTGTGACTGTATAATTGTCTCTAAATCATTTAGAACAGCACTTTTTGTATTATCACATTGAGTTCCAGTCGTTTATACTGGATCACATTCATTTTGTATTGTTGTGTCTATAATATATCCTGGTTACTCTATCCCCATTAATACTATTCATTTGTTATTAAAAATATACATTTATTGTGTAAAAAGGACTGCAGTATCATCAATTGTTGTTTTTCGGTATTTTTGGAACTGTCTTTCTGACCTCCCACCCTGAAATTTTTGGTTTAGTATATTCAAGTATTCCCACCTGGGTTTTTCAGGGTTTTGCCAGGTGCCCTGTACCTAATCTACACTATACGTGTTGTCAGGATTATTTTTTGCGTTTCTATGAAGTACTAACTTTTGCAAACACAATTGGTCTATACTGTGTAAGTAAATGGTGTCAACAATTGGAGGCAATTGAACTAGAATATTCATTGCTACATTTGCCTAGCAATTTACACCAGTTATATTTGAAAATTTGAATGGACCAGATAGTTCTGTGTCCAAGTCATTTTTTCGGAGTGTGTGTTGCTTCTTTGAAGAGGTCCCTGAGTTACTTTGAGTAATAGGTTCTTCTTTGGTTGTGGTAATTGATGAAGTATTAGCTTCTTTTACTCTCTTTGGAGGATTTGCAGTCAGATCCTGTTGCATTTCTGTTTGAATGAGTTTTCTTTTACAACATTTTCCTTTTTGTGAAACAGGATATGTTTTACAACATTTTCCTTTTTGTGAAACAGGATATGTTTTTAGATGGGGGTGTATAGTGAACGTAGTCTATTGTATTCTAAAATGCAAGGAATATCAGCATTTACTTTACTTGCATCAAAGTTGATTAGAAATAGATCATCAAGTGTACGTAAGCGTGATAGTGCTATGTAGCTCATGCCTTCTTTAAAGACTGTGTTACCAATATCTGCCAATGCTTTGTCTAGGGTAAGACCTTGTGATTTATGAATGGTGACTGCGTATGCTAGAGTTAGAGAAAATTGTTCTCTGCATACATACATGTCTTTGAAGAGAAGGAATTAAACTGTTGAGCGCCCTATCCTTTTTACTTGTGAAAGTTTGTCAAAGAGAATATTGATAAACTGAATGTTGTTGTCACGTGGGTATGTTTGAAAGCCAACAACTGTACGCAGTGCTCCATTAACTAGTCCTTGCTCCAAGTCAAGGTTATGTTTAAGCATTACTCTACAGTTTAAGGATAATTTTAATATTTTCTCCAAACCAGCTGTGTTGGAGATAGAATTTTCTAAGGTATTTAGTCTTCTCGTGGCTCATTGATACATGGGTAGTGTCATGCCATGTACGTCCAGTTTGTCTGTGGAGCACATTTCAATAATGGGTTGCATTTCTTTATTCAACATTGTTTCATTGAATTTGGAACAGCTTGCAAGAGTTGGCATTATGGACATGCAATTGATATTTTTGTGCGCTAATTGTTCCATAACATCAGTAACACATGAGTTATGACCATACAGTGCATGGATGTGCCAGGTTTTTAATATTGATTGTGCTTCTTGAGATAGTACACCAACTCGAATACTTTTAAAAATGTTGCCGTAAGTGAGGTCAGCAGATTGGCACATGTTTTCTGTTCATTCTCTGTATTGTAGGCAAAAAACCTTGGGGTCATCTTCGACTCCACATTCTCCTTCTCTCTTCACATATCTGACGTCTCCAGGAAGTCACACTACCAGCTGCACCTCCTCAGAGGTATTCTTCCTTTCCTCTCCTTCCCCCAGAAGCTCACTGTCTCCCGAGCCCTGGTTCTCTCGAAGGTGGACTACTGTAACAGCCTCTATCTAAATCTGCCTGCCTCTACTCTCCGCCCTCTGTAACTTATCCAGAACAGGACTGCGAGACTTGTCTTTGGCCTCAAGCCCAGGGACTGTATCTCTCCAGGTCTGTAATCTCTCCCCTGTTAAATTCTTGACTGAAACTGCACTGAATCTGCAACTGGGCCACTCTCATCTATCTCGGTCCTGGCCCAGCGACTCTCCACTTGCACTGCCTCCCTGGCAACCCCTGCACTGAGGAACTGTCTCTGTATCCCTACAGCCTGCCTTTCCAGCACTTGTCTGCACTTATCTTGCACTTGCCACTAGCTGGCCCTATTATTTATTTGTTATTCTACTTCCCTGAACAGCACTTCCCCCTTCCTGTCCCCTTGCACTTTTCCCTTCCCTCCACACATGCACTTGCGCGATCTGAATGACACTTGGCCTAGTAGGATTGTTGTCTGCCTTCCCTTTGTTCCCCCCTCTCTGCCTCGTCGCGCCTTGAAACACTTCTGTATAGGCGCGTTACAAATGCCATATCATATCATATCATATTGGAAATGTTGCCAATGGTTGACATTTCCTATGCTGCCAACAGTTTTAAGGCAGAGTTTGTGTCCTAAGGTTTTAAAAATAGGTTCACCGTTCACTGCTGTCAATTGAAGAAGATCTCCAAAAACAATAATGTGTTTTCCTCCAAAGAGCTCTTCGTAGTTTGTTTTAACTACTTCTTGTAATCTAAGGTGAGTCAAAGCCAACATTAGGTTGGAGACCATGCTCACTTCATCTATTAGTAGCATTTTCAGTTTTAACTTCTGTGGAAAGTTTGTAATGATCTAATTTGTTTTGGTGTTCTACTGGATGGAGTAGTAATCGGTGTAAAGTGACACCACCTATGTTGTAGGCAGCTAAACCTATGGGGGCAGTTACAACAGTGGACAGTTTGTTGTTTGTCAATTGTTGAAGTAACTTGCTGATGATTTTGATTACGAATGTTTTACCTGAACCAGCTTCACCACTGACGTATAGTAGTATAGGTTTGTAATTTTGACAAGTACATTCTTTATTTTCAAGTTGTACACCATGTGCAATTTCTTTTGTTACTTCTTGAAAAATGGTGTGCTGCTCTTTGTTCAGTTTTGATTGTAGTACAGTTAAGTCTTCTGTATCTTCTTCATAGTGACACATGGTGGGGTTCGCTACTTCTGTCATAGCTAATTCTGCCTCATTTGCTATTAGTGGCTGTCCCAGTGGTTCTCGACATCCTGTTACAGATGGTTGACTACTGTTGGAGTGTCCTTATCTAGTTGGGCCTGGAGTTCTTCCTCGTGTTGCTGTTCATTTTGCAACATTATTTTGTACTGCGTAAAGTTTATATCGGTGATAGTGCTTTCATTTGCTTTGAAAGCGTCTTCATAGGAGTCATAGTTTTCTATTATCTCTTCTTCTTTTCTCCATGGTTTAAAAAGTTGTAGCAGGGACATGTAATATAGTTCTTTCTGTTGAGGAGTTTTTAATGACAATTTGATATGATTAATTAAGCTTCATTTGGTAAGTTTCACTAAGCTGCCTTCACAATCTGCCACTCTATATCTACCTTTTTTTCCATCAGGTTTTATATTTTTTTTGTATGTATAGTTTTGGGCTAAGTGGTATGGACACATGGTTTCCAAAGTGGTACTCCTGTTCGGGTAGTATGTGTCTAGTAAATTGTTTTTCAAAATGTCTTGGCTGTTGGGATCATTTTTGGCTGTTTCTATGTCCTCATATGATTTGACAACTCTTTTTCTAGATTTAGCAGGACCAAGACTTAGCCATACTATATTTTCAGATTTTCCATAGAAAGCAGTCCCGGTTATATGATCTGCAGCTTCATAGGTGCCACATTCTCTATGAGAGAGCATTTTTATGCCTAAGCTGTACAATTTCTGAGATAGTGTTTTGTCTGAAGATAGGTTATTCCAGAGGTCCTGAAGCTCTGTTTTTTCTGCTTTTGTTAAGTAAGCTGTAACATATCGTGCAACTGCAGTGGAATTGTCTTCAATGTACTGCACATCTATGTTTGCATTCCAAAAGAGGGCAATGATTGCATTGTAATCATTGATATATTTTGATTCTTCTGTTCTTTTTATGTAATACGTGTTCTTATGTGATTTACCTTTAACACTATGTCTAACAGAAGACATGAAGTTGTTCACTTCACCTGTTTCTGTAACTGGTTAGGGAAACCAAAGCGGCATTTGGTGTAGTATTTCCCTTTGTTTTTGTATTTGCGGCGACAATATTTGCCACATTTGTGTCTTTGAAATTTTACAATTTGTGCATGAAGATCACTATTTGTTGCTTTCGATGGAATTTCACAAGTGACATATTTTTCGATAAACTGTAAAACAGTGGAATCACTGTTTTGACCAAATTTAGAAGCATCTTTAATCCATAAAACCATGTGGATATGTGGTGCTCCTCTGGCTTGGTATTCTTTTCTCCAAAAGAAGTGTTGAACTTCTCCGAGGGGAGGTATAGCTTTATTACAAATAAAATGTAGCATAGCAATGAAACGATGATGGAAATATCTTGAAACATTAACAGGATCTAGAGAGCAAAGTTCTCCAGGTGTTAGTATATCTATGTTTGTTTTGTTTTTGTTTGATATGCGTAGGAAATAATGTAAATCTTCCCATGCCTATTCTGCACAACTTATTATAACCAAGTGGGTGGGCCAAGGTTTCTTATCATACAAAGTACATCTCTGTTAAGTCGGAACCAGTACTCTTTTGTACCATGCATGTTTGCTAACAGATTTGTAATGCTTGATTGTAAAACCTCATCTTTTTCTTGTACTTTTTGTATTATTTGCGTAGCTGACATATTTTAAAAGTGGGTTCCTGATTTCAATATGTGTGCAACTCCGTAACATAGAGTTGCTAGTTCACTTTCAAAGAGTAGGTGGAATATGTATTCCACATTTTGTCTAAATCTGGGATCTTCAGAATACATTCGTAATGAGCGGTATTCTGATGCTGTTATCTGAGTGGGTCTATCATGGTACCTTCCTCCTTTGCAGTAGAATGAGTAGAGGAAAAGCACGTGCTTCTATCCTTTTTCCCATATGCTGATTGGTGATCCTTTGGTTTCTCGCATTTGATATGTTTCTAGTGCATCATATATGGTGTCATTAGAGTGTAATTGATGAATTCTATAATGGACTAAAATATTGGATACTGTAGCAAGATCTAGAAGTTCTAATTTACCAGTTTCTGGTGACTCTTGAATTATTTCAGTTGTTTCCCTTAGGTTTTCTTCAATATTTATTTCTTTGTAGTATTCATTATTGTCTTTTATGTATTGCAAGGCTTGTCTAACTTTATGTAAGCATACGAGTTGTTGCCAAATTCTTTTGTCTTTTGTTGGTACACCATTTACTAAGACAATTAAAGATTGCTCTATAGGACGTTGCACTCCCAGAGTGTGCACATTTTCTTTCAGATCCAATGGTAAATGAACTACTTTGCCACAAATGCCTTTCACCAATTCAGCGGGAGGTAATTTTGCTGTTTTTGGCTGAAGGTGTATTATTGCTTGAAATGGGTGCAATCTTTGAATTATGATGCTCTCCCATAAATTGAGTTGTTGCAGGGGTTTTGGTAGTGGGAATAATTCCAAGCTATTTGTGATAGCACGCGAAGGAGTTTGGTTGTTGTCAAGTTTTGTAGTTCAGTAACTGCAAAGTATTAAGGGGTAAGTTATTTCGTATTTATTTTCTGCTATAAGGTAGAGAGCTAATTCAAACCATTTGGAATCTTCATTGTCTTCTGTTTTGTATGTTATGTGTATAGTTTTTGTGTTACTTTTATAAATAATTCTGCAGCAACACACACACACATGGTTTGGTACTTCAGCGGATGTACTTTTACATTTTAGTATTTCTTTTTTGTATGTGTGTAGTAGAAAGTTGCTATGTGCAGAATTGTTGCTTTTCTGTTGTAAAGGTATTACATTTTGTAAGTGGCTTACAATTCCAAAATATTTTCTCTGGATATGGTTGATTTCTTCGAGTAGGTCTTTGGGTGTACCATGTAGAAGAGTGTTATTTAAATTGGGTAGTGCTAAAGCAGGACTTTTAGCATAGTACAGTTTATAGACTAGATTTAATAAAGTTGAATGATGTGTTGATATCATTTTGGTATGGTGGAAGGTGCTTTTGCAAATAGGTCCGGAAATGCAGGCTAATGAATGTCCTTGCAGTCCTGTGTATTTGCGCACTGGACAGGTATCCATATTTTGCAGCATTTTCTTTTTGATTTTGTCTTTGCCTTTCACATACTGATTGAGGAACTGGCGTAAAGATTTGAAAGATTTTTTGGGAATGTTACACATTGACGTGCATGGCCATTTGTATACTGGACGTTCTGGTTCAGTCGAATGGAGAGGTAATTCTGAGTTTTCTGGGGATATTTTTGTAAGCAGTATTTCTTGTTCTATTATGGTATTATTACATTTTTCATAACATTGTCCACTGCTTTGGATGGCAATTGTGTTTGTTTGGTTTTGTTTGTATGCTTCTTCATTAAAATATGGTTCTGTGCTCATGGTGTGACTCCATTCACCTCCACAGATATTTAAGAAGTTGTTGTTGTTGACATTCCGTTTATTGAGAAGTTTTTTTTGTAATTTAGAAGTTAGTTTTGTTAGTGCTTTCATTCTGTTAACACTAAAATGAATAACTTTCTTTTGAGAAGGATTGCACTGTCTATTAAAGCTTCTAAGATTAATTTTCTATGGTAGGTTTGAATGGTTGTGCATGATTTGTCTCCTGTTTTTATAAGATTCTGAAGGACTTTGTGGCGGAATATTTTTGCTAAAATACTTTTTTTGGTATGGTTACTTGCTAGTATATCAAGATTTATAGGAGCAGTTTTAGCAGTAGTGGTAGCCGAATTCTTGTTAAGCATTTTATGTTTAGTTTTACATTTTGATAGAGGAGGCAAAGTTTCTGTACTGTAAGCTTGTTTTGTTTCGCTAAATGACTGTATTAGCTTTTTTGTTTGAACGTTTTGTACAAACTCTGGTAGAGATGGATGCTTATTTTGGACAGTTTTATTTTCATTTGCACTATTTCTGCGTTGCTTTCTATGGACTTGCTTTTTGGTAGGCATTGTTTGGGATCTGTTGAAAAAAAAAGAAGGTATGGGTTGGGCCGTTCTGCAATGTATGTGGGCTGTGTGCATGAGTGTCTAAATATAATGGGAAAGATGTATGTGGTGGTGTGTGATTGTGCATTGGGCATTTGCAATTAGTTGGGAAGGCTATTCTATGTGTGTGTTACTAAACTGCGGTTAAGATGAGAGTAGAAAGTGAGCTAGTGGTGAGGAGAAGCATTAATAGTAAATCTAATGGTATACAATTAAAACAATTCTTTGTTTTGTAGTACTAACATTCTAAGGGTTCAGTATGTTATTTGTGTTCCAAAAAAACAGGGATTTGTGTGCCATTCTGCCTGCTAATCTTTGTTTCATGAATGGGGATTTGTGGGCAGAATGGTTCAGAAATCGCAGTTTCTTTTGGTGCGCAAATTACATGAATGAACCACATAGTGTGTTTGAGGGACAGTAAGAATATTAAGGTAGTATTGTACTTACCCTTTTTTTGTGCATTGAGCAGGTCTCTTCGGATATGTTGTTTGTAGGTCAGATGCTGCTGATTTTCAGGAGAGTGGTCCTCAATGCAATTGTAAAAGAAAGAAGTTAGTAATTGGGTGTGTTTATAGCACTGATTTTAATGTAGACGTTGATTTGTTATGTTTTTGTGGTAGTATTCTTGTTTGAAATCTTGGATGTGGTTGGTGGATGGTTGTGTGACTGCTTAGCTGTATCCAATGAGAGAATGGCACTGAGAGTGATGTGGAAAGGGTTAAAGGGCTGGCTAAGAGTTACGTACTGCACAGACACCGCGGCTGTCCACGGGTAGGGGGCGTGCCACATCCGGGGTTTCCAGCAAATCCAGTATGGAAAGGGGACTGTAGGGATCAGCCAATCAGATGTTGATGTTGTGGATTTGTGTAGGAAGAGAGTGTGTGTAGTGAAGATGGCAGAGGTGGAGAAAATCAGGGTGTTGGTGCTCGGAGATATGTTTGTCCATGGTTTACAGCACTATGCTCAATGCAGGCATGTGGCAAACAATTTTGATGTTAAAGGAGTGGATGTGGTGTGTAGCGCTGTGCCTGATTGCAATGTAGAGGGAATTCTGCAAGTTTGTGAAGATATGCGCAGGATGAACAGCCCCCATCTGGTAGTTTTGCGCTATGGTGCTTTCCATTTGGGCTACGTCAGTGCCCCTACTTTATTGGCAGATTTAGAACAGTTGGTTCAAGCAGTAATGAACATCCTTACAAATGCAAAATTATTGTTTTCTGGTTTACTACCTAGGGCAATATGGGACAATAGTTTGTTTTTTGTCCTCAGCAAAACCTTGTTAGGTGTGCAATCAATCGAAGCATGTGTGCTTTCATGCTTAGAGGTGGTATGATTTTCTTTAATAATGAGAATATTGATTCGCGTAATGCTGTTTATTTTGAAGAAGATGGCATTTCTTTATCTTTTTTGGGAAATGCCATGCTGTTTTGGAATGTAAGGGTTGCTTTGGGGGAGGTTATGTGAAGATTTTAGTTGTAAAGTAAGAAGAAAAAAAAACAAAATACAAAATAACAGCTGTCTGTCAGGCATCTGCAAAACCCCCCAAAAAAATGGCACTTTCCGGAGCCCACCTCAAAGGGGAAATGGAGCACACTATTTTAATGTACATTCACGACGCTCAGATTTTCGATATGTCTGCGGACATGGCGGTAGTCTGCGGACAGTGCGTATTACATACAGGGATTTTGGGGTAGAGAGGCATGCAAATGAGAATGAGTGAGGTACGGATTGGTCAGTAAAGTTTACTGGGTGTGTTGTGTAAGGAGAGATTTTGTCAGTACGTCTTTTTCCTGAGAGAAGAATAGATAGCTATGGCTGTGTTTTTTCCGAAAACAGATTATCTGGATTTTGGGAGACTCATGGATACATTGGTTGGAGGTGCATGCAGAACGCTGTGGAGTAGCTGCAGATCTTGGATTTCCTCATGTGGAAGTGCACTCGCATTGAGTGCGTGGAATGAAGTGGCTAGACTTGGTACCTCTCTGTGCTACTTTAGAGACAGAGCATCATCCAGACATAATTATAATTCATTGTGGAGGGAACAGTTTAGGACATGTGTCTGGAATTTCTTTGCAATTTGCAATGAAAGAAGGACTTGAAAAGGTCATGGACATGTTTCCAAATTCCCAAGTAATTTTATCTTGTATTGCACAAAGACAAATGTGGCTGTGTTCTTCTTTATTTGGTCCACAAATGGACAAAGCGAGGCACAATGTCAATAAGGCTGTTTGTGCCTTTCTAAGAGATCTTAGCATGTCCTCTTTTCACAATCAAAATATTATGTTTCGTAGCACATACATTTTCCGCAGCGATGTCTATCTTACTTATGCTGGCAATCAGATTTTTCTGAGAAATATGCAAAATGCATTGCAACCTTTTTTGGAAGTATAGTCATCTATTTTGCAGTAGATGTTGAGGATTCCAAGTTTTTCAAACACACAAAAACACCACCAAAAGGTTCTTTTCAGAGCCACCACTTCCTACCAGAGAAAAATGCATTGGTTTTGCTAGGGCAGCACCCTAAAATTTTATATGTCCTAGGACTGTCCGCGGACTTCAAAAAAATGCGCAAGGCCCTGCACTATTTATTTGCTACTTCTATTTTTAAACTGTGAAAGGTAGCTCAAAGACTCTCCCCCGCATAGTACTGCGTCGCAGTACATACACAATTTTGTGACCCTCGAAAGGTAAGGGTCAACAGCATTGCGAATGGCCTGTGAAGCAGCTGGACGGATGCGCGTTCCCACAGGAGTGTCTCTTGTGGTGAGAGGAGCGAAAATGGAGGATGCTGTAGAGGAACTCAACCTACTACATTTATCACAAGGTACAACCTTGCGAATGTCCGCACTGTGGAACAACATTAGGTGTCGCTTCATGGATGTCGTACCAAAGCTGTACGAACCACGTCTCCCATGACTCAGCACCATTTTGCACTGGTTGCAGTTGACCTTGTTCGCACGTGCTTTTGGTACGTTACCATGAACGGTAAACAACTGCCACACCCAAGACTCCCGGCGAGTGCTGGTAGTAGAGAGTTCCTCGACCTCATTCTCTTCATTCTCTTCATACTCGTTCTCTACATCCTCACGCGTGTTCCCCTCTGCAGGTCCTTGGGGAGGTGGTGGTGGTGGAGGGTTTGGGGCTGGTGCTGAGGCAGATGTAGCAAGAGCAGCCATGGATGCCATATGGGTTGATGAGATAATCTCAGCAAGAGCAGCAAAGGTAGTAAAAGTCAATCTGCAATAGTGTCACGATGCCTGCTCCCGGAAAGCCAGACCAAGTCCAGCAACCCTGGAAGCAGGCATCATGCCACTTGAAGCATGCCTAAAAACCCCAGTTAGGGGCTCTTTGGCTACAGTCCTGGCGTCTATGGCACCAGGCTCATAAGAATAAAGAATAAAGTCAGTCCTGGCGCCATGGGCTCATTACAGAAATCTTACCTGTTGCAGACCATGCTGCATACCTACCTGATGTAGATTACGCTGCACGAAGCCACAAGCCAAATGAGGCTTAAAGGGACTACTTTACCTCAGGGACTCCTTTCCTCTCCGGTGGGGCTGTGGAAGAATACTTACCTGGGACTTCTTCCAAGGCTATTTAAGCCACACCCGGACAGCCACACGTGCTTCGCGTTCTTCTGCTTGCCGCAGCGTAACGCTCACCATGTCTTCAGCAGGTCCAGTCTTCAGCCACGCCCGCTTCAGCCCTGGAACACCTGGAACAAGAAAAGGAGAAGGAGAAGAGGTCAGAATAAAACCCTTACCTGAATCCTTGATCCAGCACATCGTCGATCTGGAAGAGAGAAGCCTTCTCAGGTGCATGGCCACGCACCTCGCAGCGCCGCGCTGAACTCACCAACCGAGGCTGCATTTCTTCAACACCTGGGGGGAAGACAAGAACAGATAGGTGAGCAAGGGCAATACAAACTACCCCCAAAGACTTACCTGATTTACCACAGGGGGGTACTCACCTCATCTCGGGTCGGCGTAGTCAATTCCACATCACCGCCGCACCCCGGCCCCTAAGGGGAAAAAACAAGGACAATACTACCTAACCCCAAAGACTTACCTGATTTACCACAAGGGGGTACTCACCTCATTTCGGGTCAGCGCAGTTTATCTTGCATCATCGCTGTACCCTGGCCCCAAAGGGGAGAACCACAATAGACCTACCTGGATCTTACCAATTGCCACTTGGAACTCTTCTGGTGGTTTAAATCCACAACCTGCAAGGAATCTGGCAGAGTGAAGATCAGACTTTTGAACTCTTACGAACAATTGGACTTAGAGTCAATACTGGAACTCACCAATTCCTCCATGCCAGTGAAGTAACTGGTCGTCTACGCGCCACTGCACCCGACGCATGATGGAGAGCTCATCTTTCCAAATCTTCAGGTGAGATTAAGAGGGAACTTCAGGAGTGTTCTGTGGGCAGACAAGGGGAGTGGGAAGGCGGGTTAACGCTCAGATTACAGGAGGTTAATTCCCTTTCTCCATTGCAGAAAGATATTCGTACGAGTCCAACAAACGAAGCTAAGTGGGTCTGTCCAGTCTGTCATCTCGGCTCTACGTGTTACTCTGGTGGAAGCAACAGCGGGCCAGTCCAGATTGACGCCCCCGTGGGAATCAGGTGAGTGTAACAGAATGCGAAGCCTACCCACAAATAACCACCCGGGCGTCATGGAGACCTCGTAAACCGATCAGTTGGCCCAATTATTAGGGGAACTAAGGGCTGAAGTGCATTCCGCCCGCCAGGAAACCAATGCCCTCAGGAGGGAATTGATAGTGTCAAAAGAACGAACTGATGATTTGGCCAGACAGCTATTACAAAGCCAGGCTGGACAAACACCTCTATCTGGACTCGGGACCAGCCCAGCTGCGGTGCCACCGAGTAACCCTGTGCAGATAAACCTTCCTGGAGCCGTTCCCTTGGCTCTGCCTGAACGCTTTGCCGGAGACCCTAAAAGGTTTGCTATATTCATGAATCAATGTCGCTTACACTTTTTATGTAGACATGGAGCTTTCCCAAACGATCAAGCTGTTAGGAGGAAACCTGTGCAGTTCCCTCTGGGACCACTGCAAAAGATTTAGGACTACAGGCGTTGGCGGTGAACCCACTTGGTAGCAGTCTGCACCACACAGATTCACTTGGTAGCTGTGGCTGAGCAGTCAGACTTCTCTCAAGAAAAGTTGAGCAGTATGTGGAGTATACAAAATAGGACAATTCCTCACAGCAAGACAGACAAACACGCAACGAGGCTTAGTGTAAAGATATTAAGGCATTTATTTATAACAGAACATCTATGAAAAACACTAAGGCAAATCACGGCAAACAAATTTACTCTACGAAGTAGACGATCAATCCCCCTAGCAATATCTAGGTTCTACCGGTACCACTTATTTTCAGACAGAGGTGTATACCTCAACCCAGATGACACTCGAATATTAGTTAGGATGGGAGAGAAAAAGATAGGCAGGTCACGAAATCAACACAGTTCGATCCTAGCGGATAAAATGCAAGGCAGGAAGGCAAGAATCACAATAGATCGTAAAGTTCAGAGGCCAGGCCCACTCGGAGAGAGGCAAGGCGCGATGTCCCAAAAAGTCTCTAGTGGAGATGCATTCAAGTCTGTGTAGCAAATTGTTATCGGCAGGTTGAACCAGTTCAGAATAAAAGAATGAGCAAAGCTTGGAGGCGACCCAACGGAATGGAGAGGATTAAGACACCTCACTCGAACCGATCGAAAGGGACGCCAGGCAGACACGGCACCTTGTTGTGGAGGGCAGCTCCGGCGGGGGCAGTTGTTCCTGGTGGTGGATGCACGTCGGGTCTTTGCCAAGAGTAGAGATGATCTCGTCGTCGAAGAAAATGAAGTCCGGAGCACCATCAGGGAAGAGACCAGCCGCGGAGTGCTCCATCACAAGGCACCACCTTTTGGTCGCAGTACAGGGGTAGTGGCTATCCGGTTGCCGGGGTGCTCTGCATGGGCAATTCGACCACTGCATCCTGAGGCGAATAAAAAGCAAAGGGGGCTGGTTGTTCCGACCAGCCAGGGGAAGAGACTCTCCGGAAGGGAGATCTCCTCTGTCGTCGGGAAGTGGTGAGTCGGTTCAGCAGGGCTCCACTGGAGGTGTTGTCGTGCAGGTCGGCTCAGCGTTACCCTCGTCGGATTCTTAGGTCCTGTGGCGACTTCTGAAGATCCAGTCCCAAAAGCCCTGCTTTTATGCAGAAAACCCCCATTCATTCAGCCTAGCTGTCAATCAACACATGCTAAGTGGTGAGCGGGAACGCTCACCACTTGGGCCAATCACTCCAGAGTGCGACCTGAGTTGGCAAGGCAACTCGGTCCAGGGTGCTTAAACCCCCTCCTACACCCCTGTGGTAACCCAGACAGAATGGCACCACTTTGGAGGGTCTCTGTACAGAGGCTCGCCAAAAGTGGAACAAAGGGCTCAACCTTTGGTTTAGGAGTCACAGAGACGAACACAGACGCCATTTTACAAACCGAGTTCTGGCAGAAAATACCATCCGATAAACGTATTTAAGATAAGTAGATTGGTGGTACGTTAGAGATTAACGAGAAAAAGTATCAATCTCCAACAATGGGCCGAATCCCATAGGGTTATGCTCGGGGTCGAACATAACAAGTAGTTTCTACTGCCACCAGCCAAAACTCGACGAGGGGGGACAGGACAGTGCCCCCTCGTGTCACAGGGCTAGGAGTAATCAAATTACCCCTACTAGCGCGTCCACAATACGATGGTTTGTACTAGTCCTGTTAGTAAATTTAGGTCTAGTAAAGCAAATGGTGACTTTACATGCCCGGGGAGACAGTAGTCAGTCCCCGGGTATGGAGTCTATGGTTGGGGTCCGCTAGGACGCCCCAGTGTTACGGCACGTAGTGTGCGGTGTAACACACACAGAAAAGCATATGAGACCCTATGGAGCAAAAGACCCCATAGCCCATCGAACACATTGACATCTCAAAGGAATTACACACACATACATGTCCAAGAGTGGGAGAAAAGAGTCTCACTCTTGGCAGGATGGGAAAAAACAAACTCCAGAAATCCAGCAAAGCTGCTGGGGGACTCACTAGGTTAGGAAATTCAGCCTAAACAGAGAATTCTCCCTAACACTCGCCCCCCCCAGACTAAGGGACAGGAGGATTTAATCCACTCCTGGATGAATCTCATACCTCTAGTCGATGACATACATTCTAGAGAGACCATCAGCATTTTGGTGGTGACACCTTGACCTATGTTCAATGGGTTTCCAGGTTTTCCTTTGTAAGCTATATGACCTACAAACCTTCCTAGGAACATCAGTCTTTTTAAGTTTATAGGGGATCTGGTTGACCAGTCCCTCAGAAGTTGTTATAACTTCTGAACCTGTGTTAGGCTTTTTCAAGGGGTCCTTATAAAGGATTCCCTTAGATCTAGAGGGGCCTCCAGAGGTCTTCCCTACCTCTCTGTTGAGAGAAGGTTGAGTTTTAGGCCTCTTGGTTGGAGGGGATGGAGACAAGCAAGGTACATGCTTCTCCTTCCTCTGAGATCTTACCTTACCTACTTTAGGAGTTTCCCTCTTAAGTCTAGGAATTGGGTTGGAGTCTTCGGTGGAAGGTCCAACAGTCTGAAGGTTTCTGGCCTTAGACTTTTCTTTTCTGGTTTTCCACCAGCACAGAGAATTACCAGTTCTCTTAGGCCTAGTTAGGGTTCCAGTAGGTCTATCCACCTCTTCCTTAGAAGCAGGGGGAGTCACAGATTCTATAGCTGGGGGAACAATGATGGAACTTGTTTGGGGCTCCCATTTCCCTAACAGGTTAGCCTGAAATTTGCCTGGGTCAGAGGTCAATTTACCAACACCAGGGCTTGTAGTGGGGTTCTCAGTAGAGGTTCCCACAGGCTTAGAGTGGCTCCTTAAGGTGGCCTGCCTAGCCAATTTGGTTTGGTTCTGTTTCTCCATACTGGGAGGCCTGGGGGTACTGGATACTACTCCTAGAGTTTTTAGATTATTCCCCAACAGGACTCTCCCAGGCACCTCAGTCTGAACACTGACTGGAATCAACACTGTCATGTCATTACACGGAATGAGGGCTGGTAGAATTGGAACCATTTGGACAGGGCCTCCAGACATCTTAGCGGGACCTGTGGGTGCCTTAGCAACATCCTCAGGCCTGAAAAAGCTTTCGTCCACTACTGTTCTGCTGGCCCCAGAGTCTCACCTGGCAGGAGTATCCTGGCCATTGACAAGAACACTGTACACATAATAACATTTAGAGTTTTCTGGTATAGAGTCGTACACACTCCTATTCTGATTACTAACCAGGTCCATCGACTCTACTGATACACTTGCTTGAAGAACCCAGGATTCTTCAGCAAAGACTTCAAAGTGAGCACTAGTCATTTGGACTTCCTCCTCAGGAGTGAAGGCTAAGGAGACTGTGCTGATCCCAGTAGGTTTACCCTTACATTTTGGATCTCCTTTGATGTGGTAAGTTGCCCCACAGAGATAGCATGTTCCAAATGCTCTCTGGAATGGTGGCTTGTTCTGACCTCCTTCTGGTTTGTGGCCAGAAGGTACACTATTCGGTTGTGGTTTTCCCTGGGGTTTACCCTGGTTATTTTGTTTGGGGCCCTCTGGGGAATGTGAGTTATTAGAATTCTCTTTTGAGTCTTTTTTAGGCTGTCTTCCCTCATCCTTTTTCTGATTTGCCCCAGAATCCTTGTGAGTAGCCCTGTTGGCAACCCACAAGTCAGCAGCCTTAGCTAGTGCCCGGGAATCCAATTCCTTCAAATCAGCCAAGTGCTGTCTGAGCTCAGGAGGACAGGCATCATAAATAGACTCCAACATAAAAAGATTCCTCATACCCTCATAAGTGTTCACTTTGTAACCCTTAATCCACCCCTCTAAGTTTTTCAACCCTTCACTCACCCAGGTAGCCCAAGGGGTACCATCATGCTTTTTGAGGGTTCTAAACCTCTTAAGATACTGGGAAGGGGTCTTCCCGAATCTAGCTATTAAAGCTAGTTTCACTCTTTCGTAATCCGTCTTATCCGCCTCCCCCAACTCCATTACCACATCAGTCGCAACAGGAGGGAGCCTAGAGAACAACCAGGGAAGCAACGCATTCCCGGTGATGTCCTGGAGCCCATGATTGTATTCAAACAGTTTCAACCAATCCAACACATCCAATCTCGGTTCATACATACCCACTAATTCCTTCGGCATCCGGGGTCTTTTGGGACTGGAGCTCCTAGAGGAACCAGAGGAGAGAGAAGCATTTTCCATAGACAACTTTTTCATCTCTAACTCGTGATTAAGTTCTATTTCCCTGAGTCTTAACTCAGCTTGCTTCTGCTCAGCCTGGGCATTCATCCGTCTGAACTCGAGCTCTTGGTTTCGTTCATATTGAGCCAAGAACCGTTTGTATTCTAGTTCGAGCTTCATTTTTTCAAGTTCAAAATAAGCAGGGTTATTTGTGGGACCTGGTATGGGCCCCGTAGGCACAGCTGGTAAGGCAGGTAGAGGAGCAGGTGAGACTCAGATCAACACCATCACTGTTATCTACAGTTGCTGGAGAGATTGGTTCCTCTGAACCAGTACCCAGACTTTGGTTCGCCAGCAATTTCTCAATTAATTCTAACTTCTTGCCTCTTACAGAAAGATTCTCTTGCCTACAGAGAGCTCGCAAACTCTCAGTATTTTCACCTGACAAATACTCTTGACTGTAAGTTTCCATCGTAGACATGTTTTTTAAAGTTGCTTTTTGTGCAAAGTTTTGTGGTTAGTTATCCTACAGTGTCGAAAAGTACTCTAAACTGTATACTCGATACAAATCTCACTGCTGTACACCAGTGTTAGGCGGAAACCTGTGCAGTTCCCTCTGGGACCACTGCAAAAGATTTAGGACTACAGGTGTTGGCGGTGAACCCACTTGGTAGCAGTCTGCACCACACAGATTCACTTGGTAGCTGTGGCTGAGCAGTCAGACTTCTCTCAAGAAAAGTTGAGCAGTATGTGGAGTATACAAAATAGGACAATTCTTCACAGTAAGACAGGCAAACACGCAACGAGGCTTAGTGTAACGATATTAAGGCATTTATTTATAACAGAACATCTATGAAAAACACTAAGGCAAATCACGGCAAACAAATCAAACACAATTACTCTACGAAGTAGACGATCAATCCCCTTAGCAATATCGACAACTCTAGGTTTCTACCGGTACCACTTATTTTCAGACAGAGGTGTATACCTCAACCCAGATGACACTCGAATATTAGTTAGGATGGGAGAGAAAAAGATAGGCAGGTCACGAAATCAACACAGTTCGATCCTAGCGGATAAAATGCAAGGCAGGAAGGCAAGAATCACAATAGATCGTAAAGTTCAGAGGCCAGGCCCACTCGGAGAGAGGCAAGGCGCGATGTCCCAAAAAGTCTCTAGTGGAGATGCATTCAAATCTGTGTAGCAAATTGTTATCGGCAGGTTGAACCAGTTCAGAATAAAAGAATGAGCAAAGCTTGGAGGCGACCCAACGGAACGGAGAGGATTAAGACACCTCACTCAAACCGATCGAAAGGGACTCCAGGCGGACACGGTACCTTGTTGTGGAGGGCAGCTCTGTCGGGGGCAGTTGTTCCTGGTGGTGGATGCACGTCGGGTCTTTGCCAAGAGTAGAGATGATCTCGTCGTCGAAGAAAATGAAGTCCGGTGCACCACCAGGGAAGAGACCAGCCGCGGAATGCTCCGTCACAAGGCACCACCTTTTGGTCGCAGTACAGGGGTAGTGGCTATCCGGTTGCCGGGGTGCTCTGCACGGGCAATTCGACCACTGAGTCCTGAGGCGAATAAAAAGCAAAGGGGGCTGGTTGTTCCCACCAGCCAGGAGAAGAGACTCTCCAGCAGGGAGATCTCCTCTGTCGTCGGGAAGTGGTGAGTCGGTTCCGCAGGGCTCCACCGGAGGTGTCGTCGTGCAGGTCGGCTCAGCGTTACCCTCGTCGGATTCTTAGGTCCTGTGGCGACTTCTGAAGATCCAGTCCCAAAAGCCCTGCTTTTATGCAGAAAACCCCCATTCATTCAGCCTAGCTGTCAATCAACACATGCTAAGTGGTGAGCGGGAACGCTCATCACTTGGGCCAATCACTCCAGAGTGCGACCTGAGTTGGCAAGGCAACTCGGTCCAGGGTGCCTAAACCCCCTCCCACACCCCTGTGGTAACTCAGACAGAATGGCACCACTTTGGAGGGTCTCTGTACAGAGGCCTGCCAAAAGTGGAACAAAGGGCTCAACCTTTGGTTTAGGAGTAACAGAGACGAACACAGACGCCATTTTACAAACCGAGTTCTGGCAGAAAATACCATCCGATAAACTTATTTAAGATAAGTAGATCGGTGGTATGTTAGAGATTAACGAGAAAAAGTATCAATCTCCAACAATGGGACGAATCCCATAGGGTTATGCTCGGGGTCGAACATAACAAGTAGTTTCCACTGCCACCAGCCAAAACTCGACGAGGGGGGACAGGACAGTGCCCCTTCGAGTCACAGGGCTAGGAGTAATCGAATTACCCCTACTAGCACGTCCACAATAAGATGGTTTGTACTAGTCCTGTTAGTAAATTTAGGTCTAGTAAAGCCAATGGTGACTTTACATGCCCGGGGAGACAGTAGTCAGTCCCCGGGTATGGAGTCTATGGTGGGGGTCCGCTAGGACGCCCCAGTGTTACGGCATGTAGGGTGCGGTGTAACACACACAGAAAAACATATGAGACCCTATGGAGTAAAAGACCCCATAGCCCATCGAACACATTGACATCTCAAAGGAATTACATACACATACATGTCCAAGAGTGGGAGAAAAGAGTCTCACTCTTGGCAGGATGGGAAAAAACAAACTCCAGAAATCCAACAAAGCTGCTGGGGGACTCACTAGGTTAGGAAATTCAGCCTAAACAGAGAATTCTCCCTAACACAAGCCAAGGTAGCTTTTGTACTGTCATATCTCAGCGGCAGTGCAGCGGACTGGTCCATTCCGCTAGTAAATCAGGATGACCCGATTCTTCGAGATTTCCAAGGTTTTCGAACTAGCATGGAAAGACTGTTCGCCCGACATTCCCAAGGACAGGCTTTGGATAACAAACTTTTATCCTTACGGCAAGGTAATCAGGATCTTTTATCTTCATTGCAACTTTCAATAGATTAGTTGTGGAAACCGAATGGCCTGAAGCCAAGCGAATTACATTATTCCATCGAGGGCTTTGGGCAGAACTCAAGGATGTTTTAGCCCAAGTCGTGAACCCGCCTTTAGACTGTGCTGAATATATAGATTTTGTGGTCCAGTTAGATCACAGACTTCAAACCAGAAAGGCTGATCGAACCAAGTTTGAAAACAAGGTCTTGGTTAAAACCTACGTACCCTCAAAGGGGTAGATGCCTCAGAACCCATGCAAATCGGGGGGGGTTAGAGGACCCTTAACCCAGAAGGAAATGGAAAGAAGACGGCGACAGCAATTATGTTTATATTGCAGAGCTACTGGTCATTTCCTTCGTAACTCCCCTGTAAAACCACCCAAGAAAACTATAGGAGCAGCCGATGAAAACCACTTGAAACCTGACTCGGGAAACTATGACGCCCGGCAAGCGTAGAGGTCAGCTTGCCGAGCTTAAAGAAGGACATTCTGACCTCGCATTTCCCCATACCCATGGTCCTTATAGATCAAGAGCAGCCATCACGCATGCACGCGGTAAAGGCGTACGTAGATAGTGGAGCCATAGGAAACTATTTGGACTACGGATTGGCTTCCAGGATGAATCTACCCCTCACCGGAAAGACCACTACCGATGTCGTCACCACTGTTGATGGAACTGAAATTGCCTCTGGGCCCGTAACTCATTCCACTGCAGAGATGACTTTGCTGGGTCAGGATGGACACCGAGAGGTTACGGTGTTTGATTTAATCAAGGCTCCACAGTTTCAACTGATACTGGGAATCCCTTGGTTGGAAAAACACAATCCCTGTATTGATTGGCGAGAGAAGAGACTAACCTTCCCAGAATGTGCTAACACCTGTTACCCAAAGAGAACTCTAAATTCAGTACTGGCCCCAATAATCCCAGCTGCCATACAATTACCTGCTGAATACCAAGACTTTCAGGCTGTCTTTCAAAAGGAGCAGGCAAACACCTTACCACCGCACAGATCGTATGATTGTCAAATAGATCTCATGCTAGGAGCACAACCACCTTGCAGCAGAATCTATGCCCTCACGGAACCTGGAAATCTCCACTTGCGCCAGTACCTAGACCAGTATCTTGCTAATGGCTTCATCCGCCTGTCCAAGTCCCCTGCATCTTCCGCTTTGTTCTTCGTGCCAAAAAAGGAAGGCGAACTTAGAACATGCATTGACTACCGCGCGCTGAAT
Source organism: Ambystoma mexicanum (assembly GCF_040938575.1). Taxonomy (NCBI): domain Eukaryota; kingdom Metazoa; phylum Chordata; class Amphibia; order Caudata; family Ambystomatidae; genus Ambystoma; species Ambystoma mexicanum. The sequence continues at coordinate 1,384,773,068 of NC_090937.1, read as the reverse complement.
CAGATAACTATCAAGAATCGGTACCCATTGCCTTTGATCCCTGAACTACTAGACCAGGTAAAGAACGCTTGTATATACACAAAACTAGACCTTCGGGGGGCATATCATCTGGTACGCGTCAAAGAGGGTGACGAATGGAAGACTGCTTTTCGCACCAAGTACGGATTATTTGAGTACCAGGTGATGCCTTTCGGACTGTGTAACGCACGAGCGGCCTTCCAGTTCTTCATGAATGATGTCTTCCGAGAGCTCATCGATGTTTGTGTAGTCGTTTACATCGACGATATCTTAGTATACTCCCTATCAGAATCCGATCATGTAAAGCACGTCCGAGCAGTCCTAGAAAAGTTATGCCAGTATAAGTTATATGCTAAACTGGAAAAGTGCATTTTTCACACTAGGGAAGTAGAGTTTCTTGGATTTATTCTGACCCCGAAAGGAATCCGGATGGATACACGGAAGGTGGCCGCAATTCTTAATTGGCCTTCGCCAAGCTCAGTCAAAGGAGTGCAAAGCATGCTCGGCTTTGCCAATTTCTACCGCAGATTTATCCCGGACTTCTCACACATTGTACATCCCATTACAACACTATTGCGAAAGAATAAACGCTTTACATGGACAGAAGAAGCCGAGAACGTCTTCCAAGAGTTAAAAAAGAAATTCACGTCCGCTCCTGTATTACGACACCCGCGCCCAGAGCTTCCCTACATAGTGGAAACAGATGCATCCAGTTCAGCTATGGGAGCAGTGCTCTCCCAAAAGGATCCCGAAACTAACCAGCTGCATCCAGTGGCGTTTTGGTCAAGAAAGTTTTCGGCTCCCGAATGAAATTATGCTATAACCGACAAGGAACTGTTGGCCATCAACTCAGCCTTCAAGGCTTGGCGGCACTATCTGCTGGTGTCATGATGCCCGCTCCCGGGGCACCGTCCCCGAAAGCGGACATCCAGTCCCCAAGGAAGGACTCAGCAACCCCATATAGGGGCCCTTTGGACAGTGTCCTGGCGCCTATGGCGCCAGGCTCATTATGGGAGTGCTTGGGTGCACTTAACTGATGCAGACCATGCTGCAGGATAACAGCCTCCTTGAGGCCTGAAAGAAACTACTTTACCTGTGGACTAATTTACCATCCGGCCGTGGTCGGGGAAGGATACATACCTGATTGGAGGAAGGATACATACCTGGAACTTCTTCCAAGGCTATTTAAACCCCACCCGAACAGCCACACGTGCGTCGCGTTGTTCTGCATCTAGCAGCTGGATGCTCACCGTGTCTGCTCCTGCATCCTGACTTCTGCCACGCCTGCCAGCATCCTGGATCACATGCAATGGAAGAGAAGAAGAGAACAGAAGAAGGAAAAGTCCTTACCTGCTAAATCCGCATCCCGGAGACATCTCGCCGACAATCCTGAAAAGGAAAACTTTTATTTAAAAACTCATCGTGTCGATCGCTGCAGCGCCACATTCCACTCACCTTTACAGGGCACCTCCATGTTCAGCAGCGATCATCCGGATTTGCAGTCACGCCCCAGCGCCTAGGGAGAAAAAGACCAGAACAAAAGGTGAGAGAGAGAAGGGAATAAGGAAAGCTAAATCTCCATGTTAAGACTTACCTGTTGATTCATTCCCTCTTCATTTCGGGTCCGCGCCGCATCCTGGCATTTCCGGACCCCGGCCCCTAAGGGGAAAAAGAGACATCAGCGTTAATGAGTGAATGAAAAGACATTACCAAAAACCTCTCATTAAAGACTTACCTGATTTCTACAAGGATTTCACCTCTCATCTCGGGTCGGTGCCTGTTCCCCGGCATTCCGTACCCCGGCCCCTATGGGGAAAAAGACACCTGCATTAGTACATTAATGCATGGACACAAGGGGAACCTCTTATCAAAAAACTTACCTGGAAGCCAAGCAAGTTTGGTTCTCATCAATCCGAAAATCCAGTGAAGTAACTGGATACCAACGCGCCCCTGCATCAGAAGCAGGATGGAGAGCTCGTCCTTCCAGACCCTAAGGTGAGACGCTACGAGGAATCACAGAAGGGTTTCGAGGAGGGTGAGAGGGGAAAGTGGGAGGCCGATTGTATTACCCCGCAGACAGTTAATCCCCTATTTTCACCTACAGAAGGATACTTCTGCGAGCCAGACAAGCCAGATTTGAGGGCCCAGTCCAGTCCGTCTTCCGAACCCTGCACATCACCTTAGAAGAGGTCACAGCAGCGCGAACCAGGCCAGCGCCTCCGTGGGAGTCAGGTGAGCGTAACAGCTGGGCGCCAGGCATACCATTACGGTCATCACTGATCACCGCAACTTACAATACCTAAAAGTAGCCAAGGCCCAATCTTCACCCCAACTCCGTTGGGCATTGTTCTTTGCCGAGTTTGATTTTGTAATAACCTATCGACTAGGTTGTAAAAATGGAAAAGCTGACGCCCTGTCCTGAATAGGAATGGGAGAAACAGAAAGAGCTTTAGAACCTGTACCCACAATTCCTGAACAGAGGATCCTTGGTCTGACATCCATACACTCTCTGGAGGACATTCAAGAAAAGGTCCATCAACTCTTTGATTCCGATTGCCTTACAGGGCTGGGCAAGGAAAGGCCTAGAGTATTCTGTCACCAACAATCTACCTTATTACCAAGGCTGGCTATTTTTGCCACTAGAGGAACTACAGAAACTTGTCATTTCTCATTACCACGACACCTTGATGGAAGGACATCCTGGCATTGCTAAAACTGAAGCCAAAATCAAGAAACTGTTTTGGTGGCCCACCTGGCGAAAAGATGTTAAGTTGTTTGTCATGTCTTGTGGCATTTGCACTCAAAATAAAGGGGAAAAGAAAAAACCTGCTGGATTATTTCAACCGTTAGACATACCACCTACTCCTTGGCCTACCTTGTCATTAGACTTTATCACGGATTTACCCCCGTGCAAAGGTTTTAGCACCATTCTAGTTATTGTAGATCTTTTTTCTAAAATGGCCCATTTCATTCCTTTAAAAGGAATACCTTCAGCTTCAATCCTGGCCAAGGAGTTCCTTGAAAATGTTGTCCGTCTACATGGTTTTCCTTCCGTGTTAATTTCAGACCGGGGAAGTCAATTTATTTCACAATTTTGGAGGAAGTGCTGCCAGCTGGCACAAATTGATGTTAGGCTTTCAACCAGCCACCATCCCCAGACCGACGGTGAAACTGAGAGAACCAACCAGGCTCTTGAGCAATACCTACGTTGTATGCTACATCAATCTGAGGAGGATTGGAAAGACATTCTTTGGATCGCCGAGTATGCATACAATAATTCTATACACTCAGGAACTAAACAAAGCCCTTTTTTTACCATATATGGTCACCATCCTCGAACCTCAGACTTAGATTCTCCCCAGCATTTAGAGATGCCTGCGGTGGACCATCTCCACGCTGTTATCACACAAGCCTTTAAAGAAGCGACTGCACATTTACAAAAGGCTAAGGATAAATACAAGAAGGATGCTGATCAACACAGGAGTGAAGCACCGCAATACCAAGTAGGGGACCAAGTATGGTTAGCCACCATGTACTTACCACTCAAGGGAACACAGACTTTTAACCCCAAGTACTTGGGACCTTATTCTATTAAGGCTATTATTAACCCAGTGGCCGTCAAGTTGGACCTGCCTGGTCATATGCGTGTTCATCCTGCTTTTCACGTGTCTCTTTTGAAGCCTGTGCAACCAGGAACTAGACTAGCCACCCCACCTGAACCTATCCTCATAGACGGGTAACCCGAATTCGAAGTCAAGAATATTTTGGACTCTGAAAGGGTGAGTTCAAAACTCTTCTATCTTATTGATTGGAAAGGGTATTGCCCACAAGAAAGATCTTGGGAGCCTAGTGACCATGTGCATGCACCTCAATTAGTGAAAAGGTTCCACCAAGAATTCCCAGACAAACCAAGGCCGAGAGGGAGAACAGCTTTAGGAGGGGCCTTGAGGGGGAGTGCTGTCACGATGCCTGCCCCCGGAAAGCCAGACCAGGCCCAGCATCCCTGGAAGCAGGCATCATGCCACTTGAAGCATGCCCAAAAACCCCAGTTAGGGGCTCTTTGGCTACAGTCCTGGCGCCTATGGCGCCAGGCTCATAAGAATAAAGTCAGTCCTGGCGCCATGGGCGCCAGGCTCATTACAGAAATCTTACCTGTTGCAGACCATGCTGCATACCTACCTGATGTAGACCATGCTGCACGAAGCCACAAGCCAAATGAGGCTTAAAGGGACTACTTTACCTCAGGGACTCCTTTCCTCTCGGGTCGGGCTGTGGAAGAATACTTACCTGGGACTTCTTCCAAGGCTATTTAAGCCACACCCGGACAGCCACACGTGCTTCGCGTTCTTCTGCTTGCTGCAGCGTAAAGCTCACCGTGTCTTCAGCAGCTCCAGTCTTCAGCCACGCCCGCTTCAGCCCTGGAACACCTGGAACAAGAAAAGGAGAAGGAGAAGAGGTCAGAACAAAACCCTTACCTGAATCCTTGATCCAGCACATCGTCGATCTGGAAGAGAGAAGCCTTCTCAGGTGCATGGCCACGCACCTCGCAGCGCCGCGCTGAACTCACCAACCGAGGCTGCATTTCTTTACTCCATCGCGAATCCAGCATCTCCAGGTCATTCTTCAACACCTGGGGAAGACAAGAACAGATAGGTGAGCAAGGGCAATACAAACTACCCCCAAAGACTTACCTGATTTACCACAGGGGGGTACTCACCTCATCTCGGGTCGGCATAGTCAATTCTGCATCACTGCCGCACCCGGCCCCTAAGGGGAAAACAAGAACAATACAAATCACCCCCAAAGACTTACCTGATAACCACAGGGGGGGGTACTCACCTCATCTCGGGTCGGCGCAGTCAATTCCACATCACCGCCGCACCCCGGCCCCTAAGGGGAAAAAACAAGGACAATACTACCTAACCCCAAAGACTTACCTGATTTACCACAGGGGGGTACTCACCTCATCTCGGGTCGGCGTAGTCAATTCTGCATCACTGCCGCACCCCGGCCCCTAAGGGGAAAACAAGAACAATACAAATCACCCCCAAAGACTTACCTGATAACCACAGGGGGGGTACTCACCTCAACTCGGATCGGTACAGTCAATTCCACATCACCGCCGTACCCCGGCCCCTAAGGGGGAAAAAAACAAGGACAATACTACCTAACACCAAAGACTTACCTGATTTACCACAGGGGGGTACTCACCTCATTTCGGGTCGGCGCAGTTTATTCTGCATCATCGCTGTACCCCGGCCCCAAAGGGGAGAACCACAATAGACTGTATCTTACCAATTGCCACTTGGAACTCTTCTGGTGGTTTAAATCCACAACCTGTAAGGAATCTGGCAGAGTGAAGATCAGACTTTTGAACTCTTACGAAAAATTGGACTTAGACTCAATACTGGAACTCACCAATTCCTCCACGCCAGTGAAGTAACTGGTCGTCTACGCGCCCCTGCGCCCGAAGCAGGATGGAGAGCTCATCTTTCCAAATCTTCAGGTGAGATTAAGAGGGAACTTCAGGAGTGTTCTGTGGGCAGACAAGGGGAGTGGGAAGGCGGGTTAACGCTCAGATTACGGGAGGTTAATTCCCTTTCTCCATTGCAGAAAGATATTCGTACGAGTCCAACAAACGAAGCTAAGTGGGTCTGTCCAGTCTGTCATCTCGGCTCTACGTGTTACTCTGGTGGAAGCAACAGCGGGCCAGACCAGATTGACGCCCCCGTGGGAATCAGGTGAGCGTAACAAATAGCCAGAAGTATAATGAAGATCAGCTCTGGGGTGTGGCATTTTATAGGGTTGGAGGGGTGCGCTTCGTGAACAGATCGAACACCCAAAAAGGTTCAAAAAGTTACAAAAAGTATGTGGAAAGCCAGGGTCATTGTCTGGGACATGTGCAATGGTGAATTTTACTGTAAAATAATTTGGATTGTCTGTATAAGTTCTTTTAAAATGTTGGGAACCGGACATGGTCCGCAAATTATGACACACGCTCAGCGTGGGTGTGGTCACATGATGATGTCGGGAACATGTCTGCGAAGGGAACGGGTGTCCACAGGACATCAAATGCACGGGAACGGTCGTACGCATGCTCACGGGTGTTCTACGGACAGTGTTCGGTTCCTCAAACAAATTAAAAGTGCGACACAAGTGAGACGGACAGTTACGGACAGGCGCGATGTTCGCAGGATTTACGGGTGTGGTGCCCATGTGCATAGATGTTCTGCAGACTGTACCGACAGGTATAGTGTCCTTAGGACACTTCCATTTTGTTTGACTACGGACGTCTCGGACACCGCGTGTGTTCTTAGGACCGTTTTAACTAGGCTGCGGACAGGTATAGTGTCCTTAGGATTCCTCCATTTTTTTCACTTACGGACACCTCGGACACCAGGGCCCTCATTACGAAATCCCGGTAAATCCGGGTTCATTACCTGCATGACGGAATGAGCGGGTCCGTTCACGTATGAACCCGCTAATACCAGGTGATTACGAGTGTGCGAGCACGCGCATTCCCCCATGCCGGTAGTGGCAATACTGCCATGCAACTACAGGGCCTCCAACTCCCCTATACCGGCATCATGGTACCCATCCATAGCGGTACCGCCTCATAACAACCCCTAAATACCGGCATGGTAATATCGGCATGGTAATACCATGTTCGCAAAAAAACGGACCTGGAAATTACGTCATCGCGCAGGAACGGGAAATGGGCCGGTGGCCATCTTTAAAAACACAATCCATTGCTATCCTCCCCAACTACCAGTCCTTTTGTGTTGTGCTGTGGCAGAATAGAACCAGGATGTCCAAGGCTACCAGGAAGGCGACCCCCAGGAAGCGCAAACAGAATTTTTCAGGCGATGAACTAAGTATGCTTGCTGACACCCTGGCCCAGCATGCGGACACCATCTAGAGCACCGACATGAAGCATGCGGCCCAGACCAAGAAGAAGGAATTCTGGAAGGAGGTCGCACAGAGGGTGTCGGCAGTGGGAACCACCCCAAGGAGTGTGCGTGACTGTCAGAAGCGGTGGGATGACCTCCGCCTCAGGGTGAGGAAGATCCTTGCAGAGAACAGGAGGTCCGCCATGGCGACAGGTGGGGGCCCACACTCCCCAGTGAAGTTGACAGCATGGGAGGAGACAGCCTGTACCTTTATTGATCCAGAATCCATAGAGGGAATCGGAGACCAGGAGGTGGGCGCCGCATCATCCACAGAAGAAGGTAAGTGACTCATCACCTCCGTGTAGGCTAAACCATGATGTTGCACAAGTGAGGTGGTAGTGAGACTAGGCAAGGCAATGCATGTTCGAGGCCCACATCAACATATCCAGTCAAGAATGTGTGCCACACTCTGCTACACACAAATGCATGCTGATTGTCAATCCCAATCCCAACACAAGTGCAACATGACCCAACCATGCCCATGGAACACACCACACAGACACCATACCAATACCATGCCACCAGCCATGCATTGATTGCCGACATGCCCCCTCAGAACACCAAATGTCACACCTCTGAAATAAATGTATGCATGGATGTATGAACATATCACAGCGCAATAGATAATCGCTGCCATGTGACACCATCACTGTTGACCTGCATCTCTTCTATCCCCCAGGCACCGATAAGAAAGATGGCAGGCAGGACAGGGGTGCAAGTTCATCCACTGCACGGCAAGGGACCAGGGCCACCGCCACCCCCCCCCAGCCCCAGAAACTGCCCAGAGTAACAGGCAGTGTGCCACACCGGGCAGTAACCCTGCAGGAAACACCTGCAGCCACAGTCCAGCAGCAGCCACCCACAACAGTGGTAGGCGTTTCCATGCCCGCTCCACCAACCACTGTGGACGTTGTGGATGCAGAGGTGGAGAATGAGGGTGACATGGCCATGCCCGCCACACCCACCCCAAGCCCTATTACCAGCCTCCCCACCCGTAAAGAGGCAGAGAGCATGGACGATCCCTGCCTCCACGACTCGGACCTTGGGCCCCACGCAAGTGCCATCCACCAGCCTGCCGACCACCACCCTGCCTACCACCACCCTGCCTACCACCACCCCAGTCACCAGCACTCCTCCAGCAAACGACTCCTTCGGAGCTCGCCTGTCAAGGGTTGAGGCACGACAGGAGTCGATGCTTGAACTTATGCGGCAACAAATAGCTGATGGAAATGACTCTATGAGGGCCATTGCCACAGCCATTGCTGCCAACACTGCTGCAGTTGAGGCATCCACAAGTGCCACGAGGGAGTGTCTGGGGGCACTCACGCAAGCCCTGCTTGCAAACCTGCCTCAAATGCAGCGCACACACCTTGGGGCAGGCATGGGACCGGCCACCTACACTGCCACAACCCCTTCTACCTCTGCTCAATTGAGCCTTGTGCGGATGACGCGGAGGAGTGCACAGCGCTTGGACATGGCACCCTCGGATCCCAAAATACAAAAGAAATAGAGTGGGCTGACAATGCCATAGCAAAAATGGACGTTGTTCAAGGGAACAGTGTTTGTTGTACATATGTGGACATTTTGGGTTTGTAGTGTGGGTGAGGGAGTTCACTTGGGTATTGTTGGGGTATGTAGGGTGGGTGAGGGAGTTCACTTGGGTATTGTTGGGGTTGGGGTTGTGAGGGGATTATGGTAACATTATCACGTGTCTGGAAAATACACCCGTTGTGTGCAAGAAAATCATTGGCTGGACATACTTCTTTTTGTGCATGTACATTTAATGTGTGATGGTGTACATTGGGGAACTTCTAACGAAACAAGTGTGCATGTCCACATGCAGCCAGTGTGTCACTGGCACATTATTTTCATGTTCCCTGCGTTTCAAAAGTATTCGTCGATTAGTGCTTGGCGTACAGCATGGCCATCCCGTGCATCATGTACTGGCAGGGTGGCTCCTTCGCCTCCGTCTCCATTCCCTTCATCCTCACCCGGCCCATGCATGTCAATGTCAGGTGGCAGTGGTACATTCCTTTGGACGCACATGTTGTGCAGCATGACACAGGCAATGGTGATCTTTGCCACCTTCTCTGGCCTATATAGGAGTGCCCCACCAGACCTGCTTAGGCAGCAGAACCGCGCCTTCAACAGGCCAAAGGTCTGCTCAATCACAACACGGGTACGAGTGTGCACATGATTGTACTCCTCTTCAAGACTGTTCTGTGGGTTCCACACAGGGGTAAGTAGCCATGGCCTCAAGGGATATCCTCCAACACCTACAAGCAGATACAAATAGGTGTGTGTCACTCTGTCCTGCCACCTTCAGGGAGCACATTCATGGCAGCAGCTATTTGGTGTGGGCATGCACATGTCCCTGTACGTGTACTAAATAGTCACCTAGATGCAATGTATACTGTAATGAGGTGTGGTACACTGGATGGGGTTGAATAGATGATGCAGGGTGTAATCATGCATGCTGAGTCAGATGTTCTGTGGTAGAGCAAGAATGTTCAGAATCCAATTAATGCTGTATTATATTTACTATCCATGGTCACACTAGCCACATTGCCACAGTTGCATCCTATTCAGTCATGCATTGCTTGACGTCACCATGGTTGCCTGGTTGTGCCTCTTACTTTTTGTCATCCAAATGCATTATTTGTGAAATGTGGCCCAGTGATGTGTCATGTTGCGTTTGGCTGGTTCAGGTGAGGAGTGTTTAGCTCTGCATGCATTCTCCACTCACTGGCTATAGCCACCCAGTTGCACTATTCCCCCCCTTTCCCACCCAGTTGCACTATTCCCCCCCTTTCCCACCCAGGTGCACTATTCCCCCCCTTTCCCACCCAGGTGGACTATTCCCCCCTTTTCCACCCAGGTGCGCTATTCCCCCCCTTCCTACCCAGGTGCACTATTCCCCCCCTTTCCCACCCAGGTGAACTATTCCCCCCCTTCTGCATCTGCACACATCAGTACCCCACAGCACGGCCATGGGACAGTTGTGCAACCAGGCACGTGGTCCAGCATGTCGCTCCATGTGACGGGGTAGCGTTGAGTTGCGCAGTACCATGGCATCATGTGTGGATCCAGGAAATCGGGTGCAGCAATGGGTGATGATCTTGCTGGAGTCATATACCATTTGCACATTGATGGAGTGGTATTGCTTGCGATTGCGGTATACCGCCTCTATGGCATGGGGGACTACCAATTCCACATGGGTGCAGTCGATGGCACCAACACAATTGGGCATGCCTGCCAGTGCATGGAAATCTACTTTGGTTTCAGTTATCTCCTGGGTAGTCCATGGTAGGGATATATGGGTGCTTGCATGCTTCAGGAGGGCATCCAGCACTTGGTTCAGCATGCGTGAATATAGTGGTTGTGAAATGCCATGCAGCTGGCCCACTGTGTGTTGATAGATTCCTGTGGCCAGGAAGTGTAGCACAGACACCACCTTTAGTAGTGGGGGGATGGCAGTGCATATTTCTATTTGGCTGGCAATGTCGTTATGTATCATGTCCACTATGGTGCTGATGGTGTCACGGTCCACCGGTACAGGGTGTGGATCTGCTCAGGGGTTAGGTTGAATGGGCTGGGTCTGGTGCGAGGGATTGGTGGCTGCCTAAGAAGCACTAGTGGCTGCGCTGGTGGTAATTGCTGGGTCTGTCTCAACCTCCTTCTCCTCCTGCGTCTCCTCTGTGCTGCCTGTTGTTGCTGCTGTAATTATTGTTGTTGTTGCTGTAGTTGTAGCAGTATAGGCATGTCCTCCAGCGCCATGATTGCAACTTCTAGCGGCAGCATTTTGGTGTAGGAAGGGGTGTGGTGTATAGGTGTGCTCCTTTTGTACTGGGCCACTCTACATTGCCTTCCACTGTGGGTGGGGGGGGTGTGGTTGGTGGGTGTGCTCAGTTTATACTGGCACAGCCTCCATTGACTCCACATGTGGGGATTGTGTACACTTGTGGCAGCTGCCTTGTGTCCTGATTGCTGTTTGCAGGTGTTCCGCAATGCCTGTATGGCTGGCATCATGCAGCCCGTGATTACTGGGTTTGCGATGCCGGTTTTGCATGTCTGCGTAGGTTGGGATTTCCCCCTATTACCGGCATGCCAGTATTTGCTCCCTGAAGGTGCGCGTGTACGTGCCTTTGCCGCTATTAGCGGCACCATTGTTTAGTGTCCCGATAATACCGGGTTTGCGGGTCGGAATGCAACAGGACGGTAAACGATGCCGGTATTACCATACCGCCATCGTTTTTGCCTTACCGGCATACCTCGTAATGAGGGCCCAGGTGTGTTCTAAGAAAAGTTCAATCTTGGTTGAGAACGGTACGGACAGGTATAGTGTCCTCAGGACACCCCCATTTTGTTCATTTACGGACATCCCAGACACTGGGTGTGTTCTAGGAACAATTCCATCTTGGCTGTGAATGGTACAGACAGGTGTAGTGTCCTTAGGACATCCCCATTTTGTTAATTATGGACAGCCCAGACAGGCGCGCTGACCGCGGACATTCTAACTGCTTTTTAAAAAAAAAATAAGACACAATGATTGAATTAAAAGACACATAATATATATAGATACACAATTTATGAAAGAGAGGGGGCAGCAGAAACGTATACAAATACAGGGGAACTAGGGGTTTGGAGAGGATGGATGGGAGGGGATGAAGGGATGGAAGTCTCATCAAAACATTTTTCTTGGTATTGAGGGTTTGGGGATAGTTGACTGGGACATGGAGAGGGGGAACAGGTACATGTGGGATAATGGCATTTATTTTTTTCTTTTATGTGGTCCTCCACTTACTGTTTCAAAACATTGACATTTTCCTTGAGCATGTCCATTTTCTGTTCCATCTGCTGCAGAGTCTTTTCCAATGTGTCTTTTGGTTCAATGTTTGTATGTTAAAAATAAATATATATATGTTAAGTACACATGAAGTAATGATTATTAATTTGGCTATATAGAGAAGTGTCTACCATTATTATCACTGTCTTCAGACATTTCCTCACGTGGAAAATTCTCCTCAAGTCATTCCAAAGTACTGCACATTTCTGTGTGAAAAACTAAAATATATTAATTGTAGTGTATCTAATACAAAAAGTTTTGAAATATATAAGAAAAATGAAGTTTACTTACTAGTTTCTGGTAAATTGTATTCGTACTGTTGTGTAGGTCTACTGTTGCTTCTAGCTCTGCAGTTTCTGTGAGGTAATTATGTTGTAGGAATATCTTGGTATATTCCATTTTACTACATATGGTATTTAAATGGATGGTTGATGTGTTAGATTTCACTGTTTATTTATTATTACATATAATGTGTGTATGTGCTGCTTTTTGAATTTGTGCAGTGTTTATATGGTATGATAGAACCATTTAAGATACCCCCTGAGTGTTTGGGTAGTGCACAGTCCGCGGACATCAAAATCACTAGCTGGGGGTTCAGTATGTTCTATGTTACATGTATATAAAGTAAGGGAATCTTAGTAATCATATATCAAATTCACATTATGAAAATGTATATTCAGTAAAAAAACATTGTTAGAGGGACGTTATGGTTAAGTTGCGCTACTAAAAACCTGTTAAATTCAGTAAAAAATGTTGTTAAAAGGACGCTATGGTTAAGTTGCGCTACTAAAAACCTATGAAATTCAGTAAAAGGGACCTTACGGTTCCAAGTAAAACCGAAAAACCCCATGAAATTCGCCAGTTATGCTAAGCAACCATAACTCGCGCCACCACCGTGCACTGCTAAGACTAACACCCAGGACATCAAAGGAAGAGCACTTTTTGGGCGGGTTATAACTTCGCTCCCCCTGGACGAATCCACACCAAAAAGTATATGGCCCACTCTGAATTTTTTTGCTCACGCCTAAAGCCCAAACCGCTTGACGGATTTTCACCAAAATGACTAAAAAGTAGGTCACAAAAAATTAGTGATAACTATGTCACACTTCCCTGTTCGCTCTGCGGACAGGACACCGATTGGGTAATCGGCTTGCGTCATGTCCGTGGACATGCGACGTGTTCGCTGATTGGCTGGGATGAAGCGTGAGGTGTGTCGGATTGTTTCGATGCGCCCGCCATCTTGGATCCGTGTTTGGTGTCCGCGGACATCGCGGTAAAAACAAATTAAAAAAACACTGCACTTGTTAAACTTATCAAATAATCTTTGGGGAAGTAAGAGGTGATGAGGATGGGATATGGCTGCATGAAGCAAAAAACTGGTGTTTTTTGTCGCGAAAGTCACACAGTAGATTTGGAGGTGTTCCACAATATGTGCCTTAAGTACAGGTGAAACAAATTGAATTTTGGCATTCAAGGGATGGAGATGTATAATCATGGAATTGTGGACTTGTAAACATAGATTGTTGCTTCTGCAGTCTGCAACCCCAACCTTATATTGTGGTATTACATACTACATAATACTACATTCCGAATGCCCGTTCCTCTATATTGTTTATATTGGTTGCCCAATATTTATTAATATAAATAGAAGCAATTTCAGGTTATTTTACACTCTTAATTAAAATGCTTGATGTTTATAAATTGATAAAGGGCTAATGATGTCTGTGTTAAAAAGTAATTAAAATAATAATGGAGTCAGACTGGTGCCCCCTCGAGCCTGGTATCCCAGGCAGCCACCTGCAGTGCCTGATGCATGTGGATCAGAATAACAGTTCTCATGGATGTGGTGAGGCAAGTTGTTGCAAACTAAGAATGCATTTTGATTCTGAGTAAAGGTCACCAGCTTTGAATTTTTGGTTACGAGCTAGTGAAGCCCACGCATCGGACATAAAGTATGAGGTTCAATTGTTTTTTGACCTTGAGATAAAGGGACCATTCCGAAAGGAATTGAATGAAAGGAGGTTTGTAATAATGAAGATATGATAAGGTTATGCATTCCAAAACTGGGCTAGGGAACATGTAAATTCAGTTTATGAAGAATCGTTGTTGCGAACGCAGTGTGCGTTACGGCCTGAGTTACGCCGAGAGAATGGAAATGGTGAATATAATGTAAGTTTGATTTTCGATGATTGTATACCCGTATCAACATATTATTATCTGACCATTACTTCTGGCTTACATTCTATTTGTTTGTTCTGTTTGGCATGTTGCAATGAAAAGCAAGTGCAACCTTTGTGTGTCTAACATGCACATGGGGAGACCAGCATCGAGGTGCATATAGACCACCACTTGGTTCCCCCAGGTTCAATGCTAATATGTCATTAAAATGACATGTATGACCATCTCAAATTGTAATAAAGATTGGCTAGTGAGACACATTTCTGTTATGTTTTCGAAACAGGTACATCCTGCCATTCTGTGATTGTCATAGATTCCAGATGCCAACTGACAGCTTTTTTAACCGGCAGCTGCACATATTTGTGAACAACTGGATCACAGTGACTCTTTTTTGGGACGATCACCAAGGGCCCATATGCCCTTACAGTGTACTAGCGATTAGGAGCAACATAACATCCTTTACGGTGGTCTAGCCCCAAGTTGATGCAGAAGCACTGTAATTCACTGTGCGACCCAAGCGCTTCTTTTACCGAAAACGAACACCTTGTGTAAGCAAAAAGAACAATACGTGACTCACGATAAACATTTTGGATCACAAGCGAAGAAACAAGTTTGCAATTTGATTGAATATGGCAATAGTCGGATGTTCTCGGCGCGGACTTTACAAATTGTACAGTGTTGTTGTTTTCTTTTAAAGTACGATTTAATATACCAAATTGTGACCTGCTGTGTTGTGAGTCAATGTGTGTTGATTTTCAGGTTCTGCGTCGCGCCACGTAGGTGATTATGGGCGATGTTGGGTACGCTGACGAGGAGCGTCACCGAGAAAGGTGGAGAATATCACTGGGTTTGGTGATGTGAGGCGCAGGGGCGGGGCATATGATTTAGTGACATCAGGGCAGTTTACCTTAGGCCGATGCAGCAATGGATAAGATTAGCACACGATGGCCGCGCCACGCTGCCAGATTTTGCATGTTTACAAAAGAGGAAGACTAAGGTAAGGTGCATTGGAAATGTTTGTGCGATGGATCAACGTATGAATAAAAATACATGTCTGAACCCTTGGGACAATAATATTTTCTGAGGATTGCACTTGTGAAATTTATCAAATAATCTCTGGCGAGGTGAGGGGTGATGAGGATGGGATGGGATATTTCTGACCTGATATCGAATGAGGTTATAAAGTTTGGTGGGATTCATTCGTGAGGGGGGAAAACTAGAGGGGAGGTCCCAAAATAATGTAATGGCTTATAAATGATGTGCTATTTGATGAATCTACACTTAATTTGGCAAAGTGATAATAGATCTAGATATAAATGTTTTTGCGAAGTTTGGTGGGATTGTGTCCACAGGGGGCAAAATTAGTGGGGGGGTGCCAAAATAATGCAAAGGCTTTTAAATGAGGTGAGATTTGATGAATCTATACTTCTTTTGGCAAACTGATAATAGATCTAGATATAAATGGTTTTATGAAGTTTGCTCAGATTTTGTCAAGAGGAGGCAAAATTATAGGGGGGGTGCCAAAATAATGTAAAGGTTTATAAATGTAATGCCATTTAACAAATCTACACAATGGTTTGCAACAAGATTTTAGATCTAGATATAAATTTTTTCGTAAAGTCTGAATGGATTTTGTGAAGTGGGGGCTAGGTTATATGATGATTGTATGTGCATTCATTTGACACTTTTGAAAAAATAAAACGTGGGTGGATTTCCAGCAAACTTGCGTAAGGCACATTGGCAAGGACCTACAAGCATGGTTTTGCAAATGTGCCAGTGTATTATTATTTGACAAGTGTCATAATGTAGTTACAAAAAATAGCGGTATACTTTTAGTGACTGAGCGGTAGCTTGTGGCCATGGGCAGTGGCCAGATTGTCCGGTTCATGGAATAAGGTCAAGATCTTGACAATCTGGCTACTGGGCATGACCGCAAGGGACAAAACATATGATTAAAGTGGCCATGTCCACTTGGGACTGGCTTTGTGGTGAAGTTATTCGAAATTAGGGTAGATCTGAAAGGGAAGAAAAATGTGTTTGTGTTAATATGGTCATTGGGTTCACTGTTTGCCTTCTGCAGGCTGCCATGGAAAGTGAAGAGGGCCCTGAATGGAACCCTTGCCTTCTCGTTCTATGGTGGCCATGTTGGAAAAGGATTTTCCTTCCTACACTGGGACTCCAGGCTTCCCGGTGGAGGAAGCAAAATTCTCTTTTTTAGCACCTCGGGTTAAAGTTTTGGGAACCTAGGTTGCTAATGGCCTTCATCCCCAATTTCAGGGGCTTGAGTGGAGGGGGATAATGATCCAGAGACCTCGTTATCCACCCTCGCTTCGCTTGGGCTGATAACCTGGAACGGAGGATGATAGTCACAATATTCTCATTATAATAACACAAAATGCAAATGGAAATGTTGGACAATCTTATTGAGTCTATGTACTTTACTGAGAAATATGAAGTAGATGGTGTGTTTTTTTTGTTCCATTTTTTAATCGTGAAAGGTGGTTCCTAAAGGAACATTTATTTTGTTTTTGGATGCATTTTTTTGGCAGGAGAGCTTGGAACGAAAGGTGGGGAGGGAAATGAGGGAAGAGGCACCAAACACTAATATGGAGGGGCAGGTGTACAGGGGGAAATGTTGCGCGTGTGTTATTTCTAAGGTAGGGGGCAGTGTTTCTCATGCTCCTTGATTACAGCAGTGGTGCTGTCTTCTGGGAAGGATGGATGGCATTAGCTGATTCTATTTTAAGATAAATAGCAGTTTTGCTAAAAGTATGTACTGTTTACTAGATTATTAATGGATGAGTAGGAATAGGTGTTGGAGCTGTGCAAGGGACGTTTTGAAGTTTCGAAGTTGAAAGTTCCTAGATGAGTAGAAAATGCAGTGCTGAACTGTCCGTGAATCACAGATCTTATCGTGAAGTGTGTACGGGTTCTCGGACACGTTAGTGGCTGTGTAGTTATGGTTAAGTTGCTGTTTCCATAGGAAGAACACTTTTTGGGCGGCTTATAACTCCGCTCCCCCTGGACGAATCCTCACCAAACTTTGCAAAAAAATTATATGGTGCACTCTGAATTTTTTTTAATGAGGTTTGGTCCAGGGGGCTAAAAGTTATAGGGGGGGTCCCATAGACTGAATGGGGGAAAAACTTTGCGCACAGCTACAGAGGAAACCTCTGGACGGATTTTCACCAAATTTGCGGCAGGAGCAGTGGTTTGGTCCCGAAAGCTTTTGTAAATTTGGTGAAAATCTGTCCAGTAGTTTTTTTTTAAATGATCAAAAAGTAGGTCTCAAAAAATTAGTGATATCTATGTCCGCTCTGTGGACACATTTCCCTGTTCGCTACGCAGGCAGGACACGAATTGGGTAATCGGGCATGTCATGTCCGCGGACATGTGACGCGTTTGCTCATTGGATGGTGGAGAGCGTGAAGTGCGTCAGATTGTTTCGATGCACCCTCCATCTTTGTCCGTGTTTTGTGTCTGCAGACATCGCCGCAAAAACATAAAAAAACACAAAATTGCACTTGTCCAATGAGCAAACGCGTCACATGTCCGTGGACATGACACGCCCGATTACCCAATCGGTGTCCTGCCTGCGGAGCGAACAGGGAAGGGAAAAACACAAAATTGCACTTGTCAAAGATATAGAATACTGTCTGGGGAGGTGAGGGTTGGGGATGTGGCAGCAAGAAGCAAAAAAGTGGTGTTTTTTTGTCACGAAAGTCATACGATATATTAGGAGGTAGGGTGGGCAACTGTCCCGTAATTTGCGGGATTGTCCCGCAATTGGCGCCTGTGTCCCGCAGTTTGCCGAGTGGATCTGCGGGACACGGGTTGTCCCTACTTGCTCTGTTCGAGCACAATTTGTGGGAGTTCATTGGGAAATAAAAGTACTTTAAAAATTGTATTCTGTTATTCTTTTCTTTTACAGACCAGTTTAATAATTTGAATTGTGCCGTGGTATGTTGTTAGTCGATGTGTGTTGATTGTTTGGGTTCTACGTCACGTCACGTAGGTGATTATGGCCGCATTTGGCTACGCTGAAGAGGAACGTCACCGAGAAATGTGTTCATTATAACTAGGGTTGGTTATGTGAGGGTCAGTGGCGGGGAATATGATTTAGTGACTTCATGCCAAATTACCTTAGGCCGATGCAGCAATGGTTAAAAATAGTACAAGATGGACACGCCCTGTTGCCACATTTTGTATGTTTCTCAAAGAGGAGAAATTAGGGTGGCCAAGTTTCCCGGATTGCGTGGGACTGTCCCGCAATTAGGGACTCCATCCCGCGGTTTGCAGAGTGGCTGTGTGGGACATAGGTTGTCCCAACTTGCGTCGGACAACCTGCCTCCAGCACAAGCACTCTGCAAACTGAAGTGTCCATCTGATCTGCACGGCTCTGCCGCCTGCTGCTTTCTGTGCTCCTGGGGTCATGATGGTCATGTTTGCAGTTAAAAAACGTGAACATCACCTCCCCAGGACAAACCATTTTTATTTAAATTAAGCCAGGAATTAAGAGCCATGAAAAAAAATGGAAAAAGAGGTGGGCCAGACGTGAATGACGTGATGTCATCACCGCCTTGTGGCCAAGTGTCCCGCGACAGACTATCAAAGAGTTGACCACCCTAGGGGGCAGTGTTTCTCATGCTCCTTGATATTCCTTGATATATGCACTGCAGTTATAAGCCACTTCACAACCATATATTGAAATGTATGGACATACACCAAAGATTTTAGGCCATGCCCACAAACAGTGAAGCATTTCGGGGCTACAGAGACACCCCTAGTATTGAACATCAGTCCAGTGGCTGTGGGGAGGGTCTGCAGTAATGAGTGCATGGCCGCAGGCTATGCACCAAACAGAACAGTTGTATGTAGTGTACTTACAAGGCACAATGGGTGTGATATGGTGTGATAGTGCATTAATCAGGCGGCTGTGGGGAGGGTCTGCAATCATGGGTATATGGCCAAAGGCTAGTCCCCCAAAAACACATTTGTATGTAGTGTACTTATATGCCGCAATGGATGTCATATGGTGTGGTAGTAGTGGCCAGGATGCAGAGTATTTGAACAAAGTAATAAGAACTGCAGTTGTAAGCAACTGTGTATTTTATAAACTGTAAATCCATAAATTGATAATTCTATGGCCTCAAACTCACGTCTGTAGCCTGTGGCAGCAAACTACTGCAACATATCACAGCTATTGGTACACTTGTACTATGCAACGCCATTAAGATGGTTGTGGGGAGGGCATAGCATTTTGGGAGCATGGCCAAAGGTCATGTTCCCAAAACCAACTTTGTATATAGTGAAATGAGAAGGCACTATGGTTCTGACACGCTGTGGAGTTTGTGGCCAGGACCCACAGTCTTGACTGCATGCTCAAAGGACATGCACCCAAGACTGAAGTCATAAGCAGTGGAGTAATAAGTGAATATGGGAGTGGTGTAATGCGCTAGTTGTGTGCACGCCGCAATGTCTTGGCTGCATGGCTGCAGACGATGGTCCCAACAGTAAATGTATAAGTAGCTAATTTAAAAGGACCATGGTTTTGATATGCAGCAATGGTTGTGGCTACAGAGGTATACTCTTTGTACTTTGGTCGTAAGGCGTAGGTCCTAGATTAGACACTGAAGATGCAAGGGCCAGCCTCCAGCCACTGCAGCATATTACTACCATAGATTAGACGTGTAGATTCGCATGTGTAGAAAATGACTGCCAATATACTTACTCCTAAATCTGGGATGTTGCAAATACATTCGTAAAGAGCGGTATTCTGATGCTAAAATTTGAATGGGTCTATCATCTTCCACCTTTGCCAGTAGGAAATAGCAGTGGAAAAGCATGTGCTTCTATACTTTTTTCCCATATACTCATTGGTGACCCTTTGGTTTGTCGCATTTGGTAAGTTTCTAGTGCATCATCTATGCTTTCATTGGAATGCAATGGATGAATTGTGTAATGGTCCAAAAGAGTGGATACTGTAGCAGGATCCAGAAGTTCAAATTGTCCAGTTTCTGATGGCTCTTCAATTATTTCAGTTGTTTCCCTGAAGCTTTCATCAATATTTATTTCCTTGTAGTACTCGTTATTGTCTTTTAGATATTGCAATGGTTGTCTAACTTTATGTAAATCCACCAGTTGTTGCCAAATTTTCTTGTCCTTTGGTGGTACACCATTTACCAAGACTATTAAAGAATGTTCTATTGAACGTTGCACTCCTACAGTGTGTACATTTTCCGTTAGATCTAATGGCAAATAAACTACTTTGCCACAAATGCCTTTCACCATTTCAGAGGAAGGTAATTTTGCTGTTTTTGGATAAAGGGCCTATAATTGCTTGAAATGGGTGAACTGTTTGAATTATTTTGCTCTCATACAAATTGAGTTGTTGCAGGATTTTTGGTAGTGGGAACAATTCCAAATTATTTCTAATAGCACGTGAAGGTGTATTGGTGTTGTCTAATGTTGTAGTACAGTAACTGCAACATATTAGGCGTTCAGTAAGTTCATATTTGTTTTCTGCTAAAAGGTAGAGAGCTAATTCAAACCATTTAGAGCCTTCATTGTCTTCTATTTTGTATGCTATGACTACATTTTTTGTGTTCCTTTTGTAAAAGGTTCTGCGGCAACACACACACACATGGTTTGGTACTTCAGCCGATAACCTTTTAAATTTTACTATTTCTTTTCTGTATGTGTGTAATAGAAGGTTGCTATGTGCAGAATTGTTGCTACTATCTTCTAAATAGCATTTTGTAAGTGGCTTTCACTTTCAAAATACTTTCTCTGAATACAGACAATTTCTTCTTGTAAGTGTTTGTGTGTACCATGCAGAAGAGTGTTATTTAAATTTCCTAAACTGGAGATTTTGCATATTATATTTTAAACACTAGATTTCTTACACTTGAATGATGTATCGATATCCTTTTGATATCATGGAAGGTGCTTTTGAAAATAGGCCCAGAAATGCAGGCTAATGAATGTCCTTGTAGTCCTGTGTATTTGCGCACTGGACAAATATCCATATTTTGCAGCACTTTCATTTTACTTTTGTCTTTACCTTTTACATACTGATTGAGGAACTGACGTAAAGATTTGAAAGATTTGTTTGGAATGGCACACATTGATGTGCATGGCCATTTGTATACTGGACGGTGAGTTTACAGAGGATACTTTTGTAAGCAGTGTTTCTTGTTCCATGATAGTAGTATTGATTTTCTCATACCCTCGTCCACTGCTATGGATGGCAATTGTGTTTGTTTGATTTTGTTTGTATGCTTCTTCATTAAAATATGGTTCTGTGGTTGTTGTGTGACTCCATTCACCACCACAAACATTAAAATATTTTTTTTTGTTCACATTCCGTTTATTGCTGAGTTTCTTTTGTAGTTTGGTACTTAGTTTTGTTAGTGTTTTCATCCTATTTAACACTAATATAAACAACTTCCTTTTCAGAAGGATTGCACTGGCCACAAGAGCTTGTAGGATTAACTTTCTACGGTAGGTTTTAAGGGGTGAGGATGATTTTGGTCCTCTTCTTAGTAGATTCTGAAGGACTCTGTGATGAAACATTTTTGATAAAATACTTTTTTTACTATGGGTTCTTGTTACACTATCAGGATTAGTAGGAGCATTGTTAGCTGTACTGGTAGCCGATTTTATCCCAACATTTTTGTGTTTTGTGACACATTTTGATGGAGCACGTAAAGTTTTGGTAGTTGAAGCTTATTTTGTTTTGCTAACCGACTGCATTAGCTGGTTTCTTCCAATATTCTCTACAAACTGTACAACAGATGGACACTTAGATTGGGCACTTTTATTTTTATTTGCTCTACTTCTGTGTTCCTTTCTACTGAGTTGCTTTTTGGTAGGCATTCTTTGGTGTCTGTTGAAAAAAAGAAGGCATACTTTGGTCTGTTGTATAATGTATGTGTGCTGTGTGCATGCATGTATGAGTCTGATGGGGAAGCTCTTTGTTATGGTGTGTGAATGTGCATTGGACTCTTGCAATGATTTGGTAAGGCTATTTTACTGTTATACTAGTACAATGTCCTTCAGATGAGACTCCAGAAAGTGGGATAATGGTGACCAGAAGCATTATTAATAAACTAAATGCCATAAACAGCAACTACTTTTCTAAATCTAACCTTCTAAGGATTACGTACGTTATTTGACTTGCCAACACACAGGGATTTGTGAGCCATTCTGCCTGTTATTCTTTGTTCAATAAATGGATATGTGTAGGTAGATGGTTCAAAAATCAATGTTTGCTTTGGTGCCCAAATTAAATAAATAACCCATGCAGCCTCTTTAAGGAGTAGTTACAATATGAAGGTTGTACTGTACTTACTTTTTTTGCAAAATGACCAGATTTCTTTGGATATGCCGTCTGCAGTGTAGATGCTGTTGATTCTCAGGAGAGTAGTCTTCACTGCGATTCAAAAAAACAAAATTAATTACTTTGTGTGTTTACTGTAGTGCTGATACTGCACACACTAATTGTGCATCATTCTTCAGAGCATTCTCCTTTCATATTTGAACCCAGTGCATGTGCGCCTTTCACTTCACTCTGTGCAGGCTTTGCATGTTATTTGCAATATGTTACTTGTAAGTCCTTCAAAATTGCTAACATTATGAAAATGCCTTGTTTTTTACAAGGTGTACTATCAATAGGAGAGAGGTTTGTAAGCGATAGGGCATATAGTGCGAAAACATTGCCGAATAATCGTGAGACCCTCAGAGGGAGATGTCACCACAGCAATTGGGAGCGCTTACTTTTGTCATACGATTACATTGTAAGTAGCAGTAATGTAGGTCGTACACAGTATACAACTCCAACATTTTCTATTACAAAATCGAGTTTCACCCTAAATAGGCGTTCTTGCAACGTTTGTATAGACAGTAAGAAGTCGTGCGGTTTGTCAAGGATAAATCAGACATCTTGCACTTAAAAGGGGGAGCGTTGGCATGTATTGCCTATGCACATTTAGCAGCATTCATTTGTTTTACATTAAATCATAAAGGTTGCACATGTTCTCCGATTGAAATATAAATACCTGTACTCTATACTCATGCATGTGCGCATGCATGGAGCTGTACGTAGAAATTCGCAACACTTGCTTCAGAAGTAGGTGCTTTGCAATGATATGCGACTTCCATTCAGAATTATCAACAGTAATTTTGCAGTGCGCAATGTTGATGACAGAGTTACATTTAGCGATTTTCAATGTGATTGGTGGATGGTTGTGTGACTGCTTAGTTGTGTCCAATGAGGGACTCGATATGCTACTGCTGTGGAAAGGCTGAAAGGACTGGGTAAGAGTTGCGTGCCACACGTAGGCAACACTTGTCTGCGGGTAGGGCGTGTCACATACAGGTTTCTACAGCAAATCCTGCATGGAAATGGGACTGTAGGCATCAGCCAATCAGATGTTCACATTACTCTTTTGTGTCCAAAGACGGTGCGTACACTGAAGATGGCAGAGGTGGAGAGGGTCAGGGTTTTGGTGCTTGAAGACATTTTTGTCAATGGTTTACAACATCATGCAGAGAGTAGGCATGTGGCATACCATTTCAATGTGAGAGGAGTGGGTGCTTGGAGACATTTTTGTCAATGGCTTACAACATTATGCAGAGAGTAGGCATGTGGCACACCATTTCGATGTGAGAGGAGTGGAGGTGGTGTGGAACGCTGATACTGAAGCCAATGCCAAAGTTTACAGACACATACGTATGATGACCTCTCCTCATGTGGTAATTTTGCACTACGGTGCTTGCCATTTGGGCTATGTGACTACACGTACTTTGTTTGCAGATTTGGGACAGTTGATTGAAGCACTCATGAGCATCTTTCCAACTGCGAAAGTATTTTTTTCTGGTTTACTCCCTAGAGTACAATGGGACAACAATTCTTTTTTCTGTCCAGATGAAAGTATTGGGAGGTGTATCATTAATACGCGGCATGCGTGTGTTTATGTTACGTGCTGGTATGTTTTTCTGCAGCCACGAAAACATTGTTCCAAGTAATGCAGATTATTTTGAAGCAGATGGTGTGATCTTCTTTGGGAAATGCGATGTTCTTTTGGAATGTAAGGCTTGCTTTAGCGAATGTTCTGTAATGGTTGTAGGAGTAAAGTAAGGACAGAAAATACAAAGAAATAAACAAAATAACAGATGTCTGTAAGGTATCTGCCCAAAAAAAAAATACGGCTCTTTTCAGAGCCCAGCTTAAAGGGGAAAAAGGGGAATAATACTTTAATGTACCATCGTCACGCTCTGATCCTATACATGTCCGCGGACATGGCGGTAGTTTGCAGCCAGCGCATATCACCAATGGGAATTCTGGGGTGGAGACGCATGCAAATGAAAATGAGCGGACCTCGGGATTGGTCAATAAAGTTCAGTGGATGTGTTCTGAATGGCGAGATTTAGTAAGACTTACTTCTCTTTGACAGGAGACCACACAGCCATGGCTTTGCGTGCTTACAAACAGATTATCTTGATTTTTGGGAGACTCATGGATACATTGGTTGAAGGTGCATGCAGAAAGCTGCAGTTTATCTGCAGATCTCGGATTTCCTCATGTGGAAGTGCACTGGCATGGCATGCGAGACATGTGGTGACTGGACTTGGTACCATTCATTGCGGAGGAAACAGTTTAGGCCATGTCTCTGGAATTTCTTTGCAATTTGCAATGAAGGAAGGACTTGCGAAGCTCATGGACAAGTTTCCAAATTGTCAAATACTTTTTCCCGTATTGCACAAAGACAAATATGGCTGTGTTCTTCTGCTTTTGGTCCACAAATGGAGAAAGCGAGACGCAATGTGAATAAGGCTGTTTGTGCCTTTTTAAGAGATATTGGCATGTTCTCATTCCACAATGAAAACATTTTGTTTCGCAGAGCTTTCATTTTCTGCAGAGATGGAGTCCATCTCACATATGCTGGCAATTAGATTTTTCTCCGCAATGTACAAAATGCATTGCAACCTCTTTTGGATTCACAATAACCTATGTGACGATCCGTTTTCTCCAATCCACAGTTTTTGACCCACACAATACACCACCGAAAGGCTCTTTTCAGAGCCACCACTTACTCCCAGCGTACACTTCATTGTGTTTGCTCCCGTTGCACCCTCCTTTTTTTTTCCCTACGACTGTCCACAAACTGTTCTACAACTTTGCGGGGGTCTACAACGGTCACTTCATAGTTCTATTGTTAAACTGAGAAAGGCGGCTCTGAATTTTTTATTGTTTTCACGTTTATTGGTTCTCAGCACACGACACACTAGGAGAGGAGGCCAAAGGAGGGTAAGGAAGGGACAACAGCCACGGGGATAAGAAAGGGCAAGTGGACAGAGAAAGATATAGGGTGAGCTTCACTTAGGTAAGGAGCAGATCTTCTGGTGCTCGGTGACTGTAGCCTCGAAAGCACTTTGAAAATTCTCCCCCCTGCAGAGTACTACATCACAATCCATACGGACTATTGTCACCTTTGAAAGGTAAGGGTCAACAGTATTGTGAATGGCTTGAGAGGCAGCTGTACGGAGGCGCTCCCCCACAGGAATGTCTCTTGTGGTGGGAGGATTGGACTCGGAGGATGCTGTGGAGGAACTCAAACGACTACGCTCTTCACATGGCACCACCTTGCGAATGTCTGCCGTGTGGAACGAAGTGAGGTGTCGCTTCATAGTTGTCGTACCAAAGCTGTATGCACCAGGTCGCTCACGACTCAGCACCACCTCGCACTGGTTACACCTCACCAGGTTCGCACATGCTTTTGGTACGTTCCCACAAACGGAAAACAACCGCCACACCCACGACTCCCGGCGTGTGCTCCTAGTGCGGAGTTCCTCCACTTCATTCTCTTCTTCCTCTTCTTCCTCACTCTCTACATCGTCACCCGTATATCTCTCTGCAGGCCCTTGGGGAGGTGGTCGCAGGTTTGGGGGTGGTGCAGAGGCTAATGAACTAACAGCAGCCATGGAAGCCATGCCGATTACTTTCCTTTTGGTCACTACAGCAGTGTAAAGGCAATATACCTCAATCTGCGATAGCTAGAAGGACAATGAAGATGCACTCGGGGGTGTGGCCATTTATAGGGGTGGAGGGGTGTGCCGTGTGACCGTCTTCATCCTTACAAGGCGGTACGGAAATTTTACACAAGTCCTCAGGTAAGCTATTGTCTGGGATATGTGAAATGATATTTTTACACTCTACAACATTTTGCCTTGTGTCTACACGTTCTTTTGTACTGCTGCGGAAGCACACAAACTGCGCAAAAAATTAGTCCACATGCTCAGCCTGGGTGCGATCACATGATGACGTCCTGAACACATCCGCGACAGAAATGGGAGTCCGCTGGAGAGCAAATGCAGAGTAACAAACATGCGCATGCGCGCAAATGTCCTACGGACAATGTTCGGGTTCTCAAACTAATTCAAAGTGCGACACAAGTGAGAGGGACAGTTAGGGACAGGCACGATGTTCGCTATACTTACGTTTGTACTGCGCATGTGCATACATGATATGCTCCCTGTACGGACAGGTCCAGTGTTCTTAGGACAACTCCATTTTGTTTGACTTAGAACTTGCTGGCCACCGCGCCTGTTCTACGGACACCACCATTTTGGCTGCGGACAATATGGACAGGTATACTGTCTTTTACACACTCCCATTTTGCTCATTTACAACCATCCCGGACACCTGGTGTGTTCTACGAACATGTTTTATCTCTTTTGTAAGCGGAACAGCGAGGTATAATGCCCTTAGTACGCCCCCTTCTGTTTATGTGCGCTCAACTTGCACAGATGTTGTGGTCAAACATCAACTCCATCTTACTTGACATTCGTAAGGGTAGGTGTACTGCCTTTACAACACCCACATTCCATTCCTTCCGGATAGGTCGAACCGGCAGGTTCGCAAACATTTTAAGTCTTTAAAAAAAAAAAAAATCCACAAAACTCAACTACAACTACTATACAAAAACATTCCAAACACACACACACACACACTTCAATCTAAAGAAATAGCATGGGAAGCAGATACTGACACAAATATAGGGAAATTAGGATTCAACACGGGCTGGTTATAAGGAGAAGATTTCTGAGGGGAAGAAGGGGGGCAGGTACAGGTGGGACAATGGTAACATACTTTTCCTCTCACACAGTCCTCCACAAACTCCCTTAAACTTTTAAAATTGTCATTCAGTACATCCATGTTCTGCTCAATCCTTTTCATCATGTCTTCTTCTGTCTCGTTTGTTGGCCTTTCTTATTTTCTTTCCTGGTCTGTACAAAAAAAAATACATATATTAAATGCCTATAAAATACTGATCAGTATTTTGCCTATGCAGAGTAGTGTGTACCATTATTGTCGCTGTCTTCAGACATGTCCTCATGTGGAGAATTCTCCTCCAGCCACTCCAAACTACTAGCCATTTCTGTGTCAAAACAATAGAAAGAAATTATTATTTCTACACCACATACTACAACAATTACACACACATACAAAAAAATGACCTCACTCAGTATTTTGATGTAATTTCCCTTCGTCCTACTGCGTCCGTCCACTGTCGGTCCAGGCTGCAGAGTTTCTTTGAAGTGCTTACGATGGAGGCATCCTTTTTTATTTATGGTACCATCCATTTCATTCTACATGGTTATTAAATGTGTCGTTTTCATTTCACACCTTTAGGTTTCCATATTTACTTATTACTACTTATAATGTCTTTATGTCCTTCTTCTACGTTGCAGATTTTTTGTGTAAGACAATAGTACATTTTCAAATACCCCTTGCATCTTGGGTAATGTTCATCCCGTCCGCCCCCTGCCCGCAAACAGGCGCTCAGTCGGTCCCTTTCTAATATCAATAGGGAGAGGGTTCTGTATGTTCTATGTTAAATGTATATCCAGTATGTACATTATACTATATATCTCCCACAATCACATGATGACAGTGTATATTCAACACAACAACTTCATTGACACAATTTTATGATTAAGTTCCCCTTCCAAAAACCTGAAAAATTCACTACAAAAAAAACTTTGTTGAGGGGACGTTATGGTTAAGTTGTTCTACCAACAAACCTGTGTATATCATTTAAAAAACAAAATTCCTACATCCTCATTAGGGTTTCAATTAAAACCGAAAAACGCCTAAAATTTGCCAGTTATGGTAAACTAAGCCCCCATACCTGCCATCACCACTGTGCACTGCTAACACGAACACCCAGAACATGAAAGATGGCATCAAAAATGTTATTGACTTTGTTAAAGGGATGTTATACTTCACATTGAAACCAAAAAACACTGCACATTCCCCCATTATGGTAAGCTCAGGAACCACAACTCGCTGCATCATCGTGCGTTGCTAAGACTAACACACAGGACATCAAATATGACATCACAAATATCATTGATGACTCTATGGGTGTGATTTGCTGCGGTGGTTGTGGCCAGGGCATTTGGTCATGCACCCAAAGCTCTATGCCCTGGCCACAACCACCGCAGCATATCAAACTTATAGTTGCTTAAAACTTTGGGTCAAAAACAAATTCATAAGGAATTAAGCTTTAAGATATTATGGTTGTGATATGCTGAGATGGTTGTGGCCATGGCATAGAGTGTATAATATACTTACTGTTTGGTTTAGTAACTGAGTACATGTATTTCTTGTTAATTTCTGTGATAAAAGAAAATAGCATGTTAGTATTAGTATTTTGTAATGACTTATTACATTGTATAATCAACATTTTTATTTTTTTTGGACACTCATATTTAGTAGATTACATACCAGAGTACTGTGCAATTTGCTCAGTTTCTGTGTTCGTTGCTAAAATCATTGGGTCTGTGGGAGAAAAAAAAATCTATGTTGGATTAAAAAAAAACTTTTCTGTTATGCTACAGTTTATTTGCTTGTTTGTTTTCAGTGTTCATTTGTTGTTTCTGGCTAATGCTTTATACATTGGGTTGTTGCATTTTTTTTGGAGCAGTAACATATTATTTATTTGTTTGGATATTATGACATTTTGGAGCAGTTAGATACCAGTAGGCGTATTCTAACTGTCTATTTTTTGATATATTTTAGTGGTATTGATGTATCTGTTTGGATATTGTTAAATAGATACCAATTGGCGTATTCTAACTGTCTATTTTTTTATATATTTTAGTGGTATTGATTTATCTGTTTGGATATTGTTAAATTTTGGGGCAGTTAGATACCAATTGGCATATTCTAACTGTCTATTTTTTGCTCTAATTTAGTGGTATTCATTTATCTGATTAATTGTTGTAGAATCTTTGGGCAGTTATATAGCTTTTGGAATATTCTAACAGTTTATATGTTTTACTACAAGTATACTTGAGGTTTAAGTACAGTTTAGTTATCAAATTTTGGTTTTAAGAACAATAAATAAGCGTTTGTAAGATTTTCTGGTAATCTCTGCTTTAGAGTAATGGTACTATCATTACATTCAAACCATCCACATTTCTTTTTTATATATGCAGTGTAGTGCCCTGAATTGGTTGTGGCTCCTGCGTGGTAGATTATACCTATTGTTGTGAAGGTTTTCTTACCAAGGGATATTTGACCATGTGTGAATCCAGTCAGCTTGCAGTTGTTTTTGGTACCATCTGCATTGTAACGTAGAAGCATTAGTATTACGTATTTACTATGTGTTTGTATTACTAACGTGGAGTGATTATCTGAATTGCAGGTAGAACATAATCTACCATGGTTTGCATTTTTTGGTTGCTGAAATGGAATGGATTCACAATTAGGTATTGATATATATACGAAGCGTTCATTGGGGATTTCTTCTTGTGTCACATTGTTGCAGAGAGTGCATGTATGTTTCCACATGTATGAAATCTGGAAGATTTCATTTATAGGTATGTTTTTGTTTTCCAGTACTTGTAGTAAGTACATTAGAAATTATTGTGGCTCTTCCTATGATTTTATAGTGAATTTCACCATTCCAGCACAGTAGTCCAATTGTTGTTTTATTCCATAAACACTATACGTGGTGTCAGGATTGTTTGCTGCATTTATGTGAAGTACTAACAGTTGCATAAACAATGGGTTTGTACTGTGTAAGTAAATGTGGTCAACAATTGGTGGTAATTGAAATAGAATACTCATTGCTACATTTGCATAGCAACCTACACCAACTATATTTGAGAGTTTTAATGGACCAGATAGTTCTGTATCTGAGTGATTTTTTTTCTAGTTTGTCTTCCTTCTTTGACAAAGTACCTGGTTTACTTTCCCTAAAGCGTTTTAGTGCTACGTAGCTCATGCCTTCAGACTGTGTTACCAATGTCTATCATTGCTTTGTATAGGGTAAGACCTTGTGATTTATGAATGGTGACTGCGTATGCAAGAGTTAGAGAAAATTGTTCTCTGCGTACATACATGTCTTTGAAGAGAAGGAATTGAGCTGTTGAGCATCCTATCTTTTTTACTTCTGGTCAAATAGTATATTGACAAACTGAATTTTCTTGTCACGTGGGTATGTTTGAAAGCCAACAACTGTACCCAGTGCTCCATTAACTAGTCCTTGGTCCGCATCAAGGTTACGTTTAAGCATTACTCTGCAATTTAAGGATAATTTTAATATCTTTTCTAAGCCTGCTGTGTTTGAGATTGATTTTTCTAAACTATTTACAGGCCGATTCATGGAATAATTAGCGCGGCGCAAGTGGGCAAAAACGTGCGAATCGCAGTGGAATTGCGAAAATCGCAGTGCAAGTGCGAAAATCGCATGAAAAGCAGCGCACATCGATTCATGGAAGAGCGTTCGCGAAAAAATGTTGTCAACAATTGGTGGTAATTGAAATAGAATACTCATTGCTACATTTGCATAGCAACCTACACCAACTATATTTGAGAGTTTAAATGGACCAGATAGTTCTGTATCTGAGTGATTTTTTTTCTAGTTTGTCTTCCTTCTTTGACAAAGTACCTGGTTTACTTTCCCTAAAGCGTTTTAGTGCTACGTAGCTCATGCCTTCAGACTGTGTTACCAATGTCTATCATTGCTTTGTATAGGGTAAGACCTTGTGATTTATGAATGGTGACTGCGTATGCAAGAGTTAGAGAAAATTGTTCTCTGCGTACATACATGTCTTTGAAGAGAAGGAATTGAGCTGTTGAGCATCCTATCTTTTTTACTTCTGGTCAAATAGTATATTGACAAACTGAATTTTCTTGTCACGTGGGTATGTTTGAAAGCCAACAACTGTACCCAGTGCTCCATTAACTAGTCCTTGGTCCGCATCAAGGTTACGTTTAAGCATTACTCTGCAATTTAAGGATAATTTTAATATCTTTTCTAAGCCTGCTGTGTTTGAGATTGATTTTTCTAAACTATTTACAGGCCGATTCATGGAATAATTAGCGCGGCGCAAGTGGGCAAAAACGTGCGAATCGCAGTGGAATTGCGAAAATCGCAGTGCAAGTGCGAAAATCGCACGAAAAGCAGCGCACATCGATTCATGGAAGGGCGTGCGCGAAAAAACAATCTGATGTGCGCTAAAAAAGTGTGCGGCGCATGTTGGCGCACAGGCCATCTAACGGCGTGCGCCAGGTCACAGCGAAAATCGCATAGGCCACAGCGAAAATCGCACATAGCGCGGCGCACGCAACAAAAGTAGGCGGAACACGGGGCGTAACACTCGGAATGGGGAACAACTTGCCAAAATGTGGGCATCACAGGGGAAGTACAGGGTGCAAGTGCACGGAACGCCCACACGCTCGCCTACAACACGTATTCATGGAATCGAATAGGGCAAAACAGCGCACGGTCAAACCAGTGCACATGCACAAACATGACCGCCACAAGAAAGCAGGGGGTAGCGTCCCTGCGCCTGTAAAAAATGTGCGCCAAAAGGTGCGCCAACAAATAGCACCTATATACAGCTATGATGAATGTCCTATACTGTGGCCCTCCAGGACAAATGACGTGCAAAGGGGTAGCCACAAACACGGACACCCGCTGACTGAAAAATAACGTGTGCGTGTATTTCGGGGTGCGCGGGAAGTTTCACACGCAAATTGGCTGGGTACGTGGATTCCAGGGGTGCGCGGGAAGTTCCACACGCGATTTGGATGGGTACGTGGATTTCAGGGGTGCGCGGGAAGTATTACACGCGATTTGGCTGGGTACGTGGATTTCAGGGGTGCGCGGGAAGTCCCACACGCGATTTGGCCGGGTACGTGGATTTCAGGGGTGCGCGGGAAGTTCAACGCGCGATTTGGCCGGGTACGTGGATTTCAGGGGTGTGCGGGAAGTTCAACACGCGATTTCGCTGGGTACATGGATTTCTGTAACGCTCACCTGATTCCCACGGAGGCGCAGGTCTGGCTTCGAGTGCTGATGCTTCTTCAATGGTGAAGCGCAGGACTCTGAAGATGGACAGGAAGGGCCCTCTACTTGCTGCTTCTCCGGCTCTCAGGAATATTCCCCTGTGCGTGAAAAGGGAGTGTTACCTACTGACTGAGTTATGCTCAAGCCTCCCACTCTCTTCCAACCCTCCACGATACCCTTCCACGATTCCCTGTGAAGTTCACCTTAGGGTCCGGAAGGATGGGCTCTCCATCCTGCTTCTGATGCAGGGGCGCGTTGAAACCCAGTTACTTCACTGGATTGAGGATTGATGGGAGTTCAGGTAAGCTTGACTATTCAGGTAAGGCTCTGTAAAAGTTCTGTTGCAAGTTCAAAAGTCCAAGCTTAATAATAATGTTCATTGTCTTTTTGCAGCAAGCGCTAATGCTTATGTCTTATTTCCCCTTAGGGGCCGGGGTTCGGAATGCCGGAGATATGGCGCCGACCCGAAGTGAAACGTGCAGTTCCAGTTCCAGTAAATGGCAGGTTAGTTCTGGATGAGCGCTCGGGAACTGTCTTCGCATACACTCATTCAATGTCTTTGTCTTTTTTCCCCATAGGGGCCGGGGTCCGGAAAATGCCTGGAAGCGGAAAGACCCGAAATGAAATAGGAATGACCCAACAGGTAAGTCTTATTCCCTTCCTTCTCTCACCTCTTATTCTTGTCTTTTTTTCTAGGCTCTGGGAAGTGGCTGTGTATCCGGATGATCGCTGCTGAAGATGGAGGAACCCAGGAAAGGTGAGTGAAATGCAGCGCTGCAGCGATCGTAACGAAATGCTTTTAAAAATAATGTCTTCCCTTTCAGGATCGTCGGTGATGTCTCCGTGGTGCAGATTTAGCTGGTAAGGTCTCTTGTTTCCCTTTGCAGGTGACCCAGGATGCTGACAGGCGTGGCTGAAGTCCAGATGCAGGAGCTGACACGGTGAGCGTCCAGCTGCGAGGAGCAGAACAACGCAAAGTGTGAGTTGCTGATCGGGTGTGGTTTAAATAGCTTTGGAAGAAGTCCCAAGTGTTTATCCTTCCTCCGATCAGGTATGTATCCTTCCCCGACCACACCCGGGTGGAAAGTAGTCCCACAGGTAAAGTAGTTCCATTCAGGCCTCAAGAGGGCCTGGATGAGGCAGCATGGTCTGCATCAGGTAAGTGCACATTAAAACACTTGAACACATGTCTAGCTTTATGAGCCTGGCGCCTAAGGCGCCAGGACAGAGGTCCAACATGAGCCTGGTGCCTAAGGCACCAGGACTGTGTCCAGAGGGCCCCAGCTTGGGCCCCCTGGCACTCCCCTGGGGGAAATGATGCCTGCCTCTGGGGTTGCTGGGTCGGACCTGGCTAATTGGAGGTAGGCATCATGACAGTACCCCCCCTCAAGGCCCCTACCAAGGTTCTTCCCTCCGGGGGTTTGGGCTTGTTCGGAAATCTCCGGTGAAACCTTTGTACTAATCGAGGTGCGTGGACATGGTTACTAGGCTCCCACGATCTCTCCTGAGGTCCATATCCCTTCCAGTCAACAAGATAGAAGAGTTTCGACTTTACCACCTTGGAGTCTAAAATGTCTTTAACTTCGAATTCTAATTCCCCTTCAATTTGAACTGGATCTGGAGGCTTGGACAATCGGGTTCCTGGTTGTACTGGCTTCAAAAGTGATGCATGAAAATCTGGATGAATACGCATGTTGGACGGTAGATCCAGTTTAAAGGCCACTGGGTTGATTATAGCTTTGATGGGATAAGGTCCTATGAATCTGGGATTGAAAGTTCGTGGGCCCTTGAGGGGTAAATGTTTAGTTGCTAGCCATACCTGGTCTCCTACTTGGTAAGGAGGAGTTTTACTTCGGTGCAAATCAGCGTTTTCTTTATACTTTTTCTTGGCTTGCTGTAAATGAGTTGCAGCTTCTTTGAAGGCTCGGGTTATTGTGGAATGCAGATGATTTACTGCGGGCATTTCCAGGGTCAGAGGTGGATCTAGGTCAGAGGTCCGAGGATGGTGACCATACAAAGTATAAAAGGGGGTTTGTCCGGTTCCAGAATGCACTGAATTGTTGTATGCATATTCTGCGATCCAAAGGATGTCTGCCCAATTTAACTCGGATTGGTGTAACATGCACCGAAGATATTGCTCGAGAGTCTGATTGGTTCTCTCGGTTTGTCTGTCGGTCTGGGGGTGGTGGCTGGTGGATAACCGCACATCTATTTGTGCTAGTTGGCAACACTTCTTCCAAAAATGTGAGATAAATTGACTTCCACGATCCAAGACTAATATGGAAGGGAAACCATGTATGCAAACTATATTCTCCAGGAATTCCTTGGCCAAGGTGAAAGCTGTAGGCAAACCCTTTAAAGGGATAAAGTGGGCCATTTTGGAGAATAGGTCCACAATTACAAGGATTGTGTTGTAACCAGCACAAGGAAGCAGATCTGTTATAAAGTCCATTGACAGAGTGTGCCATGGTGCCGGTGGAATATCCAAGGGTTGAAGTAGGCCGGCTGGCCTTTTCTTTTGAGCCTTGTTTTGGGTGCAAATTGGACAAGACAGTACAAAAGACTTTATGTCTTTTCTCCAAGAAGGCCACCAGAAGTGGTGTTTGATTTTTTCCTCCATTTTAGCGATATCAGGGTGTCCTTCCATTAAAGATTCATGATGATGGGCAATAACAAGTTCTTGCAATTCTTTACTTGGCATAAACAACCGCTCCTGGAAGTAGGGTAAGTCATCCTTAACGGTGTAATGAGGAACCTTTTGACTCCATTCCAGTAAGGTTGAAGAGTCTAGAAGTTGTTTTACTTGCGTTTGGATATCCTCAATAGTTTGCAATGAAGTTAAGCCTAAGATTCTTTGCTCAGGTATGATGGGCACAGGTTCTAAGCTCGAATTAGGTTCTTCCATGCCAATCCGGGATAAGGCGTCCGCTTTTCCATTCTTGCAGCCAGGGCGATAGGTAATTACAAAATCAAATTCCGCAAAGAATAGAGCCCATCAGAGTTGTCGTGAAGATTGAGCTTTGGCCGTTTTTAAATACTGTAAGTTTCTTTGGTCCGTAATTACGGTGATGGTGTGTCTTGCCCCGAGAAGGTAGTGACGCCAAGCCTTGAAAGCAGAGTTGATGGCCAGTAACTCTTTATCGGTAATTGCGTAGTTGATTTCAGGAGGAGAACATTTTCTGGACCAAAAGGCCACTGGGTGTAGTTGGTTAGTTTTAGGGTCTCTTTGCGACAGGACAGCTCCCATGGCCGAACTGGATGCATCGGTTTCCACTATGTATGGGAGATCTGGGTGCGGGTGCTTCAATACAGGTGCAGA
Organism: Ambystoma mexicanum; assembly: GCF_040938575.1. Taxonomy (NCBI): domain Eukaryota; kingdom Metazoa; phylum Chordata; class Amphibia; order Caudata; family Ambystomatidae; genus Ambystoma; species Ambystoma mexicanum. The sequence continues at coordinate 1,384,737,389 of NC_090937.1, read as the reverse complement.
GGTGAATTTGGTTTTCAGGTCCTGGAAGGCTTGTTCGGCCTCAAGAGTCCATTCGAAGCGTTTGTTTTTCTTTAGGAGAGCGGTGATGGGTTGGACTGTTCGGGAAATTTCCGGGATGAATCTTCGATAGAAATTGGCAAAGCTGAGCATGCTCTTAACTCCCTTCACCGAGCTTGGAGATGGCAATTTGAGGATGGCGTCCACCTTTCACGAGTCCGTTCGGACTCCTTGAGGTGTCAGGATGAATCCGAGAAACTCAACTTCTGTGGTATGAAAAACGCATTTTTCGAGTTTTGCAAATAGTCTGTGCTGGCGCAGTTTCTCAAGAACTGCCCTAACATGTTTTCTGTGATCAGATTCTGAAGAAGAGTACACCAGGATGTTGTCAATGTAAACAATGACACAGTCATCGATAAGTTCCCGAAGAACATCAATCATAAAGTACTGATAGGCGGCAGGTGCATTGCACAAACCGAAGGGCATCACCTGATATTCGAAGAGCCCAAACTTGGTGCGGAATGCAGTCTTCCATTCTTCGCCTTCTTTTATGCGCACCAGGTGATAAGCTCCTCAGAGATCTAACTTGGTGTACACACAAGCGTCTTTCACCTGGTCGATAAGCTCAGGGATCAAGGGCAGAGGATAACGATTCTTAATCGTTATTTGATTTAGGGCACGATAGTCTATATACGTTCTAAGGTCGCCTTCTTTTTTCGGCACGAAGAACAGAGCTGAAGAGACAGGAGACTTGGACAGGCGAATAAAACCATTGGCTAGGTACTGATCTAAATACTGACCAAATGCAGGTGCTCAGGTTCCGTAAGAGCATAAATCCTACTACAAGGTAGTTGAGCATTGGGTACCAGATCGATTTGGCAATCATAAGACCGATGGGGAGGTAACATGTTAGCCTGTTCTTTCTGAAAAACGTCTTGGAATTGTTGGTATTCTGACGGTAGCTGTACAGGGGTGGAAGTTGCTGAGGCTAGACCCATAGCTGGATTTCTTGGATAACAAGTTGGTTCACAATCAGGAAAACTTATCTTCTTTGCTCGCCAGTCAATTCTGGGATTATGTGTTTCTAACCAAGGAATTCCAAGAATTACTTGAAATTGTGGGGCCTTGATCACATCAAACACGATTGCTTCCCGATGTCCATCCTCACCCACCAGTGTCACTTCAACAGTGGAATGCGTTACAGGCCCTGAGGCTATTTCGGTTCCATCTACTGTAGTAATGACATCTTGGGTTACTTTCGGGCGGAGAGGAAGCTTAATCCTGGAAGCCAATTCACGGTCTATGTAATTTCCAATAGCTCCACTGTCGATGTATGCTTTTATAGCATGCAACTGCTGAGGCTGTTTTGGGTCCACGAGCACCATTGGCATGACAAAATGCGAGGTCAAAGAGTTAGTTTTCAAGCTCGGCAAGCGGACCCCTATGCTTCCCGGGCTAGGTTGTTTCCCGAATCAGGTGTCACTAATTCGTTATCAGTAGCTCCAACCACCTTCTTAAGTGGTTTAACAGGACAATTTCGAAGAAAGTGACCGGAAGTCCCGCAATACAGACAAAGTTGCATTTGCCGCCTTCTCTCTCGTTCTTTCTGCGTTAATGGTCCTTTAACACCACCGATTTGCATCGGTTCAGATACATCGGTACTCTTGGAGTTAGCGTGGGTTTTGATCGGTGCTCGGTTTTCATACTTGAACCGATCTGCTTTTCTATTTTGAAGTCTGTGATCAAGTTGAACCACCAAGTCAATGTAGTCTGCGCAGACCTGGGGTGGGTTTACTATCTGAGCTAGAACATCCTTAAGCTCTCCGCGCAGGCCTCGATGAAACAATGTGATCCTTTTGCTTTCTGGCCATCCAGTTTCCACAACCAGTCTGTTAAAGGTGGCTATGTAGGACAGAAGATCCTGATTACCTTGTCGTAAGGATAGCAGTTCGTTATCAAAGGCCTGTCCTTGAGAGTGTTGAGCGAACAATCTTTCCTGCTGGCCTGGAAGCCCTGAAAATTCTGGAGAATGGGATCATCCTGATTTACCAATGGAATAGACCAATCGGCAGCACTGCCACTGAGGTAAGATAGTATAAAGGCTACCTTGGTCTGGTCATTAGGGAAGGCTCCGGGTCTGCATAGAAAGTGTAAACGACATTGGTTCATAAAGACGGCATATTTCTTGGGATCCCCCGCAAAACGTTCAGGCGGGGCCAAAGGCATGTGTCCAGGTAGATTAATTTGTACCGGGTTACTCAAACCCATTGATGTGGAAATGTCTCCGGAATTAGGTAAAGGAGTATGCCCTGCCGGGGCCTGTAATAACCTTTTGGCTAGGTCATCTATTCTTTCCTTGGATAAGATCAGTTCTCTTTTGAGAGCGTTAGTCTCCTGGCGGGCTGAGTGCACCTCTGCCCGTAATTCCCCCAAAAGCTGGGCCAGCTGGTCAGTCTCGGAAGTCTCCATAGCGCCCGTGTGGGAAATTGTGGGTAGGCTTTGCATTCTGTAACGCTCACCTGATTTCCACGGAGGCGCAGGTCTGGCTTCGAGTGCTGATGCTTCTTCAATGGTGAAGCGCAGGACTCTGAAGATGGACCAGAAGGGCCCTCTACTCTCTGCTTCTCCGGCTTGCAGGAATATTCCCCTGTGCGTGAAAAGGGAGTATTACCTACTGAATGAGTTATGCTCAAGCCTCCCACTCTTTTCCAACCCTCCACGATACCCTTCCACAATTCCCCGTGAAGTCTCACCTTAGGGTCCGGAAGGATGGGCTCTCCATCCTGCTTCTGATGCAGGGGCGCGTTGAAACCCAGTTACTTCACTGGATTGAGGATTGATGGGATTTCCGGTAAGCTTGACTATTCAGGTAAGGCACTGTAAAAGTTCTGTTGCAAGTTCAAAAGTCCAAGCTTAATAATAATGTTCATTGTCTTTTTGCAGCAAGCCCTAATGCTTATGTCGTTTTTCCCCTTAGGGGCCGGGGTTCGGAATGCCGGAGATATGGCGCCGACCTGAAGTGAAACGTTCAGTTCCAGTTCCAGTAAATGGCAGGTTAGTTCTGGATGAGCGCTCGGGACTATCTTCGCATACGCTCATTCAATGTCTTTGTCTTTTTTCCCCATAGGGGCCGGGGTCCGGAAAATGCCTGGAAGCGGCAAGACCCGCAATGAAATGGGAATGGCCCAACAGGTAAGTCTTATTCCCTTCCTTCTCTCACCTCTTATTCTTGTCTTTTTTTCTAGGCTCTGGGAAGTGGCTGTGTATCCGGATGATCGCTGCTGAAGATGGAGGAACCCAGGAAAGGTGAGTGAAATGCAGCGCTGCAGCGATCGTAACGAAATGCTTTTAAAAATAATGTCTTCCCTTTCAGGATTGTCGGTGATGTCTCCGTGGTGCATATTTAGCTGGTAAGGTCTCTTGACTCCCTTTGCAGGTGACCCAGGATGCGACAGGCGTGGCTGAAGTCCAGATGCAGGAGCTGACACGGTGAGCGTCCAGCTGCGAGGAGCAGAACAACGCGAAGAGTGAGTTGCTGATCAGGTGTGGTTTAAATAGCTTTGGAAGAAGTCCCAAGTGTGTATCCTTCCTCCGATCAGGTATGTATCCTTCCCCGACCACACCCGGGTGGAAAGTAGTCCCACAGGTAAAGTAGTTCCATTCAGGCCTCAAGAGGGCCTGGATGAGGCAGCATGGTCTGCATCAGGTAAGTGCACATTAAAACACTTGAACACATGTCTAGCTTTATGAGCCTGGCGCCTAAGGCGCCAGGACAGAGGTCCAACATGAGCCTGGCGCCTAAGGCGCCAGGACTGCTTCCAGAGGGACCCAGCTTGGGCCCGCTGGCACTCCCCTGGGGGAAATGATGCCTGCCTCTGGGGTTGCTGGGTCGGGCCTGGCTCCTTGGAGGTAGGCATCATGACAATTTCAGGGGTGCGCGGGAAGTTCCACACGTGATTTGGCCGGGTATGTGGATTTCAGGGGTGCGCGGGAAGTTCAACACGCGATTTGGGTGGGTACGTGGATTTCAGGGGTGCGCGCGAAGTTTCACACAAGATTTGGCCGGGTACGTGTATTTCAGGGGTGCGCGGGAAGTTCAACACGCAATTTGCCCGGGTACATGGATTTCAGGGGTGCGCAGGAATTTCAACACACAATTTGGCTGGGTACGTGGATTTCAGGGGTGCGCGGGCTGGGGGTTGGGGGTGGTGGGAGACATGAGTGGGGGCCTGGTGGAGGCTGCCCCTCGTGGCTGGGGGGTGGGGGTGGAGGTAGACATGAGTGGGGGCCTGGTGGAATCTGCCCCTGGTGGCTGGGGGGTGGGGGTGGTGGTAGACATGGGTGGGGGCCTGGTAGGATCTGCCCCTGGTGGCTGGGGGGTGGGGGTGGTGGTAGACATGGGTGGGGGCCTGGTGGTGGCTGCACCTGCACTGCTGGGGGGTGGGGGTGGTGGGAGACATGAGTGGGGGCCTGTTGGAGGCTGCCCCTGCACTGCTGGGGGGTGGGGGTGGTGGTAGACATGAGTGGGGGCCTGGTGGAATCCGCCCCTGGTGGCTGGAGGGTGGGGGTGGTGGTAGACATGAGTGGGGGCCTGGTGGAATCTGCCCCTGGTGGCTGGGGGGTGGGGGTGGTGGTAGACATGGGTGGGGGCCTGGTGGAGGCTGCCTCTGGTGGCTGGGGGTGGGTGTGGTGGGAGACATGAGTGGGGGCCTGGTGGAATCTGCCCCTGGTGGCTGGGGGGTGGGGGTGGTGGTAGACATGGGTGGGGGCCTGGTGGAGGCTGCCCCTGGTGGCTGGGGGGTGGGGGTGGTGGTAGACATGGGTGGGGGCCTGGTGGAGGCTGCCCGTTCACTGCTGGGGGGTGGGGGTGGTGGGCGACATGAGTGGGGGCCTGGTGGAGGCTGCCCCTGGTGGCTGGGGGGTGGGGGTGGTGGTAGACATGAGTGGGGGCCTGGTGGAATCTGCCCCTGGTGGCTGGGAGGTGGGGGTGGTGGTAGACATGGGTGGGGGCCTGGTGGAGGCTGCCCCTGGTGGCTGGGGGGTGGGGGTGGTGGTAGACATGGGTGGGGGCCTGGTGGTGGCTGCCCCTGCACTGCTGCGGGGTGGGGGTGGTGGGATACATGAGTTGGGGCCTGTTGGAGGCTGCCCCTGCACTGCTGTGGGGTGGGGGTGGTGGTAGACATGAGTGGGGGCCTGGTAGGATCTGCCCCTGGTGGCTGGGGGGTGGGGGTGGTGGTAGACATGGGTGGGGGCCTGGTGGAGGCTGCCCCTGGTGGCTGGGGGGTGGGGGTGGTGGGAGACATGAGTGGGGGCCTGGTGGAGGCTGCCCCTGCACTTCTGGGGGGTGGGGGTTGTGGGAGACATGAGTGGGGGCCTGGTTGAGGCTGCCCCTTGTGGCTAGGGGGTGGGGTGGTGGTAGACATGGGTGGGGGCCTGGTGGAGGCTGCCCGTGCACTGCTGGGGGGTGGGGCGGTGGGAGACATGAGTGGGGGCCTGGTGGAGGCTGCCCCTGGTGGCTGGGGGGGTGGGGGTGGTGGTAGACATGAGTGGGGGCCTGGTGGAATCTGCCCCTGGTGGCTGGGGGGTGGGGGCGGTGGTAGACATTGGTGGGGGCCTGGTGGAGGCTGCCCCTGGTGGCTGGGGGGTGGGGGTGGTGGTAGACATGGGTGGGGGCCTGGTGGTGGCTGCCCCTGCACTGCTGGAGGGTGGGGGTGGTGGGAGACATGAGTGGGGGCCTGTTGGAGGCTGCCCCTGCACTGCTGGGGGGTGGGGGTAATGGGGGACATGAGTGGGGGCCTGGTGGAGGCTGCCTCTGCACTGCTGGGGTGGGGGTGGTGGGAGACATGAGTGGGGGCCTGGTGGAGGCTGCCCCTGGTGGCTGGGGGGTGGGGGTGGTGGTAGACATGAGTGGGGGCCTGTTGGAGGCTGCCCCTGCACTGCTGGGGGTTGGGGGTGGTGGGAGACATGCATTGTTGATCAGTAGTGCAAGGTGACATGTGGGTTGTCTGGGGGGCATGCCCATGGTGGATGAGCTGCGTGCGGGACATGAGCAGGGGTGCAGGGTAGTCCCCCGTGGTGTGGGCTGCCTGCAGGGGCTTTGGAGGTTGTAGAGAGAACACCTGGGAGGACCCACATGGCCAATTCACGTGTAGTACTCCCCAGAATACCTGAAATACACGTACACTGCTGAAATCGCGTGTGGAACTTCCCGCGCACCCCTGAAATACACGTACCCTGCTCGCACGGGGCCAATCGCATGTGGAACTTCCCGCGCACCCCTGACGTACACGTACCCTGCTCGCACGGGCCCAATCGCGTGTGGAACTTCCCTCGCACCCCTGAAATACACATACCCTGCTGAAATCGCGTGTGGAACTTCCCGCGCACCCCTGAAATACACATACCCTGCTGGAATCGCGTGTGATACTTCCCACAGACCCCTGTAATACACGTTCCCTGCTTGGCGTTTGCTGTTTGCCAGCCCTGTGAACTGGTCCAGGGTTAGCGCAGCCCTTTGCGATTATTTGTGGATTTTGAAGGCTTTTCCTTGCGCAAGGGCGTTCTTGGGGGCGTAACTGGCGCTGCTGCAGGGTCGCTGCGCCACGCTGCGCCACGGCTGGTTTTGGATGCGAAAATCCATGAATACGCTGTGCGTGGAAATCGATTTTAGCGCACGCGGCTGGCGCAGACATTCGCACGGGCATGCTGTGCGCCAGTCGCGTGCTCCACTTTTGTGCGATTTTCCATGAATTACTGTGTTAGTCTTGTTGTGGCTTGGTCACACATAGGTAGTGTCATACCATGTACATCTAGTTTGTCTGTGGCGCTAATTTACATTATTGGTTGCATTTCTTTACTTAACATTATTTAATTGAATTTGAAACAGCTTGCAAGAGTTGGCATTAAGGCCATACAATTGACATTTTTGTGGGCTAATTGTTCCATAACATCTGTAGCAAATGCATTATCACCATGAAGTGCATTAATTTGTCGGTTTTTCAATATTGTTTCTGCTTCTTTCGAGAGTACACCAACACTGATGCTTTTTTAAATGTTGGCCTAAGTGAGATCTGCAGATTGCTGCATGTTTTCTGTTAATTCTCTGTATTGGAAATGTTGCCAAAGGTTGACATTTCCAATGCTGCCAACAGTTTTATGGCAGAGTTTGTGTCCTAATGTTCTAAAAATAGGCTCACCTTTTACTGGTGTCAATTGAAGAATACTAATACGAATAACAATGTGTTTTCCTGCAAAGAGCTCTTCATAGTTTGTTTTCAGTACTTCTTGTAATCTGAGGTGAATCAAAGCCAACATTAGGGTGGAGACCATGCTCACTTCATCTATTAGTAGCATTTTCATTTGTTTCAATACTCTTAGTAGTTCCATTGCAGCTTCTGTAGAAAGTTTGTAATAGTCAAATTTGTTCTGGTGTTCTACTGGTAATAGTAGTAATCGGTGTAAAGTGACACCACCTATGTTGTAGGCAGCTAAACCTGTGGGGGCAGTGACAACAGCTGACAGTTTGTTGTTTGTCAATAGTTGAAGGAATTTACTGATGATTTTGATTAGGAATGTTTTGCCAGAACCAGCTTCACCACTGAAGTGCAGTAGTATAGGCTTATAATTATGGCAGGAACATTCTTTATTTTCATGTTGTACAGCATGTGCAATTTGTTTTGTTACTTCTTCAAAAATGCTACATTGTGTGTTGTTTAGTTTTGATTGTAGTATAGTTAAGTCTTCTTTATCTTTATACTGACACATGGTGTTTTCTACTTCTATCATAGCTAACTCTGCCTCATTTATTATTAGTGGTTCTCCCAGTGGTTCTTGGCTTCCTGTTACAGAAGGTTGACTACTGTCAGGCGTGTCTTTATCTAATTGGGCCTCGAGTTCTTCTTCGTGTTGCTGTTCATTGTGCAACATTGTTTTGTATTGTGTAAAGTTTACATCAGTTATAGTGATTTCATTTGCTTTGAAAGCATCTTCATATAAGTCATAGTTTTCTAGTATTTCTTCTTCTTTTCTCCATGGTTTAAAGAGTTGTAGCAGGTACATGTAATATAATTCTTTACGTTGAGGAGTCTTCAATGACAATTTGATATGGTTAATTAAATTTGGTTAAGTGAGTTTAACTAAGCTGCCTTCACAGTTTGTCACTCTGTATTTACCTTTTTTTTCATCAGGTTTTATATTATTTTTGTATGTGTAGTTTTAGGCTATGTGGTATAGACACATGGTTTCCAAAGTATTACTTCTGTTTGGGTAGTCTGTGTCCAATATTTTTTTTTTAATGTCTTGGCTGTTGGGATCATGTTTGACTATTGTTTCTATATCTTTGTATGTTTTTAGAACTCTTTTTCTAGATTTAGCTGGACCAAGACTTAGCCATACTATATTTTCAGATTTACCATACAATGCAGTACCAGTTAAACGATCAGCTGCTTCATATGATCCACATTCTCTATAGGAGAGCATTTTTATGTGCAAGCTGTATAATTTCTGAGACACAGTTTTATCTGATGACAGGTCATTCCAGAGGTCTTGGAGCTCTGTTTTTTCTGATTTGGTTAAGTCTGCTGTGACATATCGTGCAACTGCAGTAGAATTGTCTGCAATGTACTGCACATCTATGTTTGCATTCCATTAGTGGGCAATGATTGCATTATAATCATTGATATATTTTTCTTCTTCTTTTCTTTTTATGTAATATGTATTTTTAGGTGACTTACCTTTAACACTATGTTTAACTGAAGACATGAGGTTGTTCACTTGACCTGTATTTGTAACTGGTCTAGGGAAACCAAATCGGCATTTGGTGTAGTATTTCCCTTTGTTTTTGTATTTGTGACGACAATATTTTCCACATTTATGTCTTTGAAATTGTAAAATGTGTGCATGAAGATCACTATTTGTGGATTCTGATGGAATTTCACAAGTGACATATTTTTCAATAAACTGTAAAACAGTGGCATCACTGTCTTGACCAAATTTATAATCCATAAAAGCATGTGGATATGTGGTGCTCCTCTGGATTGGTGTTCTTTTCTCCAAAAGAAGTGTTGCACTTCTCCAAGGGGAGGAACAGTTTTATTACAAAAATAATTAGCATAGCAATGAAGCGATAGTGAAAATATCTTGAAACATTAACAGGTTCCAAAGAACAAAGTTTTCCTGTTGCTAGTATATCTATGTTTGTTTTGTTTTTTTGATATGCGTAGGAAATCATGTAAATCTTGCCATGAATATTCTGCACAACTTAATGTAACAAATCAAGTGGGTGGGCAAAGGTTTCTGATCATACAACGTACATCTCCATGACGTCGAAACCAGTACTCTTTAGTACCACGCATATTTGATAATAGATTTGTAATATTTGATTGTAAAACCTCATCCTTTTGTTGCACTTTTTGTAATAATTGTGTAGCTGTCATATTTTGAAAGTGTGATCCTGATTTTAATATGTGTGCAACTCCGTAACATAAAGTTGCTAGTTCACTTTCAAAGAGTAGGTGGAATATGTATTCCACATTTTGTCTAAATCTGGGATCTTCAGAATACATCCGTAATGAGCGGTATTCTGAAGCTGATATTTGAATAGGTCTATCATCATACCTTCCTCCTTTGCCAGTAGGAAAGAGTAGAGGAAACGCACATGCTGCTATACTTTTTTCCCATATGCTGATTGGTGATCCTTTTGTTTGATGCATTTGGTATGTTTCCAGTGCATCTTCTATGGTGTCATTAGAGTGCAAAGGATGAATTGTATAATGGTCTAAAGTATTTGATATTGTAGCAGGATCTAGTAGCTCAAATTGACCAGCTTCTTGTGTTTCTTGAATTATTTCAGTTGTATCTTTCAAGTTTTCTTCAATATTAATGTCTTTGTAATATTCATTATTCTCTTTAAGATATTGTAAGGCTTGTTTAACTTTATGTAAATCTACCAGCTGTTGCCATATTCTTTTGTCTTTTGTAGGTACTCTATTTACTAAGATAATTAAAGATTGCTGCATTGGACGTTGCACTCCTAGAGTATGCACATTTTCTTTTAGATCTAATGGTAAATAAACTACTTTTACACAAATGCCTTTTACCAATTCAGAGGGAGGTAATTTTGCTGTTTTTGGTTGAAGGCGTATTATTGCTTGAAATGGGTGCACTGTTTGAATTACGATGCTCTCCTATAAATTGAGTTGTTGCAGGGGTTTTGGTAGTGGGAATAATTCCAAGCTATTTGTGATAGCACGCGAAGGAGTTTGGTTGTTGTCAAGTTTTGTAGTTCAGTAACTGCAAAGTGTTAAGGGGCCACTTATTTCGTATTTGTTTTCTGCTACAAGGTAGAAAGCTAATTCAAACCATTTAGAATCTTCATTGTCTTCTATTTTATATGGTAGGTCTACAGTTTTTGTGTTACGTTTATAAAAGTTCTGCGGCAACATACTTTAGTATTTCCTTTTTGTATGTGTTTAGCAAAAGGTTGCCATGTGTAGAATTGTTGCTAATTTGGTTTAAAGCTATTTCATTCTGTAAAATATTTTTTTCTGGATATAGTCAATTTCTTGAAGTAGGTCTTTCGCTGTACCATGTAGAAGAATGTTATTTAAATTTGCTAGTGCTAAAGCAGGCCTTTTAGCATAGTGCAGTTTATAGACTAGATTTCTTATAGTTGAATGATGTGTTGATATTCTTTTGATATCACGGAAGGTGGTTTTACAAGTATGTCCTGTAAATCAGGCCAATGAATGTCCTTGTAGTCCTGTTAATTTGCGCACTGGACAGGTATCCATATTTTGCAGTAGTTTAATTTTGATTTTGTCTTTGCTTTTTACATATTGATTGAGGAATTGGTGTAAAGACTTGAAAAATTGTTTGGGAGTGTTACATATTGACGTGCATGGCCATTGTACACTAGACGTTCTGATTCAGTTGCAGGGAGGGGTAATTCTAAGTTTTCAGGGCTTATTTTTTTAAGGAGTACTTCTTGTTCCATTATGGTATTATTAACTTTTTCATAACCTCGACCACTGCTTTGTATGTGTCACAAACCGTGGGAGCTGGCGGTTGTGGCCCCGTTGGCGTATGAGCCGCCATTGAATATGCCGCCACGTTCCCATGCACCGTATTGTGACGGTCTAGCCTTTCGGGTTACGCCGTCGCAAGCCTTTTTCCTTACGTTCAACCCGGAAGCCGACGCGTTGCAACCCTTCGCGTTTAGGCTTTCGGGTTAACACGCTGTTTATTGCTCGTGCTCTTGCTTGTATTTCCTCCCTGTTTTCGCCCTGCTACAGCTCTGTCCCGCCCTGCTACTGCTCTGTCCTAGTGCTCCCCTCTCTCCTTCTGCCTGCTACCCCATTTTCCTCCGTATTTGGTTACTTGTATTCCTCCAACTTACCTTCCACCGCCTTGTGCACGTTTTGCTGGAACGACCAGGGGTCTCCTACATCGGAACACACGAAATCCGGATCTCCTCTACAATCCACCAAGACAGGGGTTTTTTATGCCGTAAGGCTTTTTCCCCGGACCGGTCTGCTGCGAAAGGAGTGCCCCTCCTGGACCTCCTTTCAAAGGGTCAGGGTGGCTTCCTCTCGCGGCCGTCCTTATCTGCACAGCAAAGAAAAAACTTTGTGGCGAAAGAGGTTCGGAGCAAGACCTGAATCGGAAACAGGTGAGGAGGAGGAGTGGGAGTGTGGTGACCAGGTATTGGAGCCATCACCACCCGGGCCTGATAGATTGCAACGCCCAAGTGTAGCAATGGCCACCCCCGAACAGATCCAAGAACTCTTTACTGCAGTTCAGGCTATGAACGTAGAACTACTGAACGTTAAAGCTGACAACACCGCTCTAAGACAGATGATCGCTACCCGAGAAACTCGTGAGATCGACCTATCCCCTATGACCTTGTCTTCAGGCAAATTTGACGGGAGCCCCAAGAAGGTGAAAGAATTTATGGAAGCATGCTCCATTTATTTCGCATTTCGCCCCCAGACATTTTCTTCTGATCATACCAAGGTCGGATTTATGGTATCCAACATGACGGGAAATGCCCTAGCCTGGGCAACACCGCAAGTCCTAAACAATGATCCCGTCACCCACGATTATGGGGCTTTCTTGAACCGATTTAGGCAAACCTTTGAGCAGACCGAAATCACGCATGTAGCAGCCGAAGAACTCTTAGACATTCAGCAAGGCTCTAGTGATTTACTCACGTACATTTCAACTTTCAAGAGACTTGCCACCGAAGCAGGCTGGCCAGAACGGGCTCAATATACCATATTTCGTCGTGGTCTCAAGGAGGAGATCAAGGACGAATTAGCCCGTATAGCCCGACCTACCACCCTATCGGATTTGATGTCTCTTGTGCTCCAGATTGATTACCGGCTGAATGAACGAAGGGTAGAACGAAGGAAGCATAAGCCCCCCGTGCCCCACACTCCCGGTGCCTCCTCCCTGCCTACATTGCCATCCCGAAGTAAAATGGAAGAACCTATGCAGATAGGGGCGGCCCGAGCGCCCTTGACTTCAGATGAGAGAAGAAGACGGAGAGAGTTGGGCCTCTGTATGTATTGTGGGTCAAATTCTCACCTGCTTCGTAGCTGTCCGGATGTACCCCCTAGGAGACCGGGAAACGAGCTACCTCGGAACTAATGGGGATGAGTCTCCGAGGTCTAACTCCTAGTCCCTATGTCACGGTAACCATATCCTCGCCCCCTGACACCATGGACTCGCGTCTCATGGTGGTGGCTATCCGACTGGAAACTCCAACCTCAGTACTCCGTACCATGGCCCTTTTGGATAGCGGTGCTGCAGGAATTTTTATGGACACCCAGTGGGCGCACAAACAAGGGCTCACCCTGCTGAAGCGGGAAGACATCCAAAAAGTGGAAGGTGTAGACGGATCACCCTTGTCTTCAGGTCCCATAACCCACTCTACTGAACTTCTCAAGGTACTTATACTTCAACATATGGAACAATTACAGTTTGATCTTATCCGGGCAGCCCATTTCCCCATCATCCTGGGTATCCCCTGGTTTAGGAAACACAATCCAGCCATCGATTGGACACGGAACACTATGGCCTTTGAGTCTGAATATTGTAGACAAAGTTGTTTGTCGCGGATACCTAAAGAGACTGTGCAGATCCTGACTCCCGAACGCAAAGAAGTATGTGACATATGTAGTATACCCCTTGATTTGGCTGACTTCCGGGGAGTCTTCAGTGATAATCCAATTCTGGAACTACCCCCTCATCGTCCGGAGGATTGTGCCATAGAGTTGGTACCAGATGCCTTAGTGCCTTTCAGGCGCATGTTTCCGTTATCCATCACAGAAAAGAAGGTCCTACGCACCTACCTGGATTCCCATCTAACCAATGTGCTCATCCAGCCTTCAAGATCCCCAGCTGGAGCCCCTCTTTTTTTCATACCGAAACGTGATTCATCTGAGCTACGGCCTTGTATCGATTATAGGGGCCTTAATAGGGTCACCGTTCGTGATCGCTATCCTATGCCCCTGATCTCCGACATTTTGGAGGCCGTTCAAGGAGCTACCATCTTTTCGAAATTAGATCTACATAGTGCCTATCATCTTCTACGCATAAGAGCAGGGGATGAATGGAAAACCGCATTCAGAACTCCTTTTGGTTTGTTTGAGTACAAGGTCATGCCATTCGGGTTAGTTAACGCCCCGGCAATTTTTCAACGGTTTATGGACCGCCTGTTTTCTGATCTGTTGTATGTGAACACTATTGTCTACCTCGATGACATCTTGGTATTTTCGTCTTCTCCCCAAGAACATGCTCAGCATCTGAAGATGGTTCTCCTTCGTCTTCAATCTCAACACCTCCTGGTCAAACCCGAGAAGTGTGTATTTAAGACCTCCTCAGTTCCTTACTTAGGTTACATCCTCGCCCAAGAAGGCATATCGATGGATCCTAGGAAGGTGACAGCCATCTTGGAATGGCCCGCTCCATCCTCCCAGAAAGATGTACAAAAGTTTTTGGGTCTGGCTAATTTTTACAGGAAATTCATGAATCGGAACCAGGTGAGGAGGAGGAGTGGGAGCGGGGTGACCAGGTATTGGAGCCATCACCACCCGGGCCTGATAGTATGGCTATTGTATTTGTTTGGTTTTGTTTGTACGCTTCTTCATTAAAGTATGGTTCTCTGCTCGTAGTGTGATTCCATTGAGCTCCGCAGATACTTAAGAAGTTCTTTCTGTTGACATTTTCTTTATTGAGAAGTCTTTTTTGTAATTTAGTTATTAGTTTTGTTAGTGGTTTCATTTTATTTAACACAAAAATAAATAACTTTCTTTTGAGAAGAATAGCACTATCTATCAACGCTTCTAAAATTAATTTCCTATGATAGGTTTTAAGCATTGAACCTGATTTCTGTCCTGATTTTATAAGATTTTGAAGGACTTTGTGACGGAACATTTTGGCTAAAATGCTTTTTTTGGTATGCTTACTTTGAAATATATTAAAATTTAAAGAAGCAGTTTTATCTGTAGTGATAGCTGATTTTCTGTTAATTGTTTTTGGTTTGTTTTACATTTTGATAGAGGAGGCAAAGTTTTTGTACTTGAAATTTCTTGTGTTTCACTAAATGACTGTATTAGCTGTTTTGTTTTAACTTTTTTTTACAAATTCTGCTATAGATGGATGCTTATGTTGGACACTTTTATTTTCATTTGTTCTACTCTGCGTTGCTTTATACAGACTTGACTTTTGGTAGGCATTCTTTAGGGTCTGTTGAAAAAAATAAAGAAGGTATGGGTTGGGGTCTTCTACAATGTATGTATGCTGTGTGCCTGAGTGTTTGAGTAAGATGATGTATGTAATGGTGTCTGATTGTGCATTGGGAACTACAACTAGTAGGGATGTATATTCTTCAATTAATATGTTACTAAACTCAGGTTCAGATGACAGAAAAAAATAAGCTAGTGGTGTGGAGAAGTACAAATAGTAAATCTGATGTATACAATTAAAACAGTTGTTTGTTCTATAACATGAAAATTCTAGCAGTTGAGTTGGGTAATTTGTGTGTCCAAAAGTAGGAATTTGCGTGCCATTCTGGCTGTAAATCGCTGTTTAAGACATGGGGATGTTTGGACAGAATGGTGCACAATCTCTATTTTTAGGCACAGAAATAGCATGAATTAACTTTACAGTATGTTTGAGTAATAATACAAATATTATGGTGATATTCTACTTACTTTTTTTCTAAAATGAACAGGTTAATTCTTAGTTCTTCTTTGTTCTTCAAATTCGGCTGCTTCCTTTCAGGAGCATGGTCTTCACGGCAATTGAAAAATAAACAAATTAGTAATTTTGTTTGTATATAGCATTGTTTTTAATTTAGATATTGATTTTATTAATTGAAATCCTCAGCGCCTTCCTAAAAACCATTAAAACTATCTTATTCACATAAGATACGTCGCAGTTCAATACATATGATATGTTCTTAATGAACAAATTGTATTGCAATGAGTAAATGTAACAAACAAAATATCTTTAGTATGTCTTGTGAAATTCATAATAATACATACAAATATGTAATTGTATAAGTATTATTTTTTTAGATTTGAACATAGAGTGTGCATGCATGCAATTTTGTTTGAATATATGTAGTCTATGAATTTCATTTAAAAAATGTTGTTTAACATGATTTGATAGTGTGTGTATAAAGAAAGTAAATAGTATAAAGGTTTATAAGTGATAGTTGATTTTAGTAAATTGGAAAAAAGACAGTAGATTCATTTTACAGATTACACAAGCTAAAAGTCAGTTTGAAAATGTGTTCATGTACTGTACAGAAAATATGCATACCTGTAGTTTGTGTTCATGTATATGGATATGCATGGAGCTGCAAGTAGAAATCTTGGAGACTTGTACAGTATGTATTGTAGATGGTGCTTGCCAATGATATGACACTTGTACTCAGAGAGATTCACAGTACATTTGCAGTGCTGATCTATGATGATGCAGTTAGATGTAGAGGTCTTGAATGTGATTGGTGCATGGTCATGTGATTTCTTAGCTGCATCCAATGAGGGAATGGCACAGAGAGTGAAGTGGAAATGGTAGAAGGGCTGTTCATGTTATGATATGTCCGCGGACATGGCGGTAGTTTGTGGACATCGGGAGTTACATCCGGGGATTTTTGGGTTCAGAAGTCATGCAAATGAGAATGAGCACTAAAAGGGATTGGTCAGGAAAGTTTAGTGGGTGTGCTGTGCCAGGAGAGAGTTTCTCAGATACTCTTTTTGCTGAGAGAACAACAGATAGCTCTGGCTGTGTGTTTCAGAAAACAGATTGTTTGGATTTTGGGAGATTCGTGGCTACATTGGTTGAAGGTGCATGCAGAAAGCTGTGGAGTAGCTGTAGATCTTGGATTTCCACATGTGGAAGTACACTGGCATGGAGTACGTGGAATGAAGTGGTTGGACTTGCTAACTCTCTTTGCTACTTTGTAAACAGAGCAACATCCAGACATAATTGTAATTCATTGTGGAGGGAACAGTTTAGGACATGTGTCTGGAATTTCTTTGCAATTTGCTATGAAAGAAGGACTTGGGAAAGTCATGGACATGTTTCCTAATTCTCAAGTAATATTTTCACGGATTGCGCAGAGACAAATGTGGCTTTGTTCTTCTTCATTTGGTCCACAAATGGAAAAAGCAAGGCGCAATGTTAATAAGGCTGTTTTTGCATTTCTAAGAGATTTTGGCATGTCCTCTTTTCACAATGAAAATATTATGTTTCATAGTACATACTTTTTTCGCTGAGATGGAGTCCATTTTACTTATTCTGGCAATCAGATTTTTCTGAGAAATGTACAAAATGCATTGCGACCTTTTTTAGAAATACAGCATCCATTTTGATGTAGGTGTTAAGTATTTATACTTTTTGACATACAAACACCTCCCAAAAGCTCTTTTCAGAGCCGCCACTTCCTCCCAGAGAAAAAAGCAATGGTTGCATTACGGTAGCACCCCAATTTTTTTGTCCGCAGACTTTTAAGAAATACAAAGGGCCCTGCTTTATTTATCTTCACTTCTATTGTTTAACTGTGAAAGTCGGCTCTGAAAAGAGCCTTATTTTTTTTTTATTTTGTATTTTCTTTGGTTTTTTTATACACAGCACACTAGGAGAGGAGGGGAAAGGAGGGTAAAGGGGGGGGCACCAACCACAGGGATAAGAAAGGGCGAGCAGAGAGAGGAAGATGTAGAGTGGGTTTTACTTGGGTAGTGAGCAGGTCTTCTCGTGCTCTGAGACGATAGTCTCAAAAGCACTCCGAAGTCGCTCCCCCCTGCAGAGTACTGTGTCACAGTACATACATACAACTGTGACCCTTGAAAGGTAAGGGTCATTAGAATTCTGTATGGCCAGTGAGGCAGCTTGAGGAAGACGCTGTCCTACAGAGGTGGTCCTTGTGGTGACAGGATCAGAAACGGAGGATGAAGTAGAGGAAATCAACCTACTACGTTCTTCGCAAGAACCTTGCGAATAGCCTCAGAGTGAAATGACCTCAGGTGTTGCTTCATGGTCGTGGTCCCAAAGCTGTACGAACTGTGCTTCCCGTGAGTGAGTACCATTTTGCACTCATTGCAGGTGACATGGTTCACCCGAGCATTAGGAACATTCCCATGAATGGTAAACAACCGCCACACCCAAGACTCACGCCTAGTGCGGGTAGTAGGGATTTCCTCTACCTCATTCTCGTCATCCTCTTCTTCCTCCTCTGCATCCTCACTCCTGTTCCCCTCTTCAGGCCCCTGGGAAGGTGGTGGTGGTGGAGGGGTTGGGGGTGGTGCTGAGGCAGATACAGCACCAGGTGGCAGCAGTGGAGCCATGGATGCCATCAAAGATGAGATGGAAATCTGCAGTTCGCAGTTGGCAGCAAAATTCGCTGTGCTCTGTAGAAAAGCCAGAAACACAATGAGAATAAGCTCTAGGGCGTGGTCTTTTATAGGGGTGCTTGTACGCGGTTTGCGGACAGATCGAACACAAAAAAAGGTTAAAAAAGTTTCAAAAAGTATGTAGAAACTCATGATTAGTATGTGGGACTTGTGCTATGGTGAGTTTTTATGGAAAAAATATTGTGGATTACTTGAAAATGTACTTTTTAATTGTTCGGGGACACGAACAGTGTCTGCATTCAGAACACACGATGAGCGTGGGGGCGGTCACATGATCTCTTTGCGAACATGTCCGCGAAGGAAGCGCCTGTCCGCAGGACACCAAATGCACCGACATTGGTTTGCGCATGCACGTTGATGTTCAACGGACACTGTTCGGGTCCTGAAGTAATTAAAAGTGCTTCACACTGCAAACGAACATTTCAGGACACTGCTTGTGTTCTTAGAACAGATTCAACTTGCTAGCGAATAGTACGGACAGGTATTGTGTTCTTCAAGACACTTTAATTTTCATTTATTTACGAACATTTCAGAACAGCAATTGTGTTCTTAGAACAGATTCAACTTGCTAGCGAACAATACGGACAGGTATAGTGTTCTTTCGGACACCTCCATTTTGTTTATTTACGAACATATTAGAACACCAATTGTGTTCTTAGAACAGTTTTAACTTGATAGCGAACACCAAGAACAGGGGTAGTGTTCTTCAGGACATCTCCATTTTTGTTTATTTACAAACATTTCATAACAGCAATTGTGTTCTTGGAACAGATTTAACTTGCTAGCGAACAATACAGACAGTTATAGTGTTCTTTAGGACACCTCCATTTTGTTTAATTACGAACATATCAGAACAGCAATTGTGTTCTTAGAAAAGTTTTAACTTGCTAGCGAACTCCACGGACAGGTATAGTGTTCTTCAGGACACCTCCATTTTCATTTATTTACGAACATTTCAGAACACCCGCGCTGTCCGCGGACACCTACATTGGTTTTTTTTTTTAAACGGAAACTAAGTACAACACAATACAAAAATGTATTTGTGATGTCATCTTTGATGTCGTGGGTGTTAGTCTTAGCAGTGCACGGTGGTGGCGTGAGTTATGGTTGCTTAGCTTACCATAACTGGCAAATTTCAAGGGTTTTCCGGTTTTACTTGGAACCATAACGTCCCTTTAACCAAGTTTTTTCACTGAATTTCATAGGTTTTTAGTAGCACAATTTAACCATAATGTCCCTTTAACAAAGTTTTTTTACTGAATATATATATATATATATATATACACACACACAAGTCAAAACATTTTTGTGTGTGGTTTTGTGGTTTGGCAAAGAAGTGGTGTATGGGAGGCAAAGAAAGACGTATGAGAGGCGAAAGGCGAAGGTGTATGGGAGGGGATTGCAAGGTGCATGGGTGGCAAATGGACTTGAGTGGCGAATGTGAAGGCAGGTGGGATTCCATAGGTATCCGATGTCTTGCTATATAAAGAGGTGCGAGAGGCATTTCTATTACTCTTTCACAAATAGTGCTAAAGTGTTATTTCATGAGTGCCTGCCCAAACGAGTCATCCTTGCTGCAAAAAATTATTCTGACAATGAAATAAATCATCATATTCAGGATATGCTTCTAGGTACAGTTACTGAGTACAGCTCAATTGATATGGTGGTGGATGCCGACGAAGCCATAAACTATCCAACAGAATTCCCTTAACTCACTCGACCCCCTGCCCCGGGAATGCCACCACATCAATGCTGAAGTTTGGTCACCCATCATGCTGCTTCGCAATCTTGACCCACGTAGGCTGTGTTATGGCACAAAGCTGTGCATTAAAAAATTGCTGCCCAACGTAATTGAAGCAACAGTGTTGACTGGAAAGGGAAAAGTAGAAGATTAATTCATCCCCCGCATGCCACTCATTCCGACAGACATGCTGTACATTTTCAAGTTCCTAGAGTTCCCGGTCAGGCTGGCATTAGGTATCATGATCAACATGGCACAGGGCCAGTCACTGGTATCCACTTGGAATCTCCATATTTCTCCCAGGGGCAGTTATATGCTGTGTTCTCTAGAGTGGATTCCCCAAATCAGCTGTACATCTTTGCTCCAACTGGAAAAAAAACATTTTATTTATTAACAATGCTTACAATGAACATGTATTTTGGTAATGTTAAACTTTAGGTCCATAGCTGTTTGCACTGTCGGCATCATGCCACCCATCATGATGCTCATGAATCTCCATGTTGTTCTCATATACAGTTATACGTTTCAGCGTGAGTTTCAAGAAGAACAAAACATTGTGTTGTGTAGTCATTATGAGAAAACATTTTCAAAATATTAAATAATCGAAAAATGTAGTGAACCTTTCCGAAAAAAGCATAAAGCTACCTTACAGTATTTAAAAACATCAATTGGCAGAAGGGGAGGACTTAGGCCGGCCCTCAGGGGTCTATTGTGTTGCTTGCAGAAATTACATCTTTTGATGTTGTGAACTGCTGTTCAATAAGGAGATGGGTATTTTGCCCGTCAAAGGTGAATTGGGGCAGGATAATGGTGATTTGAAATGGATTGTTATAAACATTTACTGGAACCCGAAGAGGGGTGGACTCTTAGCTATTCAACACCTTTTGGCAGATCTTCTCCTTTGGTCGGGGCAGTTCCCTCGCCATGAATTATTGCTCATGGGAGAGCTGAACTCCCCAATGTATAGAAAGTTGCGCCCTGGGGTCTGTGCACCTCGAGCACCCCACAGATAATGGGGGGGAGGGATGCTGGATGACTTTCTTAACAGGGTGGGACCTTATGATGGCCAATGGTTCCATTGACGGGGATATTACCCCGGATCCTACTTGGAGATGGGAGAAAGTTTCTCTGCTGTTGATTACCTATTCCTGTCCGGGACCCTATTTGAAAGCTGCCTCCATTTTATTTGAATTGCCACCCCAGCAATCACGATATCTTGGAGGCAGTGTTAGTAAAAAACAAAAAAACCCAGGCAATATCTCAACATTTACCATTAGACGTGATAGTCAACAATGGGGGAAACAGAGTGATACGATTCAAAAAGAGTGGACGGGTATTAGTTGACTGTCTGGGGAAGGTGACCCATTCCTTATCCGAACTAGGCCTACAGAAGATCTGTAGGCCAAAAACCTTTGTAGATTTCTTTTGGGACATTCATCCCTCGGCTGAGTCCACCCCGTCTGTACATATCAAACATCCCCATCATTTTGATATCCCGGCTAGGGAAAGGAGGAAAGGAAGAGAGAAATGAGGAGGCAAATGAGAAGCCTGAAATTCATGACCGTAGATAGAATAGAATACACTAAGCAAGTGAAAATCATGAGAA
Source organism: Ambystoma mexicanum (assembly GCF_040938575.1). Taxonomy (NCBI): domain Eukaryota; kingdom Metazoa; phylum Chordata; class Amphibia; order Caudata; family Ambystomatidae; genus Ambystoma; species Ambystoma mexicanum. The sequence continues at coordinate 1,384,716,124 of NC_090937.1, read as the reverse complement.
ATACCCCTAGAAGTTGGTCCAGAGCCCATCGCCCAATGCAAGAACAATTGGAGGGAAAAATAATCCTGAGGGATATCTGCCAAAACAACTCACAGACTTTTTGGTCCATTACCAGCACAATGGATAATCCGGCAAGTGTTGGCCAGGATGGAGTTACCCAGGAGTATGTATGGACCGATCATTTCTCTAAGCTGTACGGAGTTCCATGTCTGGAAAAGGTGAAGATCGCAAATGGTACACTATGGTCGTTGGTGTTTTCTCTACATGATATAAAAGAACTTATAATGAAAAGCTCCAGCTCTAGATCTCCTGGACCCAACTGCATAAGCAATGAGATCCTGACATGTGGTCATGGGTTGTAGTGGCCCTGTTTAAGGGTATAATTTACTCCAAACAAATACCAAGCACCTGGAGTAGGGCGATTATCATTTCCATTTTCAAGAGGGGTGAGTGTTTAGACCCCGCTAATTATCACCCAATATCCCAATTGGATGCGGATGAGAAAATCTTTTCTGGCCTGGTCCTTAGGGGCTTAGAAATCTGGCTAAGGCACAGAGCATTTTCCCAAAACATCAAATAGGTTTCAACATCTTTCAATTTTGGTGATGCATTCAGTGAGCTCGGAGGCATTCGCCAAAAGTGGCCAAACTTTGTTTGGGGCATGGATTGACCTGTCCAAAGCATTTGATACCATCAATAGGGACCACCTTATGGGAAAACTGAGAGACTTGGGCTTGCCTGAGAGCTTGTTGGCCATTCTGATTGAGCTCCGTAATAACTCAGAGCTGCAAGTCAGGTTGAATAGGCGGAGTAATCTCTCTAAATGGATTACAACTGGAAGGGGCGTGAGACAGGGATGTCTGATAGCGTCTTTCCTTTACAACCTCTACTTGGCCGATCTGGTGAAATTATTTTTGGAATTGGCCTTTGCTAGTCCGAAACTTGTTGGCTTAAAGATCAATTTGCTTGCCTACGCTGATGATATTGTGCTTTTAGATCGCGCACAGATCGGCCTGCAGAGGTTGCTGTCTGCTTTCCAGAAATATGCAGAACTAAATGATTTAAAGATAAATCCCAATAAATCTAAAATCTTAATCTTTAAACATCCATTGAGAGTGACCAAGCCCTTTAGTTGGCAGCTAGATAACTATGCAGTTCCAATAGTTAAAGATACAATTTACCTGGGTTTCGTGGTCAGATCATTTTCTACAAAGGGACACGCCTCTGCCAACCTGGGTGTAAAGACTGTCCAATTGTGATCGCAATTGAAAAAAATGCATAAGAAAAGCTGCAAGTTCTCTATTCTTCCAATTATCAAATACTATACTGGCAAAATCATACCAGCCCTGCTCCTCGGTTACGATACAAACCCCCAATTACATTCCATTGATTTGGAGTGATTAGAGGGATGTGTGTGGAGAAGAGTCTTGAATCCGCCTAATTGTGTGCCCATTGCAAGCCTGAGATACGAGCTAAGCCTGCAATCTTTAAGAGCACACCTGAATTGAAAGTGGATCTCCCTATACAGACAGGTTTTGGTTCCATCTTGTCTTTCCTTGTACGAGGAGGCCCTATCCACCCTACAAGACCAGAAGAATATTTACCTAAACAATTTAAAGAGGGTCTCCAGTAAGATCTTAGCTGAATCAGAAAGTCATGAAGAAACTCTGATTCAGAACCCCCTGAAAGTTAAAGAACAAGTTGAAAGGATGGACTGGATAAGAACAATTGCAACTATGAGAAAATCTAAGATATGTGCCGCAATGACCCCTGCAGACCAACCTAGAAACTCACTGCCAACTTACCTGAAGAAATTCCACAATTCCATCATTAGAAATTCCACAATTCCATTGTTACTTCCCACTCTGGAAATCAAACATATTAGAAACATGGTAGAAACATCTGTTCCCACTTGTCAAAAATGTGATAGCCAACAAATCCAATCACTTAAACATCTAATGTACAAATGCTCAGAAACTGTAGAACAAAGAACACAAAGGTTGGCAAGATTTGCTCTTCATGATTGGTGGTTGGAAACTGATTGTTTCTGGAAAAGGTTGGCATCAGGATAGGAATTCTTTCTCACTATCAAAGTGGTTAAACCATTTAAACAGTGGAATCTGCTGAGAGTGTATGAATAACTGAGAGTTTTCATCTGCTCAATTTCAAACTAGGCAAGGTGTAACCAATTCTATAGCTTACTTGTTTGACTCATTTGGTTTTTTAAAGTTGTAGCCTTTCTTCCTTTCCTTTTTCTTTTTTTCTCCTCATTTTTTGTGTGCAAATATTGTGAAATCATGTATTTTATATATCTGTTCCTTTCAATCTGATTTGATATATTGTTTTTCTTCATCATGATGTTTTTGTATAAATAATAAACCGTGACTAGTCGAATTTTAACCAATGCACACCCAGCCTTAAAGGAGTCGGGGGGTGGGGGCGTGTGTGTGTGTGTGTGTGTGTGTTTGTGTGTGTGTGTGTGTGTGTGTGCGTGCATGCGTGCGTGCGTGCATGCATGCGTGTGTGTCTCTCTCTCCCCGGAGGGTTGCTTCTAGTCTTCCATTCATTTAGTTATTTGGGGTAACTTTAACAAAATCATTACCTGTAAGAATGTTTTGAGGAAGAGAATTTTCGGAGCGAATTCAGCCAGGGATATACCACCATGATTGGTGAAGTCTCTATGATATTTAAGGCTGGGTGTGCATTGCATGACATTTGGAGAATCTATTCAGTAAGTTGTCTGGATCACCTTGGATATTCCCACTTTGGCCATATTTAGCTACAGTTAGAGTGTGCGTCTTGTGTTTTATATAGGGAAAATCGAATAGCTCAACATTTATCACGAGCATCTCTAATTAGGTGGAACTATGCACATCAAGGGGTTGTTTTTCATCTGGGCCAACTCACGCTTCCATTCTTCTGAGGTCAGTAATTGAGTATCACAATGTTGGGTTGCAATAAATGAAAAAAATAATACCAGTTACCAAACACTCTGAAATTCTAAAACTGGATTCCTGGTGACAGAGACACTATAGCATGTCTTCTTCTTCTTCTTCTTCTTCTTCTTCTTCTTCTTCTTCTTCTTCTTCTTCTTCTTCTTCTTCTTCTTCTTCTTCTTCTTCTTCTTCTTCTTCTTCTTCTTCTTTCCTACTCTAGGTGACTGGTACAATGATGAAGAAGACTGGGGAACAACCGTAACCCTATTGCCACATCTCTTATCTGGGCTGGAGATTACTGATGTACCCAGAGCCCTTCTGGCTAGAGTTTAGCCTCTAAAACTGGAACCAGGTTTTGAAACCTTGCTGCTCAGCATTATCCTGCTTCCAAGACAAGTGGGTTGCCACTGAGCTATCTTCCCAGCCTTAAGACCCGGGCACAGCGAGTAGAGCGCTCGCTTTGACATCAGTGCAGAGCCTGCGAACACAGGTCCGAATCCCGGCAGCGCCAAACTCAGCGTTTCATCCTTCCGAGGTCGATAAATAAGCACCACACACCGTGGGTAATAATAAGCAGCGCTCAGATACCTAAGGTTTCGTAGCGCTATATAAATGCCAAATTATTATTATTATTATTATCGACTTCTTGGCACCTTACGACAAATACAGGGCTGTTTGGTGGTCAAAATAAGTTTCCTAGACTGTTGCCGTTATTGCTTTGGGAACATCATGTGACCTGCCATCTTTGCCAAGGTTATTACTTTTTTTGTGTTTGTTGTGATGATCTAATTTTAGGTGGGCCTGGATCCCTAAAGGGTCCGATATATTTTAAGCCACATACTTTGTTTGATTCTTAGTGCCACCATGCTAAATTCAACTTTGTTAAAAGTATTGGAAAGGAGTAATTTGGGTTCTAAAAGCACTCTGTGATAGCTCTAAATCAAGCTTCCTATAAACTATTAATTGCTCAAATGAAAAAGGGAGAAGCTTTTAACTGCTTTAAATACATGTGTGTTGCTTGCTGCCGGGGAACATATGATTTTTACAATCAAGAAGAACCGAAACATAAATGCAGAAGCCTAGTTTTCCAATTTTCGATACTTTGTATTAGACGAACAGTTCCCTTCTAGAGATTAAAGCAATGGCTGTTTTCACAAGGGCCGAGGAGGGGTCGTCATTATAGGCTAGTGGCCAAATGTGGTTACATGATTAAGAAGGAAAAATTGTGAAATTGAAGAAGAGAAATATGACATTTGACCCTGATTTCATAACAATGACTCACTTTAAGAGTGAGCATTTGACCTGTGTGCCTGTGCTCCTTTGCTGGTTTAATGCTAGGCTGTTTGCGGCCAAATCCATTTCTTGTCAATCTTCACTTATCATTAATATACTTAAAAATGGAGAAGTGAGTATATTGTCCATCCTCCATTTTAGATGGTGCAGTGAAGTTATTCAGTAAGATTATTGTGTCCATGTTTGGGGTGTGGTTGATGGAGATAAGCGTTATTCTCTCAGCCCAGGATGAATTCTACTTATGAATGGGACAACAGAGCTATGTTATTAACTGCCTCCAAATATGTTTTTTTTTTAAAAATAAAATAGCACCACTTTCATGGCTTTCATAGATATCCAGACATATGTTGACTCTGTGGAATGACCTCTTCTGTGGAGGCCATTTGTATGAATCTCTGATTAAGATTTTGTCCGCCATCTACGAAGGTAGTAAGGAAAGAGTTCACCATGTAAATCTTGTCATTACTGAGGTTATGTGGACTCGGACACCAAATCTTTCTTTCCCCCTGATTCCTAATGTCCCAAATGAATGCCACACCCTAGGACCCCATCATCCAGAAGTAGGGGGAAACAGAACAGAGAGGGCAGGATCTTGACCGGATCCCTGGGAATTGCGAAAGAACAGAAGACTGGTTAGCTATTACTATGAAGTACATAGGACACCATTCATAAAAGACACTAGAGAACTTCTCTGGTAGAGAGCATGTGGGGGAATGATGCCATGTGAACATGAACCTGCCCTGTCCATCTACTTGTAGTCAAAGAGCAGTGGCAGAACCAAACATTGTGGACAACGAAAATACTGCCAGTGAAACACTGAGTTCTGTCAGGTGGAGTACAGGCTCTCCACAGAGGAGAAAGTGGAGCATAGAGTTGATAACTAGAAAGTGAGTGCACTTTGATTCAAATTGTGCTCAGGACCGGAGGACATGCTATATAGGAGTAGCAGTGTAGATGAAAATGTTGTGTACAGAAGTGGCACTCCTGAATGTAGGGGTGAGTGTAACTGCAGTGGCACCTAAGAAGTGTAGACAGCTTTGAATGTAATATGTAAGCAAGGGTCAGAGGAAAGAAGAGAGCAAAGCAGGAGAGAGAGAAAATCGAGTAGGAATAGGAAAGGAAGAGAAAAACAAAAGTAGGACAATAATCTAATACAGAAGAGGGTTTAATGGGCAGCCACAGGCTCTAACCAAATTTGAAGTAAGACACTGAGGATCAGCAATGGGTGGGAACAGGAACCATGAAAAGATCCATCAACAAGTGTTTCACTCTGCCCTTTTCTCGAAGTATGATCTATGGGCCATCTTGGAAGACCCATTTTGCATCTGGCCCAGATGTTCTCAAATCTCTACAGTCCTTATCTTCTCCTATTTTCTTTCTTCCTGCCTCCTATGTGTTGACCTCCTACTCACCCACCAAGAAACTCAGGTCATATGGACATGACATCTTGAAACCCCCCAAGGATAAGACACATGGAAGAACCTTTACTGAATTTGCCCTCAACAAATGAACTGTCAACCTCTCTTAGAACTCAAATCAAGTACAAAAGATTAAAACATGTGTTAAATTAACCTTCTTAGAGGCAGCCTTTGCAGAGCCTATATCAAACACCCGGAGTTACTCAGCCAACTCAAACACCGAATTCTCACTTGAGTCACTTCAGCATCAACCTCGCCCTCGATTTAGCTCAGGATAACCTGCTAAATGAGCCTTCCCCAACTCTAATATAAGCTGAGATGATGAACATTCAGTATTTCCTTTTGAAATGACTGTTTGGTAATAGTCCAAAATGGCAGCATACTTTTTGAATGCACTAACCCTATTTCATCTCTTCCCCTTGGACTGTTAAAACGTTTATGTTGTGATTGGGCACTATTCAAAGCCCCAATAAACTAAAACTAAAAAACAGTGTTTCTGGTGGGGCATCAAGGGGGTGGTTTTCTCATTGAATCCAAAGTCTGCCATGATTGCGTCTTTGTGCCAACGTTTAAATACTTTTTTTAATGACCTGAATAGAACCCCAAAGCAGATATCAGTGGACATGACCATGGGAGAGAATTCTAGAAAGACACTATTTCTGTTTGCATATAATGCTTCTTATATCCTTTAAAAAGTTGGCTCGCCATCATTTCTTTGGAACCTTTACATTTTATTGTGATCTGTACACCTTAATTCTTAATCTGCTTGGTGCAAGATTATGGGGGTTGAGTGAGAGGCCACTGATGGAGGCTTTGTATTATCAAGGGTAACTTTATGGGCAAAGGTACTGCATTTAACTACTTGTGAATGATGTTTGTTCAATCTCTTTCTTAATCACCACAACATAGGAAATTGGTTGTGTATTTGGAAAAGAGGTTCTGCTTTTGGCCTACTCCACACACTGTTGAGTACAAACAGACATTGAGGGAAAACTTAATTTTTTTGTATGTATTACTGATGTTCGAGAAAGCAATATGCATTTAAAGGAATGAAACTATGCAACACTTAAATACAATCTTTATTGTTTAATAAACATCTTAAAAGACAGCTGTAAACACGTAAAACTACATTTAAAATATATTACTTTAAAATCTTTTTCAATTTTTTTAAACTCTAGACCAGCTATGCATTCTTTTTAACTTACATAAATAACATATCTATATTCTTTATATTCAGTAATAATTATAAGTTATCAAAAGTATTTTGGCACAAAACAATATAATCTAAAACAGTTTACAAGTATCACTTCTTCCAGAAGAAACCTGCAAGAGTTATTTTAGTGTGAATTGTAAAATAAAATTCAAATGAAGTATGTGTATACACATACTCTTTTGGATTTATGTACATAAAATAAAGACTGCAAACGTCATACTAAATAAGACAGAAAGTTACTGTAACAATACATTCATTTTAGTATTGACCTTTCATTTAGTTACAGCATTTTAAAACCTATAGACATAGGAAATTGCTGCTAAAGAAGTAAAACAGTTCTCTGAAAATCGTATTGCCTAAACGAAAATCACTTACGTTGTCACTGTAATGGGATTCTGCCATGTCGAATTGCAGGAACAATTTGTTCTAACAATATTGAGATAGACATATTTTCAATGTTTTCTTTTAAACCATGTATGATAATGCAGTGTTGTTGGTCATTCTTCATTCATTTATGACATTTATTTACCTATTAGACAATGGAGTGTTCCATGATACAACATTTGAAAAAAATGTACATGTATTACCAGCAATTTCCTTGCAAAACGTTGACACACCAAGACCCTGCTTCACGTGAACACAGGTTTCATCTATCTCCCTTCACTCTTTGACACTCAGAGTTTGCCTAACTGTATGATTTTTGATTGTGTTGGTTGATTGAAACTAGATATGCTTCTTTCTTTAATTCTGTTGCTGGAGGGAGATAATATCCATCTTCATTGATGTATTAGCATTATCAAGATTTATTTGATGTAAATTATAGATAAAAGAATAATTCAGCAGTTTATTACAGGTATCCTTAATGTTGTATCGCTGACCACAACCATTTTCAAACCTGTATAGTGTTATGAACCGATGTGTATTCAACATATATGTAATACAGGATTACTGTTTTTATCCTGCCAAAACATATTTAAGAAACAGAAATATCCTGTTTTCAGAGATTGATATCTTGTAACATGCAATGTAAGAAATAAATGTAGCACTACATGTATTATATACTTGCATTTTCTATAGTGACATGTTGTTGATCCTTGGACTAGAGTGATTCAGACCTACTAGTCAGCTGTGTAGTCTACTTTGTATCATATTTTGAGATTCACAGCTGCTCCTTGTAACCAAATTATATTAGCTCTATTAAGGGTAATGATAGTTCATCGTCTGTGTTTGCCTGCGTTGTTGATCAAGACATATCAACTGCACATACAATTTGGAGGGCATTTAATGTTTAGAAATAGCATTTACACAAGCCTTTGATATGAAAACATTATGGTTTGTGGAGGAATACGTTAAATAAAACAACAAGGTTGTTGGCTATTACATATAACAACTATTTAAAGGCCATATAACAGGCAGAACTCTGGAAGACCATTGCCTGTGGTTATATTGATATTCCTACAGAGTTCACATACTGATAAACACATATCAAGGATTTGGTCTGCATGTGAAAGTCCCATGACATTTTACCCTAGATATATGCAACAGGAACATTTTTAAATCACAGCCATAGATTTCCTAATGCAAGAAATATGCCCAATACATGTAAAGCTGCATAATAAGGGGTAATAATATATATTTACAAAGTAGGACTGTATATAGTATCACCGTAATATGCTAACACCTTACACTGAAACTAATATTTAAATTAAAACAGAAACTTGGACATCACAGGAGCACAACAATGTGTCACCTTAAAGAAGAGAGTTTGCAGTGTGGCTAACTGAAATAATGAATTGGAATATTCCCTACCTTACTTAATGCAGCATTTCCACTTACCGCTGATTGACAGATCATTTTGTTAGTTCCTTTAAGCTATTTAACTCACTAAGCAATCGATAAGCTCCTATATTAAAGTAGGTCCACCCTGCTCTAGAAAGATTGCAAACCGTCTGTATACTAAAATATTACTACTACAAAAAACTTTCCCTTGGTTGCTGTGTCTACGACAAAGGAGGATGATATTGCTATTGTCCTGAACTATCACCAGGACATTTCTGATTTTGATGAACAAAGTTGGTCCTTTCTTCAAAATATGAAAACGTCCTGCAGTTCAAGCAGGCTTTTGGTGGGGTATCTAGGGTCATGTCTATGTTTAAAGCAAAGGCAATAGCCCCTTGCCTTCAGTGGTATAAGGGGAATCTGCCTTCACTTTCTAAATTTGGGATGGAGCTGTTGGGGCACCCAGCTTCGGCTCTGAATTTCAGAGTTCTAATGGAACTGGGTTGTACAACAATTAGTGACACAAGCTTCCTGCAACCGGTACTACACTGGCTTAGGCTATCGGGTAATGGTAGGATGTGATTTACCCACAAATTGATAATCTTTCTGATAGTCAAGGACCCGGGAGACAAGATCCCCTGGTTGGCCTATATCAGGAAACTGTTGAGGGGGATACATTGCACACATCTGTATCCACTCAGTACTATGCCCTCCGGGGGCAAACTTAATCGATGGAATGCTCATCTTTATGAGCCTGTGTACATGTAGAGAACGCAGAGAAAGCAGAGACATCATGAAACCAAATCAGAGAAATCATGAAAGCAAAGAATTGCGGGCTGATGACAATCATGTCCTCGGGCATTCAGCGTTATTTACTATGGGCAGAATTTCCCAAGGATCGTGTGCTCGTATCTAAGGAAAGGTTTAACTGCATCTGCCTAAAGGCTGTGGTGGCAGCATGGGCTGGGATGCGTGCAGACAGATCCTGCCCAATTTGCAAAGCTCTTACGACGACCTGGCACACTTTCTTATCTTTTGCCCTGCGTATGCACAGGAGAGAAAATGGCTCATGCGACCACTACTTAGCGAAAGGTGCGTTGTACAATATAGGCCAGCTATACCTTACCTGTTATGAACAAACGTGCCACAAATCGGCTAGTTGTTACTCTCGTACCTAAAGAACTGAATTTTTCCTGTTTATTGTTTCTGCTGTGGTTTTTTAAGAGGGTATGTTCTCACTGTGATATAATTGCATGCATTTTTTCTTTTTCTCTTTTTTGTACTTTGCACTGGTTTTATGGATTGTTTTTAGATGCAAATCCAAATAAACTTGATGATGAAAACGTGATCTTCAAATCCCTTGTTTTCTCAGGATTTACAAAAAAACATGTCAAATATGCAAATAAGAAAAACATAACAACGAAATCAGCTTGATGCCACTGTAAGCCATTAGTAACTAATGCCATTTCTACGTATCATAAATATTATGCCTCCAAGAAAACTGCTGCCTTAATTCCATCAAAGAATCTCTTCAATTGTGTTTGTTTCACTGGGATATCCAATCTCTTCACTGTTAGTCAATCCCTTGAGTGATAAATGGATTTTAATTAAATGCATTTTTAGATCTCATTTAATCAAAATGTTCTAGTAAAACTGAATAATTCCCATTCCTCTTGTACTTCCTAGATAGATGCCAGTTTGTGACAATATTTCTCTTGTTATAGTGCCATAATGTATTGCTATCATATTATCTTTGGATCCCTCCCTTTTCTGAAAACTTTAGCTTCAGATTCTTTGGAAATTCTTCTACCGTTCATTCACATGGAACTTTTCCTGACAAGTTAAAAATAGGCTTAAGAAGTTGTGGTGTCTCTAGTTATTATTAGAAGGGTTCTCTGCAGATGTTGACACCGCTGATCATGAGTGCTGCTTAACATGCCATCTTTCTTGGTTGTGCAATGCAAGGAAATGTCAGGGTATTAAACATAACTGGCTTATGCTTGTTTTTAGAGGAACCTTCCAGGCCGTACCTTTGCTATGCCTCTAGCCTAGTACTGTACTTATCAGCTGTCGAGTAGGCATGATAGAAATCCCAAAACTAACCCAAAATTCGGCATGTTGATTTTGGTGGTGCCAACAGGCCCTTTCTGGTCCCCACTCTGCTCTCCATATCCTTTCCCTCCCATCCACAGCAAGGTAAGAATGTTCGTCATGTTTTTGAAATATCCAGAGAAAGAGCTCTGGACGTAAAAAAAAGTGTAACATGCAAACAATTCTTGTGAGCGCCTCTCAGGGCTCAGTAGGACTGTGAGGCACGTTATGAGACACTATGTGGGATGGACGTAGCCCTCCCTCTCTCACAGGGACTTCATTCAATGGACACTGGAAACATTCTGTAGGAATATGGTTTGTCCACACTGACTATGTAGTTCCAGCGGGCTCCATTCTGCTAGGACAACTGCATATGTATGCCAATGACTCTCAGGCACTCAACTTTCTGCATCTGGGTTTGGATAACATAAAAGAAAGTCTTAAGTGTTGCATCAACAAACACTGTTACAGGTAAATTGTTCTCACAGCTATTCATTGAAGATGTTTTGATAATTGAACTGGATTTAACTACTGGTGGGCTGTCCGGCTCAGCTTTACTAAATGGTCTCTCCTTCAAGTTATCATCTTTTAAATGGTAATGGAAAATGACGGTGTAATGAACCGCTGTTGTAAAAAAGACAGCTATTTCATGGGTTGTATTGGCTCCCTTCCTCTTCGAATTAACTGTGCTGATTAATATGTTACCATACTAAAGAGAGTATAGCAATAAAGGTATCAATTTGTTAGATGAAAGATTAGGGAGTGCAACATGGCAATATGGCTGAAAAAATACAATCCTAGGCATGGTTCACCTAGGAACGTAACATAGGAACAGCTCTGTAATACCGTACCTATGCTACATACATAATACATACATTAAAAACAAGGTAAGGGTTAGAGTGCGAGATCAAATGAGCATAACGTTTTTAGCAAAGTAAGTGCCTGATACATCTATCGGGTAGTCCTGCCAATGACTTCACAGAGTTTCTTTTACCATAACTCCCTTTGAAAACCATTTCGATTTTCAATATTGATCCATTGGGGCTTCAAATGTTTAATTCAAAAAGAAGTGGTCTATTGCCTTCCATATGATGAATACACCTGTACTACTTTACCATAGGTTGGGAGAGAACATTAATACACAGGTTTTGTCCATGAAAGGGCAAGTATATTGCGCTTTCGGTTTAGTAGTAAGTCCAACTGGAGGGCAGGTTATAGACTTAAAATAAATATGCTGACACCTGGGGCATTGTTTGCAAAGCATTATTTATAGGTAAAACATACCTTCTGGCTTTGGTTATGCTTTCATAAAAACTGGTCTGTGAAATATGCATGTTGTGTTTTCATCCCCTGTTGTAGAGGCCAAGATACATATTAGCTGGAATGACAATCAAAATAATGTACGTTAATTTGTCCGGTGAAGGCAGTAGTCGTTTTCGGTGTCGAGAGAACTGTTATAGCCGGACGATGGATACAAATCTCTTTTAAGAATCCTGTTTAGAAGATGGAGGAGGACCTTCTTGTACTGCTGACGTAGAAGAGAGTAGACAAAAGGGTCTGATGCGGCCTTACTGTAGGTGAGGCACTTGCTGGCTATCCCCCAATAGTAGTTAATTTTCATTGAAGGAAGGAGTTCAACCAATCTGAATAAATAGAAACACAAAATGATTGTTAAGATCTTCAGATTTCAATGAAAGATATGTCTGGGCATCTTATCAAATAAAATAATATATTCCAGAGGTCGGCCGTTAACTACTGAAATCAAAACAACGTAATTATGCATAGAGGTGATTCACATATATTGCTTGTAAAAGTAATACACTAGTTTAAAAGATTATGGCCTGATTTATAAAAAAGTTTTAATATGGAAAATTCCCATGGAAAACATTTCTGTAAATCAGGCCCTAAGAAATCTTTTATCATAATGTCGTCCGACCCTCACATCTCAAGACCACATGGCACATATCTCTTGCTAATTGGCTGAGAGGAGAATTTCCCATAATACCATCCAAATTAATTGCACAGTGATGCTGTGTCATAAATCTTCCTATAGACGGTGGCATTGCATAATTTAATAGCAATGGAAGCAGTTCTTCATTCATAATTCATTTTCAGCAGAACACCATGCTGTAAACCCAAAAGCAAAAAAAAGTGTGTTTTGAAATCATTATTTGCAAAGTTAAACTTGATATCTTAAGGAAGGATTTTTGTTTTATAATAAGGGTAACCTTGTTTTTTTTTTTTTGAAAGCATGTCAAGGATGTTTCCTTTTCTTTGAACGCTCCCTCACAAGATAACACAATTCACACTTGAAAAATAGTGCAGTCTTGGAGACATTCTTTTTTTAATGTTATTCAACAGGATTACAATAAACATGATTATGCTATTTAGATAACCAGCATAATAGTAAAAGTTAGTTTTCTTTGGACCCATACGTCTCCCCCCAGGTTCCTTTCTCACCAAGACCAGAGCATATGTACTTCCATAAACATTATTGAGAGGCGCTTACTGCTGCATTTGGCAAAAATACATTACCTGCGAATGATCATCCCTTACCTTATACCTAAACTGGTTTAACAATCCCACACATCACACACAGTAAATTTCAATAGTGCAAACTTTGAATGTGTATAGTTATCTATGCTAATTAGTTTGTCTTTGTTATTAAAGGCACTGCTTGATTATGGAATGCAATGTCGAAACACGGCCCTCATAAATCTCTCTCCTAAAAGCATGTGTGATGCACTCACCCACAACTCCAGCATGTCATGAACATCCCAATGGCAGTTAAACACTCTGTACATGTCATTAAATACCTTGCCTTGCCACAGACTTCCTCAATGCAGTGTTCGTCTATATTAATTAATTTTTTAATTGATCAACAATGGGCACAGCATCACTAAAGACTTGCTCTTAGATATTCTAAGCTGCCCTCTGCCAATGCAGAGCCAGAGCAAGTGTTCAGTGATGCTGTGTCTATTTCATCTGATGACAGGAGATGCTTAGAACTGACCCATGTTGAAAAATCAACATTCATTAATATATAGGTTTGGCGCCCATGATTGCTAAACCTATACATGTTAATGCTAAGAGGTGGTAAGAAAAAGGAATCCCTAGGCAACAGTAAACTACATTTCACAGTCACACTTGTGTACAGGCGCATTATAAATGACCTATCATATCATATCATGTTCAGGACCAAATACCTTGATTCTTCGTATACTGCAATTTTGGTTCATGATCATTACTGTATAATGTAATTTACTGTTGTCTATCGATTCCTTTTTTTTCCCCACCTCTTAGTATTATAATATGTTGCTTTGGCTACCTAGGGTAGACCTTCCATTTAGCCTTAGGAGCATGTAGGGCCCAAATCGTGCTCTTTTACGGTTTGTACCTGCACTTAGTTTTACTGTGCATATTGTCCTAAGCTGATAGTACTTATGTAACTTCTACAGACATTGCCTGACTATGTAATAAAGTGTATATTTTGGTATACCTGTGTGATGTATTTTGTGTGATGTATTCTCTTAGCCTAGCTATCGGGAAAACTGCACCCGTCCTCTTGCTTTCTCCCTGACCTTCATTAAAGACTCGCCCCTATGCCCCAGCTACTTATAAGAGAGATTAGTCTGGTTAGTTAGGTCCATTAGAAAAGATGCACCCAAAAGACTGTGGAAAAATATTCTTAGCAAATCTACTGCCTCCAAATATTTGTAAGCTTTTATCTGGGCAAGTAGTTTTTGTCTCCTCTGTCACAAGTCGGTGCACGCAGCTAATGTAATAGCCTGCCTCCAAACAATCCTATGATGTTTTATACTCACTGTTAATATTTTGTGCCATTTCCTGCAAAAAGGTAGAACACTATTTTACAACCACTGACTGTAATCTCCTGCTTCCAAACAATTCTATGATTTTGTCTTTTGAATAGTGTTGTGTGTCATGAATAATACGAGGTTGGCTCGCTCAGCTACAGCTGAAGCATGTAATCTACTGCCATCAAACAATTAATAGACATTGTCTTAGCTAATAGTAACTTTTAACTATCAAAATTGTTCGAACATCTAGTGAATGTGTTCCCCTGCCATCACAAAATGTGGGCACACTAAGTTAGAGCAAATGCATATAGTCATCATCATCAAACCAACTGTAGTTGGTTGTAAAACTATCAAAGTACATCACATTTTAAAATACATGGTCAATTCATTAAGATCAAGATAATACACATATAAAAGCACACAAAAAACTTTAAACATGTTGCCCATGTCACACACAGATCATAAATTGTACCAAGTAATCATCTGCATCGTTTTAGCTAGATAGTTATGTTCATTCTTTTTTAAGAAGCCTCAACCAAGCCCAATGGATACGTTTAACCAAAGAAAAAATGTGAGAGTCACCAGTGAACCTGCAGTAAAATAGCACTTCCTCAACCAATTGGATATTAGCCACCTTAAATAGTGGTTCAAGGTAGTGGGCTCTTAAATCCTTATATTTTACACAGAGCAACAAGAAATGGGCCACAGGCTCTTCTGATGCCCCACAGGCCTTACAAGTTGCTGTGTTGATTGAGTTCCAGATTTTCATAAAACCAGCTATTTTTAATGTGTTAATAAGAAACTCAACCTATAATGTACGAGCATAGCAAGGGGTAATAACATCCAAATAGTTCTCAAATAAAGGTGACATATACTTTGTTTCATACAAGCCTTCTGCATACCATATCTTGCCCACTCTAAACTAGCTCTCTTCGCCAACTCTTTCACTCCCCTGCACATTTCTTGTGGCGAGTCCCAGAGTTGGCCTAGGTTAAGTTTTAATAGTCATGATGACCATTCAACGTCCATGGTAGTGCTTTGAACCCTGTGAGGCTTCAGAAATGTGAGATGGATGCTGTTTTATTAACTCAAAAGGCCTCACTATCACTACCCTGATGAAGACTTCCCTGCCTAAAATAAACTAAAGGAACCACTATAATAAAAAGTGTTAGTCCCTGCGGCTTGTACATACAACAACTCAACAAGGTAATATATGGCTGTTCAAACACAACAAAAATAGCAGTTATGCCTACAACGTAGTAACAGTCTCTCCTTATAATCTGGGTGAATTCCCCTTTCCCAGATTCCAACAATAGTTTTTCAACAGTTCCAAAAGGATCAGGAAATCATGTCTTGCAACAACATTCCAAGGCAATTATTTTTGTTCAAAATTTGAATTCAATCAACAGTTCAAAAATGTTCAACACTTTTTTCCTCTTTCCACTTGTGATATCCAATTTAAAGCACCTTCCTTGCATAAAGCAAGGATACTTCCACAGTTTGTTAAGAACAACAACTATCTTGTTTAGGATACTTCTGCAACAGTTCACAAAAATACTACAATGGTTCTGCCACTTCTTCTTTGAGATATTTGACCACACCACAGCACTTCAATGTTTTCCACCTGGTCCGCTCACCTGCCAGGCCTACTACGACAAGGTTCACTGTCCTGGTGTAGTATCCTGCCAGGCCAGAATAAAACTACTAACTAAAAGTACTTCTGTTGTAAAGGTTAGCTTCCAACAAATTACTAAAGTCTTTTGCTTCAACCCCAAGCTTCAATATTTCGCCAGAGAAGACAAGACACACATTGGTGCTGTTCATTACACACTTGTGATTGTCAAATACAATGCAGGTCATGCTCCACACCTCCTGAATACCTTCTGTTCGAAGGACATGACAGCTCTTCTGCCACTGGTATTTCCCCACTTCCACATTAACCACATTCTGACAGTAGTTTTCTCTCACAAGAGCTCAGTTTGACAAGGGAATTATGGGCTTCATAATCTAATTTGGCAATAAATAAAGATGCATCTTTAATAGTTCCCCGTTCTTCATAGGAGCTTTCATTTCAGCGTATGTCAGAATTTTAAAATTTATTTTCTTACTCCCAATGCATAACTGGTTGTGATTGTTTTCACCCACATTCACATAGTTAGCTTTGGGGAATGAAAACTCTCTCTTACAGCAAGCCATTACATATTTTGGCATCCCTGATATTTCATTCTTTTAGGAAGACAAATACTGTGTCACACCCACCAGAGTCCTCGTCTTCCCCTGGGTCCCTCCTGCTCCCAGCTGATCCTCCAGGCCAATACCAAACGCAGGGTCAGGATCAGGTAGTGGCTGCCTTCTCCATGCCACCTTGGAGGAGACTTTAGGTAGGGTCTTTGTGAGGACTCCGCAAGATTCATCTCAACCCCTGAAGAATCAGTAAATGGTTTAATGCCTCTCTGTATTTTGACAAGAATGGAACAGACCAAACTCGTACCCAATAGAGCAATGGTTTTGAGATCATATAGTCTTCAAAAGGACACAGAATACACTCCAGATGCAGGCTGGCACTTAGTGCTTCTGGTGACTGAAAAAATCAAAATCAGTCTTAAAACCATATGTTCTGTGGAGCATTTGTTCAAGAATAGCTCAAATTTCAGCACCATATGTTGCAGATAGTAGAGCTTGCAACCTGTAAAGCTGGAGCACTGGTGTAGTGGGTCCTCCTGGCTGACAAGGAACATCCTAATACCCTGGCTATTCCTCTTGAGGGTTATTAAGGCTCTCTCCACCTGTTGTGTCCGCAGGTTATTCTCAGTATACCTGATGTCCAGGTAATAATAGATAGTAGTTGATCCAATTTAATACCCTCAAAGTCAAGGTGAATATAGGCTTGACTGGCACATTGATTCCTGAACACCATGGTCTTGGTTTTCATTCTATTTATCTCTCTATTTATCACGATACGAAGCTCATTGCACTATTTGGAAAAATGCCCATTGAAGAGGTAGCCAACAGAACTGCATCATCTGCAAAAAACAACAGTGGGTACTAATCATAACACATCCTAAATGGATCAAGGCAAAGTGCAACCAACTCTATGACTTCATTAATATAGACACGGAATAGGAGTGGTGCCAATACGCACCCCTGTCAAACGCCTCTCATCACATCTATGGGATCTGTTAATTCTCCTCCAA
The DNA here is from genome assembly GCF_040938575.1 of Ambystoma mexicanum. NCBI lineage: Eukaryota > Metazoa > Chordata > Amphibia > Caudata > Ambystomatidae > Ambystoma > Ambystoma mexicanum. The sequence goes on along the minus strand of NC_090937.1, from coordinate 1,384,698,382 downwards.
GACCCTTGCTGACTTTAGCCTTATTTTCAGAATATAAAAGCTGGATTGTTGCCAGTAAGCTAAGCAGAATATGTTTTTCAACCAGCACTTGCCATAAAAGATGCCTTGGTACACAGTCAAAAGCAGTCCTAAGGTCAATAAAAGCCACATAAATTATTGCTTTATTTAAAATAGCGTACTTATTTTAAAATCAATTGGAATATAAAACCCTGATAAATGGTGCTGGTTCCTTGCTGGAAACCTGTCTGTAAATGATTAACAATATCTGAATGGTCCACCCAACTTTGCAGGTGAAATAGAAAGAATTTGGCAAATATTTTGCCTGCAGCATCTAAGAGGGATATGGGACAGTAATTCTGTGGTAGATCCCTTGCACCCTTTTTTAAAAATAAGTATTATTTCTGCATCCTGTAGAAGGCACAGTTCCAATGTTGGCACTGGTGTTAAAGACACAGCTCTGGTGCCCAAATCATACGTTTGTCCTTATAAATGTCAAACGAAGTTTTGTCTGGGCCTGGTGCTTTCCCGCCAATCAATGCCCAAATTGGCACTTCCACCTTGCTTACTGTAATGGCAAAACCATCTTGCTCCAACAAACACACAGTCCACAAGGGATTCAAGTTATCAGTATGTTCGTGTTGTACTCGGCTCATAGGTTTTCATATTACTTTGATGTTACTAATGATGGCATCACGCATATCTGACTTCCTCTCAGGTAAGTGAATATTGGTCCATTTCACTGTGTGCCTTGAATGTCCACTTAACACTATTTGAGAAAACCTACCCAGCTCTATTTCCCTTTTGGACTCCCCACCTCTAATAATGCTCATGAATAGTTTATGATCACTAGCACAATGGTCCAGGACTTCCAATTGCTCTACAAAATCCCAGGTCACAGCACTAATGATGATATAGTCAATTCCAGAGGTGCCTTTGGCCCAAGATAGGTGTTTTTAGATAGTTGATCGTGATTTAATCCTTCATTGCAAGCAAAGAGGTTCAAGCCATATATAATGTTGGTAGCATCTATCGCCTGTGGGTATGCCCTGCATGGGTGGACGGCCTCCAGTGCAGGGATACCCCATTCAACATCCTGTTAATCCCAGAAGCCTGCCAGGTCTCTTAGGGGCTCAAATTGAAGGTATAAATAGCCTATGGCCAGAATGCAGGGGATAGTCTGGTTAGATTTCCCCATAGTTGAACAAGATCTTTTTGTTTTTTTAATCGTATTTGGCTCACAAAAAGAAAAGACCATTTTTCAATTCATTAGAACCTTTACAAATTATGTATCACTAGTACCATTTAACATTCACAAAAATTGGGAAAATAGACACAATAAAAATAATTAAAAAGGAATTAATAACCATTTACACACATTAATTTCAATAAAATAAGTCCAATCTCCACACTTCTTGGAGCACAGCGTGGGATGATTACCCCCTCTCCTTTTGTTTGCAAATTATTTTCCGAACAGCAATAAAAGAATACATTTGGCCTTCCTCTTTACCCAACATTCCACAATAATATTCACATAATCTATTTTTTCTTAATGTGGATCAAGCTACCTGCCAATCCCTCAGCCCGTAACCAAGTCATTTCCCAACATAATTAAATAAACATGTTCAGATTTCCCAATATCTCAACCAATATTGCCGTTAGTTGAATTTCTTGGCCTGCAATCATTCTTTCCCAAAGATGCTCCGAGACAAGGCCCCGCACCTTATGTGTAAATCTTCTTAATTTCGCTAGCCTCAAGGGCCAAGTCCCTCCGCACTCCATAAGGATATGTCAAAGTGATTGGAGTCTTAGATCGGAGCATACTTTACATAGTTTGGTCACAAGCTCTTCCTGCTTTCTTAATGCCAAGACCTCCCCAGTTGGAACCAGGTTCAATCTCACCCTTAAAAAATTAGATCTTATTCTGGGGTTAGGATATTTTACTAAATAGCGTGGCAGGTGGCCTATGTTTTTTTCTGCCGTCAGGAACGCATTAAGCAGCTTAGAGCTTCTCACCAAGGAAATAGTTTCGATCCAGTCTTACATCTCCAAGTCCCGTTTTTCCTTGAGAGGGTTGATTATCAGAGTTTCAAGATCTACATTTACTCTTTCCAATATGTTTTTTGCTTTTGAATCCAGCCCTCCCAAGATTCTGGATTTTGCACCTTCCAGGTGACCTCTGATATTTTCATACAGGGAGCCTGGTTTGGGACACATTATCTCTCTGTGTAATGCAATACATTTCCATTCTGCACGGCATTCCAAAGAGACAACACCTAGTTAAAACTGCAAGTTCCAACAAGGTGTACTCATAGGGAGGTTAAGAGAGACTTTCCAAATTCTGCCTTCTATTCTCTTGAACAAGATCTTGCATCCTTATTAAACTACTTGATGACACATCACCATAGGGGTAATAATATTTATTAAATATTATCAATATTTTGCCCACAGAGGTGGTAACTACCAGGTGTTGCAGGTCCATAAAGTCCATATATTCTACCATTAGGCCTCCCTCTACGCACCTTCACTGCCGGAACTACATAGGACCCAACACCATGGAGCTCCAAGGACTCAATTGACCATATCTCTTGCATGTGGTTTATATATCAAGGGTGTAAATAAAAGTGATCCCATCAGGGTCCATCATATGCTTAGCGAGTCCTGCAATGTTCCATGTAAACATCTTAAAGGTTTCAGGGGAGTTATCAAGACGACGAGGATCCAGCACAGGAGGTACTAGTCAGTACACCTTCTTAAGGCTACGATCTGGAGTTGGATAACCTAGCTAATGCAGCAGTACACCTGGTCTGCAATTTATGTATGCATTCAGGTGAGCTTGTAATGCCTTTGCAGGATGACACATGGGCGGTGGTAAATGAGGGAGGTGTGTATTATTTACAACAGGGTGTTACTGATGTTACTCATAATGACACGATAAACGAGCTGTAAGTGCTAATGAGCACTATGCAGAGAAATAGGGCACAATTCACTACATCAGCCATTGCGTTCAGGCACTAGGTCTACTAGCAACCATTTACTTCTTGGGGCTATTCTCAAGAATACATACATTTTTAATAACACAGATTAAACAGGTGCATGTACTGATACTGTTGCTAGTCAAGATGCTGGTGCCCCGAATACTAATTATGTTGATGTTCAAGAGGAGGGTGGGCACAACGATGGGGAGCTCTATAATGCGGGTGATATTAACATTGTTCCCGTTGCGATTTATGAGGAGGCTGTAGATATTGATCGGGAGATGTTCAGCGCTGGTGTTTCTAATAATACTGTTTTAGATGATGTTCAAAAGGGGGCTGGGTACAACGATGTGGAGATGTAAAATACTGAGGTTATCAATATTACAAATTACCTAGCATTAAGTATTCAACCACAGGTCCATGTTCCCCCTGTGTTTGCATCACCATCACACAGTAACAGTGATACAGCTTTTGAAACACCTCCTAATAACCCCATCCTAATTCTGGATAGTGATGCAGACACTCTAAATGGAGTGGTCATAATGTGGGGTCAGGGCACAGTGTTGACATCATTAACACTTCAAATGACTGTGGCGCTGGTGTTATTACCGTAAAGATACTGAGGGTGCATGCAGATATACCCATGTTACTTAAAAGAACAAAAAGAGAAAAGACCTCAGGAGATTGAGAAAAAGTCATAAAAATCAGATGGGAAGGCCCACTTTAACAATTTGCTTAGCACTGTGAAAAGTGTAAAGCCATACTTAAAAAAAAGACGATTGGACAATCTATGGTTGAAAGTGCTTTTGAAAATGTGGAAGGGGCTGTTTTGATGCTACTAAAATATTTGAGTGATGTTTAAGAAAGACATGGCATCAAAGTAAGACAGACACAAGTGATCACAGTTCAAGGATGTTAATAAACTGTAAAATGGGTGAGATGAATGCCTAATCTAAAATAAAATCTATGATGGGAGCAAGCTACGACCCTCAAATAATAATAATAATACTAATAATAATAATACAATCCAAATGGAGTCTAGTCAAATAAAGGGGCCTATACTAAGAAACCTATTGCCATCCTTACCGCTGTGTTACAATATACTGCAGGATAATATTCATACAAAAAGAAAGAAGTGTTCACAAAATGATAAGTCAGGATGTTATGGCGGTGGTCTCCCTTCTCCACGTTTTTAGCACAGGACAAGACGGGACACTCGAGCACAGCACACTCCTGGGCTTCTCCAGCACAAACTTGCAGTTTCTTTTCTCAGTATCAGTGCTTTCTGTGCCCATGTGCCTTCTCATTAAAAAGGGCCTCATTACACGGCAGGTGGTAAGGGTTTACCGGTACCGGTATTTTACCGGTACCGGTAAATCCTTACTGCCTTACTACAAGGTCCCTTTGCTGGTTGGGGAATTTAACGCCTGCTTTTTGCAGGCATTAAAAACCAACCCGCAAAGGGACCCAGGGAGCTAATTACGGTACCGCAATTTGCAGTGCCGTAATTAGCGCCTTCCCCATTCCCATTATGCCCTATGGGGCAAAAATGGGAATGGGGAAGGGCAATGGTGGAAGGGGGAATTACCGCCCCGCCAACCTTGGAATGGGGCGGTAATTCCCCTTTCCACCAAGGCGGTGCTGGTATTTTACCGGCATGAACCATGGTGCTAATAGCGCCATGGTTCTCCGCCTACCGTGTAATGAGGCCCAAAGTCTCTTGCTTCAGAGGACTTGAAACGGCAAAACAACAAAACAAAAGTTCCTTCCGTTAAACTTTAAGCAGGGTGATAACCCTTCACACTTGGATCCCCCTCAGCTGCACTCTGATCCTTCTCTGAGTCATCAGCCTCCCTCAGTTGGGCTCAGATCAACCAGAGCACTTGAACAGTTACACAGAGACTTTCGAAGGGCAATCTCGTCTCGCTGGGTCACTCTGTTGACCTACGGCAAGCGCAGGATTTATACCATCACAGTTGGCATGACGTTCCCCACAGCCAGGTGCAAACACCAGTTTCACAATTCCCTCAATCGGGTTCACACTTTCCATATCTCATCAGAAAGCAGGGGTTCCCTTGCCCTAGCTTTCTCTTAGCATCCCTCCATCGGGTTCACATTTGCAACAGTTCATATTTCAACAAATAAGTCCTACTAGACCTCTTGGGTTCTTCCCTTTTCCTAAGTGCGGGTCTCAGCCCCCAGTAACGCTTTTGCCTTAAGCCTCCAGTCACTCTTCAAACAGTTCCATTTACAAAAGGTTCTAGGGAGTGTTAGGGTTCACCCCAATTTGCAGATACCCCTCAGCAGGGTACATGTCTGACTCCACACTCGCACAGCGTTCGCCTCACCCGGGAGCAAATGCCTGTTATACAACTGTCAAAACGTCTGCAATGTGTGAAGGACTTTTGATTGTACAAGGGATTTGGCTTGACTCTTGTATGACCAACATAACACCTTGAACCGGCCTTCCCTATGGCATCTTGGTACTTGTAGTTTCTTTACTAACAATGTTCAACACAGTCTCTTTGTTCAGGAGCGGGGTACCAGTCACAGACCTTTGACTGAGCGACCATGTGGCACTGGACCACTCTATCTATGATACCAAGTTCACAAAATACTTCTTGTCTATTTATCTTCTTAATGTTCCTGGCCACCTGGATGACAGATATTTGGGGACTAGTGAGTGAGATACCTTCAGGTTTCTGACAGATGATACTAGCACTTTAGTGGCAGAGGCTTTTGAATTAGCCATAGTGTTGCAGTCAGATACTGGGTTAGCTTGTGAGGTGGTTGTTTAACATAACACATCAGTTAAATATGGGTCTTGTAATGCATTTAATGAAACATTAACAGTGGTGCAGCCCGCTACAGCGCTAGACACAGTTTCAGCCATTGAACACAGCGCACTAGCCATCAATGTTTTCTCAACCGATTGCTCAGCTGATATTCCAAAAACATTTGCGGGGACTAATATATTCAGATCACTGTCAACAACCACTCTGGAAATACCACCCATATCAGACAAGCACAAACAGTTATGACTAGCAACTAATGACTCTGTGCAGACCATCCCTATTAGAAAACAAAAAAACACTCAAAGACAAGCCCCACAGCCATCTGCTCTGAGAGACCGATTAAAAACGCAGCCATTGTCAGACCCCTTGTTACCAATGGCTAATTGTTGAAAACGGGGGTGGATATTCGTTTCGACAGAGCTCTAAAAACAGGAGACAAAACTTAGAGTGTGCCAGATCTCGAGTTCAGAGGCAGTGTCTATTTAAATTCTTAACGAAGGCATGATTGGTTAAATCTAGATGTGATAGGCCTAGCACCCCACAGGCACCAACCCCCCAGACACTGGATTTAGCAGTTTCTTTTTGAAAGGGTGTGAACACATCAAACACATTATAAAACCTTCTCGGCCATGGAGCATTACAAGGTATTTAGATTTGTGAATCTGAACTAGTTATGCTCCCTGGATCATGGGCTAACAGTCATAAAGGATGCTGTGGAAACACCAGTCCGTCAGATATTGGAGAAACTATTGGGCCCAATGATTTTGTTCAAATTGGAATGGGGGCTGACGATTTAAACAGACCATTGTTTACAAGGGATCACCTTGTGATACTTTCTTTGCTTTGCAGTTTTTTGAAAATCATTTGGAGGCTTCTACAGAGTATGAATGAGATTTTGTGTTTTGCACCACTAAAATGGAGGCGCTAATTGTCAGGCCATGCTCCGGAGGTGCTTATAAACCTTTGAGCAAAATTCTGCACGGCCACTTCTTAAAATACAAAGGCACTTGGTCGTTAAATTTTGATCATGGGTCCTTAAATCTCTGCTTGGTGTCTAGCATAACCGACGCTGATATACGTGCAAAAGCTCTGCCAGTACATGCTGAGCTGGGGATCACGACAGATACTCTGGTAGGGTTTGAACAGCTGTCTCTCTTTGAGGAATATTTTGATACTCTATATTAACAATGGGGTGTGGCAATATTTTCCACTAATGACTAAAACAGCCAGAAACACTTTTTATGTTTTTCAACACAACAATAATTTCTATGGTATGCTCATTCTAATAGGATTCCTGGCTGACACACATCTCTGTCAGCACTGCCATCACATTTCCAAACACAAATATAGACACAGCTGTCAATACCACTGTAGTCTGTGTTTAAGAGAGGAGTTTCAAATGTCACACGTTCGCAAGGTCTGTGTACTGTCTGGACACACGCATTTAGAAAGAGGCACTGGGGGCGGTCATGTGCGCACTGCGCATTGACTGTCCCACCTGCAAAACTTGTCTTCCATGGATTCACAACTGTACCGGTATAATCTGTAGGAGGTGTAAAGTCCTGTTGTCAACACTGTTGAACACTTGTGTTACATAACATCCGGGCAACCTCAAAATAAAACAGAGAACTACATAGTGTATGACATGGAGGTCTGTCGAGAAAATGTCACCCACCAACCAAACTATATCTATGCCGGAAATCTAACAGGTGACAGCTATTGGACATTTACAGAAGACTCCTGTGTGGCTGACTTTGTAAGCAGTTTTGCAATGAGCAAATTCAAGGGCTAGACCTTTCTAGCACATAAATCCAAATCCTATGATGGGTACTTTGTGATGAGTGAATTGGTTCATGAATTGCCAAGCTGATGGGGATCTTTGTGGTAGCTCTACAGATACGCTTTATTGGCTTCCAAAAGATTTTAGTTTTCCCGGTTCAAAGGGCTTTGTTCCCCATCTTTTCAACACAGCTGCTAAACAAAACTACATAAGCAGATTCCAACCCGGACCAATACGGTGTTCAATACATGATGCCTAGCAAGAAATACCCATTTATGGTGTGGTATAAGGCGAATAAACACAGTGTGTTTGACTTTCAAGAAGATTTAATGGCCTACTGTCAAGAAGATGTCAACATTTTAACACAAGCTTGTAATTTGTTCAGAGATGGGATGTTTCAAATTACACACCGTGAAACACCTATAAAGGGTGGGATACACGTGTCATATGTTGATCCTTTTCAAAATATCATGCTGGCTAGTTGTTGTATGCAGATCTACAGACAGATATATCTAAAACCTGAAAAAATCATGCTGCTTTCCCATGATTCATATCACGGATGACAAAAACGTCATTCTACGCCATCTATTCAGTGGCTCCTATACATCTCACAAACAGACATCTATATACAGCACGCCCTAACTGGCACGGATAAAGAAAGGCTAAGGACAATATTGGTTGGATGGCTATGTGGTGGTTCAGGGAATGGAAATAGCCTATGAATTTAACAGCTGCTTTTATCATGGATGTCCCGATTGTTATCCCACCAGGGTTTTCAACACTTAGACAGGCACTACTCATACCAGTTATATAGACGCCCTCTATTAAAACAGACTTTTCTAGCCAGTCAGGGGGTTTGCGTCATCACTATCTGGGAACACAAGTGGTACTCGATGGTGCAGAACAATCCTGAAGTGGGCCATTTTATTAAAAAAATTAATCTGCCCAACAATCTGTACCCCTGAGATGCGCTATATGGTGGCTGCACAAATGCTTTAAAGTTACACCACCACGTCGGAGACGGTGAGCAAATACACTATCTAGATTTTATCAGGCTACACCCCTCTGTGAATTATGACAAACTCTACCCCGTGGGACATCCCCAGATCATCTGTAACAATTTTGGTGATATAGACCAATATTTTGGCATAGTCAGATGTGCGGTCTATCCACCCCGAGGTCTTTACATACCCATTTTACCCTATAGATGTAACAGTAAACTAATGTTTCTGCTTTGCCGGACATGCGTTAAGACAAAACAGGCCCATTGTGAGCACACGGATGAGCGATGCATGACCAGTACCAGACCAGAGCTACAGGCGGCTCAGAAACATGGCTATCATCTAGGTCACATACAGAAAATATGACTTTTTAAAACAATAACCCTCAAACCCTTCTGTGATTATGTTTACATGTTCCTACAAGAAAAACAGGAAGCATCTGGCTTTCCTGCAGACTGCGTGGATCATGACGCTAAACAGGCTTATATTGATGATTAACATAAACACTATGGCATATTCTTGCACATGGAACACATTGAGGACAACCCAGCTCGGCGGCAGTTGGCAAAATTGTGCCTGAATTCGTTGTGGAGTAAGTTTGCGCAAAGAGTACATTTTTCGAACTGTAAGAGGATTCAATTCAACACTACAGCTAAGTCAACACCTAGTCTAGAATACTGAATGAAAACCCTTATTGATATATCTTTATGTCCAGTTCATGCGTTCTGGATGACTACCCCTATATAACACCCCTCTCTTGGAATCCCCCTGACCCCACTGAGCCAAGAAGTAGTTCTGTTTTGCAAGTTTAAGGGTTTATTTGATAATTTAAACAATATATATATATATATCACGCTTTATAATAAATTAATAATTGAATATCACACTTAATCTGAGCAGTAATCAATAATGGATAGTCTGGCACTAGCACACTTCTTTATAATCAATGATGAGTGGTTATAGGATGGATAAGATAGCAACAATACTTTGATGGTTTCAAATGGATGCAATGTGGAATGAAATGCAGTACAGAAAATAACTTGATAGGATTTCAGCAAAAGACAATGTAATCACTTTCTTGGACAATTCACCCCCCCTTTTATGCAATGCAAGGAAATGGAAGGAAAGCACACAGTTCTCAGAAATGCAATCAAATGTAATTCAGTTCACCCCAGCAAGCTTAGACTACAGAAGTTTGAAACACAGGCCCAAAATGCTTTTAGATGTGCTGGCAATGAAGTGAAAAATATGCTAAAATGCTTTTAATTCCCTCTAGAGGTTCAGGGTGAGTGGTATCAAGTTAATATTAGTCCAGGCTCACTCTAGCAACGATTCAGGGATGGTTCTTAAGAGGCAAACAAATTTTTAGCAAGGAAAGCAAGGAAGCTGCTGTTTTCACACGTGGAGAAATTTGCAAATCGTGGCAAATTCGCGAGTGCGTTTTTCGCGATTGCGGCAAAAGTGTAGGGGGTAGGAATGCGGTTCTAGGTTCGTTGAAAAGCCAAGATTCCCAGCTTTCAGAGGAAAGTTACTGCAAGTCTCTAAGACAAACGGTCACGGAGATATGAGTGATATGGTAAAGGTCGTTTTTCAGATTTGAAATTTTAAAAGTTCAAAGTGACAAGTGACAGCTAGCAGCTAGAAATGACAGGTGACAGTTTTGCAAAATGACAGGTGACAGTTAGGAGGCAGTTCTACTTAGATTAAAATAGATTGAATTATATTATTTTAACTAAGAGATTGGTTCTGCACAATTCTGCTAGGTACTCACAATATATTTTTGAAATAAATGGGCCTCGCCACGGATCTGGTCAGATTTTCTTCACTCGCCACGGACGGTCTCTGCGCACAGCGTCTGGGTCAGCTCTACTCTGCTGGTCTGGGTCTCTGGTTCTGATCAGGTCTGTGGGTCCGGATACAGCGGTCTCCGGTTCAGCTGGTCTCCCTCTGGATACAACACTGCTCTCTGGCAAATGGCAAGAGTTCTTGCAAAGAATTCAAACAGCTCGCCTGGCTGTGATAATGGCAATGATTTGAGGCCTGCTAAAGAGGGATTTAGCTTGTAGTTGACCTCTCTGCTACAAATTCTGAAGTAAAGTCTTGGTCTCTGAAGGTGGATAGATTGAAGTCTCTATGTTGGCTCTCTGGAGGTTGATGGAGGTAAAGTATGGATTTTCCCGGCAGAGCGTCCCGCAGCAGATGGAATAGCATGTCTCTATCTGTCCTGACTGTCTGCTTTTATGTGTTTTGAAAATGGGTGGAAAGGCTAGCTTCCTAGGCCCTACCCCTCTCCACTTGTCATTGGCCACTTCCTCCTCTTCCCCTTGATTGGGGGAATAAAATGAAGTGTCATCATGATGAGGTCTGTTTATGATACAGAGAACCCACCCCTGTCAAATTACACACAATCTATATTTTGACCCAAAAGACATATTTTCACAGGTACACATTTGTTTAAAATTACATGCACCCATCACATATCACAGGAGGTATACCCTGTCCAAATCTGCTCTTCCTGGGAGCTTGCATTCAGAAATGGCAACATTTGCACTTTTTAACTGGTTTCTTAATATCGGACATTACCCCAAATGTATACACATGTGCGCAAGGAGTATGGACATTACTTGATGAAGTGTCAGATTTTTAACATGCATACATTTTAAGTAATACCCTCTTAACTGCTAGTTTGCCCCCAGATCATGCCACCGGTTCTAAAAACCTCTTAGAATGTGGGCAGAAAAATCACAAGAATTATGGTATCATTTAAATAATTATGACAAGTCCGTACTATGAGTTATTCATCTTTTTAGAGTTATGTTCTGGCCCCAAAGGGGTGTGGTTTCCCCCCAGCACAAGGTTGAATTCTTGGTTTTTCCAGTTCTGCCAAGCCAGCTTGCTCTCACAGGCAGTGCTCCTCCCCTTTCCTTCCAGAAGGAAGCCACTTTTACGGCCCCCATAATAAAACATTTGCCTGAGTCAGGACAGGGCTTTGTTCAATTTCCTGCAGAGCCCAGGTAATTCAATCAGAGAAGTGTAATATCCCTTTTGGTGGGAGCAGCAAAAGGCAGCTAGGCCTGGGAACACAGCTGTTGTGCAAGTCTCATCTCCTGTCGGGGGTAGCTGGTGGGCAGAATTCAGTTCCTTAAGCCAGGCCCCAGCTAATGTCACTTTTAGTTACCCAGTTTTCTGCATTCAAATAAAATTAACCATTTTTACATATGCAGCTAGAATGCTGATTCTAAGTTTAAAACTATGACATTTAAACAATTGCAACCTATGTGACACTCAAAAGTAGGTCACTCATTTCTTTTAAACATTTAGATTTTTAGTGTCTTTCAGTCCAAATTTACTTAAACTGCTGAAATCCACAGCTCAGCCAGTCTTGTTATAAACCTTCAAGTCACTTCAGAATATAACTTTAGATTGTATCCACCTCTCAGTAAGTCTTTCTTTGGCCTGCGTTTGGTTTATTTATTCAGTTTTACACACAAAAAAAAAAAGTCTGGTGTTGTTTTAAAACGCCGGCTTTCTGATAGTGGTGAGTACTGGTAATGCACCCATTTTTGGGATTTAAGAAAATGAATTCCCCACAATTCTAGGTTGCTTTTGGCAATCAGCATTGCCAATCCCAATGGTTTCAGACTACTGTGTGGGTAGTCCAATGGTGGTTTTAGGCAGTGCCCTTCTGTGCCCATAATATCGGCAAAAATGAGTGGCAGCCTATTCTTCATGCACTTCCCTGTGCATTTTCTGGGAAGCTCTGGCCATCATGATGTTTTCCATGTCAGTACTGCACAGTTTTGAGGTAGGGCTCGGATGCATGGATAAAAACATCCCACACAACACATCCATCATCACAGACCCTGATAATTCTTATGACATTAGCTAATGCATGTTCATAGATGATGGAACGGTGGTCAGTCATAATTTCTAAAAAAAAAAAATCGAAAGACAATAATGTCGAAACAATAATATTTTTTATTATATATTTATTTTGGGGTCTGTGTAACGCTCACCTGATTCTTGCAGAGGCGCCGGTATTGACTGGGCGACTACTGTATCTTCAAAAGTGATGTGTAGCACCCGGTTGGCTCATTGGGCTGGACCTCTGTGCACTGTATGCCTGACTCGAAGAGTAAGATGTCTTAGGTAAGTGAACGCCGAGCTCTCCATCTGCCTCGGGGCAGGGTGCTGTAACCAGTTTCTTCACTGGATAGGTAGCGCAGGCCTCTTGACTTCAGAGGACTGCTGTCCGTCATTTACTTCACGAACGGTGAGTTCCGAATATTTCAAATGTCTTTAAAAGTCTTTTGTAATGCTGTCTCTTATTTTGCAGGGTTCCGGCGATGGCGGTTGACTGGCTGAAGTGAGTTGAGGATGGACCCGTATGCGGAATAGAAGCGCCTGAAAGCGCGTAAGTAAGCGCTTGTTGCTTGCTTCACGATGCGCACTAACTGTCCTTTTATTTTGCAGGTACCAGTTCGGAGCTGCTGAAGGATGCCGGAATGCCCACTGAGTTCGGTGTGGATGGAGTAATGGCACGTGAGTATTTAACGTTACCCAATGTCTTTAAACGCACCTTCTTTTGTTTTACAGATGCGGGATGCAGCGCCGAAGGCCTCCGGAGCGTGCGAAGAGTTGGTAAGCTTTTGTCTTTCAGATGCCGGAATGCAGTGCGATGACCTCCGGAGCGCGTGAAGAGTAGGTAAGCCTTTGTCTTTCAGATGCAGGAATTCTGCGCGAGGCGTTGATGACAGCCGATGGACCAGGTAAGAGATGAGCTGTCACTGAAGACCATAGTGCTAACCTGTTCTTTCTTGTCTTTATAGATGTTGCTGAAGACTGGATTCAGGATCGTAAGCCTCTTTCCTTTAGGCCCAGGATCAGATGCAGAAGACACGATGAGCGTTCTGCTGCAGAGGATGCAGAATAACGCAAAGCAAGATTCATCCATCGGGTGTGGTTTAAATAGCCTCCTGTAGTGCTTAGGTGTCTCCTTCCACAGCCACGCCTAGGTAAGAAAAGAGTTCCTGCTTTCCAGAAGAGTTCCAGTGTTCTGAACCTAGGGAGTGGCTCCTGCCTCACCCAACAGGAAAAGTAGTCCCAAACAGAAGAGGATCAGGGGTTCAACTGGCAGGTAAGTAAGCAGCATGGTCTGCTGCAGGTAAGTCCACCCAAGCATTATGAGCCCGGCGCTTGCAGCACTGGGACTGGGCATATTTAAGAGCCTGGCGCCACTGGCGCCAGGACAGGGTCCAAAAGGTCCCAATTGGGACTGGCTGGCACTCGGAACCTGGGTTATGGGTCTGCTTCCAAGGGAGTTGGGTAAGTCCTGGCCTTTTGGAAGCAGAGATCATGACAGTACTCCCCCTCAAGGCCCCTCCCAAACCGGGCTTCCCCGGGGGTTTTGGCTTGTCAGGAAATGTTTGATGAAATCTTTTGATTAGACGAGGAGCGTGGACATATTCTGCAGGTTCCCAGGATCTTTCTTGAGGGCTGTAGCCTTTCCAGTCAATTAGATAAAATAGCTTAGATTTGGAGATCTTGGAGTCCAGGATGCTTTTGACTTCAAACTCGAGTTCTCCATCAACTAGGATAGGTTTTGGGGATTTAGTTAGTCGGGTTTGAGGTTGCACGGGTTTTAAAAGAGAGACGTGGAAGACCGTATGTATCTTCATGTGAGGGGGCAAGTCCAACTTGACCGCTACTGGGTTTACTATGGTAGTGATGGAATAGGGACCAAGGTATCTTGGGTTGAATGTGCGTGGTCCTTTTAGAGGTAGATATTTGGTGGATAACCAGACTTGATCTCCTACTTGATATTGGGGGGCTTCCTTCCGATGTTGATCTGCTCCTTTCTTGTATTGTTCCTTAGCCCTTTGAAGGTGAGAAACGGCTTCCTTAAAAGCTTTGGTGATAGTAGAGTGCAGGTAGTCTACTGCTGGTGTTCCAAGATCTTGGGGTGGATCCAACTCTGAGGTTCGTGGGTGACAGCCGTATAAAAGAAAAAACGGGGTTTTCCCAGTTCCTGAGTGGACAGAGTTGTTGTAGGCATATTCGGCTATCCAAAGGATATCTTTCCAAGTTTTTTCAGTTTGTTGCAGCATGCAGCGTAAATACTGTTCCAGAGTTTGATTGGTCCTCTCGGTTTGTCCGTCGGTTTGAGGGTGGTGACTGGTCGATAATCTCACATCAATTTGAGCCGACCGACAACAACTTCGCCAAAAATGAGAAATAAATTGACTACCTCGATCCGAAATTAGCACTGAAGGAAAACCGTGCAGTCGGACGATGTTTTCGAGAAATTCTCGGGCCAGAGTTGTTGCTGTTGGCAAGCCTTTGAGTGGAATGAAATGCGCCATCTTGGAGAATAAGTCCACGATTACCAGGATCGTATTGTATCCGGAGCATGGAGGTAGGTTGGTGATGAAGTCCATAGAAAGCGTATGCCAAGGGCGAGGTGGGATGTCAATAGGGCGTAAGAGGCCGGCTGGTCTTTCCTTTTGACTCTTGTTTTGGGCGCATACTCCACAGGACATTATAAAGTCTCTGATATCTTTTTTCCAAGACGGCCACCAGAAGTAGCACTTGATCTTTTCTGAGGTTTTGGCCATACCGGGATGTCCTTCCATTAGAGACTCGTGATAACAAGAGATCACTTTTTTCTGTAAATCTGTGCGGGGCAGGTATAATCGTTCTTGGAAATACAATAAGTTGTCCTTTACTGCAAAGTCCTTTCCCTGCAGATGCCAATTCTGTATTTCTGCTGGAGTTATAAGTTGCCTGGTTTAATCCTTAATTTCCTCTGTGGATTGTGTGGTTATTACATCCAGAATTCTTTGTTCGGGAATGATAGGTACAGGTTTAGGGTTGGTCAAGTGTTCCTCCACTCCCATCTGAGAAAGGGCATCAGCTTTACCGTTTTTTGTACCAGGTCGATAGGTAATTATGAAGTCAAACTCGGCAAAGAATAGTGCCCAACGGAGTTGTCTAGAGGATTGGGCTTTTGCGGTTTTCAAATATTGCAGGTTTCGGTGATCCGTAATCACAGTAACGGTGTGTCGGGCCCCCAGAAGATAATGCCGCCAAGCCTTAAAGGCAGACTTGATAGCCAGAAGTTCCTTATCAGTAATAGTGTAATTGATCTCAGGAGGCGAGAATTTGCGAGACCAGAATGCCACGGGATGTAACTGATTGGTTACTGGGTCCTTCTGTGATAGAACTGCCCCCATGGCAAGGCTCGAAGCATCAGTTTCAACGATGTAGGGGAGTTCGGGGCGAGGATGTTTTAGAATTGGCGCAGAGATAAATTTTGTCTTCAAATTCTGGAAAGCTTGTTCCGCCTCGGTAGACCATTCAAAACGTTTGTTTTTCTTTAACAAGGCGGTGATGGGCTGGACTATTCGAGAGAATTCGGGGATAAACCTGCGGTAAAAGTTGGCGAAGCCTAACATGCTTTGAACCCCTTTTACGGAGGATGGTGATGGCCATTTGAGAATTGCATCGACCTTCCTTGAATCCATACGCACTCCGCTAGGTGATAATATGAATCCCAAGAATTCAACTTCAGTCACGTTGAAAACACATTTTTCCAACTTAGCGAAAAGTCTGTGTTGACGCAACCTCTCGAGGACCATTTTCACGTGTTTCCGATGTTCAGATTCCGATGAAGAATAAACGAGGATGTCGTCAATGTAAACGACAACACATACATCTATGAGTTCTCTGAGGACATCGTTCATAAAATATTGAAAGGCGGCCGGGGCATTGCAAAGTCCGAAGGGCATGACCTGATATTGAAATAGCCCATACTTGGTGCGGAAGGCCGTCTTCCATTCATCGCCCTCTTTTACTCATACCAAGTGGTAGGCTCCTCTAAGATCCAGCTTTGTATATATGCATGCTCTTCTGACTTGGTCCAGGAGTTCAGGGATTAAAGGTAACGGATATCTATTCTTAACGGTGATCTGGTTCAGGGCACGGTAATCTATACAAGTTCTAAGGTCCCCTTCTTTTTTTGGAATGAAGAACAAAGCTGAAGAAGCAGGGGACTTAGAAGGACGAATAAACCCATTCGCTAGGTATTGATCCAGGTATTGTCGGAGGTGAAGGTTCTCAGGCTCGGTGAGGGCATAAATTCTGCTACACGGAGGAGTAGATCCAGGTATCAGGTCTATCTGGCAGTCATAGGACCTATGAGGAGTTAGAGAGTTAGCCTGATCCTTCCGGAAAACATCTTGGAATTCTAGGTATTGGGGAGGTAACTGGGGAGTCTCCGAAGAAATTGCTGCTAGAGAAACACCAGGTGGAGGGTGACAAGTAGAGACACATTCTGGGAACTGAACCTTTCTTGCTCGCCAATCGATCCGAGGATTGTGTTTCTCTAACCAAGGTATCCCTAGAATAATCTGGAACTGAGGGGCCTTGATCACATCGAACACGATCTTCTCATGGTGTCCATCTTGACTTACTAGCGTCACTTCTTGAGTGGTATGCGTTACTGGTCCGGAGGCTATCTCCGTACCATCCACCGTAGTAATGACGTCCTTTACAGCCTTGGGCCAAAGAGTTAGATTCATCCTCAAAACCATTTCCTGATCCACATAATTGCCGATGGCACCGCTGTCGACGTAAGCTTCAATCGCATGTAATCGATCCGGATGATCAGGGCTAATGAGGACCATAGGTATCACAAAATGCGAGGTCACGGAACTGGTTTTAACGCTCGGCAAGAGGACCTCTATTCTTGTCGGGCGAGGTCGTTTCCCTGCTCAGAGTTTGTGACCTTGGTAACTGCAGCTCCTACCACCTTCTTGGCTGGTTTCACCGGACAGTCTCGAAGAAAGTGCCCTGAGTTTCCGCAATAGAGGCATAATTGCAACTGTTTTCTCCTTTCCCGCTCCTTTTGTGTTAGTGGTCCTTTCAGGCCCCCTATTTGCATGGGTTCCCCGGAGTCTACTCCTTTGGAAGGAGTTGGTGGTTTGGAAAATACTCGAGCATCAAACTTGGAACGATCGGCCTTCCTGTTCTGCAGTCTGTGATCTTTTTGAACGATTAAGTCTATATAATCCGAACAGTCTTGTGGGGGATTCACTACTTGGGCTAAAACGTCTTTGAGCTCTCCACGTAGACCTCTATAAAACAGCGTAATCCTTTTGTCCTCAGGCCATTGAGTTTCCACTATTAGTCTGTTGAAAGATGCAATATAAGCCAAAAGGTCTTGATTACCCTGTCGCAACGAAAGAAGCTCATTGTCCAAGGCCTGCCCCTGTGAATGTCTTGCGAACAGTTTTTCCATACTAAGCTGAAAGGCTTGAAAATCATGGAGAACCGGATCATCTTGATTAACTAGAGGGATCGACCAGTCTGCCGCATTGCCACTAAGGTACGAAAGCACAAATGCTACTTTAGCTTGATCAGTTGGAAAGGCTGCTGGCCGGCATAAAAAATGCAACCGGCACTGATTGATAAATACTGCAAACCTCTTTGGGTCACCAGAAAATCATTCGGGCGGAGCCAGAGGTACATTCCCAGGTAGGTTGATCTGCACTGGATTCATAGGGGATGTTGAAGGAAGATTTGCCCCTGATGCGGGTAACGGGGTCTGTCCGGCTTGTGACTGTAGCAATTGTCTAGCACGATCGTCTGTTCGCTCCTTGGAAATAATTAGTTCCCTTCTTAGAGCATCCGTTTCCTGACGAGCTGCATGCACTTCTGCCCTTAGTTCCCCAAGTAACCGGGCTAGGTGGTCGGTATCCGAGGTTTCCATAGCGCCTGGGCGAGAGTTTTGCGGTAGGCTTTGCGTTCTGTAACGCTCACCTGATTCTCGCAGAGGCGCCGGTCTTGACTGGGCGACTACCGTATCTTCAAAAGTGATGTGTAGCACCCGGTTGGCTCTTTGGGCTGGACCTCTGTGCACTGTATGCCTGACTCGAAGAGTAAGATGTCTTAGGTAAGTGAACGCCGAGCTCTCCATCTGCCTCGGGGCAGGGTGCTGTAACCAGTTTCTTCACTGGATAGGTAGCGCAGGCCTCTTGACTTCAGAGGACTGCTGTCCGTCGTTTACTTCACGAACGGTGAGTTCCGAATATTTCAAATGTCTTCAAAAGTCTTTTGTAATGCTGTCTCTTATTTTGCAGGGTTCCGGCGATGGCGGTTGACTGGCTGAAGTGAGTTGAGGATGGACCCGTATGCGGAATAGAAGCACCTGGAAGCGCGTAAGTAAGCGCTTGTTGCTTGCTTCACGATGCGCACTAACTGTCCTTTTATTTTGCAGGTACCAGTTCGGAGCTGCTGAAGGATGCCGGAATGCCCCCTGAGTTCGGCGTGGATGGAGTAATGGCACGTGAGTATTTAACGTTACCCAATGTCTTTAAACGCACCTTCTTTTGTGTTACAGATGCGGGATGCAGCGCCGAAGGCCTCCGGAGCGTGCGAAGAGTTGGTAAGCTTTTGTCTTTCAGATGCCGGAATGCAGTGCGATGACCTCCGGAGCGCGTGAAGAGTAGGTAAGCCTTTGTCTTTCAGATGCAGGAATGCTGCGCGAGGCGTTGATGACAGCCGATGGACCAGGTAAGAGATGAGCTGTCACTGAAGACCGTAGTGCTAACCTGTTCTTTCTTGTCTTTATAGATGTTGCTGAAGACTGGATTCAGGATGGTAAGCCTCTTTCCTTTAGGCCCAGGATCAGATGCAGAAGACACGATGAGCGTTCTGCTGCAGGGGATGCAGAATAACGCAAAGCAAGATTCATCCATCGGGTGTGGTTTAAATAGCCTCCTGTAGTGCTTAGGTGTCTCCTTCCACAGCCACGCCTAGGTAAGAAAAGAGTTCCTGCTTTCCAGAAGAGTTCCAGTGTTCTGAACCTAGGGAGTGGCTCCTGCCTCACCCAACAGGAAAAGTAGTCCCAAACAGAAGAGGATCAGGGGTTCAACTGGCAGGTAAGTAAGCAGCATGATCTCCTGCAGGTAAGTCCACCCAAGCATTATGAGCCCGGCGCTTGCAGCGCTGGGACTGGGCATATTTATGAGCCTCGCGCCACTGGCGCCAGGACAGGGTCCAAAAGTCCCAATTGGGACTGGCTGGCACTCGGAACCTGGGTTATGGGTCTTCCAAGGGAGTTGGGTAAGTCCTGGCCTTTTGGAAGCAGAGATCATGACAGTCTGGGAATAAAAAAAATGGGTAAAACAGAAAAAAATGTCAAAAAGGGGGTTTTAGAAATGATCACTATACACCTGATAGAACGGCTTGTATGTGCTAGCGCTACACCATGGAACATCCAACAACTTCACACAACACAAACATATTCATAGTGGCATTCACAGCCACTCACGTTGCTTAAATCTGCTGAGGTGGATCAATTTGAAGAACAAGTTCTATATTACAGTACCAATAGCATTATTTGTGTCAGCCTCCCTGGGGATGTCAACCCACACACAGGCAATTATCTAGGGGATCTAACTTCTGAGCTAGCTCCTGAAGAATACATTGTGGAGTATCCGTTGGACCCAAAACATGCACCTATCGCATATCTCTAGGAACCGTCAGCAAGAAAGTAAAAGGTTTAACAATACATGTTAACAACACAGCTACAATACATTTTGACAGCTTAAAAGAGCTGGTACTGTCCTTTGAACACAAAGATGCGTGTAACACCACACAGTCTATCATCGCTACACATCCGGGTATAGTGCGCAATAGAAAACATTGGGATATTAATACCATCACTCTACAAAAGACGCTCAGTGGTGTGTTTGATAAAAGTACATTGGTACCAGGCGCGTTGATGCACAGCTATGGCTATTACATATTATAATGTTAATCTTTACTAGCCCCTTCACTATTCTACAGTGCACCTGGCATATCACGACCTCTAAAGCATCTAGGTCACATACGTGACATGTCCTTCTGCCTGTTTTTCTGTGCATTGGGTATTTGAATTTGCAGGTTTATTTTTGTTCCATTAAACGTTTGCCTTTTCTGTATTAAGCTGTTATGCATAACTTTTTTATATAAAGAAATATTTTCACAAATTATAAAATTGCCTGACTCTTTATTATGCAGTCCTTTTGATAATGTATAATAAACCACATCACTTTTAAGGTTTATTTAATTCATACGTCTAATGATGGGCGGTCACAGGGGCAACAATGTTTAAAGAAACAGTTTTTACTCCTATGGTGTAAATTGAGAACTTCGTACACATATGATGCTACAACCTCTTAACACCCCTAGAGACACAACCAGTTTTTATAAAACACATTTTGTATTGACATTTAAAACATTTTGTTCACACTAAATAGCTTGGGAGGTCAAATGTTACCCAACAATCTTCTCGGATACACATTTTGATGTATCAACAATTACTTTATACACAGATTGTCCTTACCCACGTCGATAAGAAGCATACATACTAAAGAAATGATTGACACAAATTCATAAAGATCCCTGTCAAACAGCCACTGGCCTTTAACGCAGTGAAAACTCTGTTGCAGGTTGGCCATCTTCACTCGCAATGACAGCCCCACCAGCAACCTTAAATCGCCAAAACCTCCTTTATAATGCTTTTCCCAGTAGTTGCCCATTGGCGGTTGGCTGGTGTTGACGCATATGTTTGCGATACATAAAACAATTTTACATTTTCTTCTGTATAACTGGTGGTGCCTCATGATAACATAATAGCCATGGGCCTATAGTACCCAAATGTTCTTTAAGTAAACCCAGCAATAATCATTGTACAAATCCAATGGCAGGCTTCACATTAAATTGATCACTTTCCAGCAGATGTTCATTTTTTATTTCCTGAAAATAAGCGCAAATACATGTGAACAACTCTACAGTTTCAATCTTCGTAGGTCAGTTCACGGGGTTCCACGCATATTGCTCTACCATACTGTCGTTGATATACTTGTCTAAATTGATACAAGGGAGTTATTCACCATTTGTATAACCCACGATGTTTTAGATATGAATCATTCAGTCCCTAGACCAGCCCTTTGTTGTGTCAGCAACTGTATAACACGCATCATTTCCTCAAGGTGTTTAGGACATATTTTACGCTGAAACTTTTCTGTGTAAGCTTTTTCCAAACATTCCAGAGCATCCTGTCAGTGGGTCGTCAATTTTGTGCACCGAGCACTGAGTGCCCCCTGCACCTTGTGTTGCTGTCAGGACTCCTTCCCCTGGCCTGGGGTGTCAGACCATGTGGGCTGCACCCAATACCTTCATCAGGGCCTTAAGGTCCTGGACATTTGCCCCAGACTCACTTGGAGTCAGTCCTGGTGCTTTTGGCGCCTGGTTCATATGAAAAGCCAATAATCTGGGACCATAAGGGCATTTGTACAACAACATGGATGCTCCCACATGGCTCAGTTCCTTAACTGAGGCATGCGGTCTAGCATTTTGGGTGTGGCAGGCCCAGGGACACCTGGGATACCTGCAGGCTATATAAGCCATGCCCGAATTGCAGAACACGCTTCGCGTTGCTCTGCTTGCTGCAGCGTGACTTTCACCGCGGTCAGCTGGAATCATCCTCCGCACGCCGGGCCAGATCCTGCAAGAACAAAGAGAGAAAACACCATTAGTATTCGCTTACCTTTTGGAATCAGCGATCGTACTCTGCTCCTGGATCCTGAACACCCACCATCTCGGCGTATCTCGCTCCATCAAGAAAAAAGCTACCTGGAAAAGAAACAGAGAAAAGAAACATCAGTAAGCGTTTATTCTTCACTTTCAAAAAACACTTGCTTACCTGCATAGAATGGCTTCCAACACTGGCAAAAGAACAGAAGGGCTGGTTCCAACTTAGAGTGCCAGTAAGCGGTTCGCTCACCTCTACACACCTCTCTCCATCTTCTTGGCACTAGTAACCGGATCAACACCGCAACCTGCAAGAGAGACAATATAACAGGTTAGCACAAGAACAGTATATAGCGCTGCGCTTCGCACTTTCTTACCATCTCGTACAACTGCGCAACATCACGAGGACAGCGTACATACCTATATACAAAGGAAGAACTGAATAGAGACTATTACAAAAACAAAGAACTCACAGTCAATACAGACTTACCTGAAAACGGAGTTGCAGCAGGCCTGGTCTCCGTAGAGTCGCTCCAGTGAAGTAACTAGGCAGTGACAAGCCAATCCCAATGCACCCCTGCACCGAGTGGCAGGATGGAGAGCGTACCTTATCAAGAAGCAAGGTGAGAAGTGTGCCAGGGGGGTTCTTGGGCCATATGGGAGATGGGTCCCGGGCAAAAGAAGACAACCAAGCTAAAATCTAACTACTGTATTTCAGACCTGGTCTCCAGTCGCACGAGGGTCCAAAGGAAGAGGTCCAGGGGGGAAACTTTTTGGACTGGGTGGCGCCCCCGTGGATACCAGGTGAGCTTTACAGTTCCACACAATCTGAATGACACAAGGCCTAGTAAGATTGTTTGTCTTGACCTCCCTCTGTACCCTCCCTTGTCTTGCCGCACCTAGAAACACATGTGTACAGGCGCATTATAAGTGACTTGTCATATCATATCTGTTCAATTGTTATTTTAAACATGTTATTTTAAATATGCTTTCACAACAATGGCCATAAAACCTTCATAGGCCAAAATATTGATCAAGGTCACAGACGGTGTGACCATATGATTTTTAAGGCTCTCGGTTTCGATAATCAAAACACAGGCCTTATCCAAGATATTTTCAGAATCCCCTGAGTTTTCAAGTTGGTTTGAACAGTAAATGTCCTCAGCGCCATCCACTTTATTGGCTAGAGGCTGTAGACAAAACAAATATGCATATTTTTAACTATAGCTAGTTCTTATGCCCTATAAAATACACATGTGTGCATTAAAATACACTCACCGGATAATAGGCCATCCAATACGAGGGGCGCTTGGCCCCCCGTTTTTGCTGCTGGCTCAATGGAACATACTCAATCTCCGGTGTCATGGTGGCATTCCGCGTGCAAAACCATAGATTCATATCCACAGTCCTCAGAATCCCCATCAGTTGCAGGTGATTGCTCCAAACCCACATCATCCGCATTCCAGGTTGCCATTTCTAGATTAGGAAATGTTACGGGACCTGCTCCTTAATGTTTTAAATACAAGACTCCCCCATAACCGTAACAGTAAGCACTGATTCGCTACCGATAGAGAATGTGTTCTGTTCGGTCTCGCCAAGTACTGGGTAACCTCCAGATCATCATCATTCTCCATAAAACAATAAGGGGTATAACTATCCTTGGAACCCCTTGGATTTCCAGGGGATGTTCTCCCCTCATCATAACTGTAGCTGTTCATGATAGCTGTTTCCTGAATAGCCCCTGTAAAGCTCCAAATGCACTGTGTTTTCCAACCCACTGCAAAAGCTATATATCTCAGTTGTAAAACCCACCAGACCGTCAAAGTCTTAAGCCAGCACTTACAATGAAAATTCATATCAAACATTCTTTAAATTCTTGAATTATATACATTTTATATAAAATGTATTAAATCTTGTATCAAATGTCCACCCACTATATATAATAATAATAATATGCTACATATAATGTTTATATAAAATTATTATTATTTTTTTTATTTTTATTTTTTAATCAAACAAATGATTTTTACAAAACTTTTTCTTTTGTCGATGTGTCAAGTTATTTTCTGTGTTTTAAGATTTCAAAGTTTTTATTCGAATTCACTAGAATCTTCAGCCAACTAGTGGCCCTTTGAATTTGCCGTTTTATGCTGAGTTGGTTTCTAGTTTACTCAGAGCATACTGAAGTATTTTAGTAGTCGCGGTTAGCCAGGTTGATCTATCTCCACTAATCATCCTTGACCACCAGCATAGTTCGGGTTCAAGCGTTAGATCAGAAGCAAAATGTTGCATGTAGCTAGACCTAACTTTCCCAATTTCTGTGCAATTGAGGAGAAGGTGCCTTACTGTTTCCTTTTCGCTTGGCTTTTTACAAAGTCTACAGTCGCTGGTAACTGATAAGCCTCTGATAAATTTGATCTTGTTTGTTGGAAGCAGATTTAGCCTAGCTCTTAGAAGGCAGTTTTTTGCTTGCCTGTTCGGCAACATTATTACGTTTCTTATCAAATGTACTCCAACTTTATATAAATTCTGTTATAAAGTCGGGATGACACCAAATTTAATCTTTATATTAAATCTATATAAAACAGTTATAAAATAATGATGTCACTGTTAAGACTGGAGGGGGCTGTCTGTACTTCTGCTCTCTATATGGTAGAGGAGAGGCACAGAGGACCCCAGCCAAGATTCTCTATTGTGGTAGCAATGGATGAGCAATCAAGGCCTAGCTTCTCAGGAGGTGATGCAGGTTGGTTCTTAAGTACAGTGTAGTTCCCAAGCACACACAAAGGAATGTGCACACACTGTATTAGTTAAAACACAGTCTTTATATAATTAATGTTCAAGGTTATGTACAATATCACGATAACTCACTTTATGCTCAGTTATCTACAATGGCAAATATACAGTTCTACGTGGTACCACTATTGATATTAGATCTCAGTAAAGTGCATCAACTGTACGGTTAAATGTCACACAAATCAGTTTGTAAAGGAAACCAAGAATAGATATAGGAGGAAAGCAAGATGATGAGAACAATAGGCAGAATACTGGCATCTACCGTTAGACACAGTTCCGTGTGGAGATCCCCCCACCTGGGCAACCTGTAGAATAAAGATATATCACAAGCCCAGTCCATATATTGTTCACAAGAATCTTTCCAATAGTTCAGCAACCCAAAGTACCTGGTGTTGTAGAGTTCCTTATCGGGAAATCGACGGCCCTTCTTGAGTGCACTCCCTTTAAGGCAGGAGCCACGGATCATCAAACATCCGGCGATGAACACAGTGAACTACGGCGGTGAAGTGGCAGCTTCGTTCTTAGCGGTGCTCGTCGATGGGGAAGGAAGAGGCGTGCGGGGCACCTTCGATGTCGATAGTTCTGGACCGCAAAGAGTTTGAAGAACTGTGGCCCAGCAAGGGCGTCGAGCCATCAGCTTCTCTGTGGTCTTTGGGTGGCGGAAAACCCACTGGCGGATGCTCCTCATTGCGACAACAGTCCTGGCGCTTCTCTTTGGGATTCGCTGCAGTCCCCATTTCAGGTCAGCAGCCTTACGTAGGTCTGTCTACCATGGAGCTTTGGCAAAAACCATCTGGTGCACAATGGTCCCTCGTAGCTCAGGAAGAGGGCGCCTTACCTGGTCCTCTCTGGGTCAGTCCTTGGAGACACAGCAGCTTTCAGATTGAGGAAGTAGAGCAACAGCAAGACTTCTCTTCCAGCAGGGCTTCAAGGTTAAGCTTCAGTTTCAACTCCAGTTTCTCTTCAGCTTCTGAACATGAATTCTAGCAGTGAGAGGCCCTCAAATATACTAGTTGATCTCCCATTCATTCTGCTGGGTCAAACTCAGGCAACCAATCGCTCAGAAGGGCATTCATGCAGGCAGGCATCCAATCATGTGCATAGTGCATTCAGGCCATTCACTTCTCTCCAGACACTCACAACAATGTATGTGTATTGGGACAAGTACCCAGCCATTCAACACTCCACACTACTTTCATACCAGTTTTGGGCAGGGCTGTATCAGTCATTGTGTCAAACATCAGATGCTAGAGATCCACAACACAGAATGCGTATTCGTCACACCCAGGTCCCACTCACAGGGTGTACCCACAACATACAGTCACTGGGAAGGCTCCAGCCAGTCTGGCCTGGACTTCACAACAACACCATATATGGAACTTCCACCCAACAGCCAGTCAGTGGGAAGGGACATAGTCAGGGCTTCCCAGGACTTTGGGAAAACAAGGTAACAAGCAATAGAAATCCAGAGGCCACAGGGGCCATCTTGTCTCGTATCAGGAATCAACTGATTCCAATGACAGGGCCTGGATATCCCAAAATGGAAGATACTCGGAGCATGGAGCTGCCACCAGCCCATACCCTGCTGTGTGGGCCACACACAGGTGCCCAAAAACATACACTAGGGGCACATGGTTGCATCCCCACCCATGGGTTATATAAGGGTATCACATGGGTCTGTACACCAAACAAAAAACAGGAAGAGCTGCACTGCCAGGAGTCCCATATGGACTCCTGGGCTGAAAACAATACAGAACACAAATGAAAAAGGACTACAGGACAAGGACAGATAGGCCCTGTCCTTCCAATGCATTTCCAGCATCACAATCACCCACTCTGCCTATCTTTATATTATATCTTTACAAAGCATATTATAAAAACATGGCGTCAGCACTATATTTAAAATCCAAACACACTCCTGCGTCATCAATGCGTCACCATGACAAAACCCCAGCATTCGCTGTCTCGCTCTTTACAACTCACTTCGCCCTCAAACATGCAGCAGCACCCACAAGCGCTCCCCGCCCACATTTGTATATAAACTTTATATTCACTGTATATCAAATCATCTCAACATCATATCAAACTACATAAATACTTTATATCAAGAAATATCAATTTTTGATATACATCGGATATTAAATTGCTATAAAAAATCATATTAAACAGAAGGCGGGACTAAGGCCAGAAGCAGAGGGTGTTCCCATGTGTACAAAATGTAACGTTGCAAAAAAGGGGGCCCCATTTACTACTCCTTTGCCCCCCGGCAGGCCATACAAAATGCAGGATACCACAAAGAATAGCCTTTAACAGACTTCAAAGTCATCCAACTAAAAACTCCATCTTATCTTCATCTTTCAGTGAAATCCATCACCCACACAAACACTGCCAGTACACACCTTCTACACATTCTTCTCTGCAAACTCACATGAACACAAAAACAAGGATTTACCCACTGGGCCCCCAGTGCACGGCACACAATATCTCTTCATTTGTGCACTACATCCGCCATCAGCACTTTCAGGAAAAGTCTCAAAACATACCTTTTTCCCCGCACATAGCCCCGACCTCCTCCACTGCTACCTTTGTCAATCCTAGTCTTGCTATCCATTCCTTAAATGAAGTTGTAACTTCTTCTTTCAACTTCCACCTTTTCAAAGTTTTAACCATGTAGGGCACTCCGAGACCCTCTCGGTAGGGCAAGCGCTAAACAAAATTTCAAATAAAAGAAATAAAGTAAAAACTAGAACCCTTGAAAGTAATCTTCTACCTTAAACATTGTTAAGGGTTTTATTTGCAATTTGCCTTTCATCATGTCCATGACAAAAAGTTGGGGCACTCAATCACAATCCCAAAATGTAATCTCCCTAGCCTCAAACAATTAAAGATGTTTTCTTCACAAGTAGCATTTTGTCTCGTCAAAAATCTTGTAACTTCTATTTTGTCTAATCCATCACAACAATTCAACACACTCAGTTACAACTACTCTTTGTAAGTTCTTTCTGTCATGTGATTCTAACAATAAATGTTTTGCAAGAGTATACCCATTGATGAATAATATGCACACTTAGTAACATCCACTGAAAATAGTCTCCAGCACTCAAAAACAGATATGATTTTGTCTGTTTGTAATTATTTATCAGAACATTTTGCCACTCTTAGTTAGAACCACAATATCTAATCTCCTACTTCTAAAGATTATTATCTTTGTTCACAAATAGGATTGCATCCCATCTATCACAAAAAGGTACAACACTCAGTAACAACTACTGAATGTAATCCATTATGGGGCAACAATGATATCATTTATTTCTTCCGCCTTGTATTTTGTCTCATCACAAATAATTATTGCATTAGGTTTCTTGACTCACGCATACTCACAAGCAGTGAATGTGATTTCCTGTTTTGTAACAATAAAATTTGTTTTTTTTAATGTGGTAAATAATATTTTAACTTGTCACAAATCTTCACAATTACATTTTGTCTCATACATTCCAAAACCATTGCACACCTACTTAAAGGCAGTGCATGTAATCTGTCTCAAAGCAATTATTTAATTATTATTTTTAACCTAGAATGTTTATCACCACAAATCTTCACAACTACTATATTGACTTATGCAACACAAAAATTTAAAGTTGCCAGTCTCTTTAAAAACCATTGGATGTAATCTCCCTGCTAGTATTTCTAACAATGCATCTAGTATTTTGTCTCTTCTTAACTCTCCAAAACTAAAATGTTACCTCATGTATCACAAAGTATCAGTAACTGCCATTGAACACGATCTGTTTTTGTTTTAGTAGTGTGTTTTTGATGCAAAGGTATGTTCCCCCTTGTTTTATGTTTTTCTGCATTGGCAGCGAATACATTACAGAGCACGGGCGGCATTTAAGATATTCACCTCTGTTCCCAAAACCACATAACTATGAGAGTTACTATCTTGGTGTCATTTATAAACTTTAAATATGCTCTGTACCCCAGTTAGGGTATGGCAGTTGACATCTCTCATACTTATTAAAGCCACATCAGTTTTACATGCGCGAGCATTGTTATCCCAGCTGAGCTGTGAAAGGCTTATGCGTATTGCTGGTCAGACAGGCTGGTCCTGCAAAATGAGAGATCAGGAGACTGGATTGTTATGCCTCTCCTTTGATCCATTGGGAGGTCAGGTAAAACCTTTCTCTAGTGAGTCAGACTTGCATTCAGAGCAGGAGTTGGTCCGGGAAACAGGAATCCAAGGGCACACCCATCCCAAAAGTACTATTCTCACACCAGGGTGCTGCATACCACCAGACCCTCTGATGCTATTGACAGGGTAAGGGGTGTAGTTAGTATAGACTCAGGTCCTCAGACCAGCTGGAGGAAGATTATACCATCTTGCTTTCTCAATTTATCTCTCTCCCTTTCTATCCCCTCCACTTTCTTTAACCCAAAGATCTTTGGGGATGATGTCAGAAGGAAAAAGTCCACTTGTCCCAAGGACAGGGATAGGGTTCATAAACAGGCCTGCTTTAGTCCAATCACCTGTAGACTTTTAACTTTATATGAATGGGTGTCCCACTCCTTCACAAATTTGCTCTTGGACAAACACCTGAGGAAGTATTCTTTTGGCAGAGTTGATGTTTACAAGGAGCTCTGCCAATTAGGTTAAGAAGGAGCACTTGAAGTCAGAGGCACATTGGGGTAACTCTTGCTTTCGACCAGGACCTGCCACTCTGTGTCAAACCTTCTTAGGCTGGGAGAGTGCACCCTGAACAGACTCTTCCAATCCTAGAGGCTCTGGAGAGGTTTTCACAGCATTTGTTCTGCCTCATTGATCCAGTTGAACACATTCAAATTGTGTTTACTGCCATTAAATCATAGGGACCTGCCAGTGTTGCTTTTGCCACTCAACCACACCATCCAACCAACACGCTTGCAACTGCAAATCAGCTCAAACGCACACCAAAGAGCAGAAGTCATTTTGTAACAGTAAGTGTATCAGTTTACCAACATTCAACATGCACTCCCTTTTCCAGTTACTTTTCCCTTGTAAAATCCTACATAAACCCGCCCATAAAAAAATTAGCAATAATGTTTGTAAGAACGTCACCCTCCCTTTTTGTTTTCATCATTGTCTGCTCACCTCACTTGCTTCTGTGTTGATTGTGTGTTTTTTGTTAGTGTTGTTTGTATTAGTAATGTAGTTGTATGAAAGGACATTTACCTTACTTGACTTGTTTGGTAGAATTGCTTTACTTGTTTTGTTGGTTGTTCATCTTGGTTCTCATGGTTGGTTTCACTTTTTTTGTGTTTTCAGGGTTTGTTTAATTTGTCATGGTTCACTGGCTTGTGGTGCTCTCTTTTTAGGCTGTGTATTTGGAAGGTGAATGGAACGAAGGTGTGAGGAGAGGGGAAGGGGCTGCATTTATCCTGGCAGGAGGAGGAGTATTTCTTCATGATAAGTGAGGAGTGAGAAACGTTGTATTGTTTTTATGCTGTTTTATGGACCCAGACCATGCCATACTGCTGAACCTTTTATTCAATGGGGAAGCTTTAGGCATTAGGAGAATCCTCACGAGAAGGAATGTGAAAGGAGACGGTGACTTCGGAGGAGGCTTTGACTAGTCACAAGAAGACAGGAGAAGCTTGGCGTCCTCTGGATACACCGACAGAGTCAATTGACACACAGTACATTTTGGGCACTGCACTGAGGCAGAGCCAGTGGTAGAGGCCCCCATGGATCCAGGGCGAGTGAAAGTGCAGAAGGGCATGTTCGTCAAGTTACAGTTACTGATCAAGGAAGAAGGGTGGCAGCTTTGCATTCTGATGGAAATCAGAAGGTAGAAATGCAGCAGTGGGCATGGCTTTCTGGCTTTTTGCCGGTAAATTAGTTACAGCAACCTTGGATATTTAAGATTCTTTGCTGAAATAACTGAGGTCACAGCCAAATACTGGATAACAAGGGTGGTCATAAGCTATTATTTGAACATGACATCTTTATTTTGCAAGAAACGTGGTTGTTGCAGGATATCATGGTTGATGGGTATATGCTGTAACAAGTAACAGTGTTAAAGGGCTTAATGGGTCGACCAAAAGGGGGCTTGATAATTGCCTTATCTAAACTGTATGTGTCAAGGAAATTGGTAATGATGGACTGTAGGGATAACATTTTAGCAGTTGAAACAACTTGATATGAATGTAGTAGGTGTAAGAAAATGCTATTATTTAATATATATTCACTACCAGGTAATATGCTCACTGTGGACATCCTTGATACTACTGGTACAATTATGCTGGAGTGGAAGATGGAAATTGGGAACTCTATGGCGCGGATTGGTGTGGACTTTAACACGCACTCTATGAAGGTGCAGGGGGTTGAGCAAACCAAGATGTTGAAGTCATACTGTGTTATGAAACAGGCCCTATCTAATCGACAGGTATTTATGTGGTTAAGTTATGCAAAATAATGAGGCATGTTAATGCTTATGGTTGTACTCATGGAGATGTTCCTGGTGAGTACACGTGGAAAGGTAGTGGAGCTGTGGCAATGCTAGAGTATTACTTCATAAGTGGAGAAACCATTGATGTTTTGTAGGACCTGATGATCAGCTTCACCCATGCTAACACTGACAATGAATCTCAGGACAGGCGTATGTCACATCATTAAAAAATCAACAATGTAGCTATGAACTCTGGGAAGAACAGAATAACATGGACATGAAAAAAATCTAACCTAAATAAAAAAAGCGCATGGATAGTGTAAACAAAGAGGAGTGGCTGAGTAGATCCAATGACACAGCAGAACAAATTGATATGTGGCTGGAGCAGTTAATGTCACAATTGGTTCCTAAGGGACATTTTGAACACATATTCATAGTAATGAGAAACCTAACATGCTTCACATAGGTATTAGGGACAAGAAAAGGCAACTTAGAAAAAGCATCATATATATTAGGAAATCAGTCCCTGACTTGACACGCTGTATGGATTGTATATGGACATAGACAAACTGTCATGGAAATTGGTTGAAAAGATGTAAATCCAGTAACAAGAATGTGCAATGGGAGAGAATGTTGGGAATAACTGTACAGACAGACTCTAAAAGCTTGTATTAGATATTTAAAAATTGTATGGGTAGAAAATCGGGACCATTAGTTATGACCAATCTCATTTTCTATTTATTTTTGTATTTTACATTTATAGCAGCGCACCAAACAGTCAGGCGTCAGGGCACTAGTTTCAATAATTCTGGGTGAGACTATGCATTTACCTTTACTCGTGAGGATTTAATTGCTAAAATAAAAAGATTAAAGGGGTCTAGGGCTCATAGTCCTGATGGGTACGCAAATATAGTATACAAACAAAACCCCAAGATATGGGGGGATAGTTTGACGGTACTGTTTACTAAGGTCTGTGAAGAAGGACATATCCCGGATAGCTGGAGAAAGGCCATGCTAGTACCAAAATACAAAAAGATTAAACGTAGTAATCCATCAAATTATAGATTATTGTCTATGTTGGATGCTTATGGGAAGATTTTTGGTGCACTGGTATTGCAGCAACTGAAACAATGGGCGGAGGAAAACAACATACTAAGGGCCTCATCACGAGTTTGGCGGTAACCCTTAAATCCGGCGGTCGTGCTAATACTGCCGGATTTAAGGGTCCGCCAAATCAGGGCTTTGGTGGATTTCTCCCCAGCTCTGAGCTGCAGGGAAATCCGCCAAAATATTGCGCTATTACCGCCGGCGGGAAATTCGCCGGCGGTAAGAGCGCCAAAATTCCCCATTGAGCCCAATGGGGAATGGGGCATTCCCGAATGGGCTCAGTGGGGCATGGGGAATTCCATTACCGCCAAACCTGTGTTCCGGCGCTAATAGCACTGGGGGGGTTGGCGGTAGGGCTAATACCGCCTAACTCGTGATGAGGCCCTAAGTCCTTTTCAGACTGGATTTAGAGCTGGGTCAAGCACCTCTCATAACTTACTATTGCTAAATAAACTGATGATACAAGCTTGCATGCATGGAAATCCCATGTTGCATCTGTTATGTGTCCATTTAAAGTCAGCCTTCGACATAGTGAAGCTTGCCAGGCTTTGGGAAAAATTGAAGATTTGGGCTTTCTCAGCGATCCATTGCAGATTCTCTGAGATTTTCACACAAACACTAGGGTTCAGGTTAGTTTGGATAGCAACGGAACCTGCACCACTGAAATACATACAGATAGGGGCCTTAAAAACACTATGGGCCTCATTACGAGTATGGAGGCAGCCATGGCCTTAAAAAGGGAATGGGTGCCATGTAGTTTGCTGGTCCAGAAACAAGGGTGTCAGTGAGCTCACCGGCACCCTTGTTTCCAGACCGGCAAACTTATAATGAGGCCCATAGTGTCAGCACGATTTTCCCATCTCCCAGGAGTTTTAAAAAAGAGCATTTTGGTTCCTTTAATGCTTTCATATACAACAGGCCTTGCTTTAATAATACAGAACCAAA
The DNA here is from genome assembly GCF_040938575.1 of Ambystoma mexicanum. Lineage (NCBI taxonomy): Eukaryota > Metazoa > Chordata > Amphibia > Caudata > Ambystomatidae > Ambystoma > Ambystoma mexicanum. Next base: position 1,384,664,983 of record NC_090937.1, on the reverse strand, counting down.
CAGCGAAGTGAGCCCTAACTCCAACCGTAATTCCTGACCACGCTGGGTGCTGCGGCCATGGTAGGCAGACATTTCACAGAAGCACCAGCACCATTAACAATGGTGCTGGTGCTTCCGAGTCCCCACTCCCATAGAGTCCAATGGGACTCTATGGGAATGGGGACTTACATTTTACCAGCACCTGACTTCCCGGGCCACCAGACTTGGAATAGCTTGGTGGCACCAGGAAGTCAGGCAACAGTAAAATATAAGGAGTCCGGCAGCAACCCGCCGGTAGCATTGTAACGGTTACCACCGGGCTCGTAACGAGGCCCTATGTCTTTTAACACTACCTGTGCAAATTATTTTATCTGGTTGGATGGTCAACTAAGTGGGAGAAGGATGAGCTTACCTTAAAAAGAGAGTTCACTGATAAATTATTATTATGGGACTGGGGAAAAACTATGCTAATTTATTTGGATTGAAAACTTATGATGAATTTACGGATTGTCATATCCACTACTTAAATCCTAAAAAATACTTGATTTAGAGCCTTGCACCAGCATTGAGAATGTTTATACTGCTCTCTCCGCTAAAACAACTCCATACATTAGAAGTTCTAGGGCTGCGCAGAGGCACGGAAGAACGAGGATGTAGACTGTGCAAACTTCCATATCTGCTTGAGACCACCAGACATTTTATGACATGTTATGAAAAGTTGTAATACCTGTATATTAATTATTTAGGAGAATGTGCTGCCAGTCTGGACGATATAAAGGGTTCAGCCTTCTGGAGGTAATGCATTATGTTCATAATCAGTAATTTAAATATGGCACCCTTTAAGATATGGGGCAGAATTGAATTGTTATTTTCAGAGGTGTCAAAACACAACTCTTCCAATAAGGATATAAGGATGTCCCACCCTACCACTAGACCTGTCTCTACCACTCTGGTTCTAGGAGAATTTTGCAATCCACATACCACTGTAAACGCAATCTGTACCCCCTGCACTAACTTAGCATCCATGCTGTACTCTATGTTGTATACTAAACCACCTATGTAAAATTATCACCGGACTGGGCCAACACCCTCCGAATTGATTGTTTGCTGATGAATGTAATCTAATGTACAATGTAAATGTAAATATAAACTGTACCACAAGCAAGTATCATGTAACAGTGCCACGATGTCCCCGGGCGATTGCGCTTTATACATCCAAATAAATAAATAAAGAGGTATCATTTGTCTTACTGTTCTCCTAGATAAAAGCATAAGGTTTGGATAATGCTATGCAAGTGTACAGGGATATCAATTCACCAAAATGCCTGGGGTAGCGGAAGTGACACCACACGACCCTTGACCTCTGATGACATCACAGGAAATGATGTCATTTGGCCCCACCCCGAAGTGATATCGCGGGAAGCGATGGAACACGACCGTTCACCCCTTGACAAACTAGGAAGTGGCATCACATAGCATTTTTCCTAAGTACACTATGAAAAATATGGGTATGATATCTCTATAATGCGATATACATTTCATAGAAGAAAGGATCACAATATGTATCATTAAGATCAGTGTCTATAGGCCCATATTACCAAATTACTGTGAATGCAAGCAGACATCCATGGCCAAATGATAATGATGTGTTATTATATAGCACTTACGCTTAAGCGCTTTATGTAGCAAAAATATACATACAATATCACCCAAACTGTGTTGGTATCTTTTTTAACATTTTTTTTATTGCATTTGTTACACACCCAAACCCTTAGGTATCACGGCGAGGTTACAGACAGCTTAATAAAACTCTCTCGCCCCCCCAGTTTCCACTCTTTCCCCACACCCCCTCCAGCCAGCCCCCCACCACCCCTCCGACCCACTACTCCTCTCCCCAATCCTCCACCTCTGCAACCTCCGCATCATCCTCCATTACCAAAGTAAGATGCATCCTTTTTAATGCAGGACCTGTAGAAAAAAACAGACACAGCATCTTTGACCTCCTCGCCTCAGACAAACCAGACCTAGGGCCTCATTATGAGTCCAGCGGTAACTTGCAAGTTTTTCTGGCTCGGTTACCGCCAGACTCGTATTTCCATTCCGCCTCCGTGATTCCTGGAATTACCGGGGAATTACAACCCCGGTGACCCGGGAATTCCAGAGGCGGAATTCTGTAAGTCCCCATTCCCATGGTGTCCTATAGGACTATAGGACTCCATGGGAATGGGGAAGTGGAAACACCGGCACCATCTTGTAATGGTGCCAGTGTTTCCACATCTGCCTGTGCAGGCAGGTGGTTTTAAACCCGCCAATTCAGACCTGGTGGGAATGACACCTCCCACTTGCAGAATTCGAGATCACTCAGTCCAGAAACAACAATGGCGGCGGGTTTATCGCCAATGTTATTTCCGGACCGGGTGACTCATAATGAGGCCCCTAGTATTTATCACGGAAACCTGGTTCTCCAGTGACTTTGCCCCCATTGCCAATGAAGCCTTTCCCCCAGACTACTCCATCATCCCACTCAACCGACCCTCTAGAGGAAGAGGAGTAGCAATCGCCTTCAAGTCACACTTCTCCGCCTCAATCATCGACAGCGAGCCAACCATCCCTTCCTGCAAATCGCTTCTCATCAAACTATCCCTCCCCCCTACATTCTCCCACAGCTTCCTACTCATCTACAGACCTCCTGGCTATGATAGACAATTCTCAAACAACCTCTGTGATTCAATAGCCACCATTCAATTAAACCAGCCCACCTCACTCTTCTAGGAGATTTCAATATCTGGCTTAACATCCCCACCAACCCTATCACCCACTCTGGTCGACTGCATAGACGTGATTAACCTCCATACCCACATAAACAGCCCAGCTCACTACAAAGGACACACCCTTGATGCTATCTTCAGTTCCCACGACCAGATACATCTAAACCCCGCCACCCCTATCATCTGGTCCGATCACTTCATTGTCCCTTTCAACATTCGCTCACCCACCTCCCTCCCCGTACCCAAACCAGAACCTCCAAATCTATGCAAATGCTGGAAGAAACTAAACATCCTCCCCGACCTAGCCAAAGTGCTCATTCAGTCTCCTACCCCCTACATCCCCACGCAATGAACACTTAACATTCCAACGCCTTTGACTCATGGCTCAATACCTCATTAATCCCGCTCAACCCGACTTGCCAATCATCCGCTCGCCATGGCCCTTTTCCAAGATGGTTTACACCAGAACTGAAGACTGCAAAACAATTATATAAATCCCTCGAACGCAAATGGCAGAAAGATAAAACCACCCTGAGCAGATCCACCTTGGTCTGGCACCATCGCCACTACAAAGCCGAAATCCGGAAAGCAAAAAAAGCGCATTAGAACTCTCGAATCCTGAACTGTGAAAATCCCAGCAAGGAACTCCACAAAATCATCTCTGAATTCACCAAACCATCATGTACCACCACCCAATCGACCCCTTCTCAATCACTCTGCGACTCACTCTCTCTGCACTTTTACACCTCTGCTCTCGAAAGAACAATTTCTCTCATCAACAAACTGGCCCTCTTGCACCCACCATACCATCCACCCACCATACCTGCCAACCCACCGCCTGCAACTGCAACCCATCCGGCTTTCGACTCTTTCACCCCAATATCAACTGACCAATTTTCTCAAACTTCTTATCGCCCTGAAACCATCCGGCTCCCCGCGAGACCCCTGCCCAGCCTCAACCCTCAAAGAAATATTTGCATTTACCTGTGCAGGAGAATACGCGAGAAGCATCATAAACGGCTCCCTCTCCTCTGGAATTTTTCCCGACGCGTTCAAAACTTCTCATGTCAAGCCCCTTCTAAAATAATCTTCCCTCGACCCTCTCAACCCCAAAAACTACCACTGCATCTCAAACACCAGGTTCCTTGCTAAACTCATTGACCAAACAGCTTACTCCCAACTAAATGCCTTTGTCGAAGCCAACAATCTCCTAGACCCTGCTCAGTCAGGTTTCAGACCCCGAAAGAGAACGAAAACCACCCTGACCTCAATCTGGGATGACCTTAAAAACACTGCAGACTCTGCGGGATGCGGTGTGTGGGTGTGAATGAGTCCTTTTTTGCATGCAGAAAAGAAGGCAGTGTCAGATAAGACACATAGGTTACTGGATATAAATAAGCCAGTAATACAAGCCATATAAAATAGGTGGCATTCTCAATAAACTCACTGTGTTCCCTGAATGGGTGATAGGTCTGGGGAGTTCTCTACAGGCGAGAGGAAAGGTTTGTTTTATGATCAGGTGGTAGTATAAAAAAGATATGCTCACCACTATACCACAAAAATAAGGTAATTCTGACAATACCACAAAAGTAAGATACCACTAAAAATTACTGCCAACACAAGCTAACACTATATTATCACCAAAATAGGGTAATACTGAACTATCTCTAATGGTAAGGCCAGTTTACTTCCAAAATATCACGGTAAGAAAATCCTTCCAAATTCTGAATTTGCCCCAAAAAGACAAAACCTGTTACAACTCAAAACCCAGCTGCCAGCCTGACCTTGCTGCCTGCCGCCTTGACATTGATCACTGGATGACCACAAACCACCTCCTTTTAAACCCCACCAAAACTGAAATCATGGTGTGTGGCAACACTGAACTTCTTTCGCACCCTCGGACTGAGTGGATGGAACGGACAGAGTGGATGGAACAGATGGAGTGGATGGAACGGGCAGAGTGGATTGAATGGGCAGAGTGGATGGAACGGGTGGAGTGTATGGAATAGGTGGAGTGGAAAGAACACACGGATTAGTTAGAACAGAAGGAGTGAATGGAATGGAAGGAGTGGATGGAACAGAAGGAGTGGAACGGAAGGACGGAATGGATGGAGTGGAAGGAACGGATAGAGTGGATGGAATGGATGGAATTAATGGAACGGATGAAGTGGATGGAACGGATGAGTGGATGGAACGGATGAGTGGATGAACAGATGGAGTAGATGGTAGGGATAGAACGGATGAGTGGATTGAACAGATGAGACGAATGAGCAGATTGAACCAATGGAAAGATGAGTAGTTTTAACAAATCGAACAAATGGAATGAATAAAATGGATGGAACGGATGCAGTGAATGAAATGGATACAGTAGACAGTACAGATGGAGTTGATGAAACAAATGGAGCTGGACGGAACAGATGAAGTGGATGGAACAGTAGAGTGGATGGAACAGGTAGAGTGGATGGAACAGATGGAGTGGATGGAAAAGATTAAGTGGATGGACTAAACTAAACTAAAACTGCCAGTGTAAATAAAACGGAAAAACTGAGTCGAACGAATGAAGTGGATGAAACGGATGCAGTGGATGGAACGGAGGAAGTGGATGGAGCAGATGAAGTGGGTGGAGCGGATGAAGTGGATGGAATGGATGGAGTGGATGGAGCGGATGAAGTGGATGGAACGGATGAAGTGGATGGAACGGATGAAGTAGATAGAACGGATGAAATGGATGAAGCGGATGGAACGGATGATATGGGTGGAACGGATGAAGTAGATGAAACGGAAGAAGTGGATGGAATGGAAGAAGTGGATGAAATGGGAGAAGTGGATGGAACAGAACAAATGGATAGAACGGAAGAGGTGGATGGAACCGGAATGAAGTGAATAGAACGAAGAAGTGGATGGAACGGGAGAAGTGGATGGAACAGAAGAATTGGCTGGAATGGAAGATGAATTGGATGGAACAGAAGAACATGGAATAAAAGAAGTATCTTGGACAGATGAAATGTAACGAACGGATCAAATATAACGAATGGATGAAATATAAAGAACAGATGAAGTAAACAAAACAGAAAAGTAGATCGAATGTGTGGAAAGGATGGAGTGGACGGATAAAGTGGATAAAGGAATGAAATGGTTTGAAAGGGTGATTGAATTGAGTGGAGGGAGTAGATGGAACAGATCAAATGGATAGAACGAAAGGAACGGATGGAACGGACAGAGCAGATGGAAAGGATTGAGTGAATCAAACTGATAGAGTGAATACAAGGATGGAACGGAGAGCTGGTTGGACTTAGTCTACTTGTCAGAACGAACAGATGGAGTGGATGGAGCAGACAGAGCGGATGGAGCATATGAAACAGATGGAACAGAGTGGACATACTGGCTGGAGGGGATGGAACGGAGCGCTAGCTGGAGTGGACGAACTGGCCGGAATGGATGGAACCAACAGAGCCAATGGAACCGACAAAAAAGATGGAACGGACTGGACGTGTGGATCGGACGGAGTGGATGGAACGGATGGTATTGATGGACCAAATGGAGCAGATGGGAATGGAAAAAATTGAAGAAGTGGATAGAACGGATGAAGTGATAGAACCGAAGAAATGGATGGTACAGATAAAATGGATGGAATGGATGCAGTGGATAGAACAGATCCAGTAGATAAAACAGATAGAATGGATGAAACAGGTAGAGTGGATGGAACAGATGGATGGAGTGGATGGAACGAATGGAGTGGATGGAACGGATGGAATGGGTGGAATGGATGGAGTGGTGCAATGGATGGAGTTGATGGAACGGACTGAATGAATGGAACGGACGGAGTGGATGAAATGAACAGAGTGGAATGGAACTGACGGAGTGGATGGAACGGACGGAGTCGATGAAACAGATGGAGTGGATGGAATGGACATGTGGATCGGACGGAGTGGATGGAACGGACAGAGTGGATGGAACTGGTAGAGTGGATGGAACAGGCAGAGTGGATTGAACGGGTGGAGTGGATGGAACGGGTGGAGAGGATAGAACAGACGGGCTAGTTGTAACATAAGGAGTGGATGGAATGGAAGGAGTAGATGGAACGGAAGGAATGGATGGAACAGGAGGAGTGGGACGGAAGGATGGAATGGATGGAGTGGATGGAACGAATGGAGTGGCTGGAACGGATGGAATTGATGGAACAGATGGAGCGAATGGAATGGATGAGTGGATGGAACGGATGAGTGGATGAACAGACGGAGTGGATGGTAGGGATCAAACGGATAGAACACATTAATGGATTGAACAGATGAGACAAATGAGCAGATTGAACGGATGGAAAGATGAGTAGTTTTAACAAATGGAACAAATGGAACAAATCAAATGGATGGCACGGATGCAGTGGATGAAAGGGATACAGTAGAGAGTACAGATGGAGTTGATGAAACAAATGGAGTGGATGGAATAGATGAAGTCGATGGAACATGTAGAGTGGATGGAACAGATGGAGTGGATGGAACAGATAGATGGAGTGGATGGAACGGATGCAGTGGATGGAACGGATGGAATGGGTGTAACGGATGGAGTAGATGCAACGGATGGAGTCGATGGAACGGACTGAATGAATGGAACGGACGGAGTGGATGAAATGAACGGAGTGGAATGGAACGGACGGAGTGGATGGAACGGACGGAGTCGATGGAACAGATGGAGTGGATGGAATGGACGTGTGGATCGGACGGAGTGGATGGAACGGACCGAGTGGATGGAACTGGTAGAGTGGATGGAACAGGCAGAGTGGATTGAACGGGTGGAGTGGATGGAACGGGTGGAGAGGATAGAACAGACGGGCTAGTTGGAACATAAGGAGTGGATGGAATGGAAGGAGTAGATGGAACGGAAGGAGTGGATGGAACAGGAGGAGTGGGACGGAAGGATGGAATGGATGGAGTGGATGGAACGGATGGAGTGGATGGAACGGATGGAATTGATGGAACAGATGGAGTGAATGGAATGGATGAGTGGATGGAACGGATGAGTGGGTGAACAGACGGAGTGGATGGTAGGGATCAAACGGATAGAACACATTAATGGATTGAACAGATGAGACAAATGAGCAGATTGAACAGATGGAAAGATGAGTAGTTTTAACAAATGGAACAAATGGAACTAATCAAATGATTGGAACGGATGCAGTGGATGAAAGGGATACAGTAGACAGTACAGATGGAGTTGATGAAACAAATGGATTGGATGGAATAGATGAAGTCGATGGAACAGGTAGAGTGGATGGAACAGACGGAGTGGATGGAACAGATGAAGTGGATGTAAAAGAAGGAATGGATGGAACAGATGGAATGGATGGAACAGATGGAGTGGATGGAACAGATGGAGTGGATCGAAAAGTTGGATTGGATGGAACGGATAGAGCAGATGGAACGAATAGAGCGGATGGAGTGGATGGAACAGCTGGAGTAGATAGAACAGATGGAGTGGATAGAACAGATGGAATGGATGAAACGGATAGAGTGGATGGAATGGATAGAGCGGATGAAACGGATAGAGTGGATGGAATGGATGAGTGGATGGAACGGATGAGTGGATGAACAGACAGAGTGGATGGTAGGATCAAACTAATAGAACGGATTAATGGATTGAACAGATGAGACGAATGAGCAGATTGAACGGATGGAAAGATGAGTAGTTTTAACAAATGGAACAAATGGAACGAATCAAATGATTGGAACGGATGCAGTGGATGAAAGGGATACAGTAGACAGTACAGATGGAGTTGATGAAACAAATGGAGTGGATGGAATAGATGAAGTCGATGGAACAGGTAGAGTGGATGGAACAGATGGAGTGGATGGAACAGATGAAGTGGATGTAAAAGAAGGAATGGATGGAACAGATGGAATGGATGGAACAGATGGAGTGGATGGAATAGATGGATTGGATTGAAAAGTTGTATTGAATGGAACGGATAGAGCAGATGGAACAAATAGAGCAGATGGAGTGGATGGAACAGATGGAGTAGATAGAACAGATGGAGTGGATAGAACAGATGGAATGGATGGAACGGATGGAGTGGATGGAATGGATAGAGCGGATGAAACGGATAGAGTGGATGGAATGGATGAGGGGATGGAACGGATGAGTGGATGAACAGACGGAGTGGATGGTAGGGATCAAACAAATAGAACGGATTAATGGATTGAACAGATGAGACAAATGAGCAGATTGTACAGATGGAAAGATGAGTAGTTTTAACAAATGGAACAAATGGAACAAATCGAATGATTGGAACGGATGCAGTGGATGAAAGATATACAGTAGACAGTACAGATGGAGTTGATGAAACAAATGGAGTGGATGGAATAGATGAAGTCGATGGAACAGGTAGAGTGGATGGAACAGATGGAGTGGATGGAACAGATGAAGTGGATGTAAAAGAAGCAATGGATGGAACAGATGGAATGGATGGAACAGATGGAGTGGATGGAACAGATGGAGTGGATCGAAAAGTTGGATTGGATGGAACGGATAGAGCAGATGGAACGAATAGAGCGGATGAAGTGGATGGAACAGCTGGAGTAGATAGAACAGATGGAGTGGATAGAACAGATGGAATGGATGAAACGGATGGAGTGGATGGAATGGATAGAGCGGATGAAATGTATAGAGTGGATGGAACGGATTAAGCGGATGGAACTGATGGAGTGGGTGGAACACACAGAGTGGATCGAATGAATAGGAAAGATGGAATGGGTGGAACACACTAAACAGATGGGAAGGATGAAATGGTCTACGGAATGGATGGAGTAGTTCATGTGGATGAAGGATTGAGTGATGGAATGGATGGAAGGTCTAGTAAATTAAATGACGAACCAGATGAAATGTATGAACAGACGAAGTGGAATGAACGGACAGAGTGAACAAAACGGATAGAATAGATGGTACAGATGGAGTGCTCGATCTCAAGCGCCTTACTGATAACCACCACATCACACTACCATGCTTACTCTCACCTATGCACCACGACTCAACTAGAACACAGCAATACTCAGTCAGTCAGTCAACAAGTTTATTTGGATTTTAAAAAATCCATTAAACACAAAGCAAAAACATCATACAAAATCAATTACAATCAATAGACCATATCAAGGAGTGGTACATCAAAGAGTCACTTAAAGGAAAGAAAGGTGAAGCATAGGACCCCATCACCCTCTAGATAACTCCCCCTGCCTGGGCCTGACCCAGAGGAGCCTGTTCGATCGCGGCCCAGGGGAATGAGGTTTGCCCCAGACAGGGGGTAGGACCTCCTGAATGGCCTCGCGGGGAACTCAGAGCCTAAATGCAGAAGTGGACTGATTAGAATTCCGATCCCGGGCATCCCTCCCACCCCCCATTAACCTAGGACCCTGCTCACCAGTCTCCAGTCCCAGAAGGCCAGTTCCATTATATCCTGCGAACTCTTACCCAAAGTGGCCAATCTACGGCAACCTGCCAAAGTTTCCCTGGACACAAAAGAGCATCCTCTCACGGACCATAGCCAGTGTAAGCTTTTGTTTACAAGGCCTTCCCGGGAATCCTGCATGTTCCTTTCCATTTGTGGTACCCCGTGAAGATACACAATAGCTCATCCAGTCCGGCCTTGAACAAGAGGCTGGAATGGACCACCTCTGTGCCGTAAACCACAGGCACTCTTCCCCCCAAGATTAGGGCTTTTTAGAACTGCTTGACTTGGGGCATAGTCTGCCACCCCAATGGACTCGCTGTGCTTGAAGCCTCCTGCACTGGGATTTATTCCAATGGCCAGATGTACATTCCCAGACATCATAGGGCAAGAAGATATTGGAACTATAATCTCCGGTCTCAAAAGGTCTTGGTTCTTAGGATGTGCCAGAGGTGAGACAGTGTGTCCCTTACAAACAGTCGGAATAAGAAAGGGCTCTCCCTCCCTCTGCTCTTTCCCCTGAATGGCTATAAGGGCTGCAAGCAAATTTCTAATGGCAACCAACTCAGCCAAGACTTGGTAGCACTTACACCCCCCAAGTGACAGAACATCCTCGAATGGGGGGTTAATAACCAGACCTGCAGCCGGGGAGGTTTTGAATTTTTGTTGCTTAGACACCCTGGGTGGGATAGGTGAAGAGAGGGGCTGACCAATGGGCACACTGTAGGCACAGGCACAATCCTGATGCTTCTGTTGCACAGGGGGAGATTGCGCACAAGGTCGTCAATAAATCTGGCAGACCAAGGCAGAGCTAGATAGAGCCGTTCCCGGCCGGAACCAATGTTAGAGCCCGATGGCGGGGTGGAAACTGCAGTGTTGCTTGCAAGGGTGGAGCTCACTGAGGGATAACTGTTGACTAGAACTCCAATTCTTGCAGTGTCACCAGCAATGTCGCTCTAATTGGACACCAACATCTCTGTTCCAGGACAGAGATTTCTGGGGACAGAAAGCACCTTCGGGGGACTGAAACTCAAGGTTTGGACAGAGAGAGAGAGAGCTCGGCAGCAGTAGATGGATGGGTCAACGGGCCTGGATGACTTCCTCCGTTGGAGCCTATGATAGCCTGGGCCTCCTGAGACTTTGCAATGTGACCCCCTCCATCGCATGGATCAGACAAACTGCCTCGGTTGGTAGGTATTGATCCTTCCCTGATCCCTTGAACGGCATCCATACTGTTCCCTGATGGCAGCTGACAGCCCCGATCTTTGCTCACTTGTCGGGTTGGTGGGGAACATGTAAGGGGCTCACCCCCAGGTACTAAGTCAGTGTTTTGAGCATCCAAAATGAGGGCTTTAACTGGCACTCCCTTTTGATCCTGGGAACGTAGCCTCTTCACAACCAGGACCTTTTGCTTGTGTTTGAGTCCACTCTCTTGGCCGGCAGCATCGGGACAAACTCGGACAAAACAAAGGCAGGGGGAAAGGTGGAGGAGCTGGTAACGGTGGTGGGTTTCCTTGGTGGACCGTGGGTTTTCAATGTTCTCAAGTTCTTAAGTAGTGACATTGCGGGCTTAACAGGACCATGAGCGGCCGCCCACACCAGCGCTTTGCTTCTCTTATCCAAAACAACAGCCCCTCACACATGACACATTTGGTATAGCTGTTCTCATCCTAACACCCGCCACATACTCCTAATCATCCTAATTAAACATAGCTAGCTGAGCACACACCACTAGCTTAAGCGTCTCCTCAGGCCTAATGTAGCCAGAAATCAGTCTGGGTGTCAACCCTCCAGAATGAACACATATACCTGAACTCCCAACCATCACACCTACTGGTAAGAAGCAACTACCATGCAACTGCCACACCAGCTGCACACATATCCGGTGTACCCACGCACCTTATGACTCTCTCTCTCTCTCTCTCTCTCTCTCTCTCTCTCTCTCTCTCTCTCTCTCTCTCTCTCTCTCTCTCTCTCTCTCTCTCTCTCTCTCAACTGACTTGAACTACTGTTCCCGAGGGCGTCAACCTACCAGCGCTTTGAGATCATATCAATGATACATGAGGCTCTATATAAATGCAAAGTAACATAACATAACATACATTCAAATGGCCATTACGGCACAATGACAGTTACAGATCATAGGATATTAACACAAAGTATAAAAATGAGACATAGCTATTTACAAAGCAAAGTGGTATAATTATTTATCAACCTCATAAGGATGAAAGGTTGAGTTGAGGTGTTTAAGAACAGACTAACCACCTGATTCATGGAATTATTTGCGTGAAAAACGCAGATTTGCACGCCTTTCTGCCCGAAAATCCCCCTACTACAAACAGGTAATTTCGGGCAGAAAGGCGGGCAAATCTGCATTTTTCACACAAATAATTCCATGAATCAGGCTATTAATCAGTGACTCACACTCTGAAGTGTGCCTGAAATAAACCTTTAATGAGCCTAGCAATTATTGTATAGAATTCCAGAAAGGCACGTTATTTGGTATTCCTGTTCTTTCTTATTTAAGTTGCTAAAAGTGTTAGACTTGTGGAACCCGTTTTTTTAAATTTATTTTTATTTAAAGAGGCCTGAACAAGAAAGCCAGCCACTCCAGAAGCAAAGAGCCACATGGCGCTAACTACAGCCCAGGAGCTTGCATAAAAAAAAAAAAGAGATATCACTACTTTAAAAAAATATATATATATATTACATGGCCACAGTAGTGGCCATGTAGTTATGGTTAAGTTGGTGTTTCCATAGGAAGAGCACTTTTTGGGCGGCTTATAACTTCACTCTCCCTGGACGAATCCTCACCAAACTTTGCAAAAAAAAGGATTTGGGTCACTCTGAATTTTTTTGCAAAGTTTGGTGAGGATTCGTCCAGGGGGGGCAAAGTTATAGGGGGGTCCCAAAACTTTTTTTTTTCCCATAGACATAATGGGAAAAAACTTTGCTCACGTCTACGGCCCAAACCGCTGGATGGATTTACACCAAATTTGCGGCAGGAGCGGCGGCTTGGTCCTGAAAGCATGCTTTGCTTTATTTGGTGTAAATCCATCCAGTAGTTTTTAAAAAAATGACAAAACTGTAAGTGGAAAAAATTAGAGATATCTGTGTTCGCTTCGTGGACACACTTCCCTGTTCGCTCCGCGGACAGGACGGTGATTGGGCAAGCAGCTTGCGTGATGTCCGCGGACATCTGACGTGCTCTCTCATTGGATGCGGTGAAAGCGTGCAGTGCGTCTGGCTTCAGAGACGCCAGCCATCTTTGTGCCTCGCCGCCTGCACAGTAAGTCTTTTGTCTGTCTCCTGTTCCTCCCACCCCCGCTCATGCCCTGTGTGTCCTTCTTGTCCCCCCCACTCATGCTCCGTGTCTCCCCTGTTCCTCCAGCCCCCCGCTCATGCCATCGGCACACGGTGGCCAGCGGAGGGCCGAGGAGCGGGATCTGCCGCCTGCACACGAACGCTGTGTGTCTCTCTCCCTCCCCCCCACCCCCCGCTCATGCCCTGTGTGTCTCTCTCCCTCCCCCCACCCCCCGCTCATGCCCCGTGTGTCTCTCTCCCCTTCCCCCAACCCCCGCTCATGCCCTGTGTGTCTCTCTGCCTCCCCCCACCCCCCCACTCATGCCCCGTGTGTATCTCTCCCTCCCCCACCCCCCGCTCATGCCCCGTGTGTCTCTCTCCCTCCCCCCACCCCTGCTCATGCCCGTGTGTCTCTCTTCACTTCCCCCCAACCCCCGATCATGCCCTGTGTATCTCTCTGCCTCCCCCCACCCCCACTCATGCCCCGTGTGTCTCTCTCCCTCCCCACCACCCATACCCCGTGTGTCTGTCTCCCCTTCCCCCCACCCCCCGCTCATGCCCCGTGTATCTCTCTCCCTCCCCCCACCCCCGCTCATGCCCCGTGTGTCTCTCTCCCTGCTCCCCACCCCCGCTCATGCCCCGTGTGTCTCTCTCCCTCCCCCCCACCCCCGCTCATGCCCCGTGTGTCTCTCTCCCTGCCCACCAACCCCGCTCATGCCCCGTGTGTCTCTCTACCTCCCCCCACCCCCGCTCATGCCCCGTGTGTCTCTCTCCATCCCCACCACCCCCGCTCATGCCCCGTATGTCTCTCTCCCTACCCCCACCCCGCTCATGCCCCGTGTGTCTCTAAACCGCCCCCCGACCCCGGCTCATGCCCTGTGTGTCTCTCCCCCTCCCGCCCACCACCGGCTTATGCCCCGTGTGTCTCTCCCCCTCCCGCCCACCCCCCGCTCATGCCCCGTGTGTCTCTCTCCCCTTCCGACCGCCCCCCGCTCATGCCCTGTGTGTCTCTCCCCCTCCCGCCCACCCCCCGCTCATGCCCGTGTGTCTATCCCCCTCCCGCCCACCCCCCGCTCATGCCCTGTGTGTCTCTCTCCCTCCGGCCCACCACACGCTCATGCCCCGTGTGTCTCTCCCCCTCCCGCCCACCCCTCGCTCATGCCCCGTGTGGCTCTCTCTCCCTCCCCTCCACCCCCGCTCATGCCCCGTGTCTCTCTCCCCTTCAACCCACCACCCGCTCATGCCCCATGTGTCTCTCTCCCTCCCCTCCACCTCCGCTCATGCCCCATGTCTCTCTCCCCTTCCCCCACCCCCCACTCATGCCTTGTGTGTCTCTCTCCCTCTCCCCCACCCTCGCTCAAACCCTGTGTGTCTCTCCCCCCCACCCCCGCTCATGCCCCGTGTGTCTCTCCCCCTCCCGCGCACCCCCACTCTTGCCCTGTGTGTCTTTCCCCCTCCCACCCCCGCTCATGCCCCGTGTGTCTCTCCCCCTCCCGCCCACCCCCTGCTCATGCCCTGTGTGTCTCTCCCCTTCCCCCCACCCCCGCTCATGCCCCGTGTGTCTCTCTCCCTCCTCCCCCACCCCCGCTCATGCCCCGTGTCTCTCCCCTTCCCCCACCCCCGCTCATGCCTTGTGTGTCTCTCTCCCCCACCCCCGCTCATGCCCCAAGTGTCTCTCTCCCTCCCCCCACCCCCGCGGCTGCCCGTGTGTCTCTCGCCCCCCCGCCCACCCCCCGCTCATGCCCATGTGTCTCTCCCCCTCCCACCCACCCCTCGCTCATGCCCCGTATGTCTCTCCCCCTCCCGCCCACCCCCGCTCATGCCCCGTGTGTCTCTCCCCCTCCCGCCCACCCCCCGCTCATGCCCCGTGTCTCTCTCCCCCTCCCGCTCACCCCCCGCTCATGCTCCGTGTCTCTCTCCCCCTCCCGCCCACCCCCCGCTCATGCCCTGTGTGTCTCTCCCCCTCACCCCCACCCCCCGCTCATCCCCCGTGTGTCTCTCTCCCTCCCGCCCATCCCCCGCTCATGCCCCATGTGTCTCTCCCCCTCCCGCCCACCCCCCGCTTATGCCCCGTGTGTCTCTCCCCCTCCCGCCCACCCACCACTCATGCCCCGTGTGTCTCTCTCCCTCCCTCCAACCCTGCTCATGCCCCGTGTGTCTCTCCCCCTCCCGATCACCCCCCGCTCATGCCCCATGTGTCTCTCTATCTCCCCCCCACCCCCGCGGCTGCCCGTGTGTCTCTAACCCTCCCGCCCATGCCCCACTCATGCCTGTGTCTCTCTCCCCTTCCCCCCATCCCCCACTCATGCCCCATGTGTCTCTCCCCCTCCCGCCCACCCCTCGCTCATGCCCTGTGTTTCGCTCTCCCTCCCCTCCACCCCCGCTCATTCCCCGTGTCTCTCTCCCCTTCCCCCCACCCCCCGCTCATGCCCCGTGTGTCTCTCTCCCTCCCCTCCACCCCCGCTCATGCCCCGTGTCTCTCGCCCCTTCCCCCCACCCCCCGCTCATGCCTCGTGTGTCTCTCTCCCTCCCCCCTCCCCCCGCTCATGCCCCATTTGTCTCTCCCCCTCCCCCCCACCCCCGCTCATGCCCCGTGTGTCTCTCCACCTCCCGCCAACCCCCGCTCTTGCCCCGTGTGTCTTTCCCCCTCCCACCCCGCTCATGCCCTGTGTGTCTCTCCCCCTCCCGCCCACCCCTGCTCATGCCCCGTGTGTCTCTCCCCTTCCCCCCACCCCCGCTCATGCCCCGTGTCTCTCTCTCCCTCCCCTCCACCCCCGCTCATGCCCCGTGTCTCTCCCCTTCCCCCCACCCCCCGCTCATGCCTTGTGTGTCTCTCTCCCCCCCACCCCCGCTCATGCCCCATGTGTCTCTCTAGCTTCCCCCCACCCCTGCGGCTGCCCGTGTGTCTCTCGCCCTCCCGCCCACCCCCGCTCATGCCCGTGTGTCTCTCCCCCTCCCACCCACCCCCCGCTCATGCCCCGTGTGTCTCTCCCCCTCCCGCCCACACCCCGCTCATGCCCCGTGTGTCTCTCCCCCTCCCGCCCACCACCCGCTCATGCCCCGTGTGTCTCTCGCCCTCCCGCCCACCCCCCCACTCATGCCCCGTGTCTCTCTCCCCCTCCCGCCCACCCCCCGCTCATGCCTGTGCGTCTCTCCCCCTCCCCCAGACCCCCCGCTCATGCCCCGTGTGTCTCTCTCCCTCCCCCCACCCCCGCTCATGCCCCGTGTGTCTCTCTCCCCTTCCCCCACCCGCTCATGCCCCGTGTCTCTCTCCTGTTGCCCCCCACCCCCCGCTCATGCCCCGTGTCTGTCTCCTGTACCCCCCAACCCCCCTGCTCATGCCCCATGTCTCTCTCCTGTTGCCCCCACCCCCTGCTCATGCCCCGTGTCTGTCTGCTGTACCCCCCCAACCCCCCGCTCATGCCCCGTGTCTCTCTCCTGTTGCCCCCCACCCCCCTGCTCATGCTCCGTGTCTGTCTTCTGTTCCCCCACCCCCCGCTCATGCCCTGTGTCTGTCTCCTGTTCCCCCCACCCATGCCTCGTGTCTGTCTCCTGTTGCCCCCACCCATGCCCCGTGTCTGTCTCTTGTACCCCCCGCTCTGCGCTCATGCCCCGTGTCTCTCACCTGTTGCTCCCCACCCCCCGCTAATGCCCCGTGTCTGTCTCCTGTTGACCCCCACCCCCCTGCTCATGCCCCGTATCTGTCTCTTGTTCCCCCCATCCCTGCTCATGCCCCATGTCTGTCTCCTGTTCTCCCCACCCCCTGCTCATGCCCGCGTCTGTCTCCTGTTCTCCCCACCCCCCGCTCATGCCCCGTGTCTCTCTCCTGTTGGCCCCACCCCCCGCTCATGCCCCATGTCTGTCTCCTGTTGCCCCCCACCCCTGCTCATGCCACGTGTCTCCCTCGTGTTCCCCCCACCCCCTGCTCCTGCCCCATGTTTCCCTCGTGTTACCCCCCACCCCCCGCTCATGCCCCGTGTCTCCCTCGTGTTCCCCCTCCCCCCGCTCATGCCCCTTGTCTCTCTCCTTTCCCCCCTACCCCCGCTCATGTCCCGTGTGTGCCCTGTACCCCCCCGCTCATGCCCCGTGTGTGCCGTGTCTCCCTCATGTTCCTCCCCACCCACTGCTCATGCCCCGTGTCTCTCTCGTGTTCCCCCCACCACCGCTCATGCCCCGTGTTTCCTTCCTTTCCCCCCCACCCCCTGCTCATGCCCCGTTTGTACCCTGTTCCCTCTCACCCCCCTCTCATGCCCATGTGTCTCCCCTGTTCCCCCCACTCCCCGCTCATGCCCTGTTGTGTTCTTTATACACCCTGCCTTCCCTTTCCATGGTGGCCATCTTGGTAAAAGATTTTCCTCCTGTAGGTAGGAAAATCTTTTTGTTTTTTTCACCACCCGGCGTTCCCACTTTGAGGACATAAGATGTTAGCGGTCTTCATCTATTGAAAAGGATGTTATGGTGACGTTGCACTAATAAAAACCTTTAAAATGTAGTTAAAAAAAAATGTTACAGGGACGTTATGGTTAAGTTGCACTAATAAAAACCTATGAAATTCAATGAAATAACTTTGTTAAAGGGACGTTATGGTTAAGTTGCGCTACTAAAAACCTATGAAATTCAGTGAAAAAACTTTGTTAAAGGGACGTTATGGTTAAGTTGCGCTACTAAAAACCTATGAAATTCAGTGAAAAAACTTTGTCAAAGGGACGTTATGGTTCCAAGTAAAAATGAAAAACCCTTGAAATTCGCCAGTTATGGTAAGCTAAGCAACCATAACTCGCGCCACCACCGTGCACTGCTAAGACTAACACCCAGGACATCAAAGATGACCGCCCAACTCGTTATTAGGCCCAAACTATTAAGAGGGTTTGCTAGATTTCTTTAAAATAGATTTTTGTGGCAGAGCTTCTAATAACCCTGGGTGTCTGAAAAACTGTGATAGATGGCACAATCATGGTAAATGAATTAATAAGCTTTAAATACAGAGCAGCACGTGACGTAAAATGTCTAGCATCCACAAGATATTTAAGCTAAGTGCATATTTTAGATGTACTGTTAATTATTTTGAAACCTTTTTAACTCAATGGAATCCTATGGATTTCTCGTCTGAAGCAAAAGAACAGATGAGGCAATTAACAACAGACCTGATACATGCGGTAGCGAGTCTTTGTATGATAAATGTGAGAAAAGGTGTGCTCAGTGCTGGAGATGGGGATTTAGGTAGAGTGGGTGCTGTTGCTAAATCAACGTAATTGGTGTGTTTCAAGTGCACTTTTAGCAATGTTAACAGTTTAAAACCGCTTCCACCACCAAGTTCAAAAAGCAAGATGAAAGTAGGCTTGGGGGTGCAGGGAGCGCAGAGTCAGATCTACTCCGCTGGAGACAAAGATATACTAACAGAGCAAGGTAGCAGCACTAATCACCAGCATTCTATCAGCTGTGACTTCCTTTCACTGCACAATTGGCGAGGGTACCCCTTGTGTGGATTCTTGCAATTAACTCTATAATATGCATCATCTCAAACACCATGCAGTCCTCCTGTCCTTCTGTTGACACTTTGCAGTATAATAAAGGAGTGCCCCTATCGCCATGCTGGGATGTTCTGCCTCCTGGGGTTGTACTGATATAATTGTGGCCTTGTTAAACTACTGCTTTCATGCTTTCAGCCCTTGAATAAGGTGGCCTAGATCTTTCCCATTGAATCTATCTCTCTGATGCACTGAAAACCCTTGGTGAAGGCTATTGTGGTTAAACATTGTGTAGTGAAAATCTGGATCAGGCTGTCCTTTTGCCAACTTGCTGTTTCCTATGTGTTTGGGTGCTGGATTATCAGGCAGCTGCGAGTCCTCAGTGCCCTGGGGTATCTTCTCCTTTCTTCTCACTTCAAGGAAAGTTATGAAAACAATGGGTCTGTTCTTAGCAGGGGGTTCATATGATACATTTCCCATCGGTGCTATCCTACTTGTTCCGTAATAGATCGGTTTAGCAGGGAAGTGTCATGATGAATTTGGTGACCGCAAACAAATATTCTGCGTGTGGAAAGACATGTTGTGCATGCGCATTACCACCAAGGCAATCACATCGGCACTGCATTTGGGCTAATGCCAATGTCAATTTCACATTCATAAAATGAGATTTCATTAGCAGAATTTTGAGAATTCGCATTCTTCCACTCCAACGGTCACTAATATGCCAATTTGAGTAGGGTAAATTTGCGTCTGATTACACGGGCTACTAAGGTCATATGGTGCCTTTATGGCATTATGCCTTTGTTGTGGTATTTTATGGAATTTAGGACTTGTGCTGGATGAAGTTGTGCTACATCTGTACAGATAACAGATGAACCACTTTACACGGCCTCACTTGTCAGACTTGAATCACTTTTCCCAAACTCGATTGTGTGTCCTACAAGTGGAAGAAGCACGACATAGCCAGACGTTTCATAGCCAGCCACCCAATAAATAGAATACGAGTCACCTTCTTGACATCTAGTCTGTATAGAAGGGATCCGTTTGTAGCAGGGCTCGATGCGATTTCCAGAAGCTTAACCTGAGAAAAGGAAACACCATGGACACACCACGCGTTCTACTTTGACTCATGTTCGCGCATGATCATGCTTGTCATACACTATTTGCCTATCTTTTATATGTTGGTGGTCATTTTTTTGCATCGTATGAATGGTTGTACAGTAATTCAGTATAGGTGATGCCCCAACAGGCCGCTAGTGATTCACTGGGCTAATCTGAAACTACTTCACCTATGCCATGTAGTGCACGTGAGCCCATAAGAATGTGTGCAGGGCTCAAAGGTCCATGTGGTATACTTTAATGAAGCCAAACTACCAATGTATACTTCATCTTCACACAGCCATCCTTCACAGCCATTGATTACTCTGAAAGGCACCCACCTGAATGACCCTGAGTATCCTGTGGCATTATAATGAGTTCACTGAATTATGCCTTCATGATAGCTCAAAGAGTTAAGCACTTGCCCTGGATATTTGCATTCACCCTGCTGGTTTCCAATGTAAATCATGGAGAGGTAAACACAGCATTTCATAGTTTTTGAGGTAGAAACACTGGGTGTCATTAAATCAGTTAATAGTAACATTCATTATTGAAAAGATAAGGAACCTGGCATCAAGCAATGTAGTAAAACGTGGTATTAACTTTAGGTTGGGATCTCAGTCTTTTGAAGCATTGAAGACCAGGGTTTTGCCTATTTCTGGTGAGGCCGATTGTAGAAAGTATCAATTTCTGAATGTTTGCGAGGATTCAGGGCAGACACAAAGATAAGAACATTCTAGCTATGTTGCTATTATGTGTGTAGTAAGTACCCCTTAAAATCAGTATGTGAGATGGAGGCAAAACATAGCCTGGAATGAAAAGTATACCATACAATGAAATGGTAAAACTGAGAGAAACAGGTCTTCCCAACTTTCAGGCATGCCCTGGTGCTGCCTTGCTTAATGTAGTGACTGAGGCAAGATTAGCCTCAATGGTAATGTGTGTAAGATGCGAAACTCTCTAAGATGTATATGAATAGATACAATGTTGGGATGCATATCCAGGTCCCCTGCCCCCCAAGGCGGTTTAGCCTGAGGAAGATCTATTGAAGATACACGGGAACACAGAAGGGTTGTTGTAGGGGGGAAGGATTGCCCTGTAGGGGCTAAAGAATATCATAGTACATCATAATAAAGGGTAGGCAAGCCATTCAGTTGCCATTTTAATATTGAGGCCTAGGATGGACATGCTCTAGCAGTAGTACATCGTAGTAGTGCAGCACCAACAGACGTTCCCATTCCCGCACCCAGCACAGGCGACAGACAAAACGGCCTTCCCACCCAACAGATTTGACCATTCCATTGTCTCACGCGGCAGGGCTATTCAACTAGAAAGTAATGTGAATAGTCAAGCACAAACAGGGCTGTGCCTGTCCTTGAAAGTCAATCTCCTGGTAGCCAGGGCAGAGGTCTTATGCTGCCAAAACAGCCCCATTCAGATTTATGGACCCAGTGCCCCCATGAGACTCATCACTGTTTGAACTACCAAATGCTCACCATTAGAACTCTTAGATCCCTCACACAGTGACTGATTGGTATGGTCCCGGAAGAGCCCAGGTGAATGCCCAGGGAGGGGGCTGCTGCCAAGGGGGGAATAAAGAGCAAAATGTCTGCGAGGTACACGGAGTGGTAATAGCAAATCTAGGTCAGTGCTGAGAAAGCATGGTAGGGCGCCTGCATTTCTGGGATCCAACAAAGCTCCTCACATTTTAGAGGGCCAATTTGATCTTGGGAGTATCCACTGAACTCCTGTCCAACTACCAGGTGCACATCAAAGGAGCTGTTCATGGCGAGAGAAGTGTTCATGATTGGGGATCCAATTATATTTCAGGAACCTAGAGTGGCAAGGCCAAAGACCACGTATAAGGGGATTGACACAATACCCTGAGAAGAACAAGTTGCTTACACATAATAACGTTCTTTCAATTGGATGTTTCTCCCATGTATTCCGCATCTTAAGATAATTATCTCTCCAGCTTTGCTGCTTCAGAATCTTTTTTTCGACAGAGGGCGCTGTGTGCAGTGTCGCCAAGTCGATGTCCCTCGAAGGCCTCTGTTTGACGGTCGACGTCACCATCAGTATAAATAGTGCACGCAGCGCCCGTTGTCTTCAGTTCTGTCTTTTCACCTTTCTGAAGAGGAATTACCAGGCGTACCCTAGACCGTAGGCTCTCAGAAAGCGTAAAGTTTAAGAACACGTAAATTGTACAGCTGGGTAGGCTGGGAGGGGTGATGACTAACATGTGGGAGGACCATCCAATTGAAAGAACGTTACCAGGGGTAAGTTACTTGCTCTTTGAATGGATTGTGTCCTCCTATGTATTCCTCATCTTATGATATCACAAAGCAGTAGTAATTTGGAAGTGGGTGTACTAATTAAATGATATCTAATCATGGACCAAATGGAGGAGGGCTTTTGCAAAAAGTCTTCCCTGACTGGAAGAGGAATCCAGAGAGTAATGCTTTATAAATGTATGTATAGACAACCAAGTGGCCGCTGAACAAATGTCATTGATTGGGACACCTCTTTGAAGAGCACCAGAGGATGTCATGCCCCTTGTGGAATGCGCCCTTCGGCCTTCCGAGGAGTCCTTGCCCGCTAATCTGTAGCATTCGCCAATAGCCAGGATGATCCATCTGGACATTGTTTATTTAGTAACTGCAAGGAACAGTAGCCAATAAATATTTGGTCATCTAGGCTAAATTTAGCCATTCTGGAAATATACAAACTCAGAGCCCTTTTTGGGTCCAGTGTATATAGCCTCTGCTCCTGTCATGGGTGAGGATGTGGATAAAAGGTTGGTAAGGTAATTTTTTGTGAAGTTGAAGTCAGAGACTACCTTCCGTAAAAAAGAAGGCTTTACTTTGAGAATAACCTTGTCTTTATGAAACTCAGTATGAGCAGGTTTGCAAGAAAGAGGCTTACCCTGTGGGCTGACGTTATTGCAATAAGCAAAGCAGTTTTCAATGTCAAGAGTATTAAAGGACATGAGTGTAAGGGCTCAAAGGGAATACATGTTAAAAACTTCAACACAAGATTGAGATCTCATACAGGTACATTGAATGGAACTGGTGGATATACATTACAGAGGAATCTTAAAGTATAACTGCTCCTCTGAGGAGTGTTTGAATATGAAAAAGTGGCTATTTAACCCTTCATAGTTCCAATCTGGAGCCCCAGATTTGCTAAATGGAAAAGAAAGGAAAGGACTGTAGGTGTGTCACATAGACATGGATCCACATTCTTGTCCCTTCACCCGTTGCTAAACTTATTCCAACGGCAACAGTTGCTGGCCTTCTGGCTGAAAGAAAAATCTCCATTACGTCATCTGGGAGGTCCCAATCCTTGTATCTCAGCCTTTCAGAAACCATGAGTGAAGGCTCAGTGTCTTGTCTTGTCTTATGGATGGAGAATCCAACCTTCCTCTTGCGAGAGAAGATTCTCTCTTTGTGGAAAACATATTGAAGGGCAGATGGCCAAGTCAAGAAGGTCTGGGTACCACATCCTCCTTGCCTAATCCAGAGCAATTAGGATCATGGATTTCTCGAACTTTGTCAATCTCTTGCTCACATGAGGAATGACAGGACCTGGAGGAAACGCATACAGGAAAATCCCAGTCCACCACAAACGCATCTCCTATAGCTCCTCTTGGGGAAATTCCCTAAAGCAATACTGTTTGCACTTCCGGTTGACCCTGGTCACGAACAGGTCCACTTGAGGGGTACCCCAAAGAGTCAAGATCTCTTTAAGTAATTCCTGAGCTAGTTCCCACTCATGGGAGAGTGTGTTCTGCGTGCTCAGAGCATCCGCCATCATGTTCTGCTCTCCGGCCAGGTGAACCGCCAACAGAGATATTCCTTCTTGTATCGCCCAGAACCAGTGCTGCATTGCCTCTCTGCACAGTGGTGGTGACCCTACACCTCCTCTCTTGTTGAGGAAGTACATGGCCACTGTGTTGTCTGTCATTATCAAGACATTCTTTCCACGTACAGAGGGCAGGAAGGCTTTCAGCGCTAGTCTGATCGTCCTCAGCTCAGAAAGGTTGATATGTAGTTTGGACTCCGATGGAGACCAACGACAACTGATTGTCAGATTGTTGGTTCGGGATCCCCACCCCATGAGTGTGGCATCCGTCACTACCATTATCTCTGGCCGTGACTGGCAAAAAGATTCTCCCTTGAGAATAGTGTCTTTGCAAGCCCACCAAAGAAGGTCCTGAGCAACTCTGCCCGGAACTTGCAGGTGGTCTGAAATCTTGCCTGAAAACTGGGACCACTGAGTCCTGTCAGCCCATTGGAGGGACCTCATTCTCAGGTGAGCCTCTGGCACCAGGAATATGCAGGATGCCATGAGACCGAGCAACCTCAGAAAATCGAACCCTGGAAGATGCTGGGCACTCTGGAATTTGGTAATCATCTGCAGAAGGTGTTGAGCTCTCACCATGGGTGTCAAGGCTTTCCCAGAGGATGTATACAGGACTGCTCCAATAATTTGAAGTCTCTGGGATAGTATCATGTGGGAATTCTCGAAACTGAGGGAGAAACCCAGTCCGTGGAGTGAGTGGCAGGTTACGCTGAGATGTTCCCGGGCTTACTTGGGTGAATGAGCCCTGATAAACCGTGTCCATGTATGGGTAGAAGTGAATCCCCCCACTCCTGAGAATCGCTGCCACCACCGCCATCAACTTGGTGAAGACCCTCAGGGTGAAGATCAGCTCGAATGGCAGAACTGAAAACTGAAAGCGAGAACCGCCAACCCCAAACCTCAGGTAATTTCTGTGCTTGAGATGGATTGGCACATGAAAGTAAGCATCCTGAAGGTCCAATTATACCAACTAGTCGTGGTGTTGGAGAGCCTGAAGGATGTGATAAAGGGTAACCATCTTGAACTTGTCCTTCCTGAGGAACTTGTTCAAGTTTCTTAAGTACAAGATGGGTCTCAAACCTCCTTCTTTTTAGGGGATTCGAAAATACAGGGAGTATCAACCCTTGTTCCTCTCTGCTACAGGTGCATGTTCTATTGCACCTTTCTCTAGCAGGGTCAAGATTTCTTTGCACACGGAAGGCACTAACTGTGGGCCACAGGTTCCAATGCCCAAGCATCTGAAGCAATGCCCCACCATTTGTTCAGATACTGAGAAAGTCTGCCTCCCACCGGGGTCTTGTGGGTCAAGGCCTCAAAGTGTGTTAGAGGTGGCTGAAGCAGAGGCTGAGGGCAAGGTTGCTGCTGCTTGGGCTGATTTAGCACCTCTCCCTCGTCCACCATGAGGGAATCTTCTCTGGCCCCTTTGACCGGCTTATCCTCTTTCTCTTCCACTTGAGGAGTAGAATAGAAAGGACTTACCACTCCAAGAAGATGAATAGTGTTGTTGAGGTTATCTAATGGCAGCACTAAGGGATTAATGTGCTGCCTTTGATATCTGCAGCTTCTACAAACTCTCATCCGCCTTGCTGCCAAACAACCTCGAGCCGTCAAAGGGCATGTTGGGTAGTCTTGCCTGCACATCTGGTGCAAACCCCAACTTTCTCAACCACGCAAATCTGCATAAAACCAGGCTAGCAGCCATGGGTCTGCTGATGCTGTTGTCTGCAGTATCCAAACTTGACTGGAGACATTCACTCATTGCTTCCTTACCATCCTTAATGATCACCAGGTAGACGTCTCTTTCTCCACCTTCTGGGATGTGTTCAGCCGCCATAGCAACACAGTGCCACAGGGTAAACGTAAATGTAGACAATGTACAAGTCACATTAGTGGATTTCAAAGCCATACCGGCAGTGAAAAACTTTCACGCCCAGGCATTCACTCTCTTGTCATCCCTGTCAGGAGGGATGGATGGGTAAGCTCACTGCCTGGTAGACGTAGCTGCCTGAACCACCAAGCTTTCTTTTGTGGGATGCTTGGTAAGATATTCCGGGTCACTGCTGGAAGGTCTGTACTTCCTTGCAACATTTTTATTTGCTGCAGCCTCAGTTTCCAGGATCTCCCAATTAGCGGAGAATTCTTTCTGTAGTGCGATGTGGAAAGGTAAAATTGGGTCTTTCTGAGGACCCTGGTTCAAGATGTCAGTCATATCATCTTGCTCATAGGATGGAGAAGGTCTACTCCATCCCATAAATTCAATAACCTTCCCCATCAGTTTTCTGTACGATGAGACAGCATGCTCATAGGGGTCAGGCCTGCCAAACTCTAACTCTGGTGAGGTATCCAAACCACTAGCAGACTGGAGATTATCATACAAATCTCTTAACCTAGACTTGTCAGCTATAAGTTCCTATGGAACATTGGGGTTGCCAAACTGCAGACCAAAAGGTGTTGAATTGTCATCAGAGGGTTGGTCGTCCTCGTCTTTATCTGACAGAGACTTAAAATAGTATTTTTTAGGTAAAGACTTGTAAACCTTGTCTTGTACTGCTAATGGCTTCGACAATGTCGAAGTAGTCATTGAAGTCGTCAACGATGGCTTTGAAACCGGTGGCGGCTTAATGGGCGACGACCTCAGTTTCGGTGTCGACGGGGTCGACAAAAGCGTTGAAGATTTTGATGCCTTGTGCTTCTTCTATGGAACCTTGATGGGCTTGGTTCTCGACTTGTCGAAGCTCTTGATGAGTTTTTGTCAGATCGAGAACTTTCTCAATGTAACGCTGGATTTAAGCTCGGCTTTAAAGATTTAGGGCCTCATTACACGGATGGCGGAGAACCATGGCGCTATTAGCGCCATGGTTCATGCCGGTAAAATACCGGCACCGCCTTGGCGGAAAGGGGAATTACCGCCCTATTCCAAGGTTGGCGGGGCGGTAATTCCCCCTTCCACCATTGCCATTCCCCATTCCCATTTTTGCCCCATAGGGCATAATGGGAATGGGGAAGGCGCTAATTACGGTACCGCAAATTGCGGTACCGTAATTAGCTCCCTGGGTCCCTTTGCGGGTTGGTTTTTAATGCCTGCAAAAAGCAGGCGTTAAATCCCCCAACCCGCAAGGGGACCTCGTAGTAAGGCGGTAAGGATTTACTGGTACCGGTAAAACACCGATACCGGTAAATCCTTACCGCCATCCGTGTAATGAGGCCCTTAGTCTTCGAATTCCCCTTATCATCTTTATGTGGAGTGACTAGGGCATGGCTCTTTTTCTTTTCATTAAAGGGGGTCAGGCCGCATTCTCAAAGATGTGCATCATCTCTCTACGGAATGCGTCCCACTTAGCAGGGGAATCGGATTCATAGGACACCTGATTAACTCTGTCGAGAAATCTCTGGAGGTCGAAGGTGACATGTGACACCTCCTGACCTTCTTAGAGGAAGAAGACGAAGAGTGGCGCAATCGACTCATCGATTGTTTATTTGTTGGGAAGAATCCCTCAACTCATCAGTCTTTTTCTCCCTCTTTGAAGGTGACTTTGACGCTAACCTCCCCACGGCCAGTTTACCTTTATGCTCCCTGAGAGCATTCTCGGTCATAGCCTGACAGGAACAACAGTCGGTGGTATGGTGCCCAGAGCCCAGACACCACATACACATGTGGTGGGGGTCAGTAATCGACATTTTTGACCCTCAGTCCTGGCAATTTTTTAAACCTGACTTGGGTGTCGATGGAGTTGAAGAAGAAGAAAAACATTTCTAACGAAAATCTTTCTCTGGAACACACCATAATTCACTCAAAGTTTTAGCTCAGAAAAATGGAACTGAAGCAAATGGGCGCTGCGGGCGCTATTTATACTAATAGTGATGTTGACCAATGAACGGAGGCCTTCGAGGGACATCGACTCAACGACACAGAACACAGCAGCCTCTGTCACAAAAAAATTCCAAAGCAGCAAAGCTGGAGAGATAATCATCATAAAATGAGGAATACTTGGGGGGAAACACAACCCATTCAAACCAATCACATGTCAGACTATATGCAGTGAGTGGTATGCATATAAGGGAGGGCCCATGGGCAGGGGAAACCAACACTGTATATTGTTTGCATCACTTGTGACAACATAGTTCCTTAAAAAATACTACTTTGCTCCATAGTAACCAGTGCGCGCTCCATGGCAGTTGGGATTGAATGCCCCTACTGACATGTTATGACTTTATTTGGGAAATAAAACTTTGTTATCCTGGTAAGAGGTGCACCAAGCATTTTTCCTTAAAGGATTATCATTTGTTTGTCTGTTTTCCAGTGTTCCATCCTACAAAACGTTCATGGTTTGGGACACACTTCTCCTCACTATTGGGCATGTTTAGCTCAAATCCCATTGCCCGAAATGTCTGTCTATGTGGAAGTGGTTTATGTGCTGTACAACATCTTTGGCTATAGTCCATTAGATGGGACACCAATGGGAAAAAGTAGAAAGCCACAAAGTGTAGTCATGGAACTCCACAAGCCTTGAATATCCATGAAGATGATGATGCACTCGGTAAATTTTCAGATAAAACATGCAAACTACGCAGTTATCGGACACTCTGAGGTGAAGAACCATTTCAAGCAGCTGTACGGAACAATGGGACTAAGGCAACGGCGCAGTGTGTGCCTTATATAACAGTATCAACTTCATACACAAGGAGGACGGAGGCCCTTGAAGGCCACA
Source organism: Ambystoma mexicanum (assembly GCF_040938575.1). Classification (NCBI taxonomy): domain Eukaryota; kingdom Metazoa; phylum Chordata; class Amphibia; order Caudata; family Ambystomatidae; genus Ambystoma; species Ambystoma mexicanum. Next base: position 1,384,636,359 of record NC_090937.1, on the reverse strand, counting down.
AGGTCAACGATGATGACACGCAGCGCCCTCTGCTGAGAAACATTTCCAAGCTGCCAGCAGGATATTGGAGTTTATCAAAGATGAGGAATTCGTGGGAGGACAAAGTTCATATGAAAAGGAGATTCTGCTTTTGAAATAAGCATCCCTGACTGAAAGCTGGGGTCCTGGCCAGTATGTTTTTCCCACTCACATCTACCAAGGGAGTGTCACCAGGGAACCAGATTGCTTTGCAAGCCCATCACATTCAAGTATCATAAAATGATTGAGAGGTAACACAGAGTTCATGCAGAGACAACCTAGATGACAAAACATAAGTGCAGATATATCAACGAAACTGACATAAGTAGATGTGCTACTGTCTGCATATTTCTTGTTCCCCTTATGTAGTCCATTCCTCCTTCATTTAATTTTCTTCATGTAACTATTCTGTACATGCATAATGTAGCATTTTCTCACATTTTCATCATCCATAAATTGTAATGACATAGGTCTAGAATACACATGATTTAACAAGTTGATGCTCTCAAGCTTTTTACCGTAGCAGCAATACAAAATGGTGTCTCAGTCTGCTGTGTGTGTCTGGCATTTATTACGCACAAATATAGCTGGAAGCCCATGGAGGGATGTACATAGGGAACGTACAAAGTGGGTTACAGGTAGGGGTATGAGGCAGAGGACGAACTGCAAATGGTAAGGGGAGTAGTAGAGGCAGGTGAGATCTGGAGGGGCAGAATTGGGTCTAGGTGGAGTAGGGTTTAGTGGAGCAATTGGTGAGTTGTTTTTTGAGGAGTTGGATCAAGTAAGGGAGTCTTAATTTCATTGGTTTCATGTTCCAAAGACAGGGTGCACAGCCTGTTTCCTAATTTATTCTATCTACAGTTTTTTTGTTAATTATAGTCTGGCAATGTTGTGGCCTTTGGTAGTGCTCTTTTCTCTTTGGATGATGAGTTTCTTGTTCAGTTAATGTGGTGTTTTGGTTACGACTGCTTTGGAGGCCTTGAACATATAGCGTGCTTTAAAGATAAGCCAGTGCAGCTCCTTGAAGATACGGGTGTTGAACAAAAAGTAGCAACCAATTATTTCAAGTTGTACAATGTTGAAGTTACAAATGATAGTATTGTGATATTTTAGGGGTGGAAATGCCTGGAAGATCTTGCCTGTGGATTAAGTGCATCCACACGATTTACAAAGATGTTTTAAAGTTCACCCACAAGTGTAACTTTCGGCTTTGTGTAACAGAATATTTGTTGGTAGTTTATTTAATGAAGGTTTTTAAATCTCACCTGTGTTTCAAATATACGTACATTTGCCTACTTGCAGGTTCATCCTTTGCATATCTAAAATTCCCAGCTTCATATTCGTTTACCACTATTGTATCATTTGTTAATTGAACAGGGTTTGTTTAAGTCCAAGAAAGATGGCATACATGCATCTAACTCATATTTTACAGTATAGAAAAGCTGGCACAAAGCAAACACCCTTGTAAGAGCCTCATTTACAAACACAAATCCATACCCAAGAGCCAGGGACCCACACAAGAAAGGGGAGAAATATGATGCAGGGACAGTCAATCGATGACAACAGAAAACCTATCAATGAGCTAGCAGTGAATAACTCATATACTGAAAGAAGGTGCAACCCAAAGGGTAAGGTTTGTCACCAGTATTCTGCATCCTCTACAGGCCTACACGCTTGGAAATCAACAACCCAGGACTGTACTTCTATAGACAGAAGGCTACAATCACTCAAACCACAACTCACAAAAACAGCATTTAACTGTCAGGGATAAATGCATGGAGAATGACCAACTGACTTAAACTCAGCCCAACTAAAATTGGCTGCGCTATTCATCAGTGACTTCAAAGTAACTCATGCCATGACGATTCATTGATGAGAAGAATTGGGAACTTGTCCTCACCCAAATTCCACTGTCAAGAACATGAATGACCCTCTAACCATTGAATGTCAGGTTAAAAGACAAAGTTAGAGGCTGCATGTTTCAATTAAGAGTCATCTTCTGGATTAGCATAGCATAGGTTCCCACATAGGAGCATGGTTATCATTGCCCCAGTGATCCCTCAACTGAATTATGCCAATCTTTACCCAGATCTAAAAAATGAACCATTTACAAAAAGTTAAAAACACAGCAGAAAGACTCAACATAACACGGGAAATTAAGAACACCTCAGCCTAGCACACAGGACTCTCCATTGGTTCCCAGTCAAACACATAATTCATGTAAAAACCCTGTGCATTTCCCATCATTCCTTCCAGAAAGGTGCATATAAACTACTGTAAAAGGTTAATCCCATGCAAGCCTATCAAAATGCTTCAATCCAGCAATGCAATTTTTTATTAGTCCCAAACGCTACACTAAAAGACAAGTATGGTCCTCGTTCTTAGTCCAGGCACACAACCTATGAAACACAAGCTTACAGATTAGACAACCACATGAACTTCAGGAAATCTGATCAGTTCTGGCTGTTCACCAGACCACAAAAACAAAAACATATCTGATATGCATTCTCGAAGGCCAGACCAAGTCTTTTTAGTCTCACTCGCACATCTCACTGTGAACTAGGTTCTCCAAGACCTCTTTGATGTGGACATGGGCACTCCCAAGGCCATACTCAATCAGGTCAGTCTTGTCCACATGCCGACTATAACAGAAACAGGACATCAATATAATATAGCATAAGCTCAAGCAGGGTTTAAGTTAAGGCAACCAAAACACAAAGACCATTGCAATTGGCAGTGACTCGTTCTGACATACTGCAAATCCGACATAGGATTAGAAGTCCTCTCTTCTATCACAATGTCATGTTAGTACTAACATTTTGGCTGTACATTACCTGCTTAATCACGCCACTCACTATGGAAACGCCTTCAGACATCAAGATCGCTCCACCTCATTGATGTGGCATGATAAATACCATCAAAAGGGGGCTATCCCCCACTGACCTATTTAAAATGTAGCTTTTCCCCATATACATTTGAGCCTACCACCTGTGATTGCCCTTCAGCACCTCACTAGAGAGGTTGGAATTTTTCTTGCATGCTTTCGCAACATGCCTACCACTTACCTCACTCAGCTTATATCCTCAAGACAAACAGCTCTCATGGTTAACATGTCTAGATATAATAAATAGAGCTAGTGTCAATATCAGGAACCATTTAGAATATACTGGAATGCAGGGATGTACATTTCCAGTCTGCACCCATGAACATCTGAGGATTCACATCTTCCTCCACCTATTAACCTTCCACTCTGAAATAGGTGACCTAGTCTATCTGCAGAACTTCCAAATAAACCAATGTAAAGAGTGTACATTCCTACCTACTTGGAAAGGAGCCTTTGAAATTATAGACAAAAATAAAAATACTGCAAGGAAGCAGACAGGGGATCCCTAGGTCCACATCAAACAGCTCAAGACATGCCATTCCCCATTTAATTCTCAGAAAAATAGAAGAATGATCTGAACCCATTGTGGTAACCTCTGGTTCGAAATGGAATCTGCATTAGAAGGATACGTAAGGATGCTTAGATGACAGGATGAATGTGCAAATGGTATTGTTGAAATGATACTGTGTGTACATATATATATAATCAATAAATGAAACAGTAGTCCTCCCTGGTGGTTTTTGCAAATGTGTATACACCTTCAGCAAGAAATACATATGGTAGGCATTTCCACAAAATAATGTTGCAGACATATTTTTTCATCATCTATTAGGCCATCCATATACCATTCATTTTATAGAAGATAAAAAAGTGTCTTGATAGTATCAGTCGGGTCTTCCTGAAATTTTGGCATAGCAACTGGTATCCCTCAGTTGTCTATATGCTTCTTTTCTATATTAAGTTTCAGTCTTCAGTACTAAATTCCCTTATTTATCAGATAGTTTCAGTGCCAAATTCTCATTTACTTTAACCTTTTTCATGATATTCCGATCTTCCTTTCTCATGTTGTTGTCTTTATTGATGTCATTAGACAGATTTAATGTTTTCATGTCATCAATCGCGAGATCATGAAATACATCTATACATCCAAACATGGTCAAAGGAGGATTAAAATGAGATGTTCTACCCAACTAACTATTAGATGGCCACACAGGAGCAATACCAGAGTGTCAAAGTCAATAGAAACATCCATGTTGGTTGGATCATTAAAAGTTGCTATATCCTTCATGTCAGATAGTTCACCAATGGTTAAACATGCTTTGACCTAATTCAGGGGGCGCTGTTGAGCAGCCAAACAAGATGGCCACCTGAACATGAGGCACCATCACCCAATTATTAATCCTGAAAAATTATATCAGTCGCCGCATCTACCCACTTGAACTAAACCAGATGACAAGGTGCAGAAAAATGTGGTGCATCCCTCGACAAAAAACGGAGAGAGAAATCGCCAACTGTAACAAGAGATATCTTGATCGGAGGATTCGCCTGAGCCGGCTACAGTGGAACGCGCAGGTGGCCCGCTGAAGGAGGGGCCCGTGCCTGCCCAGGATATCGTACCTCCGTGGAAGCAACCAGCAGGCCACACCGCAAGACAATACAATCCTCCAAGTGTTTTTGGTGAGGTGGAGGCAGATGGGAAGTGTCCCCCCCATGAACACAAAGAACTGTCGTGATCAGCGGGCGTGCAGAGCCATTACCTGCATGGCGAAGGACCTGGTGTGCTGGTAGGGATGCATTCTCTGATCCTATTGCCTCGCCGGACCAAAAAGCTCTGTGGATGGTGGCCGTGCAGGCAAAGAGAGTGAGAAGGCACCCTAATGGACAGTCACCCAGGGCCCTGCCCCATCTGCACTCCAGAGCGAGGCCAGACCATGAGCCCATAGACACAGCTCATGGAAGATTAGCATGAACAATACGCTACAACAACCAACGCTACTACGAAGCGGATGCCTCCGACCATCGAACCTGGAATCTGACAAAATCCAAATATGGAGTCAAGGTAGGACATTCAAACTTACCTCCTCCGTTAGCATATCTCAATTGCCTGACTTTCAGTGACACTGCAACAAAAACGGCTCGCTTGCAGCATGCCTTCCCCGATACGAACTATAGTCAAGCTAATCGCAGGCACTCACTGACAGGAGGCATTATGGGCAGAACCCGCTGAACAGGCTTCGACCTCCTTGCCTGGGGCTGATAAAAGGGTGAAGATACGGACACACCTCAGGCCCATACCCAAGAATCCAAGTCAACCACACTACTCAATTGGCACTAGGAACAAATTAAAGTGGACTACATCACATACTTGCCCACGTGGCAAGACCAAAGCAATAAACAGGACACAGCACCCTCATTGCGGACATTGCAGAACAACTCCACTAGGCTCTGTACCTATCAGAGCCCTCGCACTCAGACCGAAAAGGATTTGAGTCCCTCGCCAAATCTGCAACAACGGAAAAGCAACAGTAGAGAAGCTAGAGAAAATATTGGCAAATCAGACCTACTTAGAGTTTACCCAGCACACCTCAGACCCGAACGTGAACTATACAACAACTCACAGTAACAACACAAGGCAGAGGTAGATACCTCATTCACAGAACGAATACTGGGCGATAGGGAGACACCATTAAAACAATAACATAGAGAGGATTAATAGAAACCCTCAACCTCCGAAACCCCCCACCTCCCACCATCTCACCAATACAAGGAGAGGAAGATAACTCGAGGGATGATCAACTATTACAAACAATGCAAAGCAGCTTTATGGCCATTAGCGTCAAATTAGACGAAATTGTAAGTACAATAGGTTCCCTGAAAGCGAAGATAGAAAAAGAAAGTGGGCACATCACAGAGGCTGATGCACCAATAAGCGCACATGAAGATACGATATGGTGCCATGACCGCACACTGAACACCATTCAAACAGAATGAAAGAAAATGCTGAATAAATGCAATGATTTGGAATCAAGATCTTGGCGCAACAACATCCATGTGATTGGAACTCCCAAAACGGCAAGCAAAGGCCCCATGGAACCATTCATGTAGAACCTCTTAAAAACACTCTTTGATCCCTCCAAATGTTCATCGTGATTTCTTGTTGAGAGGGTGCACCAAACACTCCCCCCACCCACTTCCAGGAGCCCCCCCCCCAAGGACAAAAATTGCCAGATTGCTAGATTGTTAAATTCCCGGGACAGAGACACAATACTCTGACTCGCGAGGAAAAAAGGCTCATTACATTTCGAATCCAGCAACGTACACATATACCCAGACTTCGCAATTGGTGTACAAAGGCAAAGAAGATCCTATGTTGCCGTTAAACGCCACCTTCAGGCCAGAAAAGTGCCATACTCTCTAATGTTTCCAGCCAAACTGAGAATTAAGCACGGGGCATGGCCCATTTCTTCTAGGATCCAGCAAAAGCAATGTCCTATGTGGAGGCATCCATACCTATGCCCACACGGCAACTGCACACAGATGCTAATGCACCGCACAACAATGAGGAAGAACATGAAAATGACAATGATTGAAAATGATGAAGGTTCACAAAACTGATTCGGAACATTTCGATACTCAACAGTAATAGCGACAGACAAAAACTAAGAAGACTGTAGTCACTTTGAGCTAGACAGACGGTGAAGGCTGTCAACATAGTCCTCCAGGGTTTAACCAAAAGTTTAGAATGGTCACACCATCTAGTTGGCTTGATAGTGAGGGAGAGGGGTGGGAAGGGGAGGAATGGGGGGTTTTATAATTGTTCAATGTTCAAGCAAACCAGGCCGATAGCAGCCAAGTAGTTATGGGAGAAAAGTTGAGGAACAGAGTAGCAGTGGTTATGCAAGTTCGGTTACATTCATTGATAAACGAGTTGTGAAACAATGGGGAGAAAAGGGATGATGAAGATGGCGCTACGGTATGGCTCACCAACTTAAGTTGATTTAGTGGAATGTGAGAGGTCTAAACAATCTGATAAAAGTAAGAAAGATCTGGGGATAGCTTGACCGCAACGCACCCAACATAGTAATGCTCCAAGAAATGCTCCAAGAAACCCACACTCTAGAGGCCACTCATAGACAGATGACGCATAAGTGGGGAAAGAAAAGATTATACACTAATAACTCATCACAGGCGAGAGGATTGATAACATTTATACACAAGAATATTGACTTTAGGATTGGATCAACACATATAGACCCGGAGGGCAGGTACGTTGTGGTATCAGGCACCATCAATAACAAAGCATTGATCCTAGTGAACACATACGGTCCTAATACGGAAGACCCTGCATTCTATACTACTTTGGCAGCTCTGATGGGCCAGATCCCTGATGTCCCAATACTATGGGGGTTTGGAGGGGGATTTTATTACAATACTGGACCTCTCCATGGACAGATCAAGCACTAAGCATGAAAACATGACCAAAGCCTCCCTCGTGTTAAAACAGATTATGTCTCAATACAGATTAGTAGACATCTGGAGGGCAGAGCACCAAACCTCCATGGAATACACATACTACTCTACAGTACATGATGTCCACTCCCAAATTGACCTCTGACTTGAATCTGAATCTTGGGATGACGGAGTGAGTGAAACCACAATATTAACATGCACATGGTCCAACCAATCACCTATTGTACTCAAAACAGGACAAGACTATACAACCAGACCAACATTTATATGGAGAATGCCCCCAATGCATTACTGGACTATTCCTTAGTGGAGACACTTAGAATCGACATTGAAATATTCTTCACAGAAAATGAGAACTCACGATTTATTGAGCCTAATTAAAGGTAACAGACTGAAGTTCTGATCGAGAAACATGATTTATGGCAAAGAAAGTGCAGGGTAGACGATATGGTGAAGGGGATCATCCCGGCCGGCTCCTGGTCGGGATAATTAAAGGGGAATGCGAGGCACAACACATTAGCGGGATCACAAAACCGAATGGGCTAACAACTGTCAAACCTGATGAAATAAATGACATGTTTAAGGAGTACTATCAAACATTGTATTCAAACAACGACATGGTGATGGAGGAGGAGATGAAACACTACCTGGCACATACTTAACTACCTACACTGGATAATATGTCCAGCGACAAACTAAGCAGCCCAATAATAGTAGAAGAAATCGATGAAGCCATAACTTCCCTAGCGTCAATCAAAGCCACAGGCCCTGATGGCATTGGCATCGAGCTATACAAAGTTTACAAAGACATCCTAGCCCCTAAACTACTCAAAGTATGGGAGGCGGTAATAACGGTCCTCGCAAAATCAGGAAAACCTGAAAACCCTCAAAAGGTATGTCCTCTAATAAACTTGGATGCAAAAATATTTGCAAAAATACAAGCCAATAGATTGCTACGTTAGTGCATCTGGACCAGGCACGATTTATACCTGGAAGAGCAGCGGCCCTGAATCTGAGAAGACTATTTGGCATTACGGCACAGATAAATCCTGAGATTCCTTCGGCTGCAACGGTACTGGATTCGGAAAAAGCTTTCGATTCGGTGTTGTGGAACTTCTTATTCGGGGTCCTGAAATGCATGGGGCTAGGTGAGGGATTTAATACATTTGTAAGACTACTATATACCGACCCTAAAGCCAAGTTACAAACTAATAGGAACTACTCCAATACTATTAAACTTGCTAGAGGGACCTGGCAAGGATGTCCATTCACCTCAATGTTATTCACGTTAACAATAGAACCCTTTGCAAGTAGAATCTGTGAGTTCCACAGTCATAGGGGAATACGCATATGGGGGCCCCTGCAGATTATATCACTATATGAAGATGATACCCTAATATACTTGAAACACCCTGAAGAAAACATAGCACCGATCCTCACGGAAGTTGACAAATGTACCCTATATTCTGGTTATAGAATCAACAGAACAAATCGGAATTGTTTCCTCTTAATGATAAAAATACTAAACCAGCAGAGCTGCATGGGATGAAGTGGGCAAGGGACACTGTGAAATACTTGGGGGTCAGAGTTGCACGGTCACACAAACTTCTATACGAACACAATCATGCAAGCTACCTCAATGCACTGAAAAAGAAACTGAATCTATGGGGTAAGCTCCCGCTCTCACTGAAAGGCGGACGCCATCCTGAAAATGATAATAGCTCCAAAACTCCTAGATTTTTTTAATGCTATACTGATCTGGCCAGGTCGACAATACTTCAACACACTCCGTAAGGTAGCAGTGGGATTCATATGAGGTGGAAACACTGCCCGGGCAAGATGGGACGCCCTCACTGAGCCAGGCCTAGCTGCCCCCGACTTTGAGCTGTATTGTCTGGCTGCTCAAGCCCACTATTCAGGCCTGTGGTATGGCCCCGACAACAAATACTCACATATCGATCTAGAAAAGCGATCATCAGCACCAAATGACAGAAAAACCACTCTGATATGCACACTTAGGGTAGACCTCTGCCCTTTTGGCCCGTTGCACGCCACACTGGACGCTTGGAGGCACACAATGGCAAGAGTCAAAATCACAAACTCATACAGCAGGAACATCCAAATATGGTACACCCCCGACCTTCCCCTCACTATGGACATAGATGCCCAGACTCTATGGGACATGATACACATGTCCTGGAATTGCCCCCTTCACACCTCCCGTAGCTGATTTCTGGCAATGAATCGCACAAAAGCTATATGAAATGGTGGATACACCCCTGATGCCTCTCCTGGGTGATATAGGCAAGACAGACACTAAAACCCGTAGACTATCCAACATAGGCTGCATAATCGCCTAAAAAATGTATACTACTTAGATGGAAGGCAAGTGAGGCACCAACACTGAAACAATGGTTTACTGAAATGGTATATGTGAATGACAGTGAGGAGGGATACGTACAGACTGTGGTAACAACGTCACGGCCAAAAGACATACGGCCCCCATACCGAACGCATATGGAAAAGACAACCTAAAACTAATATCAAGTGTAAGATTCTAAAACAGATTTAAGGTCTAATCATGTATGCAAAAGTAAATGTTTATAACCAAGAGACGACTGTAACGTAATGCATGCAATGGAAACACAGCACAAGTGTAATATATGACTGATTGTATCTCTTGTACACTGATGCCACTTGTTAAATAAAGTATATATTTTTTTAAAACATGCTTTCACCACAGACAATGTAGTTGTTTTCTTTTTATTTGGCATGTAAAGCAAACAATGTAACAAGTTTTATTTTGCAAATATAATTATCAAAATCTATTTGACTTGTAACATAGGCAGACGTTAGTGCCCTTCTGTAAAAGTTGTATTTCATCATCCTTAAATTGTTCATTTGACAGTTGTATGTCTTTTATTGTTTATGTTAATTTTTCTGTGTTCGTGCCTACTGTTTCCCAGAAATTGTTTCCCTCTCTTGTGCCATCTCTTCTTTTTGTTCACATTTTTTGCTTCTCCTTTTGCCTCTGTGTCCTTTTTTTAATTCACTTGTGATTTTCCTCTTCCTCTTGTTTGTTTGCATTCTTGATGATCAGCATCCCTTCTAAAAAAAATGTAATCTAATCGGTGTGCTCTCTACCTGGGGAGGAAAGATAGCTCAGGGGCAATGCGTTTGTCTTGGAAGCAAGATAATGCGGCACAACACTGGTTTGAATCCCGATCCTGCGCTTAGAAACCATTCACTGGTATTAAGCACGGTGTAAATGAACAATAAATAAAATAAATAAATACCTCAATCTCAGATGTTTCTGCCATAAAGGAAGATTGTTCATCTAATTCACTTATATCCACTGTGGCTTCCTCTCTTATGATGGTTTTTCATAGGTTTTTTAATTTTACAGAAAATGTGTACACTCAACCATTTCCATAATCCTCTTTATTATGTAAACATTGTCTTTGTTTTCTTTGTTTAATATCATTCTCATATGTAGTGAAGTTTGTGTAAATGTTTATCTTCAAATTCTGAGTCTCAGGTAGTAATTGCAGTTTTTAGAGATGTAGCTGGTCTGAGTCTCAGTGCCAAAAGATGAGTTACGAAATAACCCCAGTGTCTTGACTGGTCCTGCCACTACGATGGGATAATCCTTAATGTAGATATGGAAGTATTCTTTCTCCAATTTCGCTCTGGCCCTGTGCTGCCAAATAATAGGAGTTTGTTTTTTGCTCCGTTGAGCCAGAGCACATTTTCCGTCATCAACTGTTCAATGACCCCATAAATACAGTTCAGATTCCTAGTGTCAATTTCATGATCCCTGCTGTTTTCCAAAATTAGCTTGGTGTTGTCTGCATAGTTAGTAAAAGATACTCCATGGGTCTCTAACAGATGACAACGCGGTCTAACATACAAATTAAAAAGGGTAGGCAAAATGCAAGCCCCCTCAGGGACTCCGCAGTAAATGGGGGCTGATTTTAAGGATGCACTTTCCCAGCATATTGAGGATTGCCAGCCCATCAGAAATGATTTAATCCAACTCAAGGCCTGTGGAGCACAGTTTTCTATGTCCGAAAGAGTGTGGATCAGGCAGTAATGATCAAGCAGGTCAAAAGATGCAGACAATTTGCAGAGGACCAGGAGCACATTTGTCCCCTTGTCCATCTTCTCTAGCATGTTAGTCCGCAGATCAAAAAGAGCCTTCTCCGTACTGTGGTCCACTCTGAATCCCGATGTTTTACAGTGAATCTAGACTGTGATCAAAGGAGGAGTTGACAAGTCTAGAAAAGGAAAGGAATGAATTATCTTTTGTTGTCCAGTATTCATTTCACCAGCATGAAGTGGGGTACATTGAGAAGAAAACAGAGATTTGTAACTTTTTTAAAGATGAAGTTGGATTGTCCTTTATGTTGTTTGCAAGTCAAAGCAGGCCTGGCCTGGTTGCCAAGCCTACAGTTGGTGTGTGGCTACTTTATCCAACAATTTCAGCAGGAAATTAGTATTGGTTATTGGCCTTAAGTCGTTTGTAACTTTGGGGTCCAAGTCAGCCTTCTTCACCAAGGAAGTGATCGTGACAACTTTAATAGTTTCCGGAACTAGACTGTGATCAAAGGAGGAGTGAACACATCTAGAAAGGAAAGGAATGAATACATTTTTGTTGTCCAGTATTAATTTCACCAGCATGAAGTTGGGTGCATTGAGAAGAAAATGGAGATGTGTAACTTGTTTAAAGATGAAGTTGCCAAGCCGTTTTCCAGATCTTTCTGAATTTTATCTCAGACTATTTTGATTTTATTAGCAAAGGCTTGCTGGAAGTCATCACAGTCTTGATTTGATGGATGGATGTGGTGTGCTAAGGCTTTGGATTCTCCAGAAGTTTCAAGATCCTAAAGAGCTTCTTGGAGTTCTTTTTATCTCATAAAATGTATTATTTGAAGAACTTTTTGTTTGGGGCAGTGATTTTGAGTTTATAGGCTGACTCGAGTGACTTCCAATGTTCCTTATTAAGGGCTATGGGGTGTTTTAGCCAAATTTGTTAAGTACTTCTGTTTTTTTCAAGATTGTGAGATTGGGGGTATACCATTTCTAATGGTTGGTCTTTTCTCGCATTAATTTCTTCATCATAGGGGTGACTTTATCCAACATTCTAGTCAGGGCGGTGTTGTATGCCACAACTAGTGGCTCAGGGGTGTCCGAACTGTCTGTTGTGGATATCATTTCATCAAGGCAGTTCTAGAGGTGGTGAGGTGGTGAGGTTTAATCATTTTAAAGTTGTGATTGTACACATCTATGATTGTTTTTTTTGTGTTGTCTTCTGAATATATAGTAGACTCGATCATGCAATGATCGGATCATATACATGGAGAGCTGCTTTTCATAACCACGCTAAGGTTTCTTGAAATCACCCAGTCCAGGATATTTCCTGAAATTGCTGTTGGTTCATTATTCTCAACCTTAAAATCAATTTCAAGGGCAACAGCTTCTTTAGCTCTAGGGTCGTGAAGCCAACTGTTGAGATCGCCCACCATGAGAGTCGATCAGTTTGGACCGATAGTGGTTTTTAGAAGCTGGAGAAAGTCCTCCCTAAAGTAAGCCATTTCATGTGGTGGATGGTACACCATGATAAAGTTGAACCTGCTACAAGGGGTAAGAGTATGTTTCAGAAGTAATATCTCGCAGCTGTCGCAGAAACTTGGGCTTTTCAAAAATTGAAATTGTTTTTTTTGCAATAACCGCCACTCGACCCATGACCTAGGGCTCGGTTTTTGCAAATGATGAAGTATTCCTCTGGAATTGCCATATCAAGTATTGGACCACTCACATTTGTTAGTCAAACAGAAGATGTCAATATCATGAAGGATAAAATAGTCATAAACGACCAAGGCGTGCTTGCTTAATGATCTCGTGTTCAATAGGGCAATTTTTATATCAAGGCCTCGATCAAATTTGTGGGACATCCTGAAAGAGTTGTGACATTGAACTCCTATTTCCGAGATATGAGAACGTTTTGAGCTTTTACATCTACATGTGTTTGTGGCTCAGGGGATTTTACAACTGTATTCACTGAGTCTCTTGGGCTAGCCAAGTTTGATTTCACTGACCATTGTGAGATCTGAAATGCATCTTGAAACCAGGAGTCCATAATAGACACTGTCGCAGTCAGGTTATTGGCTGGGGATGAAGAAATCCCATCAATTTTGAATGTTAGGCATTTGGTTACCCTAGCAAGTCTTGCTGCTTTTTGTGCCGCCAAGAGCAAGATGAATAACCCATAACAGGCTTTGGGTCAAAACGAAACAATGAACGCAAGCAAGTCACCACTTCCATTTATGCAGCGTGCATCCAGCACCGACCTGAAAGTCTTGTGATGCAACAGCACACCATTCTTGAATCAGGCAGAGGTGGTGAGAGTTCGACCTTAAGTGACAGCCCACAAGGTGTATTCACACTGTAAAAGCGATAGCAGTTTAGACTTACTCCAGTTACAAAGCCCACATCTCCCTATGAGCCGCCGATGCCGGACGATGACCGGCTAAGACCGGGCTTGTCACAGGTGCATCGGTGCTCCTGGTCACCTTATTAGTAAAGCGATGGGGCTCCTGGGGGATGTAGTTTCCTTGTCTTGCGTTCTATGGACACTGCTGGATTTCTAGTTAAAAAGCTGCTTAAAAAGTGAGTTTCCAGCAAGTCGCATGCAGCATAGGGGTACAAAAGACAAAGTCCACAATTATATTTCAAAATAAAGAACAAAAAGTCCTGCTCATAAACACTAACTATGGTTACTAACAAGGTTAAACAAAAAAAAAAAAAAACGTGGACCTTGTTTATTCACTCAGAGCAGCGAGGACAAAACTCATGAGCACACTACAAACAAGATTAACTGTCTATGAGTGATTAGGAGAAAGGAACAGTATGTACACCGGTGAAGACCAGTTCTGTCTCAGACTCTCAGGTGCACCTGGACACCTACTAGTAAAACGCTGGTGCTGCTGGGGGATGTAGTTTTCCTGCTGTGCGTTCTTTGACTACTGCTAGTTTTCTAAAGTTTATGTTGATCTGCATCTGTCATTGCCTGCCCTTATGCTTTCTTCAAATAATGCTGATGTTTCTGCTATACATATTGCTTCATTTAAAGCCATGCTTAGATATAGTTCTAATTTCTTTGCAAAGCGATGTATAATTAATACATACATCTGGGCTGCTCTAGAGGCGAAACTTTCCAATTATCAAAATGCAAACTAAGGCACTCCACGGGGGGGCACTATGCAAACACTTTAACATTCTTGTCACAAAAAATCTAACTGCGCCCTAATACATGAATAAGTAAGTGCAATGGAGAGTAGGAAGTACAGATATCCTCTGTTCTATTCTTTAGACTAAACCAGAATTCTTACATCTCTGTAAAAGCAGAATAGCATCAAAAAGTTCCCTCAGCATGGGGAGAAATTAATGTGTATGGAGGGAGGATGAACAACAGCATAATATTGACAAATCCAGAAGCTGCTGGTGTCAGAGGGACCTTACTAACAGAAGAAGCAACACCCTCAAGTCTGAGTGGGGGCAGTGAAAGCACATATATACAAGAAAAAGAAACAAATAGGAACAGAAGATGAAGAAACCCCGTCCTTGTCGCTAGTTTGACTAGGGTTTTAACAAAGGATCAAATCCCCTTTTCTTGTTGTTTTTAACTCCAGAAATGAAAGCGCAGAGGGTGGATCAGTAGCAATGGTTTCATCAGATATAATACGTTTCATTAAACAAGGTGCTTCCTGAATGGCTTTGAATTTAGTTATGATGTAAACTAATGCTAAACACAAAAAGAACAGCTATTTTATTTAAAGGCCAAATTAGCTAATGAAAGTGAGTGTCTGTGCGTATAGCTCCATTGCTGCAAGAGGACTATAGCAAACGGTGCACTCAAATTTCAATATTTTGCAATGGAAGATAGTCAGAATGTGTACTGTATGATAGCTTGAGTTAAATGTGTTGACAGGCCTACACTTTATTAGGTTATCATTACCAGTAAACATTGCAAAAACACATTTCTTTTTTCATTTACATCTTACCGCAAAATGGGCAATTTAGCTTGAAATCTGGTTAAACCCAAATGATATGTTCATGTGAAGATGTATTACCATCAGGAATAAAAACATCAGTTTTCTTGAAAGCAGGCCTTATTAGCAACCATTTCGATGAAACCATCAAAAAACACTGTATTGACACTTTTGTGTTCATCAATGACAAAAGCTTGTATGTAAAATATAAGTAAAATAACCTAAATACATTCTAAATTCTGTATTTCCATGGTCATAATGTTTAAATTTAGCAGGATTGCCACCCTGAAATTATGAATTATATATAGTGGCAGCTTCAAACAGTAGAGCCCTTGAACAGATCCTGAACCCTGTCAGGCCATAACGTCTTTTGTAAGGAGCCTATAAAAGATGCCTTTTGTTCAAGGCAGCAGATGGCTTCTGTGGATATCACTACCACAACAAAACAAGCAAATCTGTGTAGCATTAGCAACACTATAACACATCATAAATACATTATCAGCTCCAATTTTTGATCCCTTTGTCTGATTTTAAAAAAAAAAGAAAATAGATTTAAATGCAGCAGAGGGGCTCCAATCACATGCATATAAGAGGTATACAAATAAATAAATGGTCATGTTTTAATAACTGTATTATGGACACAGCTAAATAAAAAGGATGTCTCTAAATTTTGAATGTTCTTACAATTCTGACTATATAATTCATATTAAGCACTTCGAAACAGTGTTTACTAATTGCATAAGCGCCTACAAATGACCAATAAATAACTAAAAATAAGCGCACAGGTCCATACAAGGGATTATAAGAGAACACATATTTAAGTCAATTTCGAGCGTAGCACAGATAGCACTTCCCCGTATGACATGTTACAATACAATGGACCAATCAAAGCAAAATGGAGGATCGTAGTGAGTATGATTTAGTGAGGGGAATCTCTCACGGGCTCTGTTAAATCCAAAATTGTTGCACCAAATACTTTTTTGGGTATTTCAAGTCAAACACAAAGGAAGTAGGGAAATATTTAAGTTAAGCAGCATAGGAAGAGACATTTCCGAACAAGTGAAAAGCGATTTGGGGTTCCAACTGGAATGAGCTGACGGAAATTCTCCTTCAGAACACATTTTCAAGAGGGAAGTGATTGCAGAAGTGTGTTGCAAGACAGACAATATTGTCTGAGTGGGAAGTGAGCACTAGTAGACAGAGTGAAAGGAAAAACTTGCCTAGCAGACTTGTCTTGAGCTATTGATGTTCCTACCTGCCTTTTGCCTGTGAAAGACAAACCAGAAATAAGTATAACAACCCCAGAGACATTAGCTAAGTGTACCAACAATTATCTAAATCCCAGATAGTAATTGAATGCATTGTAGGGATCACTGCTTACATGTTATGTCACTAAAGGAGGACTTGGCCGGTAAATTAAACTTTTTAGAAGTATATTTAAAGGTACCCTAGAATCCAAAATTGTGCAGTGCACATTTGTATCTGACAGTAAATAATATTATTTAAATTTGCAGGGTTTTTATTTGAACAAATTATATCTGGATTTGTGAACACAGTGTACAATATATCTCACAGATTCTCATGGATTCATAAACTTCTTTAACTTTGAAAAATCATAGTTTGCAGAAAAGGAAAATTCTGCACTGAGCTTATTACTGCTCGAAGTGGAATAGATTGGAGTTTGGTTTCTCTCTTTCATTCCCAAGAAAATATGGTCAATTTAAATAACCAATGTCATTTTATTTCCAAATAACATAGTCCAGAAAGAGGATTCTACCATCCAGGAACTCCTAATGCCAATTTAAATGAAGTTGTTGATTCCTCTTCTATTTCAATTTTATAATGTCATGGTTATGTGACCCTTTAATATATCAAGATGTGTTGCACTCCAAATAAAAGCTTCTACCCTGAACCCAAACCTGGATAATAAGGGCAACCAAGTTACCCCTATCAAACGTTCTTTTATCAACGTACATAATGAAAAATCAGTCATGCCCAACATGTTGGAGTTGAGTCAGTATTATGATCAGCCAATATTTTCCTTGACTGCCATCACTTTTCAAGCTTTTCGGAGAAAGCTAAGTGATTTTGTATTGTTTTAAAGTTTATTCTAATAATGGCTTTGTTTTTTGATCGAACAAACGATATCCATTTCTAAGTTCATATTGAAGAGGATTTTATTATTTTGTCTAAAATAGTTATTTAGATTTAATTTTGCATTTATGTCGACATTAGTGAGATAATAGCAGGCAAGAAGTCCTTCTTTTCTCTAGAAAAGCTGTCTTTATTAATTTCAACTATAGTGGTGGACTTACTAGGCATTTAAAGTTTGATGACTGCCTTCAATTTATTGATTTAGGATTTTAATAAAACAGAATACTGATTTTAAAAACATCCTGTGTTTTATCCAAGATTCTGGGCTGAGATTGTCGTAGTGGGTCTGGCGTTGGGGAGGATGGTATTTAAAATCATTCCAATCCAAAGATAGAAATCAATACACAACCAAAAAGTGGTCAAATAGATATCTGTGACTATTGAAAACAACACATTGGGACACAGTCCCCATGGGACTAGTGAGTAAATGGAAGAACATACAACTATATAGTAAGGGTCGATTAGTAATTAAGCTCATGATAAGATATTTCTACCATGTAAGTAACTTCAGATTACAGCCTATTAAATGTGTCCTTCAAATGTATCATATCCCAGAAAAATAAAATAAACGATATCCAGAAAAAAGAAGTCAGCGTTATCCAGAGATTGATGCAAACTATCCTACATGTCATCTTATGGAACAAAATGTAGAACACATATTTTAGAGTGTCTAGTGATTGGAGAGTTTGGGATGGTGTCTTTGAGCAAGTAAGTGGGTTACAGTAACTCAGACTGATGCAAATGTTTGTGTTTTGGGAGTTTAACCAGTCGAGAGATGGCAATTTGTCTTTGTTTCAATGTTCCAAATTTGTAAACTTTCCATACAAAAAGAAAAACTATACATCATTAAATTGCACTGAATTTCATAATTACACATAACATATAACTAAAGTGTTAAACTATAATAAAATGTTCAACATTCATAAAACAAACCTTGTTTCATCAAGCAAGTGTATTTGTTTGGGAGGCCCAGTCCTGACAATGGGCCTCATTACGAGGTTCGCGATTGGGTTAAAGGGCTCCGCTAATGGAGGTGGACCCATTAAATCCGTCCCGTGAAATTATTAGGTCCCCTCGCGGGACCCGGTAAGGACACCAGGCAAAACCAGGCGTCGTTACCGGGTCCCGCGATGGGAAGAGGGAGCAAACAACGCGCCGCTCGTAATCGGCCCGTTGATAGCTCGCTCTCCCATTCCCATTGAGGCATATGGGGGCTCAGATGGGAATGGGGAATGCCGGGGCTCGGGTTCTCAGAGGGAGGAATTACCTGGCCCTCCGTACTCGGAATGGCCCGGTAATTCCCCATTCTGGGAACCCGGTAAAGGAGCCCAGTTTGGTGGCAGCCATGGAGCTAATAGCTTCATGGCTGCCGCCAAACTCGTAATGAGGCCCACTGTATTGAGCAAGTCACATTGTAGTACCCCGAGCCATACAACATTGTGTTCAATCTAACACTTGTCTTTAAAATTATTGCAGTGTATCATGTAGCTATCTCAGAAAGTATTGGCATAAAAGTACAGGGCCAGTCAACATTGTACACATTGTTTATTCAAACTAGCAGAGCAATCATGTTGTCTCTGAAGTCCTTATAGAGAGGTCAAAAGAATATGAAATGCATTGTGGTCATTGTGGTTGTCAATGAAGTATTACTGCAACAACAAACATATTCCAGCTGCTGTTGGGCCTTCCATACTCCCGTAAGTGTCTTCAGCTTGAGCAATCAAATACTGAACCGGGACAGGAGTAATCACCTTTAAATATTGTGGCACCTTTTCAGGTAAGATGTACAGCCCAACCCTGCAAACTTTGATAAGTATGAAATTGATTTCATGTTCTACAATGCCAGAGTCTTGCGTGTATCAAGGCAATTTGGTCTTCATTATAATTGTATTCTGTTAACATATTTGACGAATTTGTTGTAGTTCCTGAACTACATACCGAAGCCAGGCGTCCCATTTCTGTCTGTCACAGGCTGTAACATCTTTTATGACTGATGCCCACAGCTCCAGAGAACAGACTTGTCATTATACCAAATTGATAGCCACACCTCCAAAGGTTTTACAGTATTGATGACTCTCAGAAAAGACATGTTAAATTCCTCATGGGTTTTTATTTATTTTATTGTTTTTTTATAACGCGCCTAATACAGTACTTGAGTTTGCTTTCCAAGCACAGATTCAGGATTCGAAACTCTGTTGCCCTGCATGATCTTGCTTCCATGACCAGCACGCTGCCTCTGTGCTATCCTCCGTTCATTCAAAAACTGAAGTTGTCTGGGGGACACCTAGCAATTTTTAAATGCATTTTGTACTTTCTGTAAGTGTTCACTCATTGTCCATCTGCATATGGATTCCATATAGAGCTACTGATTTTGCCTGATAAACCTTTAATAATGTCCCTATGGGGCACCTTCCAATATTGATGGTCTGCTTGAAACAGATTATCCTAGAATTGGTTCAATGTCTTTGGTGCAGTTTTCTTGCCACACCCGTCCTTCCCTTGTCCCTTTTAAATCAGTTGGGTTCTTGTGCTGAAACAAAAGCTTGCTTGAGAGGGGATTCCCACCCATTCAACCCCATCCACGTGTCTTTCTCTTCCCTTAGTGTATGATCCTTTCAATTAGTTTGCCCTACTTTGTCCCCATTACCCCTAGCAACCCATGACCCCTCAACTCACACTCACTTCCACTTAAGTGAACAGCTGCTTAACATCAATGTTCACCTTCCTCCAGCTCACAACTCACAATCCCTTACCCTCAACCAGCCATCATCTCCCAAGTCTTCCTCCTGGCCGTGCATTCTCATGCCCAGCAGCTCATCTGATCCCACTTCCTGCTAATGCCTGTTGGCCCCGCCTCTCTGCCTTTCTTCCTATGATGTTGTGCACTGTCTTCGTATCGTAAATGGATGTGCTGCACAAACTGCATCATACATGCACATGTTTTACATGCTGCATGCCTCAGACATGCAATCCTTTAATACCCAAATGGTTGAAGCTTTAAATTGAGTTAAGTGGCCACCCCGGAGAATAATGTCTTAACCTGCTTTGCACAATTACCCAGATGCATGACTTGAGATTTCCCTTCAATACATTTACACCACCTTCTGCCATATAATGAGTATATGCTGTGATTAGGCCCTGGAGACCTAATGAGGTTTGTGGCATAAGGCCTGCTTGGTCAGCGTATAGGAGAATGGAAAACCTGCATCCAACCAAATGTGGTAGATAGGATGTTACTTCTTCCAGGGTTTTAGTTAGTATACAAAGGAAAAAGGAGAATAGGTCCTTATCTAACCCCTCTCACTGAGGGGAGAGGAAAAGATAAGTCAAAACCTTTTTCCAAAACTCTCCCGGAAGATATTAGTATAAGTACAGTTTAACCAACAAATCTAAAATCATCCTGGGTAAACTTTGTGGTGTGGCCCATAATTTCTGAAAAGTCAAAAGCCGACATAAGTAGCATAAAGACTGCATAAAGTAAGCCGCCATGGACCGTGTCAATCTTGGAAATGACTGCCAGCGGATTTATTCCCTGCATCGTGATCTCAATCGTCTGTCTTCCCTCTGTTTCCCTCCCTTGCCTCGTCATGCCTTGAAACACTTGTGTATAGTCGCCTTGAAACACTTGTGTATAGTTGCGTTATACACGCCATATCATATCATATCATGACCGCATGTCTCCCCCCAGGTTGGGTGACAGACACAGTGTTCTCGCCTTCAAGCCAAGACATCATATCATTGTATATGACTTTCTTGAAAAGCTTGGAGGAGCTGTCAATAAGTAAGGTAGGGCATTAAGATGTAGGGTGGATGTTGTCAATTTTAAAGAAAGACAAAATTATGTCTCTTCTTGAAATGTGTGAGATGGCAAATGGCATTCATCAACAATGTAAAACTAGGTACCTTCAATCTACCCAATTTAAAGCAGATCAGTGGGGTCTCCATCTGGCATGAGACTCTTAGGGGGTAATTCATAGAATTCAGCGCACAAGTGGCGCACGCGGCTGGCGCACAGTGTGCGCGTGCGAATCCCTGCGCCAGCCGCGTGTGCCAAAACCCATTTCCGCGCACAGCGTATTCATGGATTCCAGCCACCAAAACCAGCCGTGGCGCACAGTGGCGCAGCGACCTTCCAGCAGCGCCAGTTACGCCCCCAAGAACGCCTTCTGCGCAGGGAAAAGCCATCAAAATCCCCAATCCAGCGCAAAGGGCTGCGCTAACCCTGTACCAGCACGGCAAGCGGGCTACGTGTATTTCAGGGTTCCCCTGAAATACACGCGCCCAGGCTATTCGCGTGTAAAACTTCACGCGCACCCCTGAAATACACGTAGCACGCTCCCCCAGGCCCGATCGCGTGAAGAAGTTCACGCGAACACCTGAAATACACGTGCCCCGCTCGCACAATTGCTGTATGTTGCCACTTTTGTAATGCGCAGGGACGCTACCGCCTGCCTTCGTGTGGCGGACGTGTATCGGCTTGTGCGTGTCTTTCGCTGTGCGTGGCTTTGCCCTATTCGGTTCCATGAATACGTGTGGTTCGGGTGCGTGTGGGCGTTCCCTCTGCTTCCCTGCAGTACATCCCCAGTTACGCCCTTGTTTTCGCAAGTTGTTCCCCATTCCGCGCGTTACGCCCCGTGTTCCGCCCACTTTCTAGTGTATGCGCAGAGGTTGTGCGCTTTCACTGTGCGCGTCGCGCACGTCTTTCGGGATGTTGCAGTGACGTGTGCGCCATGCACGGGTTTGGCGCACATCCCGAGGAAGACACGCGCAGGGACTTCCATGTATCGCACGCGTGCGCGTGCGCCTGTTTTTTTCCGCTTGCGCCTGCTTGCGCCGGCTTGCGCAAAGATTTTCGGCGCACGTTTGTTCCATGAATCGGCCCCTTAGTCTTGGCTTGTCTCCAGGGAAGTTTCCTTACATCCTTCCAGGGAGAAGGCCAGGCATTGTGCTTTCGATTCAATCAAATCTGGTTATAAGTTGTCTCACGCCCCTTTAAACGAAGTCCACTGACCAGCATTCTTGCAAGATAATGAGGTATTCACCCAGGTCTGTGCTTAAATTGGGAACAGATGCCTTCTCATATTTTATCAGCGCCTGCATTGTTGAAACACTTCTTCAGAAAGCCTTGAGTCATCTGCTAATGCTGCTGCTTCTAATTCTGCACAGATCACATCATATTTCCCTGAAAGTTCTTGTGGATGCCCTTCTAGCTTCCAAGCTGCTGTCTATGCTGAGAAACGTGCCTTTCCGCCTTCTTACTAGGCGTTTTTTTCATAGCCTATGTCATGAATCCCAAAAGTTACCAGATGATTGTAATTTAGGCCGACCTCAGAATACTTTCAAGATATTGGCAGTGACCTGTCTCCTTGCCTCAAAAGCCTTCTGTGTGTCAGTTATATGCAAATAAACGTGATACTGTTTAGAGTTATACGTATTGCTGCAAAGTTCTATAACGCGAGGCGCAGATTGCTTGTCCTGAATTATGCTCCGCCCAGTGAGCCCTCTTCGACAACCTGCCTTTCAAAGTTAAGAGATGTTAGTCATTTCCAGGACATTCTGCATTGTCTATTGACATATGTGAACATGTACCAACCAAAGTAAAGTCGGCAGCAGTACTACTCAAGAACTGGAAAACATGGGGAGCGACAAGAATTGCAGGACATGCTCCATGTTGAAAAAAATATATTACTGAAAGGCATGGGCATTTTGGATTTTAAATCACGGGATTATAGATAAAATATGTATCTAATTTATTAGTGTGAATTATGACATTTTTGGGTGAATTATTTTCTATTCATGTATATTGTTTGAATGTGCTATTATTTAAGCCATTGTGACCACCTTTCAAATGAAAGAAGAAGCAAAAAACGGCGTCAAAATCATAAATCATAATGTAATTATTTTCACACCAAAGTGTCTGATTCTTAATTCGAAGAACATGTTGGTAAAATGTGCAGACATGAGTGTATATGAAGGCAAATTACATCAGTAACCATCAAACTGGGCCTGTCTCGCATGTGGGCTGGACCTGAACATCCTCATATGTTGTAGGCCAGTCCGAGCATGACAGCCACTCATCGGGGAAGCCACGACCTGAACAAGCCCTGGAGGAGATCCAGAGAGACTCAACAGGAGGATACAAGGAAACTCGAGCAGGAGCAGCAGCACACGGTTATGTTCTAATTGAACGAGATCCGTGTACCAGAGAGAATATTGATCATGTAAACACAAGCACAGTCTGATGGTAGCTAAACAAGTTCACGGAGAAACGCGAAGTGAGAGTTTGGGCATCTGGAGGAAAATGTTGACGAAGAGCAGATACGAATGACATTTTTACTTAGCGGTGCACATCATTCATTAGACCTAGCTTGTCTCACCACTTTGGCCATTATAACTGTCATGTTTTGGCCTAACCTGTGAAAAGATGTCTTGCCAGTTCAAAACACAAATCAGTGATTTTATCAGAACCATTAAAGTGGCAGAGCCTTTGGGAATCACCTCGGTTAGACAGAAACTATGTCTGTATGACAGATGGTGGAACAGGGAGGTTCGCCGCGTTCCAGCAACATCTATCACATTGTACGGTCAAAGTTAACATGTGCAAGCATTCCCCTGTCCCGTGTGATGCATAAGAGGCGTTGGCGTTAGCACAATCATATCTGCTTGAGAAAAGACTTCGGATTAATACACCTGCTATGCCTATAATCCACCATCTAAATGCCAGCAAAGGACGAAGGCAGCCGCAGTATTATTGAGCATATACAGTAGGTTGCTTAAGGGAAATTGACATTATTCCGTTAAAAAAATACGTTTTGCTGCATATTGCAAGGGAAGTGGACAAAGCATGTTCTGCATCCTAAACTAAAAAGACAGAGTTAGATTGCACGTCTTTGTGTTCGTATGACTACAGTATATCATTGCATAAAAGAGTGTGGGTTTAAATGTGTAACCTTACAATGAAAAACACAAAATGCCACAGTGAAAAGGTTTTGCTGTCATATGTTAACTGCAGCCACAAATACCCAAAGAATGCTATCATTTGCTGAGTATTGTGGACATTTGCTAAGGTATGAGACCTCACGTTCAGGTCATGCCATTATATGTCAAGTGCAGCTTTAAACGATTCATTAATTCATTAATGCCTGTTAAATCTACATATCTACGGTCTGGTATTGCAGATGCTGACTTACATGGGAATTTAACTAGGTCTTCAAGGCCCTTAACTGCTGGTACGGCCTGAGGGTGTGGTCTAAGCTATTATGTTCCTCCAAAAAAATAAAGCTGCCT